>NC_062547.1:35322446-35936589 GCF_016906955.1 Phacochoerus africanus | reverse complement strand
GGATCCGAGCTGCATCTGCAACCTACCCCACAGCTCATGGCAACGCCGGATCCTTAACCCACTGAGCAGGGCCAGGGATTGAACCCGCAACCTCATGGTTCTTAGTTGGATTCATTAACCACGGCGCCACGACGGGAACTCCCCAAGGGAGATTTTTGTGAAGCAAGTATGTAAATATTTAGGAAGAACCTATCTAGATCCTACTAAACCCAGAGTCTCTGATTAGCTTACTGAGTACATTTTAGCACATTTTACTGTGTAACTTTCAAGAGAATTATGTATTCCACTTGTAAGAGTTGAAATTCACTTACAGCCTCTACTACAAAATACTTCTAAATAATAAGTATAATAAAAGAGAGTAAAAAACAAGCACTGCATCATCCTTTGCATTTTAATAATTTTATGTATAAACTAGTCTTTTTAGGACCAAGTTATAAAGTCAATATTGAAAGTAAAAGTGATGATATATCACACTGTGATTTATATATATATATATTTTTTTAACAATGCCCACCTGTAATAATTTACACATCAGCAATGCAGGCCAGAGAGATTATGTGACTTTTCCAAAGCCACAGTCCTTCATGATTTCAGAATTAGAATTTTAACTCTTTTGACTTTCAGTTCAACACACCTCTAATTATAACATGATGTTTATTATACAATTAAAAAATTATAAGGTTTATTTCTTGAGATTTTTCTATTATATCAAAAATCAAATTAATTCCTTTCAGAATGTAACTATCATGTACATTCTATCCAAAGGGAAGAGTTTGGAAATTCAACCAATCTGTAATAATTCAAGGTTTCAATCTTCACTATTTACTTCAGTAAGTTCCTTCCCAACACTTTCCTGACAGTGCCCTCAGGCCATCAACTGTACACTTTAAAGCTCCAGTAACATTTATTAATACTATTATGGAATAATTGAACATTGTCTATAAAGTCAATCTTAGCCCTTCAGAAATGCTTGCCATTTTTAGCAAGTATTTATAAGAAATATAAGCTTCTCAAAAGAGGATTATTCTATGGAAAACATATTTCCTTTGCTTTTTATAGCCTCTTTAAAACTTTACTGGGTAGCAACAAACAGAATAATTCACATCAATTACCATACTGTAGTTTCAAGAAATGGAAGAATGTTTCAGTGATCCATAAATACCACATTCATAGAAACTTCTAATATTTGTTTTCAGTCATATTGTGACCTTCTATTTTCATAGTAAAAGTTTTCTACACTATAAATTCCAACAAATGATTGCTGCTTCTGTACACAGCATCGTAAGTCACAGAGGTGTTTGTGGTTCTGGATAACTGGCAACATTTGAAAACAATTTTCATACACTTGGCATTTAAAGCAGGCAAACTGCCCAGTGTTCATTTTTTTTCTGAGACTGTTCCTAAAAAGTCAATTCCATACATTTTTCTTGATCTTTTACCTTTAATATTCCTCGGAAAATTAGAAATACATCAATAATAATTACTTTTTACCTAGATCACACCAAATGGAGTGTTTATAGCAAATTAAGTATGTAGAATCTTGGAACAGGTGGAATAACTCTAACAAATATTTTACCGGAAGAGAATAAATTGACTCTAACACAGCCTCGAGAGACACAAGGGGAATTCAGGGAGTTGGTACTGTGTATGTGAGCAAGACACATTTATCTATAATTATATATTCATAACTTATGGAGAAAGAGATCCCCTTTGCTAGTATTATTAAAAATTAAAAGGAATGCACTTTATGAGAAAATAAGTTGCTTGGGAAATGGTCAGTATTTATCTTCAACCATTTTATACAGCAAATCTTAAAGGTTGAAGTTGATCCATGTGCTGGAAATCTTCTGTTGGTCTCTCCAAATAAACTCTTTTTTCCTCTATTCTGTGTCCAAGGTAGGTGAACAATATGAAAATGTCAGTGACTCCCTGGTTTCTGGTTCCTGTTTGAGTCTGACCAATGGAAAACACTAAGATGAGGAAAGAAATAAGGCCAGCCTATCTGTTTCCCCAGGTTCCTTCCTGCAATGCTGCCTGGGAAAGATGATCAAAGCTTGATCATCCTTTGAGCAAAGACCAGAGAATCTTTCAGATGGCTCCCTCCCCAAGATTTGTGTCTGCATTCTGATACTTCTGCCTGCCTTTACCCATGGGGTGCTGCCCATGACCAGCTGTTAGGATCCCCTCTGTATCTCACCATAGCTTATCTACAATGCACCCAACTCTTTTTAAATGGGTCCTTTGTCGGAATTGTCCATAAATTATCCAAATTTGATTATGCCATCAGTTTCTTACCATGACAGTGAATGATAGCAGCTCATGTTACTCATTTTTATGCCCTTTCCTCCCAAAACTATCCTCCTCTTCTTATTTTCCCTTTATCTTGTTGGTACATTATCTAAATAATATCAAAATCTGAAACTGGTATCATCCTGGGTTATTCTATCCCTTTTATCTTCCATCTAGTACTTACGATTAAAAGTTTTTTTTGGGGGGGGGCTTATAGAGATTCCTCATCTATAAAATCTTTTCTCCTTACTTTCTTAGAAAATTTCTATTTCCATTTCAAATATCAACTCAGGTAAAATGTATTCCAGTGAGGTGACCTTGAAACAGTCACCCAATCCAAGGCTAATGAATGACTCCCATCTTAAGAACCCCACTCTTGTTTCTATCCACTGTATTTCATTTGTTTGCATAGCATGTTTCCCAAACCAGACACAAAATTCCTTCAAGGCAAAAATCAATTATTCATTCCTATTCTAGAGGCTTATCAAAGTATTTGGGAACATGTGTAAGTGATCAATGAATGTTTATTAAATTTGAGTTATTTCAGTATCAACTTTGTTGTTTTTCATGCAACATACTCAAATATGTCAG
Source organism: Phacochoerus africanus (assembly GCF_016906955.1). Classification (NCBI taxonomy): domain Eukaryota; kingdom Metazoa; phylum Chordata; class Mammalia; order Artiodactyla; family Suidae; genus Phacochoerus; species Phacochoerus africanus. Next base: position 35,933,709 of record NC_062547.1, on the reverse strand, counting down.
AATTCACAGGCTCTAGTTTCCAAGGATGAAAATGTGCACTTCTTACCTATGGGAGGTGGTAGGAAGGGAAGGATATTTACAAAAGAGAAATGAACAAAACATGGGGGTGAAAGATTCTTCCAGACTATTCAACTAAGAAAAAATCTGAATTCTATAAGCAATGCTATGAATAACTCTGGCAAATCACCTAACTCCCTCATTGCAATACCACTAAATGGATTTGGTCTCAAAATAAAACTCTGGCACGTCAAATAATGAGTTACCCTTATGAATAAGGTGCACACAACTTTATAGACAATACCTTGTTGCAGTTTCTAGGTGATTTCACTGGGTCCTGCTTTACATACTACTTTGCTCAAATATTACAGCTTAAGTTGGTGTCATATTTTGATAATAGCATAATTTATTTTGGCAACATGCACTCTCCTTTGATGCTTTGTTCTGGCAGGCTCTCCTTGGATGACAGGCTCTCCTTGGATGTCATGCTCATGGAAAATAACTTATATATCGATTTAACAGCCCTTTTGAGGTTTTTAAATCTAATAATTTTAAATTGTAAATAGTGCTCTATTGTAAAGAACTAAATCAAATATTTTTCCTATGGCACTCTGGCATTCCAGAGTCATAGGCTTGTCTAAAATCATCCTAAATAAACAGAGGTAGCAATCATCTGTAGCCATCTGTTTTCCTGCCCCATCTTTATAACCAGAACCATACATTTTCATGTTGGCCTACAGATCATTTAATCCTTCTATTTTTATTCAATTAAGTTAAAATGAAATTGGCAAAAGGAATAACTTTATATAAATTCTCTACTTCATAATCCTGAACTGTGCTAGGTGCTATGAGATTAGAAATAATAATCTGATATCTATAAATAATTTTTGAAAATGTTATAGTATTAAAAGCTAACAGTGTTTATTCCAGAGCCTATTCTTTCTTTTGTTACATGAGTTCAAAGAAAATATTTCTCCTTACCACAGACATCTTAAGTAACAACAGAATTTAAAATGTTTTATGATTTTTTTCGCAGTAAAAGCTATCAGAATTAAAAACTTCCTCTTCTTCTGCATTCAGTGAAATGAAGGTGAGAATGATCAATCCAATGCTCATTTGAACAGAGAGAGAGAGGGTTTTAACTAAACTCTAAAGTCCATCTCCACAAACACATCTACTCAATGTTCTATAATAACTTATATGGGAAAAAAATGTATATGTGTATTTTGCAACTGATTTATTTCTTCTGTAAACTTGAACCTAAAACAACACTGTAAATCAACTATACCCCCCAAAAATAAAAAAAAAAAACTGTTACACTAAAACAAACAAAAACTTACTTTGTACATTGAAATAAATTTTATAGGCGCTCTTATTTGATTTTGCTAATTGTTCTTATTTGGAAAACTTGATAAATTCAATTATAAACTTTATTCCTATACTATCTTTCCCCAAGATTCTTCTTCCCTGGCCCGCCCTTCAGCTTTACTTTTCATAAAATTTTCTCGTTTTGAAAAAAAAAAAACTATTTAATATTCCAAAATTTTCTTGTTGATGACCCAAGGCTTTTAAGAGCACAATTTTCCTTTGCATTTTCCAGAAAACAAATGCAGGTATTCATTAATAAGTGTTCTTAAAGACTGCATGCATAATATCTATTTTAAAATTACAAAGAAAACACCTTTCTGCTAGCTCATAAAAAATTTCAGGGATGAAATGCTATAGTAACAACAGAAAAGGTAGAGATTAGATATGTAGATAAAAAGATAGATTAGAGAGATAGAAATGCTAGAGGTATAAATATATATGCTACACATATACATTTATTTCCATTATTTATGTAAGCCAAATGGAAAATATTTGAAAAATAAGTATGGAGAATAACACACCTAACTATGATGCATTTAATGGCTGTGTAAAAGGGAAAAATTAACATTATTTGAAGGAACTCACCCTTCCTTTGGATTTTAGCAACAAGCCAATTGATTTTGCATCTAAAATGGGATAAATGTCATAATAAACTCATGAAGCAAACACCAATCCCAATTTGAAATGGTGGTTTACTAATGGAGCATTTAATAGAAAGCAACAACATTTTGGCTTTTACTCCCACTGATAAATACATTTTAAATACCCTTTCGGTTTCTGTTTTCTTAATATTATTATTTTAATTCAGGGAGCTCATCAGAGGGATTAACTAAGATCAATGATTTTATGTTAGAAAGAAATGTAGATATACAACTTTTCAGTCATCGTTCCTTGTGTGAACTGAATTGTTACTAAACAATTCTTCTGATACTCTCTCCCAGGAATGAACTAGCAAATCAAAACAACTTTAAACAGGATAAAGCTATTTCCCAATCAGCCACTAACTATTTACTCCTCAAATACAGGTATTTACTTCTGCTTATTTCTTCAGCCAGAAGGTCTTTCCATTTAGACCATTTATCTAGATTCTAATTCTTCACAGTTCAATAAAACTTGATGTAACACAATATACTACTTGATCTATGTCTTATTTTAATTCAGTTCTATAAGTCTTTTTAAATGCCTTATGTAATGATTTAAGAAATCAAGATTATAATATTCAATTGAATTTTCAAAACTGTAAATTCTCTGATGCTTAAATTTTGTACATTATTTCCATTATGCTGATCTCTCTCCACAACCCAGGGTCCACCACAACCCATTTATCTACAGACATAAACCTAAACATAAAAATGGTATTCTAAGTCAGATTACAGGTATAAAGCACCAAGCAAGGAAACTGATGTACTTTAATTAAACAAATAATGAACTTAAATATCATTTGATGCTCAAAATCAGAGTATCAGGCAGATTACCGTAAATATTTTTGGTATTCTGTCAAAGTTTTACAGTACAGTGACAAGGAAAATGGGGAAGAAATTTGATACATGATAAAATAGTGTTATTTCAAGTATAATTTAAAGTGAAATGCTATCTTTAAAGTGTTGAAAATAATATATGTGTATTCATATATTTATGTATGTCCACAGATATAGCCAATGTAGATTTCCTTATACCATGGAAATATTTTTTCTAATTATAATAGGTCATAAAAAAAACAAAGAGAATTTGATGCCAGCAAGCTTGCACTACAACAAACAATAAAGTTTCCCAGAGAAATTACACAAGTTGGAAACTCAGATCTTCAGGAATAAATGAAAAGTGTTGAAATGGTGAATATAATTGTTCTATTTATTTAAAATAAATAAGTTAAAGAACATTTTTGAGACTAATTTGTGGATTTTATAGCATATGTAAATGTAATACATCAACTAAATACACTGCAAAGAACAGAGTATGAGAGTACAACCATGTATTTTGAAGGATTTTACAATTAAGGTAAGTTATGCTATATTGACTCTAAATAGACTTCCGAAATTTAAGGAAATATATTTTTGTTACTAGAACAACCACTAAAATAAAACAAAGCAAAATGAAAGAATTCAAAGACTTATGGCCAAATAGTAAATTAAAAAAAAAAACAACAACTAAAACTGAATTCTAAATAATATTTACTTAATCTAGAGAGGATAAAAGTGGTGGAGGATAAAAATGTAAGTAAAGGCCAGATCTTGACAGATTTCCTGTACAGTGAAACATGTCTGGAATTAGCATAAAGACCATGAGAGCCCCTGAAGGGTTTTGATCTTTGGCCAGCTAGGTTTGATTTGCCCTTTAGAAGGAACACTCTAGTTCCTATGTAGAGAGCATTTTAACAGAACATTTAGATGAGAGAACAGACCCATTGGATCATTATTGAATCAAAAAAAAAAAAATTAGGAGCACTTGAATTATGGCAACGGCAATGAATGAAACTGGAAAACAGAGAGGGGATTTCAACAATTCTGAGATAAACAAAACTGCTATTTAATAACTGACTGGATTTAGGGATGTGATGAAAGATAGGGAAATCTGTTAACTTTTCGGGTCCTGATTTATGTGGCTCACCCAACATTATAAAATACTTTAATAAAATTCTTGAAACTTAGTAAGAAAAAACATTTTCCTGAGGAGCTGCATAAAAATGTATATTCAGTGACTCCATTTTTATCTCCTGAAATTCTTGAAAATTCTGGCTCAGGTTGAGGAACGATATTCTAGAAGTATGTGATGATACTCATAGCCAATTTTCAAGTAAAGATTACAATAGCTCCTAAATATGGATGGTGATTCCAGCCTTGATTAGACAATTCTGGATGCATTATTGCCCGCATTTTTTTCTAAGACATACACCTACACTCAGATGTGAGAATCCTGCCAAGACATAAGTAAATAATGAAGCTTTTAGGTAATTGAAAAGACGGTAAGTAATTAAATGTCAAACTAAGTGGTTGTAAATAACAAAATCTACTACTACCCCTGGCTTAAATGCCCACAATAAAAATGATGAGCATGGACTTCTCCAAATATATTTGCCCAGCGTACAGTTACTGTGGTCAACAAAGTCCATGAAAATATTTTGGCAGTCTTAGCACCACTTATGGACTATTTATTTTCTTAAGTAAACTGATTTTCTCAGCATCCAAATAGCGATTTCACTGTTTTTTTTAAATTATTTTCTAAAATGTATAAGCCTGCTAAGTAGAAACAAATCCATGCCTAGATTAAAATGAAAGTATATATTTATCAGTAACTGCTGTTTCTGAATGACATATATTCAAGTTTTTCTTCTTTAATTATTACCTTCAAAAATAACAGGGCACTAACATTATTTAAAGGATTGTTTCGTAGGCATTGCTGTGCAATACAGTGTGGTATTAGATATATGCACATTCTAACAAATTTTTTTTATATACAATGATTTTTTTTAATTTTTTTTTTATTTTAGCTGGTTTACAGTGGTCTGTCAATATTCTACTATTCAGCATGGTGACCCAGTTACACATATATGTATACATTCTTTTTTCTCACATTATCATGCTCCATCATAAGTGACTAGACATAGTTTCCACGGCTATGCAGCAGGATCTCATTGCTTATCCATTCCAAAGGCAATAGTTTGCATCCATTAACCCAAAGCTCTCAATCCACCAACTCCATCTCCCTCCCCCTTGGCAACCACAAGTTTATTCTCCAAGTCCCTGATTTTCTTTTCTGTTGAAAGGTTCATTTGTGCCTTATATTAGATTCCAGGTATAAATGATATCATATGGTATTTTTCTTTCTCTTTCTGACTTATTTAACTCAGAATTAGAGTCTCTAGTTCCATCCATGTTGCTGCAAATGGCATTATTTTGTTCTTTTTTATGGCTGAGTAGTATTCCATTGTGTATATATACCACATTTTCCAAATCCAATTATCTGTTGACAAGACATTAGGGTTGTTTCCTTGTCTTGGCTATTGTGAATAGTGTTGCAATGAACTTGCGGGTGCATGTGTCTTTTTTAAGGAAAGTTTTGTCCAGATATATGTCTAAGAGTGGGATTGCTGGGTCATATGGTAGTTCTATGTATAGATTTCTAAGGTACCTCCATACTGTTTTCCATAGTGGTTGTACCAGCTTACATTCTCACCAACAGTGTAGGAGGGCTCCCTTTTCTCCACACCCCCTCTGGCATTTGTTAAATGTTTTCTCAGATTAGTCTCCCAAACCAACAGAAATAAAAGCAAAAATAAACCAATGGGACCTAATCAAACTGACAAGCTTTTGCACAGCAGAGGAAACAAACAAGCAAACAAACAAAAAACACCAAATAAACAAAAAGAACTTACAGAATGGGAGAAAATAGTTTCAAATGAAGCAACTGACAAGGGCTTAATCTCTAAAATATGCAAACAGCTTATACGACACAGTAGCAAAAAAAGCCAACAACCTAACTGAAAAATGGGCAAAAGACCTGAATAGACATTTCTCCAAAGAAGACATGCAGATGGCCAACAAGCACATGAAAAAATGCTCAACATCACTCTATTAGAGAAATGCAAATCAAAACTACCATGAGATACCACCTATCAAAATTTAATAAGATAAATTAAGCATATGATTGAAAATGAGTAATAGCATGATCAGTTTTATAGGCAATCTAAACGGAATTCAGAGGTTTTTTTTTTTTTTTCTTGTGAGTGCTGATGGTAACTTTGGTGTCAGAAGAATGTCTGCTAGAATCAAAAGAGCTTTTCATCATTATGGTACTCTTTTACAGCTCCCTAGATAGCCAACTCATGACTCCTCATTAGAAAAAATGTGTTAGCATTGACAATGAAGTTCACCTTGCCCAGGAATCATCCTTTCTGACAAGAAGTCAAATGTTATGTGACAGAAGCCTCACTCAGAATTTAGATTTGAGGTTTCATGAAGTTCTGAACTATATGGGATATCACTATGAGAGAGGATGTGTCATAGAGGTGCTGAATGACTGAGAGGCAATCCTTTATCTCAACTACTAGGCAAAAGAACTAATCCCAACCAATAAAGGCTAAATTGTGTTTTAAAAAATCATATCTTGAAGACTATTTCCTAGTACTCCACTTTGCCACTATATTTGAAGACAGGACCTTTAAACAAGTAATTATGGAAAAATGAAGCCAGATGAATGGGTACTAATCCAATATGACTGGTATCTATATAGGAAGAGATTAGGACACAGACATGCACAGAGGAAAGGTCATGTAAAGACACAGAGTGAAGACAGCCATCTAACAAGCTAAAGAGAAAGAGTCTCTGAGGAAACCAACCCTGATGACATCTTGATCTTAGTCTTCCAGTCTCTCTTGAGAAAAGAAATTTCTATTGTTTAAGCCACAGAGTTTATGGTGCTTTGTTTTGGCATTCCTATCATATTAACCCATAACCATAAGCTCCAGCCTAGATGGAACTTCATGCTGCCATTGAATCAAGTCTTTATAAGTATGTCTCCCAAGGAAGCAAAGACTATGTCCCTTGAATTATAGGAAATTTGGTGTGACACATCTAACTGAAATCATGTCAGTCCCCTTGTACCTGCTTGTTTGCCACTGGTGTCTAGGCAGTGACTGACTCAATACTACCTTTTGACATTCTGAACAGGAAGAACACTCATTCTTAGATTTGGATTACAATTAGCTTAACTAGCATGTCCTTTATGCTCAAGGAATGATCCTGATTTTATCTTAGCAACCAAACCAGTTTTAAAATTTAAGAATGAATTGCAGTACTGTGCTTTCATCAGAAAGCAAGTGCCCAATAATTTTACCCTCATTTTGAGGTATAAGTATACTAGAGAATATACCCTCTAGATAGGATGACCAGGGTATTTGAACCCCAAACTGAGAGGCACATTATGAAAAAATTCTTAAAATATGAACTGTGTGTAAATTTATATTGAAGAAAAGTCTTACAATTATATAAACATTAAATCCACTTTGGGGGAGAGTTCCATTTACTAAGTTTCCATTATTATAAAGTGAAAAATCCTAGAAATTTAGAATTACAGTGAAAACCAAGATGTATACTGGTTGTGTCTCTAGGGAGAAGCTTACTAGCTCAGATTCTCTGTGGGAGTTTTTAAAAAAGAAAAAAAAATGTTTGAAGGGAATACAGAAAGCTCTCTCTCCAATTTATGACTGATTCATATGTATCAAGCAAGGATGCTGGTTCTGATCAATGAAAAGACCCAGCTATAGACACAGGACAATTTATAAATGTTTCCCCCTTATAAAAAGAATCTGTGATCAGTTTGAAAGTTGGGGAAAAGGAGCCACAGAGAGTCTTTTTCAGAAGAGAAAGAGGAAGCAACCCTTTAGAACCCCTCCCACTCATTGATGTAGTACAAGATCACGGTAGAGAGAATGTAGGCAACAAGCCAACCTCCCAGCAAAAGCCATTCAGATGAGAGATCTTCAATCTACCCTTGATGAAAGAGAGAAAACAACAGAAAAGGGAACTGGTGTTTCACAATGCCGACTTACAAGTCATTTATTTAAGACCCAGTTATTTAAAAACAAAACAAAGCAAACACACAAAAACACACACAAAAAAACTTTTAGCTGTGCAGCCTAGTAACATCCTCTAGATATCCCAAAGTGAAAAAACAACATTCTGTTCCAGAATCAATTTTATATAAGAACCCATGGGATACAGAAAATAATCAGAGGGACAAGTACAATGCAAAGAGAACTTCAGAGTATTCCTGAACAGAAATCATTTTATATGGCCAAACTTTATTAAAAGCTGGCAATGAGGTCATAAAGATCTAGACCCCTTTTTATGGTAATATCTTTGTAATTGTTAACTTTATCTTTGCTAATCTTGTACATGTAAATCTCATGCCAAAATTGTAATCAATGATTTTTACAAATTCACTTGGTTTCAGTGTAAATATCAGGAGTTATAAACATCTCTAGGTTTTATTAGATGTATAGATCTAGACAGGTTAAGCTTTCATGAATGTGAAGATTCTGGTGGGTGGCCAGTGCTGATAACCTAGTTAACTATGCTTTTTCTAAGAAACTGTTAAATGATTTGTCTGCCCTATTTACCACAAATGAGTATGTTAACTGCTCTTAACTACTCTGAAGGCAAATGTAAAGGTCAGGTCCTGTCAAGAAGGGAATCAAACAAAAGAGCAACCAGTAATTTTACCTTGCATTAGGAAACAGTTATTTCTAGTGATCTCTGGGAAATTTGAGATGAATACATGGAGGAAATAACATATTCAAAACATGTTTCCAAATTTATAGAATGAAGAGTTGGTCCTAAAACACAGATGAGGAATCTAAAGTATGTTTAAGAAGAAGCAGGTCTCACAACGTGGTTGAAAGCAATGGTGTATTTAAGGAAGAACACATAACTTTTCATTGTAGAAGTACATAGAAGCAGGTTGGAATATAGAAGGCTGAGGTTATGATATTGAGGAATTTGAGTTATCAAGAAGGAGGAGAACACTGAAAGATATTAAATAGGGAAAGATCACTATCTGATTCATAGTTGAAATAGATCATTTGACCCAATAGGACAGGATAACTGAAAATAGTTCAGAAATAGTAAAATCAATCACCACTATACCAGCTTCAAGTTCTACCCTAAAATGAATTTCTATTTGCATCCCTTGGCTCTTTGAGAATAGGGAAGACAATGGTAAATATTTTATTTTTTTCTTTGTTTGCTTTGTTTTATTAATAGAAGAAGATGGGCAAAATTTGTTTTTTTTTTTGTTTTTTTTTTTAGGAAAGAACTTGTGGCATATGGAGGTTCACAGGCTAGGGGTGGAATCAGAGCTACAGCTGTCAGCTTATGCCACAGCCACAGCAACGCGGGATCCAAGCCACGTCTGCGACCTACTAGCTAACGGCAATGCCAGATCCTTAACCCACTGAGCGAGGCAAGAGATCGAACCCACAATCACATGGTTCCTAGTAGATTTGTTTCCAATGCACCACGGCAGGAACTCCCCCAACCTTTGTTATATTAGCTAAGAAGGCTTACTAGCACTTTGTTCATGAATTGGACTTACCCATTCAGATGGTGCTGGAAAACCTCAGGTACACTTGCCTTAAGATAAACAGAAATTAATGCCCTGTGCTCCCAGATTTCAAGAGTTTTTATAAAGCTACAGCATTTAACATGATATTGGGGCAAGATTATGTAAACCGACCAGAGGAGCAGAATAGAGATTCCAGAAACAGATCTACACATGCATGGAAAGTTGAAAAATGACAATGTATTTTGTTCTTTTCAATGGCTGAATAATATTCCATTGTGTGTATGTACCACGTCTTGATCCACTCCTCTGTCGATGGACATTTAGGTTGTTTCCATGTCTTGGCTATTGTAAATAGTGCTGCAATGAACACCGGAGTACATGTGTCTCTGCGAGTCATGGTTTTCTCTGGGTAGATGCCCAGGAGTGGGATTGCTGGATCAAATGGTAGTTCTATGTTTAGTTTTCTGAGGAATCTCCATACTGCTTTCCACAGTGGTTGCACCAATTTACAATCCCACCAACAGTGTAGTAGGGTTCCTTTTTCTCCACACCCTCTCCAGCACTTATTGTTTGTAGACTTTTGGATGATGGTCATTCTGGCTGGTGTAAGGTGGTACCTCAGAGTGGTTTTGATTTGCATTTCTCTAATCATGAGTGATGTTGAACATCTTTTCATGTGTTTTTTGGCCATCTGTATGTCTTCTTTGGAGAACTGTCTGTTTAGATCTTCTGCCCATTTTTTGATGGGGTTGTTTGTTATTTTGGTATGGAGCTGCAGAAGGTGTTTACAAATTTTGGAGATGAATCCCTTGTCAGTTCATTCACTTGCAAAGATTTTCTCATTCTGTGGGTTGTCTTTTTGTGTTGTTTAGGGTTTCCTTTGCTGTGCAGAAACTTTTAAGTTTAATTAGGTCCCATTTGTTTATTTTTCTTTTTATTGTCAATACTCTGATAGGTGGATCTGAGGAGATGTGGCTGTCGTTTATGTCAGAGAGTGTTTGAGCTATGTTTTCCTCTAGGAGTTTGATAGTGTCTGGTCTTATATCTAGGTCTTTAATCCATTTGGAGTTTATTTTTGTGTACGGTGTTAGGGAGTGTTCTAATTTCATTCCTTTCCATGTGTCTGTCCAGTTTTCCCAGCGCCACTTATTGAACAAACTGTCCTTTCTCCATTGCATATTCTGGCCTCCTTTGTCATAGATTAGTTGGCTGTAGGTGTGTGGGTTTAATTCTGGGCTTTCTATCCTGTTCCACTGATCTATATTTCTGTCTTTGTGCCAGTACCATGCGGTTTTGATGACTGTTGCTTTGGAGTGTAGTCTGAAGTCCAGGAGCCTGATTCCTCCAGCTCCATTTTTCTTTTTCAGGATGTCTTTGGCTATCCTGGATCTTTTGTGCTTCCAAACAAACTTTAAAATGTTTTGTTCTAGTTCTGTGGAAAATGTCCTTGGTAATTTGATAGGGATTGCATTGAATCTATAGATTGCCTTAGGTAGTATAGTCATTTACCTCTTCCAATCCACGAGCATGGTATATCTTTCCATCTATTTGTGTCATCTTTGATTTCTTTCATCAGTGGCTTGTAGGTTTCAGAGTACAGGTCTTTTGTTTCTTTAGGCAGGTTTACTCCTAGGTATTTTATTCTTTTGGATGCGATGGTAAACAGGATTACTTCCCTAATTTCTATTTCTGATCTTTCATTATTAGTGTATAGAAATGCCATCGATTTTTGCATATTGATTTTGTATCCTGCGACTTTGCCAAATTCGCGGATGAGCTCTAACAGTTTTCTGGTAGAGTCTTTAGGATTCTCTATGTGTAGTATCATCTCATCTGCAAATAGTGCTTCCTTTCCAATTTGGATTCCTTTTATCTCTTTTATTGTATTTTATAATATTACTATCATTATTGTTCAACATTATGGGTGTGTAATTTGCACACAATAAAATGCAAATTTAATTATTAAATTCATTGAATTTTTTATTTTATTTTCCCACTGTACAGCAAGGGGATCAAGTTATCCTTACATGTATACATTACAATTACATTTTTTTCCCCACCCTTTGTTCTGTTGCAACATGAGTATCTAGACAAAGTTCTCAATGCTACTCAGCAGGATCTCCTTGTAAATTTATTCTAAGTTGTGTCTGAAAAGCCCAAGCTCCTGATCCCTCCCATTCCCTCCCTCTCCCATCAGGCAGCCACAAGTCTCTTCTCCAAGTCCATGAATTTCTTTTGAGGAGATGTTCATTTGTGCTGGATATTAGATTCCAGTTATAAGTGATATCATATGGTATTTGTCTTTGTCTTTCTGGCTCATTTCACTCAGTATGAGAGTCTCTAGTTCCATCCATGTTGCTGCAAATGGCATTATGTTATTCTTTTTTATGTCATTCTTTTTTTTTTTTATCTGTTGATGGACATTTGGGTTGTTCCCATGTCCTGGCTATTGTGAAGAGTGCTGCAATGAACATGCGGGTGCACGTGTCTCTCTTAAGTAGAGTTTTGTCTGGATAGATGCCCAAGAGTGGGATTGCGGGGTCATATGGAAGTTCTATGTATAGATGTCTAACGTATCTCCAAACTGTTCTCCATAGTGGCTGTACCAGTTTACATTCCCACCAACAGTTCAGGAGGTTTCCCTTTTCTCCACACCCCCTCCAACATTTGTTATTTGTGGATTTATTAATGATGGCCACTCTGACTGGTATGAGGTGGTATCTCATGGTAGTTTTTGATTTGCATTTTTCTTATGATCAGTGATGTTGAGCATTTTCACATGTGTTTGCTGGCCATCTGTATACCAGCAATGATATATTAGAAAATGAATACAAAAATACAATATCCTTTGAAATTGCACCTCACAAAATCAAATACCTCGGAATACACCTGACCAAAGAGGTAAAGGACCTATATGCCAAGAACTATAAAACTTTAATCAAAGAAATTAAAAAGATGAAAAGAAATGGAAAGATATTCCATGTTCCTGGATTGGGAAAATCAATATTGTCAAAATGGCCATACTACCCAAAGCAATCTACAGATTCCATGCAATCCCTATCAAATTACCCAGGACATTTTTCACAGAACTAGAACAAACAATCCAAACATTTCTATGGAACCACAAAAGACCCAGAATTGCTGAAGCAATCCTGAGAAACAAAAACCAAGCAGGAGGCATCACTCTCCCAGACTTCAAGAAATACTACAAAGCCACAGTCATCAACACAGTGTGGTACTGGTATCAAAACAGACAGACAGACCCATGGAACAGAATAGAGAATCCGGAAATGAACCCAGACACCTATGGTCAATTAATCTTTGATAAGGGAGGCAAGAACCTAAAATGGGAAAAAGAAAGTCTCTTCAGCAAGCATTGCTGGGAAACCTGGACAGCTGCATGCAAAGCAATGAAACTAGAACACACCCTCACACCATGCACAAAAATAAACTCAAAATGGCTGAAAGACTTAAATATATGACAGGACACCATCAAACTCCTAGAAGAAAACATAGGCAAAGCACTCTCGGACATCAACATCATGAATATTTTCTCAGGTCAGTCTCCCAAAGCAATAGAAATAAGAGCGAAAATAAACCCACGGGACCTAATCAAACCGAAAAGCTTTTGCATAGCAAAGGAAACCAAAAATTTTTTGAATTTTATTAAATGAGTACAATTTGTTGAAATCTGTCATACTGTCTTCTTGCTTCTCTGACTTCCCTATAGCTTTGTGTCACTGGTGACCAGGATCATGTTTCTTCTTCTGAAGATGGAGCAGGATTCTTGAAGCTGCTCTACTCTGGTATAGATGAAAAAAGTGAAATCCAGAGAAAGATAGGGACCCCATCTAGGCATAAGGGACACAACTTCCCTGAACTCCTGGTATTTGCTGAGATTTTGTCAGCAGTAAATTTGCACCAGACAGTTTCTCAGCCACAACACTACCAGGTGATACGCTATTTTCTGTCATAGGATCCTGGCATGAGAAGGTCCTAGAAAATGAGTTTTTTTTTTAAACTGAGAGAAATATGACTTTAAAAATAGTGAAAAAGTTACAGTACCACTTTTTAAAGCATTTCTACATTCTCTGTGTAGATTCAATTTTATAACTGGACTATTTTCTTTCAATTGAATGCCACTGTGTTTGTTTTGTTGGTTTAATGTATCTTCTATTATAGCTATGTTCATGATAATTCTTTTAGCTTTGGTATTGGAATATAAATTGCTTTGCTATCAATTTAGAAAAGTATTTTCACTTAATATAAAAACCAAAGTAGACTATGTTTCCGTTCATTTTGCTATAAAAGATGTTTCATTTCTTCATTTTGTTTCATTTCTTCATTTTGCTATAAAAGATGTGTCATGTTTTTTCTAATACGTCATCTTTTATTTTTCATTCTTATGTTGGTTTAAGTGTTCATAATCTTCATTGTTTTCTATTGCTGCTTAATTTTTTTCTATTTTTGATTTAAAATTTGTGGTTGTCTCTTTATTCTGGTTTGAATTCATGAGTTTCTTAGATCCATGGTTTACTTTTATTCATAAAAGATGGGTTTTCTTTGGCCATTATATACTCAAACATTTTTTCTGCCCATTAGTTATCCCACTTTCTTTTAAACTCTGCAAATTAGTTTAAATATGCTTTCTATTGCTATCTTCAAATGTACCAAATTTTTTTTCTCTAGAGTCTAATTTGGTATACATATTTAGCAATTTTTCATATTGCTAACTTCTAGAAATGTTATTAGTCCTTTTTTGCCACTATGTTTATCTTCATTATGTTAATGTCCTCCTTTACATATTTGCACATATTTCCATCTCTAACCAAACACTTTTTCCTCTAATTGCCTTATCTCTGTCATTTGTGATTACATATATCATCTTCCTGATGCTCTGTATGCATGGTAATGTTTTACTTTATATTGGACATTATAAAGGCTACATTTTGAGTCTATGGATTTTGTTTTCTTAAGAGAGCTTCAGGCACTACTCTACAAAGCAGAAAAACTTGGCTCTTTCAAGGCTTAGTTTTGGTTCTGTGGATTTGTTGTTGTTTGCAGAAATGAAGATTTGCTTTTAAGTATTTTTATTACTGGTTTAGAATAGCCTATATTCTCATAGTAGAATATTTTTATTTCTAAGGCATGATCTTTATTCAAATCCTGAACACCCAGAATTTTCCATGAAACCTCACCATTAAGATTGGTCTCAACTCTGTAGGAGCCTGGAAATCATTACATGTACTTAGCATTTTGCCCTTTAAGCTTGCTCTTTATTCAGTTTCATCTGTCCCACTTTATTTATGTCCAGTGTAATGTTCAGGCAGTCTGAAGTAATACTTATACCAATTCATGGAGTTATTTCTCCTAGTACCCTTTCAATATTCTACATGCAAGTTCTACCCATTCCAGATCAGGTACTCTTTGATCTTCCATTTTGCAGCTCAAAAAGACAATATGTCTATTTGAATTTCAAATTCTTGCCCTGTGGTTCAATAAATGCCTTTAGGCCCCCAAATGGGACAATGATGGAGAATATCATTCTTGTCTCCATTTCTCTCAAGGATAACAGCTCTGCACTGTCTATTGTCTAATATATAAGCACAGTTGCTTCATGAATTTTGCCTGGTTTTCAAGACATGTATAATTGGATAGCTAATTCAGAGTATTTACATTCCCACATTGAATAGAGGAAGTTATTAATGATCGTTTAATTGACAATGATTTTATATCATCTGCTACTTGCCAGATATTTGCTAAATCCTGAAACACAGATATAAATGTTTAAGCTTTTCTGGCATTTGATAACTTGCAATACTGTGAATATTATGTGTACACCTAATGATAATTCAAGGTAACATTTACTGATTTTTGTTACAAACAACAAAAAACTTTGGGTTGACAAAGAAGGAAAAAGTTAATTCTACCATTCAGCAATTCCAATATGCGATGTTCTCATGAAAGGCCTTAGTTGTGAAAGAAAAAGATGGACTTTCTTTTGGAATTAAACATAGTAGTGTAGAAAGTATTCTGAATGTTAGTGACAGAAGATTTAATAATGAAGCAATATTAAATTTACATTTAGAATAAAATTCAATATTGAGCCACTGATTTCTTGAATAAAATGAAGATGGCTAAAAGGAAGGTTGTGAAAATATGGTGAAATAATCTGAATGCAAATTCAAAGACATATTTTCCATATTTTCATAAATATAAATATCTGATACATGAGTGGAGAGCCATTAAGAAAAGCACCTTTTTAGAAAGAGCCTGACAGAAGATGGGGGAATAGAAGGACTGGAGCTTAACTTCTCTCCTAAAACACAACAAAATTCCCAACTAAAGACTGAGCACTCTTCACCCAAATGGACTGGAAACCTTAAAAAAGATATCCTACTCCAGAAGAAAAAGAGGAGGCCACAGCAAGAGGTAGGAGGGGCGATTTCACAATATAAACAACCCCATATCTCCTGAGTGGGAGGCTAAACAGACTGGAAACTAACTGGTTCATAGACACACACCTTCAGGAGTGAGAGTTCTGAGCCCCACATCAAACCCTCACATGTGGGGATCTGGCATGGGGAGAAAGAGCCCCTGGAGCATCTGGCATTGAAGGCCAGTGGGGCTTGTGTGCAGGAGCTCCATGGGACTGGGGGAAATGGAGACCCCATTCTTAAAATGTGCACACAGACTTTCACGTGCACTGAGTCCCAGGGCAAAGCAAAGTCTCCAAGGGAACCTGGGTCAAACCTGACTGCAGTTCTTGGAGGACATCCTGGGAAAACAGGGGTGAATGTGGCTTGTTGTGAGGGAAGGACATTGAAAGCAAAGCTCTCAGGAATATTCAGCAGCAGTGCCTTTCTCTGGAGGTGGCCATTTTGGGAAAATCTGGCCCCACCCATCAGTCAGCTGCTGAGAAGCCCCAGGGCAAACAACAACCCAGGTGGGATCACAGCCCCACCCCTCAATATACAGGCTACCTAAAGACCCCTCAGGGACACAGCTTCCCCTAATCCCATCCAGAGACTAAGCCCCACCCACCAGAGGGATTAGAATCGGCTCCTGCTACCAGGGGGCAGGCATCAACCCCTTCCATCAGGAAGCCTACACCAAGCCCCCATACTGACTTCAACCACAGGGGGGCAGACATCAGAAGTATGAGAGGCTACAACTCCATTATCTGTAAGAAGTTCAAGACACAAAAAACCTATAAAATTGAAAAGACAGAGGACTATAACTCAGATGAGGGAGAAAGGAAATCCACAGAGAAACAGCTAAGTGAGGAGGAGCTTCTTAGCCTCCAGGAAAAAGACTTAAGACTGTTGATGCTGAAGAAGATGCAAGACATTGGAAATAAACTGGAGGCAAAGATGGATAACTTACAGGAAACACTCAGCAAAGAGATACAAGATATAAAACATAAAGAAGAAGAGATGCAAAATACAATAACTGAAATACAAAATTCCCTAGAAGCAGCTAACAGCAGAATAGAGGAGGCAGAAGAACAAATAAGCAAGGTGGAGGACAGATTAGTGGAAATTATGGATGCAGAACAGAAAAGAGAAAAAAGATTGAAAACAAATGAAGAGAGTCTCAGAGAACTCTGGGACAACATTAAATGCACCAACATCTGTATCATAGGGGTGCCAGAAAGAGAAGAGAGAGAGAAGGAGACAGAAAAAATATTCCAAGAGATAATAGCCGAAAACTTCCCTAACATGGGGAAGGAATCACTCACGCAAATCCAGGAAGCACAACGAGTACCATATAAAATAAACCAAAGGAGAAACACCCTGGGACACATACTAATCAAACTGACCAAAATTAAAGCCAGAGAGAAAATCTTGAAAGCAGCTAGGGAAAAGAAACAAATAACATACAAGGGAACCCCAATAGGGCTATCAGCAGATTTTTCAACAGAAACTCTGCAGGCCAGAAGGGAGTGGCATGATATACTTAATGTGAGGAAAGGAAAAACCTCCAACCAAGATTACTCTACCCAGCAAGGCTCTCCTTAAGATTTGAAGGAGAAATCAAAGCCTTTGCAGATAAGCAAAAGCTGAGAGAATTCAGCAACACTTAACAAGCCTTACAACAAATACTAAAGGAACTTCTATAGGCAGAAAAGAACAAGAGAAGAAGGAAAGAAAAAACAGCAGCAAAAACAAATCCAAAGTAATTAATAAAATGGCAATAAGAACATACATATCAATAATTACCTTAAATGTGAATGGACTAAATGCCCCAACCAAAAGACATAGACTAGCTGAATGGATACAAAAACAAGACCCATATATATGCTGTCTTCAAGAGACCCACTTCACTTCTAGGGACACATACAAATTGAAAGTGAGAGGATAGAAGAACATATTTCATGCAAACGGGGATCAAAAGAAATCAGGAGTAGCAATACTCATATCAGACAAAAGAGACTTTGAAGAATATTTTCAGGGACAAAGAAGGACATTACATAATGATCAAAGGATCAATCCAAGAAGATGTTATAACAATTTTAAATATCTACGCCCCCAACACAGGTTCCCCACAATATATAAGGCAACTGCTAACAACTTTGAAAGGACAAATAGACAATAACACAATCATAGTGGGGGACATTAACACCCCACTTACAGAAATGGACAGATCATCCAGACCGAAAATCAATAAGGAAACACAGGCCCTGAATGAAGCATTAAACCACATGGACTTAATAGATATTTATAGGACGTTTCATCCAAAAGCAACAGAATACACATTCTTTTCAAGTGCACATTAAACATTCTCTAAGATTGATCATATCCTGGGCTACAAATCCAACCTTGGTAACTTAAGAAAACTGAAATCATATCAAGCATCTTCTCCAACCACAACACTATATAACTGGAAATCAACAACAGGAGAAAAAAAACTGCAAAAAACACAAACAGGTGGAGACTAAACAACATGCTTCTCAACAACCAATGGATCACTGAAGAAATCAAAGAGGAAATTAAAAAATACCTGGCAGCAAATGACAATGAAGATACGACACTTCAAAACCTATGGGATGCAGCAAAAGCCATTCTAAGAGGAAAGTTTATAGCAATACAAGCCCACCTCAGGAAAGAAGAAAAAGCTCAAATAAACAAGCCAACTATACATCTCAAGCACCTCAAGAGAGAAGAACAGGCAGGACCTAAAGTTATTAGAAGGAAAGAAATCATAAATATCAGGGCAGAAATCAATGAAATAGAAACAAACAAAAAAAAAACATAGAAAAGATCAATGAAACAAAAAGCTCGTTCTTTGGAAAGATCAACAAAATTGATAACCCCCCAGCCAGACTTATCAAGAAAAAAAGAGAGAGGACTCAAATCAATAAAATTAGAAATGAAAAAGGAGAAGTAACAATGGATATCACAGAAATACAAAGGATCATAGAGACTACTATATGCAACTATATGCTAATAAAATGGAAAACCTAGAAGAAATGGACAAATTCATAGAGAAGTACAATCTTCCAAGACTAAACCAAGATGAAATAGAAAGGATGAATGGACAAATCACAAGAACTGCAATTGAAACTGTGATTTAAAAACTTCCAACAAACAAAAGTCCAGGACCCGATGGCTTCACAGGCGAATTCTTTCAAACATTTAGAGAAGAGCTAACACCTATCCTTCTGAAAGTATTTCAAAAAATTGCAGAGGAAGGGATACTCCCAAACTCATTCTATGAGGTACCAAAACCAGACAAAGATTCCACACAAAAAGAAAACTACAGGCCAATATCACTGATGAACATCGATGCAAAAATTCTCAACAAAATACTAGCAAATCGCATCCAACAATACATTAAAAGGATTGTATATCATGATCAAGTGGGATTTATCCCAAGGATGCAAGGGTTTTTCAATATCTGCCAATCTGTCAGCGTGATACACCACATTAACAAACTGAAGAATAAAAACCATATGATCCTCTCAATAGACGCAGAAAAAGCCTTTGACAAAATCCAACACCCATTTCTGATAAAACCCTTCAGAAAGTTGGCATAACGGGAACCTACCTCAACATGACAAAGACCATATATGACAAACCCACAGCAAACATTATTCTCAATGGTGAAAAGCTGAAAGAATTCCTGCTGAGATCAGGAACAAGACAAGGATGTCTGCTCTCGCCACTACTTTTCAACATAGTTCTGGAAGTCCTAGCCACAGAAATCAGAGAAGTAAAAGAAATAAAAGGAATCCAAATTGGAAAGGAAGCACTATTTGCAGATGAGATGATACTACACATAGAGAATCCTAAAGACTCTACCAGAAAACTGTTAGAGCTCATCCGCGAATTTGGCAAAGTCGCAGGATACAAAATCAATATGCAAAAATCGATGGCATTTCTATACACTAATAATGAAAGATCAGAAATAGAAATTAGGGAAGTAATCCTGTTTACCATCGCATCCAAAAGAATAAAATACCTAGGAGTAAACCTGCCTAAAGAAACAAAAGACCTGTACTCTGAAACCTACAAGCCACTGATGAAAGAAATCAAAGATGACACAAATAGATGGAAAGATATACCATGCTCGTGGATTGGAAGAGGTAAATGACTATACTACCTAAGGCAATCTATAGATTCAATGCAATCCCTATCAAATTACCAAGGACATTTTCCACAGAACTAGAACAAAACATTTTAAAGTTTGTTTGGAAGCACAAAAGATCCAGGATAGCCAAAGACATCCTGAAAAAGAAAAATGGAGCTGGAGGAATCAGGCTCCTGGACTTCAGACTACACTCCAAAGCAACAGTCATCAAAACCGCATGGTACCGGCACAAAGACAGAAATATAGATCAGTGGAACAGGATAGAAAGCCCAGAATTAAACCCACACACCTACAGCCAACTAATCTATGACAAAGGAGGCCAGAATATGCAATGGAGAAAGGACAGTTTGTTCAATAAGTGGCGCTGGGAAAACTGGACAGACACATGGAAAGGAATGAAATTAGAACACTCCCTAACACCGTACACAAAAATAAACTCCAAATGGATTAAAGACCTAGATATAAGACCAGACACTATCAAACTCCTAGAGGAAAACATAGCTCAAACACTCTCTGACATAAACGACAGCCACATCTCCTCAGATCCACCTATCAGAGTATTGACAATAAAAAGAAAAATAAACAAATGGGACCTAATTAAACTTAAAAGTTTCTGCACAGCAAAGGAAACCCTAAACAACACAAAAAGACAACCCACAGAATGAGAAAATCTTTGCAAGTGAATGAACTGACAAGGGATTCATCTCCAAAATTTGTAAACACCTTCTGCAGCTCCATACCAAAATAACAAACAACCCCATCAAAAAATGGGCAGAAGATCTAAACAGACAGTTCTCCAAAGAAGACATACAGATGGCCAAAAAACACATGAAAAGATGTTCAACATCACTCATGATTAGAGAAATGCAAATCAAAACCACTCTGAGGTACCACCTTACACCAGCCAGAATGACCATCATCCAAAAGTCTACAAACAATAAGTGCTGGAGAGGGTGTGGAGAAAAAGGAACCCTACTACACTGTTGGTGGGATTGTAAATTGGTGCAACCACTGTGGAAAGCAGTATGGAGATTCCTCAGAAAACTAAACATAGAACTACCATTTGATCCAGCAATCCCACTCCTGGGCATCTACCCAGAGAAAACCATGACTCGCAGAGACACATGTACTCCGGTGTTCATTGCAGCACTATTTACAATAGCCAAGACATGGAAACAACCTAAATGTCCATCGACAGAGGAGTGGATCAAGACGTGGTACATACACACAATGGAATATTATTCAGCCATTGAAAAGAACGAAATATCAGCATTTTTTTTGCAACATGGATGGACCTAGAAACTATCATGCTAAGTGAAGTCAGCCATACAATGAGACACCAACATGCAATGCTTTCAATGACATGTGGAATCTGAAAAAAGGACAGAGTGAACTTCTTTGCAGAACAGATGCTGACTCACAGACATTGAAAAACTTATGGTCTCCAGAGGAGTCAGTTTGGGGGGAGGGGTGATGTACCTGTGCTGTGGGATGGAAATCCTGTGAAATTAGATTGTTATGATCATTATACAACTACAGATGTGATAAATTCATTTGAGTGAGAACAAATTAAAAAAAAAAAAAAAAAGAGCCTGACAGCTCTCCAGATCAATTATATAAATGGGGGTAAAGTTGAAGGTGATGATACTATTTAAGAGGATAGCTCAATAGTCCATGGAAGAGAATACTCAGTGACACCACTTTGACACTGTATTTTTGTTCGTTTGTTTTAGGGCCTCTGCAGCATGTGAAAGTTTCTGGGCTAGGGATCAAATCAGAGCTACAGCTGCCAGCCTCAGCCACACCCACAGCAATACCAGATCTGAGCCATGTTGCAACCTACACCACAGCTCATGGCAACACTGGATCCTTAACCCACTGAGCAAAGCTAGGGATGGAACCCCCACCCTCATGGATACTAGTTGGTTTCATTACCACTAAGCCACATTTGGAACTGCTATAAGAGTGACATTAGAGTGCAAAGTTATAGAACCTGGCAACCTACTGGATATGGGAATTAAAGTAAGTTGAAATCTTAAATAGTTGTCTTACATTTTCAGCTTATTTTATTCATATACCTGATTTCTCTTTGTATAATGTATAAGACCTATAAGGGATAGTAAGCTAGTGTACTGATTATGAGTCTGGGTCCTAAGTGTAATCATTGAAATAACTGAATCAGAAGTAAAGGAAAGATGGATACAAAAGTGCTTTAAAGAATAAAGGCCCATAGACATGACCACAGAAACCAAATATGTTGTTAGATCTGAGGGAACAAGTATTGGTTTGGAAAAGAATCATGAATCATGATCTAAAGAGATAGGACTAATAGATGAGATATCAAGGCAAGCAGGCAGTCAGTACATCTACCCTTTTATCCTTGAAGGGCTTTGAATTCCAGGCACAGTGAGCACTGGGTCCACTTTATGCACATGTGATGATCTGGCTAAAGGTACAGTTTTTAATAGAAAGCAGGTGAGAGGCTCTAGTTGGGAAAAACAGTAGCCAAATTGCTCAGCTTCAAGGATACCCATATGCCATATTTGTTAAACATTATGTGTGTTAAAAATGTAAGGCAAAACTGAAAAAAAAAAATGTAATTAACTTTTGTTTCCTCCTACATGTGGCTCAAGTGGTAGAAGTATAAGCAACAAACTATAAGGAAGAAAAGCAAGCCTTCTTTCCACATAACAGGCAACATGACTCTGTTATTTGTCTTTCTTTTCTATCTCTTTCTTCCATTTACTAAGGTTAGTGAGATGTTCCCTGGCATTTACAATATAAGGGAAAATCCTTGCCACTTTGCTCAAATTCTAACAATTCTTTTCCTCTTAGGACTGAGATTATAAAAGTAAAATAGGTCTAGGTCTTCCTTTCTGAACATGATTGGCTGCTTATGGCAACTCACTCTTCTATCTATCTATATATCCATCCATCCATCCATCCACCCACCCACCCATCTATCTTCTTTTTAGGGCCAGACCTGTGGCATATGGAAATTCCCAGGCTAGGGATTGAATTGGCGCTGGCTGCAGCTGCCAGCCTAAGCCACAGCCACATAGTATCTGAGCTGCATTTCTGACCTACAGTGCAGCTTATGGCAACACTGTATCTTTAGCCCACTGAGGAAGGCCAAGGATCAAACCTGCATCCTCAGGGACACTATGTCGGCTCTTAATCCACTGAACCACAATGTGAACTCCTTTTGTTTTATTAATTAGCTCGTGAAAGCACTAATTGCTTCAGGAGATTTTAGCAAATGGTTGAAAGGAGGATAATAAGTTATTATTATTTGCATATAGGTTTAGGATAATGATCAGGGCACTTCGATTTTTAGGCATGCTCATATCTATATTACTACAGAGCTCCTCCGTCCTAGGATATATAGAGCAAACCTATGTAGTAATAGAATGCGGTAGTGTTACTTATTTGCCATTGTTCCCCAATCCCACAACTTCTTTTGAAACATCAAAGTAAAGCCAAGGCAGAATTAGGGCATCCCTAATCAGCATAACATAACTGGGGAAGACACACCAACATATCTCCTGGTTTTTTGTTTACATCCTTGATCAACATCAAGGGCCCCCAATTTCTATAAGCCCTATATTTTCCTAATTCTTGAATTCTACTGGTCTCCTAGGTGATTTCTTATGTACTCCTCTCTCCTGATTCCTCTAATACTGCCTTTCAATCCTCATTCTTTATCACCCTACTTCACATCAACCCGCAGACTTGCATCTTTACCCACATTTTCTGCCAGGTCTTCTGCTACAGGTAAATATTTGTGCTCCAAGCAGAGCCAGTCATATCACTTGTGCACTGGATCCTATGCCCTCTTGCCCATGAAAGGACATTTCTTTGAGAATCACTCTTTCCTATGCCTATATCATCAATTCTCTTCCACTTGTTCTCTGTGTAGGATACAAACTAGATTTTGTTTCTCCCTTTCTTGAATAACCCTTCCTCTCACCTATTATCTATTTATGACAAATAAATCCTGCTTTCCTCAAAGAGCTGTCTAAAATGTGTCTTCTCCCATTCTATTGTTGACCCATTTTAATCAAGACAACTGTTCTATCAAAATAACATTTTTCTGAGAGTTTCCTGTTAGTCTAATGGTTAGGACTCAGCATTGTCACTGATTTGGCCCAGGTTCAATCCCTGCTCTGGGAACTGAGATCCCACATCAAGCTTCCGCATGCTGTGGCAAACAAACAGTTCTCACGATCCTCAGTGTGTTCCACTTGCTATAACTGATCATAATCTTATCATAGTTTATGCCTCAGTTAGCTTTTTTAATTACCTAATAAAAAGATGATCCTTTTATCCTTCCTAAAACACTGACTTTCTGGCTTCCAAACCACCATAGGGTTTTTTTGTTTGTTTGTTTATTGGTTGGTTGGTTTGGTTTGGTTTGTTCTACCAATATAACTTATTCTCTTTTACTAATCTTTCTCATCTTTCTGATGTCTTACCAATATAATTCCTTGAGATTTAATTAACAGAGAACACTTCCATCTATACTAACTTCAATTATGATTTTATCCATGCTCCTGCATTCGAATTCCATGTATAGATTAAGATGTCATATATCTCCAACCTGGAATGCTCTTCCCCAGATATCTGCTATAGAAATTGCTATAGGATTTTTACTCAAATGTCACCTTCTCAGTGGAGACTTTCCTCACTACCCTTATTTAATATTGAAAACTCTACTCCTGAAATCCTATAGCCATTTCTTTGTTTTCTTCATAACAATTGAAACTCTCTGGAAAATTATTTATTTCACTAATTTGTTTTTATTCTTTCACCTTCTGTTTCCTGGAGTCTTGTGACTCACAGTGTGGTTCCTAATCAGAACAGCAGCACTATTACTCCTTGGGTGCTTGTTACTAATGCAGAATACCAGACCACATGCCAAGCCTACTGAATCTGAATCTGCATTCTAACAAGATTCACAGGAGAATAATATGCTGGAATTCTCACAAGGGATAATGTGTTTGCGTTTTTCTGGCGTATAGACAATGCTCATTCAATATTTGCTAAGTGAATGGATGCATTCCTTAGCCTTCATAACATGAGCAATGTCAAACCTCACATTCTACTCTATTAAGGATAGACTGAGAGGATGAGAAATGATGGTACTTGGTGAGGCAGAGACAACAGGAGAATTACAAAGGCTGTGTTCTGTCAAGTTTGATACGGCTTTGTTTTCTGTATATTCAAAGCAAAATTCCAAAGCACTCTTCAAACTTTAAGATCAGTGTGCACCACTATACAGCCAATGCCATATTATTTCTTTGTAAAACAGCTAAAATTGTAGAATTTATAAGAACATGATTGAGTTGCAAGGAAAAAAAAAAAAGCCAAAACAGAAAACATCCTCTACTGAAGCCACTAAGCTCAAAGGGAACTAACCTGCAAAAAGCAAAGAATGATTTGAAAACAGTTTGAACCTTGGGATAAAGGCATTACTCTCCATACTCAAAACTGCACCTAATTATCTTATAAATAACCAAACATGTTAATACATGCAGTGATCATCTTATGCCAATAATAGAGTGGTTGAAACAGATTATTTTTAAAGAAAAAAATACACTTGTGTTTATTTTTCAAAAGTCCAAAATCTAAACTTGTGTTTTATACTAAGTGAGATTTTTATGCTATGTAGACTTTATTGTACTTATCTACATCAAGTCTGCTAATTTTGGCCTACTGATAATTTGCACATGATTTTGCTGACAACTTGGAAATTCTGCATGTGCTATAGCAACAAAATTCTAATAATTGCTCCCTCTTGGCATAGCTCTGGCTTCTATTGCAGATAAAATGTCATCACTTTAGAGTGGGTCAACAATGGGTGGGAAATAAAATATTCTAAGTTGTTCCCACCCAATTAAAATGAGATCTGCAAATTTCTGCATCATTAAGAAGTATGATCTTTCAGAATTAAAAGCTTCTTTAAGAAAATTAAAGCATGAGAAATGTTGGTTCTAACGCAGCAATTGTTGATTATGGCTATATGTAATTGGTGGGAAATAGGAAATTGAAATTAATGATATCAAATTTTTTTAGTGTGTGGACACAATCTAATTACACTTTGATGTGTACGTCATTCAGAACAAAAATACAGCATGAAAAGGGATTGAAAATAGACGAAATAATATTATCTGAAGATCTGCAAAGAGAAACTTAAAGAAAATGAGAGAATAAAATGAGAAGTAACAAGGAAGGATGAAACATTTTACCAGATAATGGATGAGCATACTTACCAAAGTAGTCAAATAATGAACTTAATTAGGGAAAGAGTAGCATTTCTGGCCTAGATTAAGACCAGAGGTTGGAATTCTATTCTGTATGACCTCTTTGCCTATTTTATAACATAGTCCCATTTTGTAACCATTCTGATCCTCAGTTTTCTCCTCTCCAAAATGAAGAATTTAGTATGCATCATAAAAACCTCATTCATTGGTATTTGTAAGAGTAAATGAGATGAGCTATGCAAAACTGTCATGGGAAAATAGACAATACTAAGTTCATGATGTTATAACTTTGGGGTTAGAAGAATATTGGTGGTGCAAAGACTTTCTGCTTTAGTTCAGCCCCCTTCATGTTGTGTGAATTATCATACTTTAGAAATGACAGCAGTTGGAAATAGCAGAGCAGAGAATAAGAATTACGGTAGGTTGTCAGGAGAAATAAAAATGCCATCAGAATTTCCTGAAATATTGAGAGCAAGAGAATAATGGCTACAATATGAGGGGGATGTGATCCTGTTTTTGAGCCATTATTACTCTATTAGGCCAAAGTACTTCCAGGCAGCAATTGCTTAGGCCAAGATCTGAATAATATACAATTACCTACTGTGCTGGCAAAGATTTAAATAACTGATGAAATATGCCAACTGAAAACAGAGGTTTCAGTAAGCAAACATCACAAATACACACAGAAGCACATCTCACCTGACTACCACTCACTGTTTTAAAGTAACATTCTCCATTATTCAAATATTCAAGATATTGTTTGAGTATATTCTGCACTGAAGAAACAGCTTTGTGAAAATTTCATGCTACTCTTAGGTTTATTAATATTGCTGTTACTATATTTAAGAATAAGAATGCTTAAGAATAGCATACATTGGGGAGTGTGTTAAGAGCTTTCCTCATCTGTCATCTGTTCCCCAAAGTAGTTTTGCTATCCTCATTTTATATATGAGAAAGTGGAGGCTCCCAAAGGTGAGATGGCAGGTCCAAGGCTATGAGGTAAACATGTGAAAGCAGAATTCGTTTTTCAGTTATATTACTCTATAAACATTGATAATTCTTTTTCACCAATTGATTTTCTAAATATTTGATTAATGGTAAATGTCTAATTTCCAAAATTAATATTCTAATTTTTCTGGATTTTTTTCTTTTACAACCACACCTGGGGCATATGGAAGTGTGCCAGGCTGTTGATGGAACTCCTGCCTCTACAGTGACCTGAGCTGCCGCAGTTGGATTCTGAACCCATTGTGCCACAGTAGGAACTTCAATTATATTTATATAGAGTCAATTGTAGATACTGGAGAAAAAATAAAAAAAGAATGTCAGAAAACCTTTTTAGTTAAAAATCCTAAATACCAGTAAAATCTGCCTTAAAAAAAAGGCAGTGAATTCTATCAGACAGAAAAGCCAAAATTTATATATAACAAATGAGTCTATTATATAGAGAAAGCAAAAGTTGGCTATGTATATTGTGTAGTCCATTAGAGTAATTCTGTCTTGCTGTGTACATGATTCAAATTTATTGTGAATCAAAATTATACATACAGAGTTGGATTTGTCTCTACAACTTTCATGTGATGACGTCACCCCACTCATGTTAGATATTTGCTATTTTGATATGAATTTCCCTCATTGGAGTCTTCTGAGTAAAAGAATATTTATATTTAAAGTCTTTATCTTTCTTCCTTCCTTTTTTTTTTCTTTCTTTTCCTTTTTTGGCTGTCCCAAAGCATATGGAGTTCCCGGGCCAGGGATCAGATCCAAGACACAGTTGCGACCTTACTGAAGTTGCAACAACTTTGGATCTTAACCCACTGTGCTAGGCCAGGGAATGAACCTGCATCCCAGCACTCCAGAGACACCACCTATCCCACTGTGCCTCAGTGGGAACCCCTATGTTTGTTCTTTTCATTCAGTCTCCAAATCAACTCCCAACTAGTATACTTTTCTATTTTTGTCTGAGAAATAATAAAAATAAATGAAACAAAAATGCTTATATTTATATGCCAAATATATTGGGTCTTCTTTTGGCTTAATCAAAAAAGGGAATTAGAAGATTCCCAAAACCACTGATGTTTTGCCTTTTCCAAAATGTAATATATTTGGAATCATACAGAACCTTTTAATTCTTTATTAGGCTTATGTCCCACTCCTAATTTATTCCTCTCCCTCATCCTTTTGGCAACCATAAATTTGTCCTCTATATTTGTGAATATATTTCTGTTTTGTAAATAAGGTAATTTGTATCATATTCTAGATTCCAAATATAAGAGATATCCTATGATAATTGTTTTGTTCTGGCTTACTTCACTTGGTGTGATAATCTCTAGATCCATTCACATTGCTACAAATGTCATTATTTCATTTGTTTTAAGGCTGAGTAATTATCCATTGTATGTATGCAGTATATATACACATATATACATATATATACACATATATGTATATGTACTGTATCTTCTTTAACCATTTATCTCTTGTTGGACATTTAGGATGCTGCCACATCTTGGCTATTGTAAATAGTGCTGCAATAAACATTGGGGTGCATGTATCTTATTCAAATAAGAGTTTTCTCTGAATATATGGCCAGGAGTAGGATTGCTGGATCATATGGTAGTTCTATATTTAGTTTTTTAAGGAGCCTCCATTCTGTTTCCCATAATGGTTATACGAGTTTACATTCCCTCCAAGTGTATGAGGGGTTCCCTTTTCTGCACTCTCTCTCCAGCATTCATTATTTGTAGGCTTTCAAAGATGGCCACTCTGACTAGTATGATATGATAACTCACTATAGTTTTTAATTTCTATATTAACATCTTTATTTTTTATGTATCTGTATTTCTGCACCCACATATGGCATGCAGATACCGTCTAGCCAAGAAATAAATCCACTTCGCTGCTTTTATTAACCCAGGCCCCTACTGCAAACCCTCTGTCACCAGAGGTATAGTGTCAGGAGATCCTTTATTATTGCCTTATCTACCAATTAATTTAGCTACACTGTAGGAATGGATATATGTATTTATTGACTTCTTTATCTACCGACATCAATCAATATCTCTTTATTTATAAATTTATTTCCATGCCACCTGTGACATGGGGATGTTGCCTGACCAGGGCTTGATCCCCCAATGCAGCTCTTACCACAGCCACAGCAGTGAGAGAGAGAGATTCTTAAGCCCTGCAGCCATGAGGGTAATCCCTGAAACCCCCCCACACACACACTTTTTCTTTTTAATTACTCAATTTTACTACATTTATAGTTGTACAATGATCATCACAACCAAATTTTATAGCATTTCCATCCCAAATCCTCAGTGCATCCCCCTGCCCCTCAATATGGCTCATTTGGAAACCATAAGTTTTTCTAAGCTATCACTTACCTATGGAATCTAAAAAAAAGGACACAATGAACTTCTTTGCAGAACAGATACTGACTCATAGACTTAGAAAAACTCACTACCATTTTGATTTGCATTTTTCTAACAGCTGGTGACCTTGAACATTTGATTTGCCTACTGGCCCTCTGTATGTCTTCTTTGGATGAGTCTTCCGCTCATTTTTTGATTGGGTTGTTGATTTTTGTAGAACACTTTAATTTTTAATTGAACATTTTCAGATTGGCTTCTTTGACTTAGCAACATGCAAGTAAGTTTCCTCCACGTATTTTCATGGCTTGATAGGTCATTTCTTTTAATCGCTGAATAATATTGCAATGTATGGAAGTACATTGTTTATCCCTAATATTTTAATAATATTCATGTATCTAATGCTTGAACATGGCATAAATCTGCATTCATTCAGGGACTCTAATTCACCAAACAAAAATCTGTATTTTCAGTGTAATGATCTTGGACATATTTTTGTTTTAATTTAGAGCCTGAAGGACTTCTATTTTTAATGTTGTGAAGCATATTTGATCTCTATTTATGATTATCCAATGATAGCAAAGAGATTATATAATTGATTTTTGCATATGGATTTTAAATTCTGCAACTGTGCTAAAACAACCTATTTGTTTTCACACATATTTTATAGTTTCCTTCATGAAAATAATACTATCTACAAATAAATGAATGCAGTTAGATTTCCTCCTGTATGCCTTTTATTTATTTTTCTAGATTTACTGAACTGACTGGGACTTTTTTTTTGTCTTTTTGCCATTTCTTGGGCCACTCCCGTGGCATATGGAGTTTCCCAGGCTAGGGGTCTAATCGGAGCTGTAGCCATTGGCCTACGCCAGAGCCACAGCAATGTGAACTGACTGGGAGTTCTAATAAAATGTTCAATACAACTATTGATAGAAAATATCATTGCTCTGTTTCCAATCTTAGACAAAAACAGTCTTTCAATATTAAGTATGATGCTAGTTATAGATTTTCCCACAGACGCACTTTATCAGGTTAAAGGTGGTCCCTTTTACCCCTTAGTTACCAAGAGTTATCATTAAAGGATAGTGAATTTTGCCAAAGATCTCCTCTATAAAAATTGAAATATTATAGAAATTATATATACCTCAAATTTATATACTTCAAGGTAACTCATTAAAAGTATATATCTATTATAATATTGTATAATTACTATATATATAATTTTAATAAGGTGAGTTTCTTTATATTTTAATAGCATTTTTGTTGAGTTTATTTTTCCCTGGGATAAACTCACTTAATGATAAGCATTGTTCTTTTTATATATTGCTGGGTATTGCAGGATTTGCTTTGCTAAAATTTAGTTAAGGATTTTTGTGTTGGAAATTCATAAATGATGGTTATCTACCATTTGTGTTTCTTATAATACTTCACTTTTATTAAGGATAATACTGGTGGTTGGGGAGCAGGATTTTTTTTTTTCTTTGATGGAAGAATGAGTATTTTCTGATGCTGTGATTAATGCCAAAATCTCCTGTATTATGTGCTAGCTAGGACTTCCAGGACATGTTGGGTAGGATTAGCCAATAGTGGGCATCTTTCTCTTGTTTCCAGTCCAAGCTTTCAACATTTTTCTTTTGAGTATGATTTTAGCTACTATGTGGTCATACAGGGACTTTATTATGTTTTGGTGTGTTCCTTCTATATTCAATTTGTTGAGAGTCTTTATCATGAAAGGATGTTGAATTTGTCAAATTGTCTTTCTGCATTTATTAAGATGATCATGTTTTCAACTTTCATTCTCTTAATGTGATGTATCATATCTGTTGATCTGCATGTATTATAACATCTTTGTATCCCAGGAATAAATCACATTTTCTCATGGTGTATGGTTCTTTTAACATGTTAAATAATAATAATATATATATATATATATTTTGCAATTTTCTCAGTCTCATCTCCAAGACCCCCTGATCTTTATTTAAACCATAAGATATATAGCTCCAGGCATTTTATTAATCCACATTTTTCTATCATAAACTCGACTGATTTGAATATACATATTGTTTTTGGTCTAATTCATGCTACACAAAATTTAAATGTTCTCTTAAAACTAAATGAAAGCAACAGAGCCTACCTGTCTTTCCAATTTCCCTTTGTCTTGTGAATTTTTTAGGAAACACTCATTTTTAACAGTAAGTAATAAATTTATTTCACAGTTATACAATTTTAAGGTGTATAAATTACTAATAGTTTTCAGGGTTAAAACAATTGCAGATCTGTTCACCCACTGAATTTTTTTCCAAAATTATGTTGTCATTACCAACATTATCAGTAGTTCATCAGTAAATAGCATTAATTATGATGATTTTTAAAGTTAACATCATTAAATTGGTTTCCATTTTTAATCAGTGAAAACAGAAATTGTAACAATTAACAAATTAGTTTATAATTATTGAAGCTTCAAGATATAGTAAAAGGAAAGTTTCTTAAATTAGATAAATTGAACAGAATCTTGAATCCCATTTGAACTGAGCTATTTAAACATTGTAAGATTTTTAGCACTTAGATTCCTAGTCTCTGTTTTCTCACACAATACAGTTTATGGTAAAGATAATTTTATCTTTTTGTGAAAAAAAATAACAGATAAGAGATCCTGGCAAAATAATCTTATCAATAATCAAAAAAGTTTTAGCACACATAGTGATACTACTGTAGTTGATATAAGTAAAGCATATATCTTTTTTGTAAAAATGAGGCTACTTTAAGATTTGTTGTTTTTGAGGTGAATACTTTTCCTATGGGTATTAAAAAGATTTTTTCCTAAAGAGTCACAATAAATATTCTTATCATCTTTCCACTGTTTTCACATATCATAGTGAAATATTTCATACCGGAGAGAGACCATGTAACAACTGAGGTAGATGGAAGAGTAAATGTAAGGTTTTTTTTTTTTTTTAAAGTATATATTTTGACTTTACAGCTATTATGTCAAGTTTAGTTTACTGTTGAATAAAAATTGAAACAAAAAAGGGGGGGGGGGCGTTCCCAACATGGCTCAGTGGAAATGAATCTGACTAGTATCCAGGAGGACACAGTTTTGTTCCTTGGCTCTCTCACTGGGGTAAGGATCTGGCATTGCCATGAGCTATGGTGTAGGTCATAAATGCAGCTTGGATCTGGCATTGCTGTGGCTGTGGCACAGGCTGGCAGCTATAGCTCCAATTTTACCCCTAGCCTGGGTGTGAACTTCCATATGCCATGGGTGTGGCCTTAAAGAGATAATAAACATTTTTCCTATAAGAAATTATTAAGTAAATATCTTGGCATATTAAATGACTAACACTGTGGCTTTCTTTGGAGCTGCAAGATTCTTTTGACCTAGCTTGGAATGCACATAATTTCACTTCTAATACATTCTATTGGCCAAATTACTAAGGCAAGTAGAGATGCAAGGAGAGGAGAATTAAGCCCTTTTTCTTGATAGGAGGAATATCAAATCCTTTCCTGCCATCTTGATCTATCATAATCATCAAACACAATAATTAAACTTCATTTAATAGTGTCATTTATTTCATGTCCCAATGCAGTCCTACTACAATCTATTTTGAAAGTAACCTAACATTTCCCAAGAAAGAAATAAAATCCATGAAAAAATCTTGATGTCAGTGAAAATAATAGAGAACAGCAAAAACAACCACAAAATCTTGACAAAAACTATTCAATACTGCCTAGAAGCTCAACCTCTGAAGAGAACAGGCACAGAGGAGTGACAAATAACCACACTTGCAAACATCAATCATATCATGAAGGGAGAAAGAAGCAAAAGCAATCAGGGGCTCATATACCCAAGTTGTTTATATTCCTGGATCTCTCATTGCACATTGCATCAGAACACAATGTCTAGACATATTGGTTTCCAGAATCTTAGGAAACAGATTGTACCATGCTTGAGAAAAATTACATGCCACTGTAGTTGATAATGGCAAAACACCCTATCATCCTTCACAGATAACAATTACAGATTTGTGTGGTACTGTTTCAAAGCTGTAAATAATACTCAGTAGCATAAGAGACTGTATTTCCTTTAAGTGAGTAAGTTCATGAGTAAGAACTTATTCTTAAAAATGGAGTACCTAGACTGTCTTCTAGTCAGCCCTTCTAACTAATCGCTTTGAGTAAATTCCAAAAAGAATACCTGAATAACTACTTTAAACTATTGTCAATACCTGTTTCCAAGGAGACAGAGATGAAGAATTAGAAAGTGTATGCAAGGTGTCTGATACAGGGCCAGACACAGAATTAAGTGTCAACTCAATGGGAACGGCTGCTTTAAAACATCTTTGAAAATTCACTTATTTTAAGTACTGAAATCAAACTCCTATTCAGGCATACATCTGTATTATGTCATGGAGATGCTTCAATATACCAGATAGATTAACATCAAAAATAACAAAAGAATTTAGCTGTATAACTTCTAAGGCCATATCATCAAGCTTCATATGTTAAAATATCAAAAACATAGATTTCCCCTCCCCATGTTGACTACCTGGAGAAACTGGACATCCCCAAGTATTGATGGGTAACTTCCTTGCATCTGGCACTATTACCAGCATGAATACCACAAGAACTACAAGGTAAAGCTAATGTTTACAGGGCTTTCCATTGCAGTAGGGAGAGAAAATGTTAAAGGAGAAATTCTTAAAAATCACTTAGAATACCTGAAAAATAGACTCATAGAATAAGAAAACACCATATTAATTCATTCCTCCAAGAAACATTTGGAAAATGGAGACGCAAATTCCAGAGAAACATGGTTATGTTCAGAAACAATACTGCATGAATATTTTCTTCACAGATTGGGCTTTATGAGTGAATAACATGTCTTAGGAAGTTAGAGATAATAGGCTGAACTGGAGGGACTTAAATTCATATTCTCCCTGGAGTCATTTGCTTCCTTCCAGGACAGAAAACCTCCTTCTTCCCAGAGAGGATTTTATGTGCCAAGGCAATGTTGCTTTCCCTGGAGGAGAGGATGGGCAGATGTGCCAGTGCCTAAGTAAGTTACTGAGTTTTATAATTTAAGGGTTCCTCTCCTCCTGTATCTCCGGCCCTCCATGAGTCTCCCTGTGGAAAACTGGAAGTGAAGAAATGACAGGAGACACACAATTCTCTGTGAGTAAAAGGTACGATCTTTGATTCACAAGTCCCTTTGAGGCAGAGTAATGAATAATGATTTAGGTAGATAGTATAGTAGCATGGGATTTGATGTATTCTTTGATACAGTTGTTTATTAATGTATATGATTTGGGAGTTACAGGAAATAACTTCCTCAGGCCTTGTTTTCTAGATAAAGTATATCTGCTTTACATCTAGGTGTATGTTAATCTCTAACTCACCCCTTGACTGGTAGAGAAGGAATAAGATGAATGGCCACTCCCAGTCTAGGGCAAAGAACAAAGTAGCCATACAACTTATGGGGCATATCCATCTCTAAGAGCCCTACTGGATAAGGCCTGATATAGGTGACTGGACAAGGCCAATGGGGAAAAGGAATGATGTCTAGAACCCTTCTTGGTACCTCATCCTTAAGAAGTAAAAACTTCCATAGGACAATAGGAATTGGGGACTCTTCCTCCCATTTCCAGTGTCTGTGCTGGGAGCTATTTGCTTTCCTATAATAAAGACTTGCTTGTTTGCCACCTGTGTGTTCTCAAAGTCCATTCATCAGTTCCATGAACAAGAACCCAGATTCCAGTAACATCTTTCCATTAACACCTCATGTGTATATACATGTATACACATACATATGTGTATGAATATAACTAATATCCATACATATATATCTCATACATAAATGCATACAGTGCATACTATGATGGGTTAAGTTTTAGCTTAAAAATTGTAAGTAGTGTAACATATCAGTCTTCATAATTTCAAATTTAACTTGTTACCTTCCCCAAAGAGTTTATAGTTTGGTGAAGCATACAGTGGCTAAATATGAATACAAAAGTGGCTAAAAAATGCACCAGCTTCTACTGGGAATTCTGATAAGTGACCTGGCCTAAATAAACACAAGGAGAATGGGAAGTCAGATAGGAAATAAGCCAACAACTCTAGAAGTAATTAAAGCAATGGAAACAGAAGATTTTCCTAATAAAAAGAAATAACATGTGTTAAAGGCAGAGATGGAATGTCTATTCAGTTCATTCAGATAACACTAGATTATTAATTATGAAGCAGAAGCAATGTTTGCAAAAGGAAGGGAATTAATATTTCTTGAGGTCCTGTGTGCCATGTACTAGTTACTTTACATATATTAACTCCTTTAATCATTGTTCTATTCCTGTTTGGAAGATTATTTTATTATCCACATTTCACAGATGAAGAACTTAAAATAATGTGCCAAGAAATATATAATTAAAAAACAGTGGAATTAGCATTCAAACCCATTCTGCCTGGCTCCAAAATCTGTATTCTTGCCATTACGCCATGGGTGAGTTCTTAAATATTAATAGGAGATATTTCTAACAGTAGATGATTTCTATATTTTCTGGATATTCATTTGTTATCTCTTTGCCCACTCTAAGAAGACTTAACCATTGTTTTATTTTTTATACATTAATGCAAATGTTGAACATATCTCAAATAGGGGATAGAAAATTAAATGACTCTGAGATTATGTCATGTGTTCTTATAATTTTTAAAGAATTTGGGGTGATTCATGTGAAAGGTCTTGTCTAGTTCCATGAAAAACCATGGGGTTAAATATGAATATAAAAGCAAGTAGTATCAAAGGAAAACTACATTAATAAATAATTATACAAAATTATAATTACAATTACTAAAAAAAGATTTTTTTTAAAAAAAGTACTTGGTTAATATAAAACTAAATCATGTAACTGATGAATGGACAAATGTGATATGTCCAAGAAATGAAATATTGGCCATAAGAAATTAAATTCTGATATATGCTGCTATATAGATTAACCTTGAAATATATTATGCTAAGTGCAAGAAGCCAGACACAAAAGATAACATTTTGTGATGGCAGTTATATGAAATGTCAAGAACAGACAAATCCATTGACACAGAAAGGACACTAGCCATTTCCAGAGGATGGGAAGATTGGAGGAATTAAGAGGCATGGGGTTCCTTTAGGATGATGAAAATGTTCCAAAATTAGATACTGAGGACACAGCACCACCAAGATACTAAAAACCACTTAATTGTATACTTTATAATAGTTAAAATCATGAATTTTATGTTATGTGAGTTTTATTACCTTAATTTTTACAAGGAATATGTGTTGACAAATATCTGGTGCTAAGGTTGCAAATATTCTCTTCTATGTCCTTGGAAGACACACTGAACTTTCTCAAGGTTCTGTTTCCCTAGGCCTGCTGGGGCTTTAGAGTCTTGCTCATTACAGTATTTCCAGGCAGCCCCACCGAGAATATTGCCAGTATTCCAGGCAACTAACAGAATCTGTGATTGTTATCTTCCTATCATCCCTGGACTAATTTACCTCTAAAGCTTCTTTCAACTTAAACGTATCTGAATAGTATTTACTTGCATTGAATTCCAAGGCTCATAACTGCCCAGTAAATATTTAAGATGACTATTGACCTGGACAACATAAGGTCATGGAGAGAGTTCTCAATGCAAGAGTTTAAGTATACCATAAAATGCCCAAGATTGTGCTAGAAGCATCAATACTCTAAGAGAAGCATACCATATTCCTTTGTTTCCTTTATATCTTACAATATTTTTCCAATAACTCATTTGCTCCATTTTAAAGTTTTGAAAATGCAAGATAGTTTACACGTTCAAGGTAGAAATGCAATGTAAATATACTTCTGCATTGTGAGTATCCAAAGGGAGACCTATGGGTACACAGGACAGCCATTACGAACATTTTCCTTAAAAGAGTCTTTCAATGTTAGCTCCATTTGTAATTGCTTTCCAGAGGACATTATAACATGCTGGTAAATTTTTGGCCTATGTCACTCAGTTAAAATTGTTTTACTTCATTATTTTCTTACTACTATGTATTTTCTGCTATCAATATGCATTTTCCTCCTTTAACTCCTGTTTTCTATTATGTCTATTTATCCTCATGGTATTTGAGAGACAACATAACCACAGAATAATCTAAGGTAAAATGTATTATAAAAACAAAGAACCTAAAGAACGCTTCTTGAGTGTTCACTCTAAAACATTCTGTGATAATTGTAGTTGGGTTTTGTGCTTTGCATTACAGAATCTTTTTCCACTTTCTAAATGGATTACTGAATCAAGGTCAGAATCACCTAAGGCCACTATGAAAGCCAAGTGTTTCCATTTCCCTGTTTTAAAATAGAAAACCAATCAAACTGCATGGCATTTTGGTGAATCTAAATGAGTCCTTTATTGTTAAAGACAATAAGTAAAACATTGTATTGCTAAGATGAGATATGGAGCATAAAAGCAAGGAGACAATGTTATCATTTAGCACAACAGTCACTGTTAATATAAAATCATTTAGGAGTTCCCGTTGTGGCGCAGTGGTTAACGAATCCAAATAGGAACCATGAGGTTGCGGGTTCGATCCCTGCCCCTGCTCAGTGGGTTAAGGATCCGGCGTTGCCGTGAGCTGTGGTGTAGGTTGCACACGCGGCTCGGATCCCGTGTTGCTGTGGCTCTGGCGTAGGCCGGTGGCTACAGCTCAGATTCAACCCCTAGCCTGGGAACCTCCATATGCCGCGGGAGCGGCCCAAGAAATAGCAACAACAACAACAACAACAAAGACAAAAGACAAAAAAAAAAGATAAAATCATTTATAGCAACACTTCAAAGAGTGGCTACTTGGCTGAGAAGGATTATGGGTTGATGCTTCTCTCAGGGTTTTTTTTTTTTCCCCCTGTCAAAAGCTAATATTGAGAAAAAAAAAATGTCAAAGACCACCCACTCCTTTCGGTGAGGTCTATATTCTTCAGCTACCCATAAGACAAAGCATGAACTTTCTCCTTATTTTCACCCCAGAGTGAACCAGATTTAATGGTCCTATGGTTTGTACAAGCTACTTTTTTCCAAGGAAAATAGTTTTTCTCTTAAAAACAATACCATACAGGGTTTGCCTCAATTTATGATAAAGTATCTAAGTAAACCTAACTTTTTCAATGCAAAGCAAACTTGAAATTGATTTTTTTTTTAATGGTACAGAAAAAAAGTGTATTCTGTGCTAGTGGTGGTTGCTGATTTTCCACCTGAGTCACTGGCTTTACTTTGTTACTAATGTTAAGAAAGCAGCATTTCTTGGAATGCCAGGGTTTGTCTCCCAAAAACTTTACTATATCTAATCTTTCATAAGCTCTTCATAGCTCACCTTTTACATTTATTCTTTTTGCACATGACTACATCTTTAACCAACTGGAGTTACTTCTTGACTTTCTCCACCAAAATTTCTTCCAGCATGGATTGTGATTACGAACATTGTATAGAAATGCAACTGGCCTGACAGAATGATGGCTCCTTCAGGCACTGTATTTGGCTGGAACAGGGTAAGTAGTAGAAGATGTAGACAAAGAAGTAAAGGGGTTGCCATGTTAGCTTTACAGGCGATTGGAAATAATTTCACTAGACCAGTCTTCATTGATCTAATTACTTTTAATTTTAGTGGTGATTTCCATTCCACAGTAAGAATGGTGTTAAGTATAAATGAATAAATACTCAGGGAGGATGTTAAATAAGGAAGGTGAAATTTTAGAAGAGATAATAGTTTTCTTCCACACTGCTGATTATTTTTTTGCTCTGGTGCAGGCTGTGCTTTAGATGAACACTTATCTTTAGTGGACTAAGTGGATTCAGATTGCATCACAAGGAAGAGAATGCACACATTTTCTGCTGACATTTGCTTAAGAAAAAAAAAATGTTTTAGAAAAGGGAGCAAAGGAATTTCCATTGCTTCTAAATGACTTCTATGAGGGTAAATGGCCTCAGATACATTTAAGACAAATGAGGGGGAACAAAATTTTGCTATCACAGCATATCCTATTATAACTTTCAAAGAAAAAGGTAGATAAAAGATCTTGACTTTTAATTCATCAAATATTCCTACTTCCAGGCCAAACTTAATAGAAAAGTCTTGAACAGTTTAGCTCTACAGCAATCTGTCCTCTCCAGGAGGTTTATCATTGGTGCCTTCCTCTGAGACTTGTTGCAAAGATTGGGATAATATTTGCTATACAACAAGCAAAAGCTATCCAAGAGGCCTCACATATATTATTAGCTTACTAATGGCACAGGGAAACTATTATTTTCATTGCTACTTTTCCCTCAAAGCTATTCCCAGCTTCTACGTTCCAAACATTGTTACTCTGTCTTTCCTGTACTTTGTTTCTCAGATCCCTCACACTGGATGTTGGCATGATTCATCCTTTGTTCTGTTCAATGGGCAGCAATTAAAAGTTTCAATTTCCTAAATGGATTTCACTCCAGCCTAGGTAAGAATTGTACCCAGATGGATCAGAGATACCTGCAACAAAGCAGGTGCTATCACCGGTCATAGAGTGAGCTGAGTGGGAGCTGTCTTGCTTTCAGGAGTGGTGGAGGCAAAGCTACTGGAGATACTACCCATGAGGTCAGAGAAGGTCTCATAATATCAGGCCATAGACAAGATCCATAGAAAGACACCATGGGTTCACCCAAGTCTAAACCCATGGTCCTAGACTACATGATCAAAGATTTCAAAAAGGGATTTTCTGAAGATTATGGTATAAAACTAACCTGATCTTTCATCATTTCCTTTGCTCCTACCTCAAATAGAGCTGTGGGGGCAAAGGAAACAGACCTCTAGATTTTAAGACCACCCTGAGTTGTTATCATGTCTGTGGGGGAAAAGGAGTTCATAACTAGTATTCATCCAACTTAGGCCAAGTGTTTGGCCACAGAGCCTTGGCATAATCAGTTTTGCTTTTTTGCTGTTTACTTTTCACCCTGGTTGGAGAAATCAATGGCTGGTTCATCCAATTTACCTGTTAGGTATGGCTTAGAAACTTTCCTAATATTAATAGAGAGCATGTCAGAGTGAGCATCTTAGGATTGAAAAACTCAGGGCAGGGCCTGTTTGCCTGGGTTTTCTTCACCTCTGTCCAGAGACAGGTAATGGGCAGGGAGAATGGGAAGAGAGGCTATGCTGATAAGGAGTGGTTAATTCCAGTCAGCCTGAGATCAGATGGGACATTTGACCACTAAAGTCTAGCTGATCCATATAAGAGAGGGGACGCCCTCACATAATCAAGAAAGAACAATAGGCACTGGATACAGAACTTTTCTCTTTTTTGGATGGGCGCCACATTCTCAAACCTGAAGAATGGCTCAATGGCAACTCCTCTGACATGTGCCTTGAAGAAATGGAAGGAGTTTCACCTTTAATTTTCTTTTGCACAAAATCCTGGCCACTATATAATCCGTCAGATGGAGAGTGATGGCCATCTGAAGTCTCTCTAGCTTATAATACTATTCTCCAATTAGCCAGAAGTTAATCAGCCTTCTCCAATACCACCCAAAGCTCTTCCCCCTGTAGTGCCAAAGTTATATCTCCCTCTACTCACTTTACAGTAAGTAGCAAATAGAGAATGGGCACCAAATACAGGCCGATATGCCTATTTCATTTCAGGACTTAAGGCAAATAAAAACAGATTTGGGAAAATTTGATGATGACCCAGATAGATATGTTGAGGTCTTTCAGGGTCTCACACAGTTCCTTTGAGTTAGCCTGGAAGGACATCATGTTATTACGAAAACAGACATTGACTATAAGTGGGGGAAAAAAAATACATAAAGTCTTCGAAACTACACAAAGCTGGGGAAGATGAATGGAATGATGCTATAAATGCCAGAGGCAGATTAGAAGAGGAATGAACAAGATTCCCACAGGGTGTCAGGCAGTTCCTATGAGCAACCCTAATTGGTCTGCTGATGAGGGGGATAAAGACAATTGGCATAGAAATCATTTTATTACTTGTAGAGTTGAGGGACGAAAAGCCTCAGGGTAAAGCTTGTTAAAAACTATCTGAGGTTTACTAGGGGAACAAGAGAGTCTGTCAGCTTTCTTTGAAAGACTCAGAAAGGCATTGAGAAAACATACACCAAGGAACCCAGAAACAATGGAGGGCTGAATAATTCTTCAGGATAAATTCATAGCTCAGTCGGTGCCAGATATATGGAGAAAGCTCCAAAAATTGGCTTTTGGCCCTGATCAGGACCTGGAGCACCTCCTCAGAGTAGCGATTCAAGTATGTTATAACTGGGGCCAGGATGAATGAATGGAGAATGAGAGGAGAGAGAGAGAAAAGGCGGAGGCTCTAGTTGTGGCAGTACAGGGAGTCAACATGGGAGCTTCCCAGGTGAGAGGACTAGGGCAGATACCTAAGCCCAGAGCCTGTTTCCTCTGTGGAAAAGAGGGACACTTTAAATGGGAATGCCCCAAGACTGAGACCACAGCACCTAGGCTGTGCCCCATAGGTTGGGGAGCTCACTGGAAGAAGGACTGCCCCTGAAGACGAA
Source organism: Phacochoerus africanus (assembly GCF_016906955.1). Lineage (NCBI taxonomy): Eukaryota > Metazoa > Chordata > Mammalia > Artiodactyla > Suidae > Phacochoerus > Phacochoerus africanus. Next base: position 35,891,507 of record NC_062547.1, on the reverse strand, counting down.
GGTCTCTGGGGTTGACCCCTCGGGCCCAGGATCAAGACTGATGGGACATTTCCATAATGGCTCTTGTCCTTATCACCACTCAGGAGCCCTGGGTGAGTCTAAGTGTAGGAAGACAGCCTATCGACTTCCTCCTGGATACGGGCCACCTTTTCAGTCCTCCTCTCCAATCCTGGGCCCCTCCCTCATGAATCCGCCACAATCATATTTCTGGCAAGCTGGTAAGAGAATTTTTTTTACAAAAGCTTTGAGTTGTGACTGAGAATCCATTTTCTTCTCTCATGCCTTTCTGATTGTTCCAGAGAGTCCAACTCCTCTTTTAGAAAGAGGTATTTTTTAAGAGGTTGGTTAAAGCCTCAATTCACATGGCAATGGAGGATTTCCCATCATGGTGCAGCAGAAACAAATCCGACCAGGACTCACAAGTCTTCAGGTTCGGTCCCTGGCTTTGCTCAGTGGGCTGGGGATCCAGCACTGAGGGGAGCTCTGGTATACATTGCAGACACGACTCAGATCCCACATTGCTGTGGCTGTAGTATAGGCTGGTGGCTTCAGCTATGATTGAACCCCTAGCCTGGGACCCTCCATATGCTGTGGGTGTGGCCCTTAAAAAAAAAGACAAGGCACATGTCACTGGAGCCTAATCAAGGTTTATGCCTGCCTTCGATGGAAGTATATACTGACCCAGAAGTCTGGGCCATAGGAGGAAAGATAGGAAGAGCAAAGAATACTCAACTGGTGGAAATAAGTGTTCAAGATCAGAATTTCTTTCTTTGCCAAAAGCAGTATCCTCAGAGCCCCAAGGCACGACAGGGACTTATCCCAATTATAGGAAACATAAGAGAACAGAGATTATCAATTGAATGCATCAGGCCTTGTAGCATTCCTATATTGGGAGTGCAAAAACTTAACAGGGATTGGTGCCTAGTATAATACCTTCACCTAATAAAGGAGACACTGGACCCATTACATGCAGTGGTGCCCAATCCCTACACTCTTCTTTCACAAATTCCTGAAACAGCAGCATGGGTTACTGTATTAGATTTAAAAGATGTCTTCTTTTCTGCATTTCCTTGACTACGGCTTGGCATATAAAAGTTCTCAAAATATGGAAGGTAACTAACTGGCCAGAATTAATTTTAGGTTGAAGTAAACTGGGAAATATTCAGTATTAATACCTTAAGTTAGAATTGAAGTTTGCTGATCTAATTAATACATACAGGTCATTACAGCTGTCAACATTAGGTGTAATATCTTATCACACCTAGGTTTAACAGAAGTCCAATGAGACACTGAGACATCAGTTACTACACAGAAACTAAAGGTATTTAGAATGCTTAGTCAATATGATCAGTGCCACCCTGAGATGGTCTCTATAAGAAAAACATGTGTTTTTAGAAATTATAAAGGACAGTCTGTGGTTGCTTGAGCAAAGTAGAATGTGTGTGCTTTCAATATAGAAGGAATGAGGGATGGAACTGCATTTTATTAAGGTAAAGAAAGATAGTCTTCAGTTGATCACGCTGGTTGGAAAATAAGGGACAGACTAATATGGATACAGAAAGTGATACAAGGTGTGTGGGAAGTGGACACTGAGAAGAGAATTGTGTGCATGGTGGGGACTGTTTGGAATATATTTGAGTAAGTTAACTTTAAAAGTAAGGTAGTGCCATAAATCATACTCCTCACAAGGACATAAGGTAGCTTTCAATTACATGCTGACCAAGGAAACGGCATACACATGTTTCATAACCAGCCAGAGAAATCAGAACAATCGTACAAGTTACCTGTGCTATTATAAAAATCTAAATGTTGCATTCCTGATTGTTCTCAGAATGTGTCTAATTCCCTGCTAGGTCTTCAACAGTAGATTCATGAGCTGTCCTATCCAGCTCCAGCTTTTGGAGCTGCCCTCTGGAATTAGCTGACCTCCTCCTCCTGGTGAAAATATTTCTTCACCATATTCATTGTGATCTTGATCCTTTTATTCAGACCCTGTATTTCTTGCTTCATTACATCTTGACTAAAAGCTATCAACCTTCAAATGTTGATAGAAGAGGTACCCAAAGCAATGGATCAAAGCCCACCTGACCGTTCCATGAGTGGGGACCTAACTCCTTTCCCTAATGACGCCCCTTTTCAGCAGGAAGAAGTCAGAGCAGTCGTCGCCCCATTTCCCTGCAGTTAGAGTCTCCAACTCAGGGGGGAATTGAGGCAGAATATTAACTCAGGTAGTCAGTGTAGGAACATGGGCTTTGATACATTCTTTGATGGGGCTATTGATTAACATTTGTAAATTAAGGGTCGCATAGCAACCCCAACTGCTATAAAGGCTACAGATATTACCCCATGGATCCATCACACCAGAGTCAAGAAGGCTGCATCTGCTGCTGACATGGACACCTGGGAGGCTGTAGAGCACCTTGAGACTTGACACTTAAGGTCAAGTTCCAGAGACTCTCTTCACCATCTTCAGAGAGAGCTAAGCCCTGCTCTGGCTACCCCTGGAACCTGGTCAGTCTTTGCACAGTAGAAGCCTGAGGAATTCCACATGAGACTTAACTTGAACTCATGTTCTGGTGGGGGACTTTAGCCATAGAAATCACCCTCACCCTTGTACTTGAAGTTGGGAATGGGAAGAGGGCCCTAGGTTGCTTATTTGTGTGGCCTATCTTCTGACTCCTGGTACATTGGAAGTCCTCATCACTGGTTAACAAACATAATGAGGGGCTCATCACCCTAATAATAGCCTTTAGGACCAAAAAACAGATCCAGGTTCCCCCACCCATGGAGTTTCATAGTGTCTCAAATGTCAAAATTGGTATACAAGACTGATTGTTGGCCATGGTTTCAGGATAACAACCCTACAGGGGTATGAGACATTGAGGTCAAGGCTCACCCCACAAGCCATAGAGGGCCTCATCAAGCTGGAGGGAACACTAGGTGGGTTCACCTACACATTACACACAGAGGTAAATAACACTGTGGTCATCCACACCCTGCTCTCCAGCACCAGCACCACCAGCAATCCAGTTTTAGGTCTGCTGAAAGACCTAAAACTGGAGCATGCAGAGCCATGGGGCTACCTGGAAGGAGGCTGGCCCATGGGGACCATTAGCATGTTAGTGGGAAAACAGCCTCTCTCTTCAAAACCAAGGGGTAGGACATTCTATCTTTAGAGGATTATTTTGGTTTACTGGAATACCTCTGTTAGTGAGATGAGTACTTAACCTGAGTATAATGGTTTAAGAGTCTTGGAAGGCCACCGTAGTGGCCATAAAACCCCAACAACTGGACTTCTGGTGAAGGTGGTATTACAAAACAGGAGGGGACTAGAGTTACTGATAGCAGAAAAGGGGAACTCTGTTTATTCCTTAAAGAATAATGCTGCCTTTATGCCAGCAAGTCAGGAGTAATCAGTGGCATGGCACCACAATTGAAAGAGCCAATAACCCATAGGAGGCAAGAATTGTCAGAGTCTTCAAACTACTGGAGTAAGATGATCTGGAACTGGGCTTCATGGCTCCTATACTTAACTGGGCCTATGACTATACTCATCATTGCCCTCTTGTTTGGGCCCTGAATTCTTAATGCAATTACTCTTTTCATAACCATACCAATAGAGTCTATAAGGTTGCAAATGTTAGTTGGGACACAGTATGCCTTCTGCCCAGACACATCAGACACAGAAAACTTGACCTTTAAAAATTTATGCTTGCTCCAAGTAAGTGGAAAAACATCAAGAGGGGGGAATGTAGGAGAAAATGTCCTGATAAAAATGTAGAAAGGAGTTTCCCTGGCCATAATGACTAAGCAAAGTCCAGCCAACTGCCCCAACCACCCCTCCCCCACATATCTGCTTCTGTAAACTTTTTTTCTGCATCTGCTACCTTGCCTCACCTCACTCTGGTCTGACCAGCCAAACACAGACCTGGAAGAACTAGCCCATAAAAGCCTTGTGAAACCCCTCTTCAGGGCTCATACTCTGGAGACTGATCTCCTCTGAGCCCACCGGCATAATAAACCTGAGTTCTCCAACTCTCTGAGTGCCTGCTTGGTTTCTTGCCAGGTGAAAGAGCTGATACACTACAGCCACAGGGTTGTCATCAGAGCTGATACGCTGTGGCACAGGGCTGCTGGGCAGCTGCCACAACAATCTTTAAGGACACAAAATTTACAGCTTCATGGAGAACTGAGGAAACAGTAATCCAGACAAAATAAAATTAAGAAGAAGGCAAATGGCTTGAGATGGAAGAGTCCTTAGTGAATATGAGGAAGAGAGAGAATGTCAGTGTAGCTAGCTTGACTGGGGGAAGTTAGAAAAGGAACAGAGATGAATAGAGAGAGAGAAAGGCAGGGTTTAGATCAGAGATCATATGGTAATATAATGTTTCACTACAGAAATGTTACACAAATATATATAGGAGACTAAGAAAAGAAACATGTAATTAAATCATTAAGATAACAAGTAGCATTTCAACATATAGTCATCCAGTCTGTCTGTGAGTATTTTGGTCTTCGCTAATTCAAATTATTTTTCTGTTGCTCTCTACTGCTTCTCCCATATGTACTTTGGAGATCATAGTTTCTCAACATGTTCTCTGCTTTAATATTTCGCATGCCAATGGACACAGAACTTAACTCTCTTTCATGATGCCCTAGTTAAAGCTCTAATTCTAAATATGTTAAGCAGATATGTGCCAGGCTGAGCTATGTTACTTGGGCTATAAAAAGGTGTAAGACACTATATCACTTTCCTAAGAAGCTTTATGAGTTATTTATCTCTTTCTTTCAGGCACAGCCTTTAGATTCAGGCATATGCTTTACTCGTCAATTTTGGCATGAGTCAATGGCCTGGGCTTCACACCTCCCTTATTTTATCCTCAACAGCATACCCAAATGGTCTTGGCTTTATCAGATTATTAAAATATGGAACTGTATTGCTGGAGTTTTGAGTGAGGAAATTCTAGGTAAGCATAGATTTTATTCTCATATGGCATTCAAATAAAATATTAAAACTCATAATAAAATGGGATCTGTTTTGTTTGAAATTGTTATGAAGAGTGTCTATTCTCCTTAGAGATAATTACTACAGAGCCAAGGCAGAGGAAAACAATGAGAAAAGTTTGAAAGATCTTTTATGCATATATACTATGCTTTTCAATCCTAAGAGTTATGATCTTACAGAGGGAATACAGTATTAAAACTCCTTTTAAAATGGCAGGTTACACTCCTTATTTTATCCCCACTTTTAGCACTTTAAGACTTTCCAAATAATAAAAAGTGAAATGAGAGAATCTTAAAAGTCTTTGTAAAATCTTAGAATTTGTAAGTTATACTTCCCTACATTTTATTTGTTGGATGAGTATCTTTTGTACCACAAAAAATTCAGCATAGTTGACTGAATGCTGGCAAAGAATTTGTGATCCAATATCAGTCTTACAATGTGTGCTAAAAGTAAGGTGTTACACAAACTACACAAATGGTAGTTTTTAAACATTACCCTTTCAATTTTACTACCTTTTAAATATGTTTAAGCCCCATTAATAAGGCAGCTTTATCAGAAGAACTTCTGAAATCATAGAAATATATAACATGCTCTAGGAATTTTGTACTTTAATATTACCACAGATCTTTCAAATATTTTGCAATCTACCATGCTGTGTATTTTTTGAATAGATGCAACAATGTTGCAAATGGAAATACCAGTGAATCTTTTTTTAAAAAAACTCTTATAGTTGTTACAAATTAAAAAAAAATTATAGTATCCATTGCTAGCAAAATGTGGTAAGACTGGAGCATAACTATTGCATTACAAAGTAGTATAAGCATTAAAAAAAATGGGGTAATGTGTGACAGTGATTCTAATTATTGCATAATCTATCCTAGAGAATTTACTTAACAGGTAGAGCTCGACAGAAAATTTAAGACACAGAAAGCCTCACTAGTGCATCTCTTACTTTTTCTTTTGTTTTTGATTTTGATTTTTTCCATTATAGTTGATTTATAGTGTTCTGTCAAATGAGTACAGCAAAGTACATTCATTTCTCACATTATCCTCCATCATGCTCCATCATGAGTGATTGGATAGAGTTCTCTATGCTACACAAAGGATCTCACTGCTTATCCACTCCAAAAGCTATAGCTTGCATCTATTAATCCCAGACTTCCAGTACATCCCACTTGCTCTTCCTCCCCCTTGGCAACCACAAGTCTGTTCTTCAAGTCCGTGAGTTTCTTTTCTGTGGAAAGGTTCATTTGTGCCATATATTAGATTCCAGATGTAAGGATATTCTATGTTATTTATCTTTCTCTTTCTGACTTACTTCATTTAGTATGAGAGTCTAGTTCCATCCATGTTGCTGCAAATGGCATTATTTTGTTCCTTTTTATGGCTGAGTAATATTCTATTGTGTATATAGAACTATCATATGACCCAACAATCCCACTCTTGGGCACTTATCAGGACAAAGCTTTCATTGAAAAAGATACATGCACCTGTATATTCATTGCAGCACTACTCACAATAGCCAAGATGTGGAAACAACCTAAATGTCCATCAACATATGAGTAGATTAAGAAAATGTAGTATATATACATAATGGAATACCACTCAGCCATTACCGTCTTTAAAAAGATCATAAAAAACTTAATTTTACATACTGAAATCATACTGTGATAAAACTGACATTGAATATCTATTAAGTCATAGTTACTATAAAGAATAGAAAAACAGGAGGGAAAGCTTTTATAATGTTATAGGAAATTATGTTATATTTGTAAAATTACACTTGTTACAACTATAAATTTACAAATATAAATTTTAATATATATAATTACAAGTGTAATATATATTATGTATATTATGTACACATATATAATGTATATTAAATATATTACTCCTATTTCTGTATCTGTCTCCATCAAGAAGAATGGAGATAAAATATCAATTACCTCATAATTTGTTATAAAGATCAATTGTGATAATTCAAACAAAGTACTCATAGTACTTTCTAACTTATAGTTAAGGCATCTATAGATGCAGTCTATTGTTTTTGTTTGGTAGATGTGGCAGTGTCTAAAACCACAGAAACTAAATGACAAATATTAAATTTTTAATTTTTGTGAATTTTAGTTCATTATATTTAAGTAACTCCATGTGGCTAGCTTCTATAAAAATGGACTGTACGGTTCTGCACAAGTGGCAGGACACAGGGCCAAACTGGAAACCTAGATTAAGAGTCCCATTCGGGAGAACTGGTAATCAAGCTTACCAGACTTTTATATTCTTAATAATATCAGAGAATACAGTATTTCTAACTAGTTCTCATATCTTGGTACCATTTATTTCATCAATGCAAAAATATTTATCACTTATTGTAATTAGCAAACAGTCTGGTGAAGATCACGTAACCATATTTAAACATTTGTAGAACAGCACCACTGGGGAAGTACATTGCTTCCAAAATTAGCTGTCCCAAGGTAGAAATGAGAAGTAATTAACATATACCAACATTTTACATCACTTATACTGAAGTAGCTTAAAGTAAATCACAAACATAATACATCACTTTTACTATTTACAATTTTATTTCATATTAAAGAGTAGAAGCAATTAACAAACAATAAAATCCTGGGCTGCTGCAGTAAAAAGGATGGGAGACTTGTTATTATAATAAATAACAGCATCCGTGACTTCTGCACAAAATAAGATCATTTTACGGAGATAGTAGGAGGATCATTTTAAAATAGAACTAAGGATGAGGCTGTTACATCTCCCAATCCTGCTGAGATGCAGAACAGGTGTTCCATGTGTGTGACAGGCATTTTTGAAGAAGAGTAGATTCTACTAAGTTTATGCTTCATCAAACCCACCTATTACATATAGCTAATAGCTACCCAACTAGAACAGTCAATAAAGCAGCCAACAGAGACTTAGACTGCACTGCTATACACAGAGAAACTGAGATCTCTTTAAATTAATACAGACAGTCCATGCTATAAAAAAAAACCACTTTCAACACAATATGATGTGAGACTGAAGATCAATGGATGACAAAATTATGATTAAATTAGGAAAGGGATATGAGTAGCATCAGATCTATGTTATTTTCTCTTGCTCTTACATCTGTTTAACAGTCTCACCAAATACCTAGTGAGATGGCACTTCATATAAGTATGAGGATTTACTAAGCATTATTATTTAAAATTGAAGGTCTCCCTATATTTAAAATTGAAGGTCTCTCTACATAGACATACACAGATATATATACATGCTTATATTGGTATTAATGCAAATGTATATAAACATATATATTCATATATAATTATGTAAGCTTTTATTACTATTGTTTGTATTAATTGCATATTGAGGGATTCAATTATTCTTATTTGCCTGTTCTTACGATTTTACATAACATTAAGCATTTTGGTGTTGCTAAACATTTAATTTAATTTGCTGCATACCAAAGCAGAAACATTGTTCTATTTGTGTTGGATTTCTTCAACTCTAAATTGAGGATAAATAATGTCTACTTTATAAAGTTGTCATTAGGAATAAATGAGATGATATATATATATATTGCTTGAAATTTAGTTAATTACTTTGTGAAAAATAGCTTTGACTAAACTGAAAACTTAAGTAAAAACATTCAATTTTCTAATATGAATTTGTTGTTTTAAAGTATTTATTTTCTATCATATTGATGTCCGTATAACTTAATCTCAACTTATTTTGACCAGACTGAGAAATGTTATGGTACAACTTGTTAAAGCTGATCATCTTTAACACTCAATAGTATAAAATTTAACCTAAATTTATTTAATTAGGAGGTAGTTAACATAATAGTCAACATTAGTAAAATAAGGGCTTGATTTCATGAAGATGAATGATTTCTGATGCCATGTTAATAAAAATATCAACCATTTAAAATTATTTTCTAAAATATGCATTAGTATAAATTAAGCATATAATGTAAAAAAAGGAATAAAATTTCCAGCTCTGTTACTGAATTTGTAAAAAAGTATGCCTTTGGTGCAACTTCAAAGTGGAAATATAATATTAAGCAACCATTTGTAGATAAAATAATTTCTAATGTAGATAATTTTTGTAATAGATTTTAATGTAGCTAAAATAATTTCTGTTTTTTTTTTTTTTGGTCTTTTTAGGGCTGCACCTATGGCCTATAGAGGTTCCCAGGCTAGAGGTCCAAACGGAGCTGAAGCTGCCAGACTATGCCACAGCCTCAGCAACACAGGATCTGAGCCATGTCTGCGACCTACACCACAGCCCACAGCAATGCCAGATCCTTAACCCACTGAGCAAGGCCAGGGATCATACCCGCATCCTCATGGATGCTAGTCAGGCTCCTTAACCTCTGAGCTATGATGGGAACTCCAATTTCCTCTATTTTTGAATCACAGTTTAAGAAAATAAGGGCAATCAAACTGTAGAAAGAGATTAAATAAGGTTTACTCTGTCTCACTACCTTATTAGCTTTCACACATACAATTCATAAACTGCCTTTACTCAACAACACTGGAAAATGTGAAGCTAAATTAATTTTCAAATGTTAATATTTGAAATATTTCATTATATATTATATTCATTATATATATATTCATCATATATATATTTCATTATATTTCAAATATAACATGTAATTAATGATTACATATATGTTTAGTATTTATACCTCATTTTCTCCAAATCAAAATAATTTGGAGCAGCTTACCAGGAAAACAAAATGTTAAGATATAGCAATTAGGAATAAAAATCTAGAAATTATTGAAATTGAGCTACAAAATCAGGAAAACTGTTTAAGTGGTTAGTATCCTCTCCTAGGGAAAATCCATGACTATAGCTTAGCACAGTGAACCCACGGCACACTTTCCCAGATCATGAATAAAAAGAGGGAATGCTAATATATTGTTTGTAATACTTTACTAATTTTGAGTAATTTTATTTTTTAATTATTTTTAATAGTTATTTCCCCATTTTTTTTCCTACTGTACAGCATGGTGATCCAGTTAAACATACATGTACACATTCTATTTTTGCACATTATCATGCTCCATCATAAGTGACTAGACATAGTTCCCAGTGCTACACAGCAGGATCTCATTGATAATCCATTCCAGAGGCAATAGTTTATGTCTATTAACCCCAAGCTCCCCAACCACCCCCCTCCTCCCTCCCCCTCAGCAACCACAAATCTATTCTGCAAGTCCATGATTTTTTTTTTATGTGGAAAGTTTCCTTTGTGCTGTATATTAGATTCCATATATACATGATATCATATGGTATTTATCTTTCACTTTCTGACTTACTTCACTCAGAATTAGAGTCTCTAGTTCCATCCATGTTGCTGCAAATGGCATTATTTTTATGGCTGAGTAGTGTTCCATTGTGTATTTTGGATAAAGAAAAGCCAAAAATTGATTAGGATAAGGTTCAGCATGGAGGATGTGGACTACAACCCAGTATTCAAAGTCACTTGCCTTCTACAGACTAGTCTGAAATTCCTCCCAATTTTTTAAGGCTTTACAAATGGGAAATTGTCATAACTATGTATTGAGCACCTACTTTGTGCCAACCTAAAGTTGGGGGTGGCCAACTGTTTTAGTGGTTGTATGGACACAGCTCTTGAAGGCACTGTTCACTTAGTGATTATAAAAATTATTTATTATAACAGTTTATAGGCATATGACAGTAAAGAGTGATGAGGGAAGGCAGGCTCTTTTGAACCATACAGAGTACCATATAGGATATCAGTTCCTGAAGCTATGCTTAAATATTGCATATGGTATTATTTTACCTTTAAAATATCCTTCCTACAAAGAAATATTAACTAAATTTTTCAGATGAAGAAGCAGGTTTATCTTATAAAAGTAGATTTTTGCTTAAGATAAAATAGTAGCTTACTTGACAAAGGTAAGATTTTAAACCAAGGTACTATAATTCCAAAACTTGTGATTTCAACCAAAGTTCTACATTAAATGAATGAATGTGGAGGTTCTCATCTATAAACATTTCAGTGTGAATAAAAGGTCAGGAATTATATTTAGAATACATGTGGTAGGATGTAGCGAGGTACCTGGTACCCAGCGAAGTTGGGAGGAGCATCAGACATGTTGAAAGAAAAATGCTGTTATCATCCCCGTGACAAAGAACATCCACCAACAAGGCAGGGTCTCTCCGGAGAATAGGTTGTTTCACAAATTATTCTGAAGACAACATTTTCAGAGAAGTCAATGTGCACATCACATTTACTTATCAAACATGATTATGTTCCTAACCTATAAACATGGATTAACCCAAATGGGCTTTTGATAAATTGAGTAATCACATTTTTTTTTAACTCTAAGGATTCATCGATGGAAAAAAATTCTAATGACTTCTTACTAGCCCATAGTTTTCAAAGTTCACATTTTAATGTATCTGTATTTTTACATTGTGCATCTATAATTGACTATTTCTTACAAAGTCAGCTAACTAACTCCCAATGTATTGAAGATTCAGGTTGCCAAAATGCTTCTGTAAGCATAAAGTGTACATCTGAATGCTAAAGTGCCCTATAATGTTCAAACCATATTTTAAAGTGCTGGAAAATCCAGTTCCCGGTTAAAATGATTCAGCTGAAGGAAGTACTGAGGATTTTAAGGATAACATATGTATCTTTCACACCCATTATGTGATGTTCTTTATTATACAATGATGACCATTAGGCTAATGTAATGAATGATATTACCTGGAAAACATGATTAAACATTTTCAAATATTAGTATATATAATAATTTACAGCATCCACTAAGTCATTCCACTAAGTATTCAGCCAGATTTAATCCTTTTAGAGGTCATAAAAAATTTAGATTTGAGTACAATTATTACATTTTAATAAGGAAATTAAGACAAAGATAAATGTGTAACTTATTTAAGATCCCAAAGATATCAAGTTCTGGAATTGGGAAACAAATATGAGCCTTTATTACATCAAAGCTCTTACTACTTAACTTTATTCCATAACATCAATTCATATTTGTTTCCATTTTGTCTTTTAACCAAATATCACATCATATAGAAACAAGTTCTGAAATGCAATTTAGGTTTCTGTTGTTTCATCATTTCCTACATCAATCACTTTGTTTTAGGCTAGCATGATTCTTGCTGAAATGCAGCTTTATTTCCAAACTTTCCACAACATGGCGAATGGGTTATTCTTCTGAAAACACAGCTCTAAACACACATAATTCCCTTGCTCAAAAAGTACTTCTCTATTCTCTAGTTAACAAAACTAACACCCTTAACTCCACAGTTTGAATCCTTCATTTTCTAAATATTACCTGAGTACTTGGAAATGTAAATTCCCAAGCCACATTCTTAAAATTTGTGTTCAAGACCTTGTATTTTTAAATAGGGAAACTTAAAAGAATACTGCCCTACTCTGAGATTGTCCTTATTTATTTATTTATTTATTTATTTTAAGGGGCACACCTGTAGCAAATGGAAGTGCTCAGTCTAGGAGCCAAATTGGAGCTAAAGCTGCCAGCCTACACCACAGCCCACAGCATGAGATCCAAGCTAAGTCTATGACCTATACACCACAGCTCATGGCAATGCCAGATCCTTATCCCACTGAGCAAGGCTAGGGATTGAACCCACATCCCCAGGGATACTACTCAGGTTCTTTATCACTGAGCCATGACAGGAACTCAAGATTGTCCTAATTTACATGAGCCAAATTTGGAAACCAAGGACCATAGAAGGAAAATAGAAATTTATGCTATTAATAATAGCTTTTATTAATTGCTGCATGACAAAATTACCACAAATTTATGAATTTAAGACAACATCTATTTTTTTAATATCACAGTTTCCATATGTCAGAAATCTAGACATGGTATAGTTCCCTGCTCAAGGACTCACATAGCTTAAGTATAAGATGTCAGCCAAGGCTGAGTTCTCATCTAAGAATAGCAGTCTACTTCCAACTTCTGTGGTTGTTAGAATTAATTTCCTTGCAGCTATAAATTCATGGAGGCTACATTTCAAGCAGAGAAACCCTCTGAAATACAGATTTCCTATTAAGAACTCAACTTGATTAGGTCAGGATCACCAGATAATATAAAACTTGATTAACTAAACTAAGTAAGACCTTAATTCCACCTGTAAAACTTCCTTTTACTATATAACATAATCACAAAAATGGCATTCCCTCACATTCAAAGGTCTCAATCACACTAAATGCAAGTATTAAATCAGGCTGTGGGCCTTGGTAATTATATTAGTATTCTACTTATGACCATAGGTAAACTGTATAATTTGTTTTTAATTTCCTAACTAATCTCAGAGGTTACTGAAATAATTTAATACTGTAATTCATATAAGCCACCCCACATATTGCTGCCTTATCTGTAATAATGATCTATTGTGTGGAAATAATGAAACTAATGATTTTCAACACTAGTATCTTCACTGCAGATTTATAAAATTCAGACAAGAACAAAATACTAAAAGAAATTGACTCTTTGTACTAATTTTTTTATCTCCTTACCATGGGAAACAAGCCTCAATTTTAGGTTTAACTTACAAAGTAGAAAAAAATCAGTATGAAATAAAAGTAAAAATAAACTGAGCAATAGCCACTAATAATACACATCAAAAATAATTTATAAGAGCAAAAATGATGAGACGTGGAAAATATATACTGCTGAATTTATAACTTTACACTTCTTTCTTAGGGTTCATGCAAAAGAGGAGATTATAAATATTATGGTAATAATGATTTATATGATAATTAGATCTTATACACAAGTAGGAATTGATAAGGAAGTGAAAGTACGGAACAGAGATTTAGAGGATTATGGAAAGAGTCTTTAATGTGTCCATCTGAAGCACTGACATGGGTGGTAAAGTTGGAGCATGCAAGGAAATATGGAAAAGAAAAGCAAATCAATTGAAAAGAATGAAATCACAAAGGAGCAGTTTGTGTATAAGTTGTGAGAAGCTGTTCCCTCTCTTCAAGTGCTGCCCCTGTGTGTCTCTAGCCAAGCATCTGTGGTACATCTGAGGCTATTATTCTTGAAGATGAGAAAATGTGTTGGATACAAAGTTAGGAAGCATGAGTTAAAATGAAACCCAATACACATCTATATGATTGTCAGTTCTGTATCTAACTTCAATGGCCTTCCAAGTATAATGCTTCTGCTTTACTTATGCCTTTTTAGGCTAAACTAATTTAGAATTGTAAGGCAAAGTTTGGTATTAGGAATACTGTCCCCAGCTTCACAAATCAACATTTCACAATCCATAAAAACATAAGCTTAATAGAAATTAATCATGCACAAAAGCAACACCAACAGTAAGATCAGAAAAATCAGCCAAGTTCTGGTCAACTATTTAGAGGTCTATGATACAGAAGATCTATGCACATAGTTTTCACACTATGAACCATGATTTCTTTTTATAATTTAATTAAGGAGAATTGTCAAAATAATATTTATTAAATCTTGCAATAGATAAGTTAATGTACCAGGAGATTTGTATATACTATCCTCCTTTAAATAAAACAAACAAACAAAAACAAGAAACAAAAAACTTTCAAATTCAGTATTAATATACCTTTTTGCAAGATCTCAAAACTAAGCCTAATAATTATATATGAAGTTAGATTTACTTAATATTATTTGTTGCAAGAAGAGATAGGCAAAAAAAAAAAAAAGTTTGAGAACACTGAGCTGCACACCAGTAGCTTACTATGGATCCTCCTTACTGAAATAAGGACAAGAGTAGAAACAATTGTTATAAGGCTTATCCATTATATACTTCAATACTATGAATGTGAAGTCCTCATATAATTTACTCTCCAAGGGGTAAAACTCAAACATAATGACAACAAAATACTCTCAATTTGCAACCTTCTTCTTTTGGCCTTGAGAGACTGATGACCTTAGCTAAGTACCATAAACATTGATAAATCTCTATATTCTTGTCCACATAAAAAGGGTAATATTATACACCTCACATTTGTCATGAGAATTAAATGAGAGGATAATTTCTCACAATATCCAGGCAATGTTAAATATACAGATAATGTCAGTCCTACAAGTAAAATGAAAATATTAAAACTTCATCAATCTATCTATCCATCCATCTTTACTACCAAGTAGCTCAGCAGAGGTAAATGCTACAAACTGCAGTCATCATACCAGCCCAGATTTTGGAACACCAGTCACATATCCTCTATGACATTTTATCTCCATCTCATTAACATGACTCCAATCTAACTTTTATGACAACTTCCTTGAAAAGTTTTATAGAGAGAGTGGTCATAAATAATTAAAGAAATACCATTAGTTTTGACTTGAATGGGCAATGATTTTGCCCAATGAATATGACATTACTATTTTCAATTCTGAATACTTATTATGCTTGGGGTATTACTTTAACAACCAAAATGTTGGAAGCCTTCATAACTCTCTGAACCACATAAAACCCAGTGATGCAATTCTCATAATTGCAAGGACAAGTTTTTGTGAATCTCTCCCTAAGCTGACTTAGTAATGATTTGTCTGCCTTCTGAGAGCTGATTTGAACTGTTTATGCTTATCAAAGCTTAAAATTGTGAGTCATTTGGTTCAATGTAAAAATTCAGCAATCCATGCAATGATGCCAACAGCCCCTTAAGCAAATTCAACCAAACCATTAAAAAAACCCTGATGATCTACTAGTGATGGTGGCAATTGCTTTTCATTAAATTTAATATCAGATAAGATTGATTTTATTCATAATCATTAAATAGACTTATTTTCTATGGTTTTCTAGTAACACTGCTTACTGGGGTCCCTTTTCTTTAATGAAGCAACAGGATGGAAAAACTAGTCATACCATTTCATGGCTCAGTGCTACAAAACTGCTGTACCTAATGGGAGTATTGATTGAAGCAAGCAGATATTCAGACTAACAGTTGGGAACAGTCCCAGGACACCTGAGAAGTTAAGTAGCATTACATTTTACATTTTTGGAAAGTGTGCATGCAATTCCCATAAGAGTTGTTGTCACAGTATTTCAAGCTGTTCTCTTAGAATGGAAATGCTGACAAACATCTAGAAGGCAATCAAGTGCTCCTAGGAACAGAAGTTCCTCTGGCCTTAACAGAGTCAGTATTAAGGGACTCTTTTGGTACAATTATTTTTTCCTGTAGTCAGTGGATGAAACATGTCCTGATTGCTTTCTATGGCATATGCTCTAAAAAAGCTCTCTCCTTGATCATCCCTTGAATATTTCCTGTTAATTTTCTCTTATGTCAAATTTATGTCAAATTTTAGAAATGTATGTCAATAAGCTACAATTTATTAATGTTAACATTATCTTTTCATTGGTGTTTAATAAACAGTCATTATTGTTTCAGCTGGATTTTTTTAAAAGATTGCTTTAGGTCTTTTGATTTTTTATTTTTCCTATCCATGACTCTAAGCAAACTAAGGAGAGTTCTGGAGAGAAATATGGCAATTAGTTGGAGAAGGCAGAACAAGTAATACATTTTTTCTTATGTAAGGAATGTTCAACAAACTTGTATTATGGAAATGTAGAGTAAAATTCAGATTCTAAATTTTTTCCTGCATCAAAACTGAGTAAACATAGGAAACATAACTGGAATAAATACCTGTTGATTACCAATTATTATACTACATATTCAAATGTTGATAAGGTCAGAGTTTATACCTAGTGTTTTCACATACTTTATATATTCTATCTTTAAAACTGTTTAGCACAGGCTTAATTTTTTAAAAATTACCTATCACAAATTTTGTGTTCAAGTTTTCCAATATTTGGGGATCACCTCTCCCTTTATTTTATAGGCAAAATAAAGTTGTGGAGAACTACTTTCACATTTATAGATAATTTCAGGACTTTACCAGGATTTCTATAAGTTCCCAAGGAGGTTCCATTGAACAAATCTCACTCCAATTCCACATTGTTTTTCAATTTAGGAATTTTTTTTTTTTTACTTAATGATTCCTTATATTATTTTCTAATATTAATACAAATGTGGGTTTCTTTACTGATCCCCAAAACTCATCAACTCTTATTTTACTAAAGGTTTCAAAGTATCAAGGAATTGGGATATAGCATTGCAAAATCATTTTCACAGGAGTATATAATAGAGATCAATAAGAATTAATATAGTTACATGTGCCTACATATATGTGTATATGTTCACCCTAAAGATAACTCCAGCCATGAAAGAAATTTCTCATATGTTAACTTTTTCCAAAACATCTCCTAGGCCCCTTATTGCTATGGTTGTGATTCCCCTCTTTCCTGCCCTGGTAAACACTGACTGCACAATGCTGCAAGGAAGTATATGCTATCATGCAAGTATGTTCATATAATTGTTCCAAAATGTTTCAATGTCCCCTATTGCTTTCAGAATAAAATCTACATCTTGCATAACACATAAGACAATCCTAAATGAAAATCTGGTTATGATAATTAATTCAATTCTAGTGATTCTCCTATTCCTATCAGTTCCAAGCACTGAAATTGAAAATGTGATTTAAAAAACTTCCAAAAAAACACAAAAGTCCAGGACCTGTTGGCTTCACAGGTGAATTCTATCAAACATTCAGAGAAGAGTTAACACCTATTCTTCTGAAGCTCTTCAAAAAAAAACAAAACAAAACAAAACAAAAAACTGCATAGAAAGGAACACTCCAAATAACTTTCTTTTTTTTTTTTTTAAAGCCACACCCATGGCATATGGAATTTCCCATGCTAAGGGTCTAATCATAGCTGCAGATGCTGACCTACACCACAGCGACACAGTATCCAAGCTGCATCTGTGACCTATGCTGCAGCTTGTAGCAATACCAGATCCTTAACCCACTGAGTGGGGCCAGGGATCAAAACTATGTCCTGATGGATACTAGTCAGGTTTTTTTACCACTGAGCCACAACGGGAACTACCCAAGCTCATTCTATAAAGCCAACATCACCATGATACCAAAACCAAAGATACCACAAACAAATAAAATTACAGGCCAGTATCACTGATGAACATAGATGCAAAAATCCTCAACAAAATATTGGCAAACTGCATCCAACTATATATTAAAAAGATAATATACCACGATCCTATCAAAATTGACTTTCTTTTTGGTTAATACTTCTATCAGAGCCTAAAAGAACTTTTAAGAGTTATATATGGAATACAGAATTTTAAGTCAGTGCATCACAAATTCTCTGCAGTACTTAAAGGACTTGGATTCTTTGCCTGCTTCGGACTACAACAGAGGCAGGAGCAGAGCCTGGCCACAGCAAAATGTCTGGATTCCAAAAGGCATATTTCATTATAGCAATTTAAACAGAATTCTTCTTTTAATACCAAATAGCAAAGTTACCTACAGTCAAACACATCATTAGAGTTAATTGCTAAAAGTTAAACAGGGTGAGAGGAGTTATTTGTAATATATAATAAGTAAATATAATGGCAGTTAAATATGTCAAATAAGTTATGATATTAAGGTGACTATATTTAAATATATTAAACTGTAACCAAAAACTATAGTTATGTATAAAGTAATGACAAGTTAGTGATGATCAATAGTAATATCTATGCTCATTTTATCAAATGATATGCCATATTGTATGTCCTTAGCTTATTAGAATAGAAATTGTCTGTTTACACAGGAGCACACAAGTGCAAACATTCTATGGTAGAGTAAGAGTAGTTCACATGGCTTTTGAAGATAACTAGGCTCCAGAAAATACCCACTTGCATCCTTCCATGTATATCACACAATAATATAATTAGTAATTATGCTTTTTTTTTTTTTTTTGGCTACACCCACAGCATGCAGAAGTTCCCAGGGGCACGATAAAACCCAAACCACAGCAGTAACAATGCTGAATCCTTCCCTTCTAGGCCACCAATGAACTCCCTAATTATGCTTTTTAATTGCAATACTAGGAAAGGAGAGTTTATTTTTAAGGTTACCTCAGTCACTTTTCATTATTTGGTTAACACTTTTATTGAGGTTTCATATACATTAATGTACATAAGAAGCATACAATCAAATGCCCTAACACATGTACAGGTCCATGAATCCATAAACACAACCAAGAAAATGAGCATACATGCCACTCGAAAAGTTGCCCTGTGCCCTCTGTAAATTCATTTGTTCTGCACCTACCTAGACTCCCAACTCTACATTCTCCATTCAGGGAGCCCACTGACCATACCTGGGCTTGCATTTCCTAAACACTGATCTGAAAATTTTCTCAAGACAGAAATATGGACATTTTAAAGATTTCCTCATTTGTTTCCCATCTCTTACTCATGTCCAGACCCTAAAAACTATCATTTCATTTATTCGTTATGTTTTGTTGTTATCATAGCTTCAGATGGGAGCTTAAATATAGCCCTTTACCTTAGCTTGTTTGGGAGACTATGATTTTTAATTAAGCATCTTTTTTGTTTTTCGAACAGTTCATGTTACATCAAAGCAAAAACATTCCTTTCACTCAAGACATTACAAGAGGATAGAAGTTACTTTCCAAGAGCCTGGGATAAAGTCTAGCCAAATTCATTATTATATAATATCCATATTAATTCATATTCATTGTCCAAAAAACCCCCCAAAGTTTCTGGATCAAGATCAACTACTTACACAATACTTTTGTGCCAGCTTCCATGCCCTATTTTCTCCTTGGAATAACACAATATGTATCATATAGATGTTCCACATACAGGAAAAGAATCTCAAAATTATGAATCTCAAAGTTTATACTGGAGATAATCTAACTAATTGATCCTTCTTCCTCTTCATAGAAAAGAAGAGAGATCTTGAAATGTAAACAAATCTTCTCCTGGGGGAGGAGGTATGGTCTCTACCCTGAAATATAAGCAAAGTTTGGCTCCAAGGGAGGTAAAAAATGGATTAGTAATCTGTCATGATCTGTTCATTCTGCTATAACAAATCCCATAAAAGGTGAGGCTTAAACAATGGGGATTCTTCTGCTAGCACAACCACCTCTGTATGTGCAAGGTCTACCTGGCATGCACTGTGGTGTGAGCTGCAAACATGATTTCTATATACCATACTCTGACTGCTTATTCTCACACTGTGTTGTGCATCCTCCAATATGTACATATGCATGCACACACACACACACAGCCATATATACTCACACAAACAGTCCAGTGCAAGGAGACCCTTCCTGCCTATGTTCACATGGAAACTTAGCATGTCACAAATACGGATGCTGATGACTAAGATTTTATTCCAATTTAATCATGACATTGGGCTATAATCATGACATGGGGCTATCAATAATGTCAATAATAATCATATTCAAGTTGGATACAAATTATTTATATAAGGTACATGTTTTAAATAAATGTACATTTAAACTACAGATGTCATAGAGCATATTTGTGAATGTAGCATATTTAATTTCTTTATTCTAAAGTGGTAATTTAAAATATTTTGCAAGTGCTGTTAAGAGAATTGAATCTTTCATGCCTGCCTGCTCTATGTTCTCATTCTTTTAGCATTTATAGATATTCTTTTGGCTTTCTTGCAATTCTTATTCTACACTACTCTGTGATAGAAATTCTTAGTATCTTAATTTTGAAAATCTAGTTCTACTTGCATAAGAACTAAATTAAAAATTATTATTTTTAATCTAATTATTGGCAAATGCTCAAAATTCAAATAAAGTATTAACTGCTATTTTTAGAAAGATTTCTTTTCTCAAATATAGGCAGCAAAACACGTATTTGCAAGAATAATTGCTGTATTTAATATGAGTATTATGTGTTGGGGAAAATGTAAATAATATCTACATGATCAGGGCTTTATGAGCAATTAAAATTGACTTGTACTTATATTTGGCCCAAGAGCCAATTTTGGAAATAAGACAACTGGAAAAATCAGGAAATATGGTAGTCATTGTAGACTCAGACAAATCGTGATTCAAAACATAAAGACACACTGGACAGGGAAGCAGGTATTGTGGAGGTTCCTAGCAGGATATTACTACTTATTTTGCAGAGTTGATGAGGGAATTAAATGAGAATGTATGCAAGATATCTCAAGGGGAATGATTTAGTCTTAAAATATTAACTACAGTTATTTTTTCCTATATAGTACTACTCATTTATATGCCACTTGAGAACAGGAACTCCCTTAAATTCATTTTTTTAATCTCTCATTTCCTAGGGAAACTGATATTAACATCTAAGCAATTAGTGCAGTTTTCCCATTTTAATTCAACTGCCACCATCCACCCCTTGTTACCATTTATTGTAAAATTCAAAATTAGATTGAAATATAAGCTTAATGAGACCTGGAACCATGGGTATTTTTTTTAAAGTTCCTGAGTAAATTCTTTCTTAATATTTTAAGTCTCCAACCTGTTTCTGAATAAAATGTCAAACCCAGTGGGCAGGTATATCTTAAAATTCCATATAATTTATATCCAGCAACTTTAAACATTCTGTCAAGTTGATTGACTAGATTCCCTAAAATAACCTTGATGAACCCATAGCCTTTTCTTTTTTTGCTATATAGAGGGTATGCCAAGATTTTCTAGTCTATGTATCTAAGACATGCTTCATATTCACCTTTTCTGACCTGGAGAAAAAAAAATACCTCATCTGATACAGAAGAAAGTTCTAACTATAAAGACACATTTCCCACTGATCCCCAAATTGATTATGAATGGCTAATGGGTTGCTAATATTTTTGATCAAGATGAAATCCCAGGAGGTTAAATGACAATCATAGACTTGTGTTATAAGATGGAGACAGTGAGAGGCATTCTTGGAACAGGAGGATATAGGCAACTTGCAAGATAGGTCAAGATTCTCTTGAAAACAAAAATTACTGTGTTAGAAAGTTTTTAGAAAAAGCTTGTCAACAGATAAGAAGATATCTTGAATGCCATTTAAAAAGAGACCTGAGGACCATCAGGTTTGGGAGAAATGGATGACAACTTTTTTTAATGAAAGAGTCAAAAATTATTATTCTAATATAAATGATAATGTTGAACCCTGGAGTGATTGGGGAAAATATATGAAATTACTTCCTGAAGTGTTGTTATAGGTTATTCTTTGTCAATTATGCTACAATATTTTATAATTAAGAAACATATCAAAGACACAACTACAAAACAGTTAAAACCGTAATCTATACAGATGTTTTTCAGTTAGAGATGCTAACATAGAAGCCATATCATACGGTACATTTTATATCAACTCTTCTAAACTTGAGATATTATATAGCTTAGCATATACATTTTTTTTTTCTTTTTCAGCTGTACCCACAGCATATGGAAATCCCAGGCCAGAGATCAAAACTGAGCCACAACTGTGACCTACATCACAGCCATGGCAACACTGGAACTCATTTAACCCACTGCACCAGGCTGGGAATCTAATCTTCATTAACTCAGAGACAATGCCAGATCCTAAACCTGCTGTGCCACAGTAGGAACGCCTATATATTTCAATAAATGTACCATTAGAATTTATTTATTTATTTATTTATTTTTTGTCCTTTTTCCTTTTCTAGGGCCCCTTCCCATGGCATATTGAGGTTCCCAGGCTAGGGGTCTGATCAGAGCTGTAGCCACAGCAACATGGGATCTGGGCAGTGTCTGCAGCCTACACCACAGCTCATGGCAATGCTGGATCCCTAACCCACTGAGCAAGGCCAGGGATTGAACCCACAACCCCATGTTCCTAGTCGAATTCATTTCCACTGCGCCATGACAGGAACTCCTAGAATTTTAAAATAATCTATTCTGCTGTCTTTGTATGGAAGTTCTAGAATTTTGAACTAGGTCAGGTTGCTTCATGATGTTTTCATCCTAAAACCATGTCCAAGTGTAACAGAAGGTAACATTTGCCCTTTGCGCACAACCTTTTAAAAATTTTTAAATTTTAGAGAAATAGGTGAATTTCCCACCACATAATCCTTTTCTTTTCCCTTCTCAGTTGTAATAACTACCATTTTGAAGGGTATAAAAAATATAAATAGCAAAGGCTGGTTCTACAGCAGGAAATTGTTGGTTTTCATTATCTCTTTTGAGCATGCTCAGAGGTTTAAAGTCATGGGGCTAAGTTCCATTATCCATCTAAGGAGGACACACTCATTTTGTGTGATGTAATGTATCTGGACCAATTCTATAATTTTAAAGAGGAGACACAGACCAAGAGCAGAGAGATTTTATTCACTTGATGCCAACCAATCAGTGACAACTCAGAGATTAGATTCCAATTGTTATAACTAGTCTATTTTCATTGTTCTGATTACCATTGCTCTCTGTGTTAAGAGTAATAATATTCCAAGCAGCTTTCTTTCTTATTCTCTTTTCAAAAAGTCAAAAAATAATTGACATTTTAGTTGAGGATTTCCCTTTTTTCCCTCCCTAAACAAAATTCAGTAAACTTTAGATTTCTGTGTCCTGGAGGGTTGGACTTGTAAACAGGTTGGATTTATAAGCCCTGGGGAGACAGTGCTATGGCAGCAGTTCAGCATCATTATATCCATACATCAAAACCCAGCCTGGAAGGCAGCTATCCAACCACTATACTGAGAAACTGGCATTGTCACTGCAGCAGCTTAGGTTGCTGCTGTGGCTAGAGTTTAGTCCCTGGCCTGAGAACTTAAACATGCTATGGGCATGGCAAACAAACGAACAAACAAACAAACAAACCAGCCTGGTATCTCTGTTATCTCTGTTCTGGGTCAGATTTTACTTGTTAGCTCAAAATAAAACCACAATTCCAGTTATCCCAGGTTTTAGCACTACATGTACTATGGTTGTGTTGATGTAATTGCTCTTCCTTAAATACTCTTCCCTCATTTGCACCAAACTGAGTCTTCTCTAGAATACTTATCTATAGGGGAAAAAAAGATAATGGAGTTCTCTTGTGACACAGTAGGTTAAGGATTGGGTATTGTCACTGCAGTGGCTAGGCCACTACTGTGGTACGGGTTCAATTCCTGGTCCAAGAACTTTCACATGCCCTGGATGTGGTCAATAAAAAAAAAAAAAAAAAGATACAGCAAATAACATCTAAAAGCATATATATTCTCTTACTACATCTTTGAATCCATGAAGTCAAATCATCTTAAATGTTCTATAGATGTCAGGAGACAGTGGTAAAAATCTGACATATCATGAATAATGACAGAGAAATTATAGAGGATGAGTAGGGGAAAGCAGTCTGATCTTCACGGGGTGGAAAGAAGTTACACTGAAGTGTTGAAAAAACTGTATTTCTTAGAGAAAAGGAGAAAGGGTGGTAGAAGGAAAAAGCACAATGCAAAGCTCCACTGAGCTCTGGTTACTTGTCTTGTAAACACCTTTTTGTCATTTCAGATAGTTCCAGTCTTCAGCTCTCCTTAACATCCTGACCACTGAACTTCTTGCTGATCCTGATGTCCCTCTAATGACACATTTCTTACTGGTATTAGGAGTACCCTCTGAGCCTTCCCATGGAACACAATCCTCTGGTGGTGGTTTTCTTACATAATACTATCAACTTTAACATGCCCATTTCTATCAGAATTAATCTTTTCTTCCACCATCTACCATGACAATCTGGCATTTTTGCCTCATTAGTGTGGCCACTGCCTTTTCTACATTTTTTGAACCACTGTAGCATACCTATGTCATTTCCTAGGGTCCACAGTGTTGAATTCTATAATCCAAGTGAGTGCCCATATGTTGATAAAATCTACTTTAGGTTTCACCTTACTTGGTCTAGCATCCTCAGAATCCAGTCTCATATGTAATTTCCCAGCTCTTGCTAGTGTACTTTGGCTAAGTCCCTTAGAGCCTTGGTTTGATTAGCCATGAGATAAGGGCTACCAGTACAAGTGGTGGTGTATGCACGTGACCACCATATGACCCAAGGTTCAGCTTCAAAGCAATGTGGTAATTACTAGGAAACACAATAGGTAGATGAATATAAATGTGGTAAAGACCCTGCTTGAGCTATTCTACATAGATTGAGATTTATTTATAACATAAAAGGCCTAATAAAATATACAGCCATTTTAATGCAAATTGATATAAAAATCAGGAGATTGAAAATGACATGGAATTGGGAAGTTAGAGAAAAATAATAAACATATGATCAGCTTCTGCTCTTTACCTTAGCCTTATCACCCTCACAGCCTCACCAATTCACTAAGGAGAGAGCATAAGACAGTAATTCCAGAACATTACCATATTTAAAAGGTAAAGTCTCATTCTTCCCTGACATTTAAGTATGTATGATTAATTCAGGTGAAGATTTAAACTGCTCATCACCAATGACATCAATATTCTCATGCCTCCAGTGACAGAATAGTCAACCTCCCACCCCTTATTCAACTCAGCCCATGTGTAATTGTTGCTCCATCAGTCCTATTCCTCCTTAGTTTATCTCTTATTATATGGCCAGGACAGTAAGATTGGAACAGTAGCCTCCAACTGACTCTCCAGTCAAGAGAGTTTAATTTATATTACCTGTGGAGCTTTCTAAAACTCCACTTGTCTCCTCTCCTGTCCCTTAAGTTCAGGAACCTCACTCCATCCCTAGGAGGGTAGAGGATAGGGTGGGATCATCAGAATATCAGTTTTCATGTAGAAAACTTTAGATTATGCAAATATGAGCTCTTAGCCCAAGGCTTTAACTTCTTAAAATAATTTTTATTTTTCTAAATTACAAAGACAATATTAAAATGTGTATAACTCCCTGCAACAGAGTAGATAATCTTATGCAGAAAAAAAATGTTTTGCTTCTGATTGCCTGAGGTCATAAATGATTTTATTCTTTAGATTGATGATAACCTTAACTAAAAGCCAACAGAATACTTAAATTTGGGCAAACTTTGGCATAAATTTTGGTTTTGAAGCCCTTCAGACTGAGATCTGGACTCTCTTACTCACTGGTTTTGGGACATTGGGAAAAATTACTCTTTATGCCTCTCTTCCTTTGTCTGAAAATTATAATAATGTCTGCCACATGATACTACTATGGATGAAATGAGATAATGTATGTCATTGCTCAGTATATAGTAATCTCTTTGTAGATTAGAGTTTCACTATTTCAATTTAAAACATTTTACATGTGTAAAAAAGATTTCCTTCTCCATATTGAATTTACCACAGTCTGAATGTGAAAAATATGCATGTAGTTTATTTCCCAACATAATTAGTACATTTTTTGCCATTATTGTTGGCATGAACAATAAGCTAATTAATAATTTATACTCAGAATGATTAAATACTATAAAGAAATTTTATGGTAACATTTAAAGTTGATCACCTTTAAAGCTTGGTACTAAAATGTAAAACAATTAATTAATCATGTCAATTAATCTTTAATGATTTCAGTAAGAAGGGGCTAACTTATCAAATCCAACATTAATTAAAATAAATAGTATTTATCTGCACAAGTAAAATCAATTAATCTAAAGTTTGCTGAGGAAAATAACTAAAATTGGCAAATGACTTTCTAAAGAAATTTTAGTTTCTAAAAAGTGCTGGGTCAAAGAATATTCTCATCTGTTTCTGAATTGTTAAAAAATAGTGTCTTTAGTTTGTACAGTTACAAACTAGTGATATGATAATATCAAACAAATATCCATTTCATGTTGTTCAAAGGAAACCACATCTGCTTATTCTCAAATCTTAGATTCAGAAAAGCACAGGGAAATCTGACTGTGGGGTGAAGGTGAAATAGAGTCTAGCTACCTCATTACTCTTATCTTTACTCAACATAGTCTCATAATTCATAAATATGCCTCTGCTTAAGCAATTCCAAAAAATGTGAGGCTTCATTGTTTTTTATTTCAAATATAATTTGTATTTGTTAGTGTATTTATTTGGGATTTATACCACATTTTTCCTAAATGAAAACTATTTGAACCAGCTTACAAGATAAACATAATGCAAATTAGGAGAATTTAAGTATAAAAGCCAAATGGAACTGTGAAAAGCAAGCTGAAGTTGCCAGCCTCCTTCCTTGAGAGACGCTGTACTTACAAAGATTGGCTCTGGAAACCCAAATCATGGCTTCCTGGTGGGTGAATTAAAATAACCTAACTAGGAACATGTTAAACATAAAATATATGAGATTTGATTAGGTCATAGGGAACTGCAAAATAATGAGTGTGTGCTGATTATGCTCAAACTCATCTCCTATGCCATGGAAATCTCCCAGACAATAGAACTGTGGTATCACTATGTCCTATCATTGTTCTACAGATTTACTTATTGAAATGATACAAAATGAATTCACATTTATTTTATGTCAGTCATTTAATGATGCTATAGACAGTTTTGAAGGATGTGTTCCACAATACTAATGACAGCATTCTCCTTGATGTCCCCGTAAATTTGTACATTCATTACAACATTTATATATAAACACAAAATTATCATGTAGTCAAAGAGTGGCTCTGAATTGTGCCTGAAATGTTGCAAGTGTTACTACTGATTTTTTCCTTTGTTTATAAGCTGATACAATCCTATCTTTCAGATGAATAAAATGAAGTTCACAATGTTTGAATCATTTAGGATAAAAGAGCTCAGCATTTATCAAGCTAGGATTTGAACCAAGATTTACCTAGCTCCAATATGTATACACACACACACACAGGTACACATACATACACATATATATTCATAACTAGGAAAAGTTTCAAATGCATACAAAACAGAGAAGTGTATTAATGTCCTATATACATTTACTTACTTCAAACATTATCAGTATGCTGCCATTATTGTCCCATCCTTAACTCTAACCATCTGTAGTGTCTACACAATTAGTTTTTAATCACTGTTACATACTGAGATGAATAGTTAGCAATTATCAATTTTTTATATGTTAATGTGAAAAAGCTTAATACACTGTATATTTGTACTAGAAAGTACATGAAGACTCCAGGAAAACTGAATGAAGAAGCATCAGTAATGACAATTATTGATGCTTCACACACATGACATAGTGTCTCCAACAAGACAGAGATATCAGCAGACATTTTTTTCATGTATTTTCAGAAAAGGTTATAATATTAACAGGGCTCAATCTGAGACTTCATGATTC
Source organism: Phacochoerus africanus (assembly GCF_016906955.1). Classification (NCBI taxonomy): domain Eukaryota; kingdom Metazoa; phylum Chordata; class Mammalia; order Artiodactyla; family Suidae; genus Phacochoerus; species Phacochoerus africanus. Next base: position 35,863,398 of record NC_062547.1, on the reverse strand, counting down.
GTTTTCTTTTGCAACAAAGGTATTTAATGTTAACTGCATATAAGAATCATTCCTGCAAAACTGAAATGACAAATTATTTTAATTCAAGAACTTATTGGTAGATAACCCCTTGATGACAGCCTGGGGTTCCCAACGTTCATTTGTGAATATGTCTACATTTTCCTATTTTACATCCATAATAGATTCCTTCTTCTGAAGTCAGATAAGTGAGGACTTTTATCCTCCAATCATAAACTACACACTGAGAACCTGAAATTTAACCCTAGCACATTTAATTCAGTATTTCTTAATTTCAAATGTCTAATTCTCAACCATAGTAATGTGGCTGCAAGATATATAGCATAAAAGCACATGTTTAAAACCTAAAACTGTCCCCTAATACATTTAACCCACCTTTTTATTTATTTATTTTTGTCTTTGTCTTTTTAGCCACATCCACGGCACACGGAGGTTCTCAGGCTAGGGGCCTAATTGGAGCTGTAGCTGCTGGCCCATGTTATAGCCACAGCAACATGGGATCTGAGCAACACCGGCTCCTTAACCCACTGAGTGAGGCCAGGGATCAAACCCACAACCTCATGGTTCCTAGTCAGATTCATTTCCACTGTGCCCTGGTGGGAACTCTTAATCCAGCTTTTCTGCATCTCAAATATCTAATTCTTAACCATAGTTATGTGGCTTTAGAATGTATATACTTGGGAATACAATTAAATATCACATCAAACCAAGTGATGGGGCTTGTAACCATCCTGTTTTATTAATGAGGAAAACAAATTTTAGAAAGGCACATAAAGGCATCTATTCAAGGTTACACAACTAGGACATAGAGTCAAATAACTAAACCGAGTCTTTCTAAAACCAGAGCCCATTAGATTGCATCCTCAAATTTGTTTTCCTTCACTGTTGGCCTCAATCCACTATCAAATAATATAGAATCAAGTTCTAAAATGTTATCTCTCACCTGTGTGCTAATATCCAATCCCAACTGTTCTAGTTCAGGCCAACAGCATCCTTCCCTGAACCAGGTACATGGCCTTTTAAATGGTGTCCTCACTTCTATTTTCTCCCCCTGCCAACTGTCCTAAAAATGACCAAAGGTTGTTCTAAAATATAGTTCTAATCATGTTATACTCGTGCTCAAAAAGTCTGACTCACCATTGTCTACTAAATAAAATCAATTGCCCATAGAATAAAATTCAGAACCTCTTAGTATGGCTTTCGCAGTTTCTTGAGCAGTCTGTGCCTACCACTATGGCCTGACATAACTCCCGTTTTCTTCAGGATTCCCCAACCTTCTCTAATAATCAAGTTTGTTTTCATCCATAAATGGCTTGTCCTCCCATATTAAATGTCACTTGCCCACTCACCACCATTAAGCCAAGGGAGGGGCTGCTTGGTATTGGACTCCTTATGGTGGAAGAAACATGATGGTGGAGACTGGGTGCAACTGGGGCTTGTAAGAAATAATGTTAGGTCTCCCTCTGTCCAGGTGTGTTCCTCATATTGAGTATCTAAATCAAAATAGATCTGCACTGCAACGGACATTTGTTTTCTAACTCTTCCCTCCTACCTGACATTTTTTTCTCCATTAGTTCTTCATAGTCCTACTATTAAACTTTGTATTTACTGTGACTTAATTAGTATTTAATATTTAATATTTAATATTTAATATGTTGAGTTACATTCCAAAGCTGCTGATCCCTGTGGCCCCTCAGGTCATTCCCATGTAAGGCAGTACCAGGAAAGGATCCCCAAAAGCCATCAGTAAAACCAGATAACCTTTGATGTATATTTCTTTGTTGCTGCTGCTGTTTGTTTTGGTAAAATACTTATGTACACTATCTCTGGGCAAGGGGAGAAAAAAACAAGTAGTATAACATACATTTCATATGTAACTTTCCTTTCCTCTTTCTTTCCCTTTTTATATCTGTGCCCTTATGTCAAATTGCACAACTGTTTCTATTTTAATGAGTCAGAATAGGGAGCTGAGGGCTGAAAAAGTCAAAGAGAAATTTCATCTATTATGAAAAATCCCATCACCATATGGAAAGCCTTTTTCCCTAAAACTAATCTTTCTGACGGTGAAAAATTATCATGTTTGTCAAGCTATTCAGGCAACATTTTATGGTAACACTTTAGAAAAACACATTTCCCTGATATACAGAAAGACTTAACTTTAGGACAATGTTAATTTATCAGAAACTCTCAATGCCTAGGCTATAGGAAATGATTTACTATTGATAGTGGAGATTGCTTTTCATTCCATTTAATACAGACAATATTGACTATTGACGTAGAGTCTGCATTTTCTTACTACATGTGCAAAGGTGCCCTTTGCTCTTTAATGAAACTATAGGATGGGACGCCTAGTCATTTCATTTCATGACTGAGAGCTACAAAACTGGTGTAACTAATGAGATAATGATGAGGCAAGTAGAAATGTGTAAAAAGAGTTTGGAGTATTCCTTGTACATTTTGGAAGTTAAATAAGCTGTTCTCCTTGATTATTTTACATTTATTTTATTATTTAATTTATTTATTGTCTTTTTAAGGCCACACCCATGGCATATGGAGGTTCAAAGGCTAGGGGTCAGATCGGAGCTCTAGTTGCCAGCCTATACCACAGTCACAACAACATGGGATCCACTCCACGTCTGCAACCTACACCACAGCTCAAGGCAATGCAGGATCCTTAACCCACTGAGCGAGGTCAGGGATCGAAACTCCATTCTCATGGATGCTAGTCAGATTTGTTTCTACTGATCCATGACTGGAACTCCTTAATTTCTTAAATTTTATTTTTACAGCCACACCTGTGGCATAAGGAAGTTCCTGGGCTAGGGGTAGAATCAAAGTCACAGCTACAGCAACAGCTGATCCAAGCCACATCTGCAACCTACTTTGCCAGATCCTTAACCCACTGAACGAGGCCAGGGATTGAACTGCATCCTTATGGAAACAAGGTTGGATCCTTAACCTACTAAGCCACAATGACAACTCCAAATTTATTATTTTTTTACATGAATAAACCCATTTAAAGAAGAGAACAACCAAACCTACTCAATAAGGTTTATGGGAAATTAAATGCTATCAAAATTAATTAGCACTAAATTGCTACTCAATAAATAATCACTGTAATTATTTTTTGATTATCCTTAAAGATTACAGCTCCAGAGTCACTGTCTTTATACCAGAGGCTTAGCCAGGGTTAGAAATATATCTAAAGAGAGTAGAACATATATCTTCTGTGTTCTCATTGCCTTTAGGAGATAATCATGTTGTAGTGTTTATAATCTTAACACTTTGGAATATAAAAGATAATGTAAAATGAGGGTTTAATTTGTCCCAAGCTACACACTGAGTAAGCATCATAAACAGAACTAGAACCTATGTCTGATTCCCAACAATATGTCATACACATTATATTGAGAATATGCCATAGTTTATGCAAAGCTTTTTTCATTAAAACTTTTTTCAAATTATTCTTAAACTGTAACTTAAATAGTTCTAGTTTGTACATTCACATGTCACCTAGGATTTGGGGATCACTTTCTTCCTAATATTTAGGGAAAAATACAAAGCTAAGGGGAGGTCTTCCCATGTACTATGATAAATCCAGGACCTCTCCTATATCTCGGTGAACTCTCACAAAGTCTCTTGGTCAACTTCCACTTCAGATGTCCTACTCCTTTTGACTTTGTGTAACATTCTACCTTAATGCATGGATAGTCTCTTCTCCTCCCCATGTCAACCCAAATGCCAGTAACTCAAGGCAGTGATGCACTGTGTATTTTATGAAGATTAACAATGGATAATGTTTGAATACCATTAGGTAATGGAATTATGTCATTATGTGTCAGAAGAAAATAGTAAAATAAATAAATAAATAACTCATTATTAAAAACTCAGCTCCCCCCATTTCTTGGGCCCTTGGACTCAGACTAAGTTATACCAGCAGGTTTCCTGAATCTCCAGTTTATAGACGGCAGACTGTGGAACTTCTCAGCCTCCACAACTGAAGGAGCTAATTCTTTATAAGAAATACCTTCCTAATGTCCAATTTCTCTATAGAATCCTAATATACCCCTCCCATACTTGTCTGAGGACCCCCATTGTGTTGGATTTTGTGTTCCCATTAATTATTTGTCAGATTATTGCAATAGACTCTTCTAACTAGTCTTTCTCTTCCCTTTGCTTTATATACCACTTCAAAATTTTACTCTATATGGGTGCTCTCTCTAAAATATAAGTGTGTCAGAATGGTTCACAAAGGCCTCTTGTGCTTCCAGGACAACATCATCATTTTTTGAATAATACCTGAAACACTCCAGTTATTTGATCTCTATCAGTTAACATCACAGTCCTCTCAAACTCTTGCACATATTTTATAAGAAAATAACATATGTCTCATGAGGTATCTTAGACACTGAAGACAAATTTTAATACTATGGTACTTATCTTGAGTAGAGTGGGATAGAGACTCCATAGTTGACACAGTATATGAAAGGGAGCCTGATTCCCAAAAGTCTAATTAATTAAATCAATGCATATATGTGATTCCCAGTCACAACTAAGTTATGTTTATTACAAAAGTATAAACTAGATGTTAGCAGATGTCAATAAAATTTGACCTAACCCATACCCCCAGAATAGTGAAGAGATGTAACAACAAAGTGCATTAATTTGACTATAAGCCAAGGAAAATGTAATTATATGTATATACAAGGCTATAATACAAAGCTAAACTACAATGTTATAGCTTGATCATAACCATTAATAATAATTAGGTCTAGGCTATTGAGCTAATACTTTGTAGGCCATATTTTATGTATTAAAATCATCATCAAAAGAGAAATTTCATGAAGTTTTATCAAAGCAAAGCATTCCTGGGATTGGGATAGAAATCCAAAGGACACTGAGGTGGAGTAAGAGTGGCACATATGTCTTTCTTAGAATCTAGGTGAACTGGAATAAAACACTCTATCTTTGTGTGTTATATTTATAAAATGACATACTGATTGCTAGTGAGATTTCCACATATCTAAATGCTAGTCAAGAAAATCTTTTTGAAGAACTCAAACATTCCAGTTACTGAAAAGGAAAAATACTGATTCTTTCATTCTCCTATTGTTATGTCCCCTTGATTCAAAATACTTTGAAATGACTGAGGAAAAAAATGCCTAATCCTGAAGGTTGAGAAGTAGATTTGCATTGTAGTGAATCAATTAATGTTCTAACCCAAGAAAGTTCTGCAATAATGGATGGCTACTGAAAATGACTTCTCATGTCCCTCATCTTCCTCAATGTTCCTTGCAGGGGCTTATTTGATCTGTTCTTTCAATTTATTCTCAGAGCCCTTAGAAAGACTTTAGAAACAAGGTGACATTGTTCAGGCTGTGTATGAGGATATGAGTGATGCTGCCATGCAGAAATAAACTGATGATAGTTGATTATATTGAGAATCATGAAATTCATTTTCCTAAGAAAATGGAGAAGCCATTCTGAAGTCTTCCTGGATGAGGAGAAGTCTATTCTAAATAGCTCATGAGTGTCTTAAATTGAATCACATAAATGTTATCTTATGTTTTCAGTACACTATCTTAAGACATAATGAACATTCAGAACTGTTTCTTATACATTTTTAGAATTATTGATATTAAGAACCAGGAACCCATGAGGTGGCAGGTTCCATCCCTAGCCTCATTCAATGGGTTAAGGATTTGGCATTGCCATGAGCTGTGGTGTAGGTCACAGATGCTGTCGGATATGGCATTGCGATGGTGTAAGTTGGCAGATATAGCTCCAATTCGACCCCTAGCCTTGGAACCTCCATATGTCATGGGTGTGGCCATAAAAAACAGACAAAACAAACCTGAATTACTGGCATTAAGACTTCTAGTTAGTCAACAGATGCTATCCTCACCACATACCTATTTTTTTCCACACATTTCACAAACAGCTACCTAATACCAACTGTCCTCAGTGCAAAAGTTGAAGCTTGAAGATTTGGTGTAAATGGCTAAAAAGTAGTGTTGCTGCACATCTGCTAATAACACTAAATGGTGTTATACAGACTGAGGCATGAAAATAAAGCAATAGAAAAATTTTTTTTCTGGAATACACACCAATCCAGATGTGAATCTCTCAACTGTAGCAGCGTATAGCCCACTTTCCCAATGAAGAGCCTCAGAGACTAGAATGAAGACTGCACAAGAGAAGAGAGACCCAGAATGACTTGAGCATGAGAATTAAAAAGTCACCTCTAAGAGAATGGAAAAGTTAGCATCTTGTTATATGCGTTACAGAGAAACAAAGCCTTTATAGAAACTAATTGACCAAGACAGAACTAAAAATGAATTTTCAGCACTTGTAAATATCAGATTTTGTTGAATTTGCAAAGAAAAATATGAGTATAACAAATCCAACACAGTTGATGTGAGAAAATAATTGTAAGCTATCCAGGAGAACATCATCATACATTGAAAGGAGAGGACTTTGGCCAGACAAAAATACTGGCTAAAAAAACATATTCATGTGTATCAGATGAAGAAGCAACAAGCTTCTATACACAATGCATGTTGTGCACCTATATTAATGTATAAAATAGGTACCCTGTATTTTTAAGTAACTTGAGCGCAAATCAACCTCCTGGATTAACTGAAGGAAATTTCAGATCATGCCAAATCACAGTTAGTTTGGAACAAATTCAAAGTTATGAGACAGACCGATTGTGATACTGTGACTTTCCCAGCCCTGGCTACATTTAGAGAGCAACTACCTCATTTTGACTGTATCTCTTATATGCAAATACTGGTGTTGGCATGTGTTAGATGGGAAGATAACATACTGTTTGTGATATACACTCCATAAATGGTAGCTATAGAAAATATATTTGAATCTCATTCTGTAAATAGGATCATATGACCTACAGATGAAAAGTCTATCCAAAAGTCCTCATTTTTTACTTTATATTTTGAAGCTCCTAATATTACACTTATTTTTTTTTATTTTAGGCCATTTTATTGAATTCTAAGTTGCTTCAAATTTTTATCACCTAAAAAATGTCTTACAGCCATCCAAACACAAGTATTGGCCAAAAGAGACATAAGGTTCAATTTCTTGAATTAATTTTTAAAATCTTGCATTGACTTTAAAAAAAGTAGAATTTTTAATTTTTTTTTTCTTTTTTGGTCACCCCTGGCATATGGAGTTCCCCAGCCAGGGATCAGATCTGAGCCACAGTTGCAACCTACACCATACCATGGCAACACTAGATCTTTAATCCTCTGTGAGGGGCTAGGGATCAAATCTGCACCCCAGTGCTCCAGCAATACTGCCAATCCCATTGCACCACAGCAGGAACTCCAGGCCTTTACTTTTAAATTATTTATTATTTTGTCTCTTTAGGCCATAGTTATGGCATATGGACAGTCCCAGGGTAGGGATTGAATTGGAGCTGCAGCTGCTGGCCTACGCCACAGCCACAGCAATGATAGATCTGAACTGCATCTGTGACATGCACCCCAGCTCACGGAAACATCGTATCCTTAGTCCACTGAGTAAGGCCAGGGATGAGACACACATCCTTATGGATATTAGTTGGATTTGTTTCCGCTGTGCCACAAGAGGAATTCACAAGGCCTTTATTTTTTAGAGCAATTATGTTTAGAAAAAATTGAAAGCAAAGTATAGAGATTTCCCAGATACTTCTTGCCCCCCCAACACACACACACACACAGACTTCCCCATTATCTCACTAGAACGGTGGGTTTTTTTGAACCAAATATGAAACTACATTGATACAACATAATCCTCAAAGTCCATAGTTTACCTTAAGGTTCACTCTTAGTATTGTACATCCTGTGGGTTTGGATTAATGTATAATGACATATGTTTATCGTTATAATATCACACAGAGTATTTTCACTGAGCTAAAAATTCCCTGTGCTCTATTTATCTCTCCACCCTTTCCACCCCTAGAAACCACCCATCTTTTCAATGTTTCCAAAGTTTGCATTTTCAAAAATGTCATATAGTTGGAATCAAATAGTATGTGGCATTTTCAAATTGCTTTCACATTGTAATATGTACTTAGGGTTTCTATGTGCTTTTCTTGCCTTGATAGCTCACTTCTTTTTAGTGCTGATGAATAATTTTTTATTAAAAAATATGGAAAACAAGCCCTGATATCCATAAGGTAACCACAGATGGTCCCCAATTTATGATGGTTTAAGTTATGATTTCTTTTTTTTTTTTTTTTGGCTTTAGAATGGAACAAAAGCAATAAGCATTCTGTAGAAACTCCATTTCAAATTTAGATCTTTTCCTGGGTGGTCGACCTGTATTCTAATACTCTCTGATGCTGGATGGCAGCAGAGAGCTGAAATTCCCAGTCAGCCACTCAATCATGAGGGTAAACAACTGACACACATGGAACCATTCTGCACCCATTTGACCTTTCTGTTTTTTACTTTCAGTACAATATTCAATACATTTCATGAGATACTCAACATGTTATAAAATAGACTTTGTGTTGTATGATTTTTGCCTGCCTGTAAGCTAATTTAAGTATCCTGAACCTGTTTAAAGTAGGGAGGCTAAGCTATGATGCTTAGGTATACTAAATACATTTTTGACTCACAATATTCTCAACCTACAGTGGATTTATTGGGGTATAACTACATCGTAAGTCAAGGAAGATTAGAAAATACAATTAAAATAAATGGTCTTCATGGAAAGGACAAGGAATAAAAACGAAGCTTGAAAACTTGCTGAAAGTTGTAGAAAGCTGACTCAAACAAAATAAGGTTTTCAACAATTACATCAACATAGCCCTTTTAAACTCAAAGAAAAAATCACACATTTTCACACATCCATGATGGAATGACCTCTGAGGTCACAGAGTCTATTCTTCAGCTACTGAAGACTGTACTCTGCTTCACAATCTATTTTGCTCATCTGGTTTGTCAAGTCAGACAGTATGAACAGACACAGGATAAAATGGCCTTAGCTAGCACAATCAGCAACACATCAGTTCTTGGCCTCCCCAAGGCTGACTCAGTGCCAAGTTCATACAAATTGTCAACAAGTCATTCAAGGGCTACCGGGAAGTCGGGGAGATAGTGTCCTCAGAGATGTCCAGTTGTCTTCATAGACAGGAGATGATTTTTCACCCATTATTTCAAAGAAGTTTAGGTAAGGATATTTACAAAGCAAAGACAATGGTTAATCTTGGCAAAATATATTTAACGAGTTTGCAAATTCAGCAGGGTAGCAACATATAAGATTAATATTCAGAAATCAGTTGCATTTCTGTATACTAACAATGAAATATTAGAAAAGGAATACAAAAATGCAATACCCTTTAAAATTGCACCCCAAAAACTTAAATACCTTGGAATACACCTGACCAAGGAGGTAAAGGACTTAATCAAGGAAATGAAAGAAGATGTAAAGAAATGGAAAGATATTCCATGCTCCTGGCTTGGAAAAATTAATATTGTAAAAATGGCTATACTACCCAAAGCAATCTACAGATTCAATGCAATCCCTATCAAATTAACCATTAACATTTTTTCACAGAACTAGAACAAACAATCCAAAAATTTGTATGGAACAACAAAAGACCCAGAATCACCAAAGCAATCCTGAGAAACACAAACCAAGCAGGAGGCATACCTCTTCCAGACTTCAGGCAATAACACAAAGCCATAGTCATCAAGAAGGTGTGGGACTGCTACCAAAACAGACATATAGACCAATGGAACAGAATAGAGAATGCAGAAATAAACCCCGACACCTATGGTCAATTAACCTTTGACAAAGGAGGCAAGAACATAAAATGGGAAAAAGACCAACTTTTCAGCAAGTATTGCTGGGAAACCTGGACAGCTGCATGCAAATCAATGAAACTGGAACACACCCTCACACCATGCACCTAAATCAACTCAAAATGCCTGAAAGACTTAAATATCAGACAAGACACCATCAAACTCCTGGAAGAGAACATAAGCAAAATATTCTCTGACATTAACCTTATGAATATTTTCTTAGGTCAGTCTCCCAAAGCGGTAGAAATAAGAGCAAAAATAAACCAATGTGACATCAAAATGACAAGCTTTTGCACAGCAAAGGAAACCAAAAAGAAAACAAAAAGACAATTTATGGAATGGGAGAAAATAGTTTCAAACGATGCAATGGACAAGGGCTTAATCTCTAGGATATACAAGCAACTTATACAACTCAACAGCAAAAATCCAACCACCTAATTGAAAAATGGGCAAAAGACCTGAATAGGTTTTTTTCCAAGGAAGATGTACAGATGGCCAACAAGCACATGAAAAAATGCTCAACATCCCTGATTATTAGAGAAATGCAAATCAAAACTACCACAAAATACCACCTCACACCAGCCAGAATGGCTATCATTAATAAGTCCACAAATATCAAGGGCTAGAGGGGTTGTGGAGAAAAGAGAACCCTCCTGCATTGTTAGTGGGAATATAAGCTGGTACAGCCACTATGGAGTACAGTATGGACATATCTTAGAAATCTATACCTAGAGCTACCATATGACCCAGCAATCCCACTCTTGGGCATATATCTGGACAAAATTTTCCTTAAAAAATACACATGCACCTGCATATTCTATTGCAGCTCCAAGACATGGAAACAACCCAAATGTCCATCAACAGATGATTGGATTCAGAAGATGTAGTATATATACACAATGGAATACTACTCAGCCATAAAAAAATAATGCCATTTGTAGCAACATGGATGGAACTAGAGACTCTCATCCTGAGTGAAGTCAGAAAGAGAAAGAAAAATACCATATTATATCATTTATACCTGAAATCTAACATAATGCACAAAAGAACCTTTCCTCAGAAAAGAAAATCATGGATTTGGAGAATAGACTTTTGGTTGCTAAGGGGGAAGGGGAGGGAGTGGGGTGGTTGAGGAGCTTGGGGTTAATAGATACAACCTACTGCCTTTGGAATGGATTAGTGATGAGATCCTGCTGCATAGCACTGGGAACAATGTCTATTTATGATGGAGCATGATAATGTGAGAAAATAGAATATGTACATGTATGTGTAACTCAGTCACCATGCTGTACAGTGGGAAAAAAAAGTATTGGGCAAATAACTATTTTAAAAAATAACAAAAAATTTAAAAATAAATTAAAGAGTTTGAGGTATGACCAGCTCTAGCATCCTTTATCTCATCCCAAATCATTAGTAATATTTTAAGTGTTACAGATCTCTGGATAATACCGGAGCTCAGTAAATGTCTTCTAATGACAATAACTTTCTCAAAATTATCAGTGTAATTTTCCCAAGGATGATCTTGCTGCTCTCTGAGAAATCCTCCTTAATCTCCTGGATGAATTGTTGCTGTAGCCTCTTAAGTTACAATATATGTGATGGGATAAGAATGAATTTTGGAGTCAGCTCAAGTCTTATACCCCTCACTTATTCTGGTGTCACCTTGAGATACTTAGTTCCTCTAGACCTTTGTAATCCCATTATCTTCTTATAAAAAGAAATATATTAGAAAAATGTTTAGCTTGGAGTTCCCATCATGGCACAGTGTTTAACAAATCCAACAAGGAACCATGAGGTTGCAGGTTCAGTCCCTGGCCTTGCTCAGTGGGTTAAGGATCTGGTGTTGCCATGAGCTGTGTTGTAGGTTGCAGATGCAGCTCAGATCCACATTGCTGTGGCTGTGGCATAGGCTGGCAGCTACAGCTCTGATTAGACCCCTAGTCTGGGAACCTCCATATGCCATAGTAGCAGCCCTGGAAAAGGCAAGACGACAAAAAAAAAAAAAAAGAAAAGAAAAGAAAAGAAATGTTTAGCTACATGTAACAAGAAGCTATCAAGCTATCACTGACTTAGACACCAATTATCTCATGAGAAATCCAGATGTAAGGCATTGCAGTTGTTTTTTTTTATGCAAGCAAAATTTCAAATTGCTTTTGTGTCTATACTCTAACCTCCTTAGTGTGATATTTATCCTAACATTTGTTGTTTCAAAGTCACAAAATTGCATCTGTCACTCCACATTATTAGGGTTCATGGCAGGAAGCAGAGGAGAGGGATAGTACCAAGTCTGTCTGTTTGGGCTTCCCTTTATCAGGAAAGTAGAATTTTGTAAAATTCTCCCTGCCACTCAGAAATTTTCACCTTAGTTATTCCCTCATACCAGAAGTGAAACATGTTGCCAGCCCCTAGCCTCCAGAAAGGCTCAGAAATCATAGATCATGATCATCTTGACTATGACCCATCATGATGCATCACAGATTAGATATATTGGAAGAAGGAATTTATGTACAGATTAGCAGCAATGTATGACATTTACAGACTGTGAATATTTGTTATGGGGATTAATTTAAAATGTATTTAAATACCAATTCTAAGCAAATACTAAATAAATATTATTCCCACCAAAGGCAATTGTGTATCTGCCATTTTCTACCATATCTTGGGGTATTAACTGCTCTTTGAGGAAAGAAATAATGTTTAATTCATCCACAGACACCAAACACCACCAATAACAGTGAATCTGAAAGAAGTGTCTTGGGAATTAATACATTTACACTTAAGCCTTTAACATCTGTGGCTATTGTTATCATCTATCACTGTATGTTGACTTTTGTTTGAAAACATTTAAATTTAGACTTAAGTTTTGTGAAACATGGAACTACAGGGGTTCTTTTCTCAGCTTTCCCTATTATAGATCTTTATGTGTACTATTTGAATAAAATATTAAGTATATGGCCAGCCATGTTTTGTAATCAATTCTAAATCATATTTTTCATGACTAGAATTAAAAAAAAAATCTTTGTATACACATAGCCTCTTGTCTCTTGCTGGACTAATAATGTACTGGACTGCCATGTCCCTTACTTCCAATATCATTGTCATATGACCTTTCTGAGCTACTTAAGGAAAAATGATAATTTTATATCTGACAGGTTTTAATGTAATGAATTAAAATTAAGTAATTTTCTATATATTCAGGATGACAAACACTACCACTATTTTAAAATATTTTTATCCAAGAATTCCAACAGCAAGAAAAAAAGCAAAACCATAACTTCCCTGAAATCAAAATAAAACTATTAAAGATACATGTGTTGAGGAGTTCCCATTGTAGCTTGGCAGTAAAAAGTCTGATTAGTATCCATGTGGACTTGAGTTTGATCCCTTGCCTCACTCAGTGGGTTAAGGATCTGGCGTTGCCATGAGCTGCAGTGCAGGTTCACAGACAGGTCTTGGATCCAGCATTGCTGTGGCATAGGCTGAAGCTCCAATTCAATATCTAACCTGGGAATTTCCATATGCTAAGGCTACTTCCCTAAAAAGATAATGAAATGGTAGGGGGTGGGGTGAAAGGAACTGACAAGCATCAAAAAAAAAAAAAAAAGAAGTCAAATGAATCTATAGCACACATAATATTTGTCATCATGAGCTTTTTCTAAAGTCCATTCCACTGAGAGTGTTTGAGATCTCATTCACGTTACATAGAAAATGTATTCTGGTTAATTAATCCTAAGAAAAAAATTGGTTGGGACAATATTACAACAATTTGTTTGGGGGGTTTGTTGTTATTTCAGCATGACTCCTAGAACCATTAATACATTAATCCACTCTGAGTAAGAAGAAGAGGAAGAGATGACAGTGTTTCCCAAATTTTTTCTCTCCAAGAACTGCTGTACAAATACTGCTCAGGAGTAGGGCCTAAAGGAATGCGTTCTGGAGAATAATGGCTAAATAACTCTGTACAGAAATATCACTGTCTGTGTTCATCCCACTGGGGGGGGGAAGGGACATTAAATCCCATTATGTAAACCACAAAAATGGAATCAATAAGCACCAGAGCAGAATATATGACCCTGTAGAGAAAATGCACTTTCTGGAATTTAGGGGATACTGCAGAACATGTTGCTATTACCAGGATAATAAATAGTGAGACTTGTTGTCAGTAAGAATTCCTAAAGTGAGGAATAGACTATAAAATGAAGAGCAGAGCATAAGAGACCATACTGTCTCTGTGTGTCAGATACATGGGCACAGATTGAGAATGAACCAAAATTAATTCCTCATAACAGTTAAGATATGTTGGATACGTATCAGAACCTGTCATTTTAGTATGTTATACACTATTTGAATAGCACAGTTTATATACATATACTTAATATAAAATGTGGATTTAAGTATCCTTATAAATTCTTTGGACATTTTCACACAATACATAATTAAACACCTTCTAGAATTTGCCATAATATATAAATGCTTGACTGTTTTAACCTTACTTGGTGATTAGATACAAGAATCTTGAAATCTAAGTGTGCAAAACCTAACCGTATTCCTAAATATTGCAAAATCCCTACTTAGATCACAATTTCTCATTAGAAAAAAAAAAAGTATAAATGTTTAGGTGATTTTCCTTTATAATCAATGAAATTAGGATAATGTGGACAAGGAACAACACAATGGAGTCCCATCTGTCAAAGGATGGGGAATGGAGCCAGAAGGCTGCTGGGGAAGTAACACATACATCCTTACTAGGTGCAGTTTAAACCAGCCATCCACAGGCCACCTGGAGCTCATTTTCTTCACTCCCTGGAAACCACAATTTAGCAACCAATGAGATGCAGACAGATAACTAGATGCCTGCCAGCACCAGTCACAGTTCTATAGAACAGCCTATGTAACTTCTTTGGAATGCCTTTGTTGTCTTTGTAAATCCTCACCATTTTTTATTTCTTTCAGAGCACTTACAAGTTGCTAATCAATCTGTGTCCTGAACTGCAACTCCTAAGATACCATAATACACCTTTCTTATTTGCAGTCTTCTCCATTTTTCCTTTTTGGTAGACAGCAGAGTGGACCTTTAGTCATGAATCTTTGCTATACTTATTAAGTAATTATGTTCCAAGTAACCAGAACAGAGGTGTTCATCAAGTTTTGGTTAAATAGAGACATTAATATAATTATTTTAAGTATAATTAATTATCATTAATACCTAAAAGCTAGTAAACACAGAGACATGCACACAACTACATTCACAAAACTGAAAAATCCTTGGTTTTTAATATCTTTATCTTTTAGGTCTCCAACTATGCACATGCAAATTAAATACTATCTACTTTACATGAAATACATTAAATATTGTGTATATTACATACTGTGAACATTAAATACTGTCACACACACATGCTTAGCAATTTTGGAAAAGTGTCTTGGAGAGGAAGACATTTTCCTCCATGCTTCTAAGTTCTCTGGCTGGTCTAAGACTTAAATTAGCATAAGACAGATTAACAGGAGAAAAATCAAACTGACATTTAATAGCATGTGCATATGGAAGAAACCCAGGAAAAGTAACTCACTCAAATGACCAAAACCCTTATCTTAAATACAACCTTTACCTAAAGATAAAGAGGATGTTGGGGTTAGTGGTTTGGAACTTCAAAGGGGAAGAAGGGAATTTACATGGACAAGGAAAAGCAAATTTCTGGTGAACAAATGTTTGCTGAGCTATGCAGAGAACATGAGACACAGAGTGGACTCTGATCCTTAGGCCCTGCCTGGTTTTCCCCACCACACTTATCACTTCTCTGATGATAGCTCTATTCCAGAAAAAGGCCCTCTACCTCAATTCTTTGAAGCAGCTAGGAGGAAGGTCAAAGTTTTTCCTGAGTCTTTTGGGTCTTGATGATTTTCAGCTTGAAATAATCCACATGCCAAAGTGACATTTTGGGATGGAAAATTCTGCTCCCTAAAAGTGCCAAAAATACAATTTATAGAAGAAAAAAAAAAGATGATTGCTTCCAGAGAAAAGATATTTCATATTTAAGCAAGTAAACATTAAAAAATTAGGTAAATGTCATATAAACATAAAAGGCAATTAACACATGTTAAATGGTGAATTGACAATCATTATATAAAGCAGGAAACTTTGTGTGTGTGTTTTGGGCTGAACCTACAGCATATGGAAGTTCCCAGACTAGAGGTCAAATCAGAGCTGCAGCTGCCAGCCTACACCACACCAATGAGAGGTTCAAGCTGCACCTGTGACCTACACCGCAGCTCTCATGGCAATGCTGGATCTTTAACCCGTCGAGCAAGGCCAGGGATCAAACCCACATCCTCAGGCTACTACTCTGGGGGGTTCATTACTGCTAAGCCACAATATGAACTCCAGGAAACTCATAATGTAAATAAATTCAACACTGCCCATCAACTTTAAAGAAGAGGGATCTCCAGAGCTATCAACTCAAGTGATTTTTGAGAGAAAAACATAAGATTTCAGATAATTAATGAATTAGCAATTCACATTCTTGGAACACCTTAGAATTACTTAGAACATCAATCCTCATGAAGGGCATGGATTCTGTTTCAGACATACTTGATGAATGACCCAGTGGATCTCCACTTAAACACTGATGAAAGAATATTGAGTTAAATATTACTTTTACTGGGAGTAGACTTTGACTCCCCTCCCCCCCAGCAGCATATGGAATTCCTGGGCCAGAGATCAAATCTGAGCCACAGTTGTGACCTATCTCACAGCTGGAGCTATGCCAGATCCTTTAACTCACTGTGCCATGCAGGGTATCAAACCTGTGTCCTAGTGATCGAGATGCCGCCAATCCCATTGTGCTATAGTGGAAATGCCAGACTAGACTTGACTCTTAGTCAACCCAAAGATTAAAACCTTCTGTAAGAAAACTACCTGATCAAGTTATTTCTGCTTGTGCTATAAATAATGGAACCACTGTTGATGAAAAATCAGTTCTAAAAAAGAAATGGAAAATGTTATTTGAGCCAAATTTGAGGACTATAACCCTGGAAGAGCATCTCAAAGCTCTGAGAACTGTTTTTGAGACAGAGAGATGTACTTTAAGGGACACATGATTGACAGTTTCCACCATCAAGTTCTAAGCAGTCCTTACAAGATCAAGAAGGAATGTTGTCTTGTTGATGGTAGGAGAATGTTGCTCTTAGAGGCTGAGCAGGTATTTCTGCCTACAGGGGAGGTATGGTGTATGCACAGTGCAGATACACAATATACAATAGAAGGGAGAGAGGAGGACAAATGGCAGAGAAAATTTATGTTTAATTTTTTTTTTGCCTTGCCATAAAATATGAATTTTATTTTGTACCACATACATAAACATGCTTTTCCACTCAGGATATAACAATTTAACGATTTTATAAAATTTGGTTTTTACAATAGTTATAAATTATTCTGATTAAGTATAGCAGCAAAATAAGGGCAAAAAACAAGTTCTTTTTGTTCTTAGAGATTCTTGATATAGTCAGAGAAGCCCAGACAGACCATAAATCAAAGGCTTAAACCTATAAAAACTCTTAGGTCCCTGGGATAAGTACCAAAGATAATTCAGAATAGTCACATTTACTCTGGTGCAAATATTCATATCTTTAGTTTAAGAAGCTACCAGTAATAACTATTATTCTCCAAAATGAAACAGAGCAGGACCCTGTGGGGCCCTCCCAGGTACAGAACACTTTCTCTTTCTCCTATTTCTCTCTTTTTTTTAAGGTTCATTTTCCTAGCCTTTTCCGAGTTCCAAAGAGCAGACTCTAACAGGTGCTAATTAGGGAAGTGAGGAAGTACAGAAACAAACAGAAAGCAGTCAAGAAACAACAGCGCAGCCAGAAAACAGAGCCTTAGTTCCTCTCAAGGGATATACTTAATCTGATACATATCCTGGAGTTGTTCTTCAGAGAAAAGGTCTCCCGTTCAGGTGGAGGATGGTAATTACATGATGAGACCCCAGAACCAGAAGGCTGATTTTTTTTTTTTGCCTTTTTGCCTTTTCTAGGGCCACTCCCGCAGCCTATGGAGGTTCCAAGGCTAGGGGTTGAATTGGAGCTGTAGCCACCGGCCTACACCAAAGCCACAGCAACGCCGAATCCTTAACACACTGAGCAAGGCCAGGGATCAAACCCACAACCTCATAGTTCCTAGTCAGATTCGTTAACCACTGCGCCATGATGGCAACTCCAAGAAGGCTGATTTTTGAGATTTCTGGAATACCATCCTGTTACCTCACCACCAACCAAGAAGAAAGTCATGCAGCCAGTCCAACACCACCCTGCAGCCTTCACCCCAAATGGTGCCTTTAAAAAGGCCTCTGTAAACTTCTTAAAAACTTCCTTTTGAGCATGAGAAACCCATTCTCCTTGCTTGGCCCAACAGTAAATTTTCTCCTCCAAACTGTTTCCAACATTTCAAGAATTTGGACATTTCTCTGCTCCAAACTCTATGATGTTTCAATTTCTTTGGCCTCACTGTGTGCCAGGCACACAAACTTTGGTTCAAAAACAATGATAAAAATAAAAATAAGTAGGAGTTCCTACTGTGGGTCAATGGGATCAGCAGGGTCTTTACAGTGCTAGGACATAGGTTCAATCCTGGCTCAGCACAGTGGAGGATCCTGCATTGCCACAGCTGCAGTGTAAGTTGTAAACTGCATCTCAGATCTGATACTGTTATAGCAGCTGCCCAGCAGCCCTGTGCTTCAGCGTATCAGCTCTGGTGACAGCCCTGTGGCTGTAGTGTACCAGCTCCAGCAGCTCTGTGGCTGCAGTGGATCCGCTCTTTTACCCAGCAAGAAACCAAGTGAGCACTCAGAGTTGGAGAACTCAGGTTTATTACACTGGCGGGCTCAGAGGAGATCACTCTCCAGAGTCTGAGCCATGAAGAAGGGTTTCACAAGGCTTTTATGTGCTACCTCTTCTGGGTCCATGCTTGGCTAGTTGGACCAGAGTGCCATCAGGCAAGGTAGTAGATGCGGAAACAAGTTTACAGAAGCAGATGTGTTGGGGAGGGGTAGTTGGGGCAGTTGGCTGGACTTTGCTTAGTCATCATGGCTGGCATCTCTCCTTTCTACACTTTTTTTTTTTTTTGGTCTTTTTGCCTTTTCTGGGGCTGCTCGCATGGCATATGGAGGTTCCCAGGCTAGGGGTGGAATCAGAGCCATAGCCGCTGGCCTAAACCAGAGCCACAGCAACTCGGGATCCCAGCCGTGTCTGTGACCTACACCACAGCTTACGGCAATGTCAAATACTTAACCCACTGAGCAAGGCCAGGGATCAAACACACAACCTTATGGTTCCTAGTCATATTCATTAATCACTGAGCCATGACAGGAAACCTCCTTTCTACATTTTTATTGGGACATTTTCTCCTACATTCCCCACCCTTGATGCTTTTCCACTTGGAACAAGCATCAATTTTTAGAGGTCAAGATGTCTGTGATGTGTCCAGGGGGGCATACTGTGTCCCAACTAACGTTTGCAACCTTATAGACCTGACTTGTGTGGTTATGAAATGAGAAATTGCATTAAGAATTCAGGACTCAAACCAGAGGGCAGTGATGAGTATACTCAGAGGCCCAGTTAAGTGTAGGAGCCATGAAGCCCAGTTCCAGATCATCTTATTCCAGTAGTTTGAAAACTCTGACAATTCTTGCCTCCTATGGGTTATTCACTCTTAATTGTTGTGCCATGGCCCTGACTACTCATGATTTGTTTGCATAAAGACAGCATTATTCCTTAGGGAATAGACAGAGTTCCCATTTCTGCTGTAATTCTAGTCCCCTCTTGTTTTGTAATACCACCTTCACCAGGAGTCCAGTTGTTGTTGGGGTTTTATGGCCACTACGGTGGCCTTCCAAGACTCTTAAACCATTATACACAGGTTAAGTACTCATCTCACTAACAGAGGTACCCCAGCAAACCAAAATAATCCTCTAAAGATAGAATGTCCTACCCCTTGGTTTTGAAGAGAGAGGCTGTTTTCCCACTAACATGCTAATTGTCCCCATGGGCCAGCCTCCTTCCAGGTAGCCCCATGGCTCTGCATGCTCCAGTTTTAGGTCTTTCAGCAGACCTAAAACTGGATTGTTGGTGGTGCTGGTGCTGGAGAGCAGGGTGTGGATGACCACAGTGTTATTTACCTCTGTGTGTAATGTGTAGGTGAACCCACCTAGTGTTCCCTCCAGCTTGATGAGGCCCTCTATGGCTTGTGGGGTGAGCCTTGACCTCAATGTCTCATACCCCTGTAGGGTTGTTATCCTGAAACCATGGCCAACAATCAGTCTTGTATACCAATTTTGACATTTGAGACACTATGGAACTCCATGGGTGGGGGAACCTGGATCTGTTTGTTGGTCCTAAAGGCTATTATGAGGGTGAGGAGCCCCTCATTATGTTTGTTAACCAGTGATGAGGACTTCCAATGTACCATGAGTCAGAAGATAGGCCACACAAATAAGCAACCTAGGGCCCTCTTCCCATTCCCAACTTCAAGGACAAGGGTTAGGGTGATTTCTATGGCTAAAGTCCCCCACCAGAACATGAGTTCAAGTTAAGTCTCACGTGGAATTCCTCAGGCTTCTACTGTGCAAAGACTGACCAGGTTCCAGGGGTAGCCAGAGCAGGGCTTAGCTCTCTCTGAAGATGGTGAAGGGAGTCTCTGGAACTTGACCTTAAGTGTCAAGTCTCAAGGTGCTCTACAGCCTCCCAGGTGTCCATGTCAGCAGCAGATGCAGCCTTCTTGACTCTGGTGTGATGGATCCATGGGGTAATATCTGTAGCCTTTATAGCAGTTGGGGTTGCTATGCGACCCTTAATTTACAAATGTTAATCAATAGCCCCATCAAAGAATGTATCAAAGCCCATGTTCCTACACTGACTACCTGAGTTAATATTCTGCCTCAATTTCCCCCTGAGTTGGAGACTCTAACTGCAGGGAAATGGGGCGACGACCGCTCTGACTTCTTCCTGCTGAAAAGGGGCGTCATTAGGGAAAGCAGTTAGGTCTCCACTCATGGAACGGTCAGGTGGGCTTTGATCCATTGCTTTGGGTACCTCTTCTATCAACATTTGAAGGTTGATAGCTTTTAGTCAAGATGTAATGAAGCAAGAAGTACAATTAATTATACAGGGTCTGAATAAAAGGATCAAGATCACAATGAATATGGTGAAGAAATATTTTCACCAGGAGGAGGAGGTCAGCTAATTCCAGAGGGCAGCTCCAAAAGCTGGAGCTGGATAGGACAGCTCATGAATCTACTGTTGAAGACCTAGCAGGGAATTAGACACATTCTGAGAACAATCAGGAATGCAACATTTAGATTTTTATAATAGCACAGGTAACTTGTACGATTGTTCTGATTTCTCTGGCTGGTTATGAAACATGTGTATGCCGTTTCCTTGGTCAGCATGTAATTGAAAGCTACCTTATGTCCTTGTGAGGAGTATGATTTATGGCACTACCTTACTTTTAAAGTTAACTTACTCAAATATATTCCAAACAGTCCCCACCATGCACACAATTCTCTTCTCAGTGTCCACTTCCCACACACCTTGTATCACTTTCTGTATCCATATTAGTCTGTCCCTTATTTTCCAACCAGCGCGATCAACTGAAGACTATCTTTCTTTACCTTAATAAAATGCAGTTCCATCCCTCATTCCTTCTATATTGAAAGCACACACATTCTACTTTGCTCAAGCAACCACAGACTGTCCTTTATAATTCTAAAAACACATGTTTTTCCTATAGAGACCATCTCAGGGTGGCACTGATCATATTGACTAAGCATTCTAAATACCTTTAGTTTCTGTGTAGTAACTGATGTCTCAGTGTCTCATTGGACTTCTGTTAAACCTAGGTGTGATAAGATATTACACCTAATGTTGACAGCTGTAATGACCTGTATGTATTAATTAGATCAGCAAACTTCAATTCTAACTTAAGGTATTAATACTGAATATTTCCCAGTTTACTTGAACCTAAAATTAATTCTGGCCAGTTAGTTACCTTCCATATTTTGAGAACTTTTATATGCCAAGCCGTAGTCAAGGAAATGCAGAAAAGAAGACATCTTTTAAATCTAATACAGTAACCCATGCTGCTGTTTCAGGAATTTGTGAAAGAAGAGTGTAGGGATTGGGCACCACTGGATGTAATGGGTCCAGTGTCTCCTTTATTAGGTGAAGGTATTATACAAGGCACCAATCCCTGTTAAGTTTTTGCACTCCCAATATAGGAATGTTACAAGGCCTGATGCATTCAATTTATAATCTCTGTTCTCTTATGTTTCCTATAATTGGGATAAGTCCCTGTCGTGCCTTGAGGCTCTGAGGATACTGCTTTTGGCAAAGAAAGAAATTCTGATCTTGAACACTTATTTCCACCAGTTGAGTATTCTTTGCTCTTCTTATCTTTCCTCCTATGGCCCAGACTTCTGGGTCAGTATATACTTCCATCGAAGGCAGGCATAAACCTTGATTAGGCTCCAGTGACATGTGCCTTGTCTTTTTTTTTTTTTTTTTTAAGGGCCACACCCACAGCATATGGAGGTTCCCAAGCTAGGGGTTCAATCATAGCTGAAGCCACCAGCCTATACTACAGCCACAGCAATGTGGGATCTGAGTCGTGTCTGCAATCTATACCAGAGCTCCCCTCAGTGCTGGATCCCCAGCCCACTGAGCAAAGCCAGGGACCGAACCTGAAGACTTGTGAGTCCTGGTCGGATTTGTTTCTGCTGCACCATGATGGGAAATCCTCCATTGCCATGTGAATTGAGGCTTTAACCAACCTCTTACAAAATACCTCTTTCTAAAAGAGGAGTTGGACTCTCTGGAACAATCAGAAAGGCATGAGAGAAGAAAATGGATTCCCAGTCACAGCTCAAAGCTTTTGTAAAAAAAAAATTCTCTTACCAGCTTGCCAGAAATATGATTGTGGCGGATTCATGAGGGAGGGGCCCAGGATTGGAGAGGAGGACTGAAAAGGTGGCCCGTATCCAGGAGGAAGTCGATAGGCTGTCTTCCTACACTTAGACTCACCCAGGGCTCCTGAGTGGTGATAAGGACAAGAGCCATTATGGAAATGTCCCATCAGTCTTGATCCTGGGCCCGAGGGGTCAACCCCAGAGACCTTCGTCTTCAGGGGCAGTCCTTCTTCCAGTGAGCTCCCCAACCTATGGGGCACAGCCTAGGTGCTGTGGTCTCAGTCTTGGGGCATTCCCATTTAAAGTGTCCCTCTTTACCACAGAGGAAACAGGCTCTGGGCTTAGGTATCTGCCCTAGTCCTCTCACCTGGGAAGCTCCCATGTTGACTCCCTGTACTGCCACAACTAGAGCCTCTGCCTTTTCTCTCTCTCTCCTCTCATTTCTCCATTCATTCATCCTGGCCCCAATTATAACATACTTGAATCGCTACTCTGAGGAGGTGCTCCAGGTCCTGATCAGGGCCAAAAGCCAATTTTTGGAGCTTTCTCCATATATCTGGCACCGACTGAGCTATGAATTTATCCTGAAGAATTATTCAGCCCTCCATTGTTTCTGGGTTCCTTGGTGTATGTTTTCTCAATGCCTTTCTGAGTCTTTCAAAGAAAGCTGACAGACTCTCTTGTTCCCCTAGTAAACCTCAGATAGTTTTTAACAAGCTTTACTCTGTGAGGCTTTTCATCCTCAACTCTACAAGTAATAAAATGATTTCTATGCCAATTGTCTTTATCCCCCTCATCAGCAGACCAATTAGGGTTGCTCATAGGAACTGCCTGACACCCTGTGGGAATCTTGTTCATTCCTCTTCTAATCTGCCTCTGGCATTTATAGCATCATTCCATTCATCTTCCCCAGCTTTGTGTAGTTTCGAAGACTTTATGTATTTTTTTTCCCCACTTATAGTCAATGTCTGTTTTCGTAATAACATGATGTCCTTCCAGGCTAACTCAAAGGAACTGTGTGAGACCCTGAAAGACCTCAACATATCTATCTGGGTCATCATCAAATTTTCCCAAATCTGTTTTTATTTGCCTTAAGTCCTGAAATGAAATAGGCATATCGGCCTGTATTTGGTGCCCATTCTCTATTTGCTACTTACTGTAAAGTGACTAGAGGGAGATATAACTGGCATTGGAGGGGGAGGAGGAGGAGACTTGGGTGGTATTGGAGAAGGCTGATTAACTTCTGGAGGGCCTGATCCAGTTGGGCTAGGATATGGTGGGCACCTAGGTCCTGAGGGAGTTGGCATAACTTACTAAGAAAGTCCACGAGCCTTCCTCAGTGCAGTGTCTTCCCTCACTGTAAAGATCTGACATTAAGGCACCTCTGACCATTTTCCTTCTCATCTACCAAATAGGTCTAATGCAAGAATAGTATTATAAGCTAGAGAGCCTTCAGATGGCCATCACTCTCCATCTGACGGATTATATAGTGGCCAGGCTTTTGTGCAAAAGAAAATTAACTTTCTTTTTCAGAATCTCAGGGTCAAACTTTTTCCATTTCTTCCAGGCACATGTCAGAGGAATTGCTATTGAGCCATGCACCAGGCTTGAGGCTGTGGCTCCCGTCCAAAAAAGCGAAAAGACCAGCATCCAGTACCTATTGTCCCTTCTTGATTATATATATGAGGGCGTCCCCTCTCTTATATGGATCAGCTAGACATTAGTGGTCAAATATCCCATCTGACCTCAGGCTGACTGGAATTAACCACTCTTTACCAGCACAGCCTCTCTTCCCATTCTCCCTGCCCATTACCTGTCTCTGGACAGAGGTAAAGAAAACCCAGGCAAACAGGCCCTGCCCTGAGTTTTTGAATCCTAAGATGCTCACTCTGACATGCTCTCTATTAATATTAGGAAAGTTTCTAAGCCATACCTAACAGGTAAATTGGATGAACCAGCCATTGATTTCTCCAACCAGGGTGAAAAGTAAACAGCAAAAAAGCAAAACTGATTATGCCGAGGCTCTGAGGCCAAACACTTGGCCTAAGTTGGATGAATACTAGTTATGAACTCCTTTTCCCCCACAGACATGATAACAACTCAGGGTGGTCTTAACATCTAGAGGCCTGTTTCCTTTGCCCCCACAGCTCTATTTGAGGTAGGAGTAAAGGAAATGATGAAAGATCAGGTTAGTTTTACACCATAATCTTTAGAAAATCCCTTTTTGAAATCTTTGATCACACAGTCTAGGACATGGGTTTAGACTTGGGTGAACCCATGGTGTCTTTCTGTGGATCTTGTCTATGGCCTGATATTATGAGACCTTCTCTGACCTCATGGGTAGTATCTCCAGTAGCTTTGCCTCCACCACTCCTGAAAGCAAGACAGCTCCCACTCAGCTCACTCTATGGCTGGGGAGAGCACCTGCTTTGTTGCAAGTGTCTCTGGTCCATCTAGGCCACAGGCCTCAGGAAGGTACTCTCAGACAAGTTCTAATGTTTGTGCAAAGGACAGGGGCCTTGTACCCAATCCTCCCTATTCCCTGAACTGAGACGGGGATTACGGTCTTGTCTCCCTGACTCAGATCCTGGTCCTACATGAACTGACAAAATGGGCAGTCCCACAGCTGGTTTAGAATCTGGGATGGGAGTTCCTATAGTCCAGAGGGCAAGGTCAGGTTAGAT
The DNA here is from genome assembly GCF_016906955.1 of Phacochoerus africanus. NCBI lineage: Eukaryota > Metazoa > Chordata > Mammalia > Artiodactyla > Suidae > Phacochoerus > Phacochoerus africanus. The sequence continues at coordinate 35,837,931 of NC_062547.1, read as the reverse complement.
TATCTCCTCAGAGGAATTTATGGCCCAAATGGTGGAAGCACAGGGGTCTCTGGCTCATGGGTTTCTGGGTTAGGTCCCACCCCATGTGGCCACCCTGTGCCAGTGTCGCAGACAAAACAAGGGAGGGTGCCCCCTTCTCAGAAGGTCACCATTCAGATGTCCACCTGACCACTCCCCTCTCACGAGTTTAGGTGCCTCTTAGCAATTGGCTGGTTCGTATAAGCCCCGAACTTGGATTGGACTCACAGGGAGGGAAGAGAACCCTCAGAGTCCGCTACAGCCATAAGCTGTATGAGGTCACCACAGAACTGCAGGTTAGGACCTACTCAGACTCTGTAGCCACTAAGAGTGTGGAGCCACAAACTCAAACCCGAAGTGCAAGTAAATCAGTCTGCTCATTCACCCTCACAAACACTCAGAGGTTATCACAATGCCTCCCACTGCCTGGGAGTACCTAACTAGTAGCTCAATCAAGCACAACTTTCAATTGGCTATGCCTGACAGTTGCTCCACCCAAGCAAGATATTCCTCTGCTTCTGATCTGGAGCACTGGTACCACTGCTTTGGTCAGGCACAGCTTCCGACCAGGAGAGTCTCCCTAAGGGGGTGATCAGTCCCCTCTTCTGCCCACTGGGGCAGGACCTGACTGGGGTTGGCCCCAGGGCCTTACCTTGTCTGGATGCCTTCCGGGTAAGTTGGTCCATCTCTCCACTGAGTCTGGTCTGGGTTCGGTCACTTGGGCGTCAGGAATGCCACTCACTAAGAGGACCTGGAATACTGCCAGCTGGCACACCGCTTCATTTGGTTCCAGGCTCCTGGCTCCCGGGTGGCCTTGCCTCCGTTCAGGTGGCTCAAGGGGCCAGAACGGTTGGAATCTCGCTGGGGCCTCCAGAAATGCTGCGGCAGCTGCCCAGCAGCCCGGTGCTTCAGCGTATCATCTCTGGCAACAGCCCTGTGGCTGTAGCATACTAGCTCCAGCAGCTCTGTGGCTGCAGTGTATCAGCTCTTTTACCCAGCGAGAATCCAAGCAAGCACTCAGAGTTGGAGAACTCAGGTTTATTATGCCAGTGGGCTCAGAGGAGATCACTCTCCAGAGTCTGAGCCCTGAAGAAAGGTTTCATAAGGCTTTTTATGGGCTACCTCTTCCAGGTCCATGCTTGGCTAGTTGGACCAGAGTGACATTAGGCAAAGTAGTACATGCGGAAACAAGCTTACAGAAGCAGATGTGTCAGAGATGGGTGGTTGGGGCAGTTGGCTAGATTTTGCTTAATCATCATGGCTGGGGTCTCTCCTTTCTACATTTTTATCAGGACATTTTGTCCTACAATTTGATCCCTGGCACATGAAATCCATATGCCATGAGGCAACCCAAAAAAAGAAGTAAAAATCACTAATCGATGAAATAAGGCAATCAAAGAAGTCAGGAATCTCTTAATGAAAAGAAAAGCAAAAACAACAAAGAGCTTTAAAATCCTGAGTTTTTTTGATGTGAACAACATTACTAAACTATGGAATCTCATGATTGAAAAGAACCTTGGATATGATCAAGTCTACCTTTAATAGAATGCTTAAATTCTTCCTCTAAGCTGCCCAATATTTGATCACCTAGACTTTATTCATACATATCCAACATCTATTTTTCACTAAGATGATCATAAAACACAATCAAGAAAGAGGCAAAATGCATGTTAAAGACACATCATCAAATGTCAAAGGCAGTGAATCTAGGATAGAATTGCAAAGGGAGGCTCAAACAATTTTTTCAGAGGCTTTTAAGAAATTTACCTGTTTTTAATATTTAAGATTAACTTCAATTCTCAATGTTCACTGGGGCATGGAAAATAAGAGAACATGTTTTAGAAAATTTTTATAGGATGGGGTACTAATGAGGGAGGAGATAAACATCTCCCTGTGGACAAATAACTTCAAATAAAAGCTGAATCCTGAGACCATTTTGAGTTCAAGGAGACCTCTGGAATAGAAATACACACTCATGGAAAGGTTCATCAGGGATCAGAGAAAGGAGTGGCACCAGACATAGTACATCCTGTCCACCTTCCAGACACCTTGTGCTAAAATCCATCCTGAGGGCAGAGCCCTGAGTCAGGCCAAAGTGGAGGAAGTAAGATGATTGCCCAGAGGAAGCCCAGAAAATCTCCCCCCAAATGAGTGAATAAAATGATCTCCAAAGCACATGTTGCTCTCTTCCTCTCTTGCTCTTTCTTTCTGTTGCTGTCTTTTTCTCTCCCTCTCCGTCCCCCATACCCCCAACAAGCATATCTGTGCTTTCTCTCTACCTATCTTATCTCTTAATAAACCTTTCCTGTGCTTTCTTTGCACCCATCTTCTCTCTTTAAATAAACACTTATTTGCCTCCTAACCTCAGTCTCTTTGCCAAATTCTTTCTCCAAAGGGACAAATTTCTGGGGACCTACATCAAATGGTTAGGGTTCACCATTCTTACCCAACAGCCACCCAAGAACTCAAATACATTCTTTTTAGTGTTACTAGCTTACTTTCTCTGAAAATTATTTTCAAGTGAAAGTGTATCTCCAAGTAGTGCAAAGGATGTTGCATAAAACTGCAAGAATATCAGAATATTTTGCAAATCTAAGAGTCACTTCTTAAATTTGCTTCTTGAGCCATGAAATCATCTGGCCTTACATACACATGACTAGTTTATTTTGACAATTCTTCAGGACAATAGGACCAACTGTATAGCTGAGGGAAATAAAATACATTATAAAAATGACCACTTAAAACAGTTGTGACAAGTAATAACAACCTTTTAAGAAGGAAAAAGAAATTCTACATAAATTTAAAAGTATATAAAACAAAACAAAAAAAAACACATTACCAGATTGGCAGACTGAAGAACAAGTACAGAAGTACACATATTTACAGGCACATATGTAAGTGCATACAGCAGTTATATATACATAAGCATGTGCATACAGCTGTTACATCTATACATTATTTTATATACATATATGTCAGTTTTATCTAGGTTTTTTTTTTGCTTCTTTTCATTTTTTTATCCATTTATACTCACTGCTGCTTTGAATGATCTAAGATGGAATTCCCATTTTGGTGCAGCAGAAACAAATCCAACTAATATCTATGAGGAGGCAAGTTTGATCCCTGGCATTACTCAGTGGGTTAAGGATCCCATGTTGCCCTGAGCTGTGGTATAGATTAAAGACACAGCTTAGATCCTGCATTGCTGTGGCTGTGGTGTAGGCTTGCAGCTGTAGCTCCAATTAGCCCCTTAGCCTGTTAACTTCTGTATGCCTTGGGTGAGGCCTCCCCCCCAAAAAAGCTAAATAAATAAATAAATAAATAAATAAATAAATAAATAAATAAATATAACCAAGAGCAAAAATGCAGAAAAAGAGTGGGTGATATATGACTAGACATCAGAGAATAAAGAAAAAGACCACAAATATTAAATTTAAAAGTTTTAAGTATTTGTCACAACTGCTCTACATGGAAGTTTTTCTCTAGTATAGAGTGCCTATCTACCTACCTACCCACATATCTTAAGTCAACCATGGAAAAAGGTAAGCATAATAGTGAGAAATTATCTCTCAAAAGATAAAAAGGATAAAAATCCAGAAGGACAGGCCTTGAATTTGAGGCCACATCTGTTCTGGTTGTTCCTTTGCCAGTATAAGAATAGTAGTTTAAGACCGAATGCTGCTTCTGATAGTCTCAAGGATACAAGGTAACAAAAGTTTAAACTCAGTGCAGGAGCCCAGATTACATTCCTTCCCCACCGTTTAGGTTGAAACACAGGAAGCTGCATGTCAGAAGTTAGGAGAAAACTGATGGGAAAAAAAACTATCCCTTAACACAGAATGCAATCCAACCCAGTGACACCAGACTGGCTCAGAAAATCTCAATTCTTAAAAATGCAGTAATGTTATCCTGCTTTGCTAGTGCCTAGAGTCACCTGGCAGAAGTAAATCAAAATCCTTTCTGGAATAAGTTGTAAATAACACTAGTCTTTATTGTTTTCATAAACAATCTGTAAATGTCCTTTCATGATATTTAATCAAAGATAACCTGGTAAACAAGGGAACAGGACAAACTAGACACTTAAAGTGATTCCAATTAAGCAATTCCATTTGTTTCCTACAAATCCATATTGCCATAACCTTCCTGACACAATGTACCTTGTCTGATACTGTGCATTAAAATGTTAATAAATTACAACTTGCTTGGGGTATTAAAGTGCATTTATGTTATTATATGAGGAGAGACATAGATAGCATCCAGGTAAACTCTCAGTTGGGAGTTATAGGTAGGTGGGCACTGGCTTGTATTTACAGGTGACAATCCATCTTGGAAGTTATTCTTCATATCAACAGGGATATATAAAGTAAGCCTTCCTCTTCCCACAATTTACAGAAATGGTAGAACTCTATGCAAAGAGAACAGAACACGCAGCTTGAGAATAAATCTTATGTATCAAGCAAACAGCTAGAGACATCAATAAGAATTTATCAGCACTTTCTGTAAGTAAATATACTTCTTAAAACTGTCTTATATACATACTATACTAATAGAAGATAAAGAATAATATATTTATATTTTACTAAGAGGAGGATAAGTGCCCTGATATAAGAAAACCATATTCCAGCAAAATGTGAAACGACAAATACACAGTGAAAATAGAGAAGGAAAAAAAATATATCAAAGATTGAAGGTTAGAGAGGATTCCAGACTAGGCAAGAAGAGACAATTCCCTAGACACAATGGATTTTATAGTATTTTACTATCCTAAAACTATTATCTTTAACTCTCATAATGTTCTTAGAGTTAATATCAGTATTAAATTACTTCAGGGAAAATATAGAAAATGTGCAACAATATATTCCCATTGTCACTCATTATTTATATTTTTGCTTTCATATATTACACACACACACATAATAATTGAAATAAACCCAACCATATAATCAAGGAAGTTAAGAATAAATGAAGACACAACTCAAAATCAAAAATACAAAGAACCTAATTGAAAAAAAAAGTCCCAGGCAAAGGACTTGAATACCATTTTTCCAAAGAAGATACAAATGACCAATTAAGCACATGAAAAGATGCTTGTAATCCATGTAGAAAAATACAAAACAAAACAACGAGATACCACCTCACACCCCTTAAGATAGGTATTATAGGAGAGAAGAAAGGGAAAGAGAGATAAAAAAGAAAATAACCAGTGTTGGCCAGATTGTTGAAAATGCATGTTTGTACATTGCTGATAGGGATGTAAAATGGTTAAGTTACTAGGAAGAAAAGTATGGTAGCTCTTCAAAAAAATGAGAAAAATATGACTGCCATATGACCCAGCAATTCCACTTCTGGATATATATATCTAAAAGAACTGAAACCAGAGAATTGAAGAGATGTTTGTACAGCCATGTTCATAACAGCCACAGGGTGAAAACAACCTAAATGTTGACAGATGAACTATACACTTATAATTGGTTAAAATTCTAAATTTTATGATATGAGCACTTGACAGTTTTTTTTTTTAAAGAGGAAATGAGCACACATATGAAGATTAAATTCAGGATTCCACAGAAGGCAAATATCTGCTCTGATGCAACTTGATGTAGGAAAAAACATTCTATTCCTTAAGATCAGGAATAGTTGTGCAACATGTAACCCATCCATGTGAGACAACCTAGAAAACACTGTAAGAGATCTACATAGTCACTTTAAACTCATTTTTCCATTAGCAGGAAAAAACTGATTCATAATGCTGTCTCTGCTAGAATGAATTTGTGCTGAACTTATTTTAATCAACTCAGAGCAGAAGTTAAACACCTGTCAGAACCCTTCTCACTGAAATATTTTCCCTACTTCTGGAACAGATGCATTTATGCCTTTTCCTATATTCCTGTCAAAGTTTCTATACCTTCTTCCATTTAAAAATATCTTTCTATTCCAAAATTTACAAAAACATATCTCTTATTTGCTGAATTAATGTATTCAAGAGAAATTTGAAAACAGAAAATTGTAAAAGTAACCAGGAGACACAGCTCTGTAATCCTCAACAATTGTGCCAGCCTCATCCTGCACTACTGAAATAACTTGTAGCATTTTTGAGTGATAAAAAGATAAATTCATATTAAAATGGTATGACTATTTCTTCTGGAAAGCAATGACAAGGGAAAAATATTCTATTCTTATTCTCGTATTAAAATGAAATTTAAATTTTATTACTTATAAAAACTTTAACCATTATTTAAATAAAAATAGTGATAGATAATAAAAATCAAATGCATCCTTTTTCATTCCTTTTGCAATCTTGCTTTCAAAATCATTCACAGCTTGAGCAATGAAAGATGATTAAATACTGAAACTAGAAACCACAAGGCATATTAAAGTGACTGTTGGACTTAACCATTCTGAAATAGCCTCAATAACATAATAAAATGTTTACATGAGATAGAAATTACATGCATCTTTGCAGTCATCTGCTAAGCAAGAGAATGATTCCAAAATCCTATGATTTTTTCACATAAAAAAACTGAACTTCTTCCAAGTACAAATATATATATATATATATACACACACACGTATATGTATGTATATATATATAGTCTAACGAACATTTTGTTAGAAGCTCTTGGAGGCAGATTATACTCCTCTCATTCATACATTTTTGTTGCCCCATCATCTTCACTTCTTCTATTGTATAACTGCATATGCTAGGTATTTAATAGAAATGTTATTAATTTATTTAAAGTTGTAGGAAACAAATCTTCAACTAAGCTACTACTTTAAAAAGAATGAGTAATCAGCTTGAATAATAAAAATTATTACATTCAGCATATAATCAGTTATTTTCAACTTTTGGGGGGGTCTTGGACTTTTGATAATCTGTAAACTGATTTTTCTCTCAAGATATATATATATACACACACACACACACAAATGAACAAAACAAATCTGGCCACTGATGTCATGACCTTAAATCAAGAGAAAGAACATTAACTAGCAAGTAAGGAACTGAATACATTAGTTGGATTTTATATATATATAAATATAAATATTTTTTTTCCATTATAGCTGGTCTACAGTGTTCTGTCAATTTTAGAGAAAAGACAAGTACCATATGATATCACTTCTAACTGGAATCTAATACATGGCATAAATGAACTTTTCCACAGTAAAGAAAATCATGGACATGGACTTTTTTTTTTAAACTTTATAAAAGAAGAATGTGACAGAATGACTGGTGGCATGCACTCTGGATCAAGTTAGAAGGTAGTATTGAACTAAGCATTTTAAGTTAGTATCTGAAGTTAAGACCTGATGGATGAGAAAGCCAGGTGTGTCATTGTGATGGGAAAAAAAAAAATACGTATTTTAGTGTTTTTTTGTTTTGTTTTGTTTTGGGTTTTTTTTTTGCCATTTCTTGGGCCCCTCCTACGGCATATGGAGGTTCCCAGGCTAGGGATCGAATCAGAGCTGTAGCCGCCGGCCTATATCACAGCGACAGCAACTCGGGATCTGAACCACATCTGTGACCTACACCAGAGCTCACAGCAATGCTGGATCCTTAACCCACTGAGCAAGGCCAGGGATTGAACCCCCAAACTCATGGCTCCTAGTCAGATTCGTTAACCACTGTGCCATGACAGGAACTCTTTAGTATTTGTCACTGGCTTCTGGCCAAAGCTACCCAAATCTTTGCAGTTTCCTAAGAAATAAAGATTCTAGGAGCATCTTTAGTGGTAATAATTGGTTCCTGACACACAGAGCTCCTAAATCCTTTGGAACTTCCTGGGTAACAGGAGCATCTTTTGAAATAATGAGGCAGCTACTGGGCTTCTGGATAGCTTTAGGGTGGGGAGCTGCTCACCAGTTGGGCCAGGCCCTGTTTAGAAGTTTGAAATTTTGAGCCCCATCCTCACCCTCTGCAGAGTGGGGGAGGTTGGAGCCCGAATTAATAATTTATCATGCCTATGTGATGAAGCTTCCATAAAAATCTCCAAACCATGGGGTTTCAGAGAGCTCTGGTTGGTGAGCATATCTATGTGCCAGGAAGATGACGCATCCCAACGCCACTGAGACAGAGGCTCCTGTGCTCAGGACTCTTCAAGATCTCAATCTGTGGGTCTCATCATTTGCTTGACAATTTGTATTTTTCAAAATGTCTTGTAATAGAGAACTAATAAATAAACTGTTTTCCTGGGTTCTATGAGTTGCTCTAGCAGATTGGTGAACCCGAAGGGAGTTCTGGAAGTCCTGATGTATAGCTATTTGATCAGGAAGTACAAGTGACAACTGGGACTTGCAGCAGGTGTCTAAAGTGGGGTAAAATCTTGTGGAATTGAGCCTTTAACTGGTGGAGTCTTAACTCCAGGTAGATAAGTGTCAGAACTGAAGTGAAGTGTAGGGCACTCAGCTCGTGTCAGAGAATTCATCAGTGGGAGAGGAAATGTCACAACCCAGTGTCAGAAGTACTGTGAACATGAGTATAAAATGAAATGCATGAGTTTTTCACAGACACCAGCCATGTACAGATACTGTAGAAGAGTCTCCAGTCAGAGAACAGCAAGTATAAAAATCTTGAGGCAGGGATAAGACAATACCATTTTAGTTACAGAAAGAAAGCCAATGTAAGATCACATGGTTACCATAGATCAGATAGAGGCAAAAGTCAAATAGTATGGCACTATTAAGGTTCATTGCTTGGAAATCTGAACTATGTATTAATAATGTACCTGATAGCAGTAGTATCTGAGGTTAAAAAGTCCACTTAACATGAGTTTTCATGATGAACTATGTGAAAATGCCGAACACTAATAAAGCACAAGTTGCTGCTCAGCAGAGTGAGGAAAATGGACTAAAAACACAAGAATTAAAGACTCGGTGAAATGTAAACCATGTTACAAATGAAGGAAACAGCATAGGCGGCATATCTAAATTTATTCTGAGTCCTGCCAAGTTATGTTTTCCAATTCTAATTAATGTGGATCCTTATAAGAAATATTTGCTTCCCTGATTTAAAATCAACATGTAAGCAAGAACAAACTACGGGTGGAAGAGGAGTAAGGAAGGAGCATTTTAATAATTAGAGGGTTGGCAGCGGTTGAGGAGAATACAATGGCTGAGAACAAACTGCCAGAGAGAAAACTGTGAAAGGACTGGGCCATGGCAGCCAAGAAAAAGCAACAGTGTTGACTGGAAAAATAAAGACCTACTTTTTAATTAAATACTGAAAGCGCCTATCAGGAGAACAGCAGTTAACATGAAGGTGGAATATTTCAAAGATGAGATAAAAATAAATTACCAGAGAGAAAGTACTGAAGAAGAGAGATTCATAGCAGTTTGAAATGAATGGCTTCAATATTTACAAAGCTGCAGTGGATTGCGATTACCATGTATAAGCATCTTGGTGTTAGAGTTGAAAAGATGGAGCAGTGAGAGCCTACTGTTTATGTATTGATCCCATACTTTGGGTGTGATCTTTTGCATTGAAGCTGGGTTAAGAATGCAGATCTGGAGACTGATTTACCAGCTCTGTGACCTTGGGCAATTTACTTGCACCCTATGTTCAGTTTCCTCACTGAAACTAGTACCTGTCTCACAGGATTTTTTTTTTTTAACTGTGCTTGACATGATATCTGACAGTGAGTATTCCATAAGTGTAACCATTATGACATTTTTCCCTTAATCTTCACCATAATCATAAGGTAAGTAGTCTCATCTTACTTTTTTTTTTTGGGGGGGGGAGGGCTGCCCCCATGGCATGTGAAAGTTCCTGGGCCAGGGATCAAACCACACCATAGCAGTGACTCAAGCCACAGCAGTGACAATGCCAGATCCTTAACTTGCTGAGCTACCAGGGAACACTACACCCCATCTTGATTTTACAGATGAGGAAAAGTTAAAGAAATCTGGGCTGACTTGCTGATCTTATACAGGTGCGTGGTAGCTCAAAGATCAGTGTTTAGTATTATTAGTATTTAGGTGTTTCAGTTCAATAGTTCATGGTTTTCCCACTCAGCCTAGCTCCCCTAAGATCTTTTCCTATGCAATGAGTTGATATGTAGACACAGTTCCAAGATGAAACTGAAACTGTCAGCTTACAGGAAACTGCCAAGAATTGCTCTAAATGGCAATTCCACATGCCACCAAGTAAGCTTACTATACACACAGCTTTATTTCAGAGCCTGGGTTGGGGGATATAAAGATATTACCCCAAAATAACAACCTTATAGATTAAGTGTTTAGGCTGAAGTTGGAGGGGAAAATTGCTTTCTTCCAAGAGAAATAACTGCAGTGAATTACTGCATTTGAAAATCTGTCTCATAGTCTTTCAAATTCTGTCAATATCCCAAGAGGAAATCTATTTCTCAGGGACAAATTAACATCCACCAAGACTTTGATAACATGTCAAAATCTATCCAATCCTAAAATGAAACTTATTTGAAATATAACATATCACTTAAATCAAATTTCCTTTAATTCTTTATATCAGATCCTTAAATTGGAGCAAAAAAATGCCATTGTTATAAATTTTTACATCCTAACTCAGTAATGCCTTCAACAGAAGGAAGATATTTTCAAGCTTAGTGAAAACATCTAGAGAGCTAAACGAGGCCCTTATAATTTTAATTTGCATTTATACTTTTTGTATCAGGGGATTTTGTTAAAAAAAAATTCTAAAAGTCTAAGCCTCAACAGGGCCAAAAAAAAAATCTTTAACAATTAGTATTAAATAACTGTATAGGAGACAACCACAGATTAAAAATTTGGGCACATGATCACAAAATAAAATCTTAAATGAAGAAATCAGAAAACATATAACTCTAATAACATTTGGTGGGGGATTTAAGCACAGAAGGAAGCCAAAGAACAAAACCATCACCAGGCAATTAATTTTATACAAAATGTTAATGACCCAATTAGTTAAATGTAGAAACCATTTTGGACATTCTGTCATTATTTAAGAATCAAGGAGTTAGTCATTAAACCCTTCTTGAATGACAGGCTGTTTCTGGCAGAAAGAAAAAGTTTCAGACATAGCATTACATCAGAAATCATCAATCATCATAAAAGCACATATAAACACAAACACTTTCATGGCTACAGGGACTGAACAGAGATACTGCAGCCTCGACACTCACTTTTTAGGGATAGATGGTGGAGAAAACAAGGAATACTAATCTTTTAAATATATACCCAGAATTAAGCAATATATTAAATATCTTTAAATATGTTACATATTTATAAGTTTTAATGGAAGGAATACCTACATAAAACAGACTTCTAAAACATGAGGTGCAATTAAACATATAATTATTAAATTTGATAAAGGTTATATGATAATTTAGAGTCTCAGCTATTTTCTTTGAAAATGTTCGACTGCTTTGGATATCAGCAAAAACATTTTCCTAGAGAGCCTGCATTCCTGGTAGTTTATTAGAAAGGGAGAACAAAAAGAAAGGAGCATCTAAATATGGGAAGGTCTTAAAACTTTGCTCTAGGATTTTAAATCAGACAATTATTCATGGAAATTAAATAACATATATAGAATAAATCCTTCTAATTTATCTGTTTCACTGGATTCTTTTACCTGAACATGCAATTTAAAACAGCTGATCTTTAAACTCCATTTTCAAATATTTACATAGTTTTAATGTTGATCTTAGATCTGTTGTCTTTTTCCTTCTATATTGAAATATCAATTACTATCTCAGAGTTCTCTGGCGATAAAATATTTCCAAAACAAAACACAATCTATAAAATTCAAATATGTTTTATGTTTGCTTTTAGACAGATTAAAAATCACAAAAAAGGCTTGTTTCTAATATATTAAGAAATCCTATGATTTCCCATCATCCAATGCTGCATATATTCCTGGTTTAAACTTCATAGCATAACTAGATTTTCAAAAGTCTCATATTTTAATAACTAATGTGGCATGTATAGACAAAAAAGTCAAAAATTAGACATTCCTCATCAGTTCCATGAGCAAAATTAACTAGGCTTCTATATGTCTGAAACCAATATACTTCTACAGATCATCCCATCCACCTGTGCCTTGTCATATACTGTTTTACATCTTCTAAACTAGTTCATTATTTGCTGTCTGATAATGCTTATCTTTTAAGACTCAGTTCAAACTACCACCCTCACTTGTATATATAGATTACTCTGTGCTTTTTTTCCCTACTGTAATTCCAAATCACTTTAAACTTCTATCATATCTATGATCATCTTTATAACAATTATATTGAAACCACTTTTCCCCCTCAACAGTTACCTGGGGATAGAGATCATCTTCATTGCCTAGAAATGAAGTTGCATATCTCATGGCCAAGAACTATTTCTTTTAACCACACAAGGGATATTCAGTCACAAGGGGGCATTAGGTTCAGAAGTTAATTTTGAGACTTTTTTTTATTATATATATACATATATCTATAGTCATGTTCACTAGCAAAGAGGGAAAATGCCTTTAATTTACCTTTAACTAGTTATTTCCCTTCTCTGAACCACTGTATATGTCCCTATGGCCCTTCTTGACTCTTAGGCCATCCTTTTTGTGCAAAATCAAGGTAAGAAATAAGCTATCATTATACTTATGAGCTCATTTCTAAAACCACAAATAGTGAATTCCCTAAACTTTAAAGAACAGAAAAAGCAGTGGCCCCTCAAATGTGACAGAACATTAAACACAATATTAAATAACAAGAACTATAGATATTGTGAAACAAATATTTTATACACCTCATGAATTTTTTTTTAACCTTGTAGTTTTTGACATACAAAATGAGTTAATTTTTTTGAGGAGAAAAATTTTGGCACAGAAATTTAGCTAATGATCCAGGCATTCATATGTTAGTGGAACTTCAGGCTGATTTATTTTATAGTTACTATACTTACATCTTTGGTACTTTTTTTGTTTTTTTGCATCATTGAGCTTGCTTAGACAGTGCAACACTACAGGGTTCTGTTCAAGGATACTGTCTCCTGGAAGCCTTTAGGACTTCATGGTTAATGGCAACGTCTTTGAGTGAATCCTTACTGCCCCCTACCATTTCCTGGATCACTGAACTTGCCTAGACCAGGTAAGTAAACATTTGTGAATGGTATCCCACAGGGTATAGATATCACTGTGGGGTTCTGGAATTATTTTTATGATAGTGTGTCCAGGAGGTCCCATCCAACTTACTCCAAGATGGGGTCTGCTCAGCCCAGGAGTTTTCACTAAGATGCCCTCTCTTCAGATGCTTTTGAGAAAGCCTGAGGGCCTGAAACAACTCTTCTTTGATGATCTCCCCAGCTTTCCTTATTGGTGGCCTGAAACAACTCTTCTTTGATGATCTCCCCAGCTTTCCTTATTGGTGGCCATTTCTCAGCCTACTATAATCACACTATTGACTAAATCGTGTTGAGAAAATTGATTAGCCATTTGAAAATAAAATAACTGACTTAAACATTATATGGAGTTATAAAGCCCCATTGAGAATATGCTGAAGGCCACAGACATTCTCCCCAGAAGATATATAAAGGAATTTGGTTGTTGAAGGAGTGAGTGAATGAACAGAACACAGATTAGATGAACTTCAGTTACTCTCATTGCTCAAGTTTTTATTCCTGCTCTCAAGCTCATTCATAGCAGTTAAGCCCTTCAGATTAAGTGTGCTAGATTTACAGTCAATAATTTCTGTCCAGGAGTTCCCATTCTGGTGCAGCAGAAATGAATCCAGCTAGGAACCATGAGGATGCGGGTTCGATCCCTGGCCTTGCTTAGTGGGTTAAGGATCCAGCATTGCTATGGCTGTGGTGTAGGCCGGTAGCTGCAGCTCTGATTAGACCCCCAGCCTGGGAACCTCCATATGCCATGGGTGCAGCTCTAAAAAGACAAAAAAGACCAAAAAAATAATTCTTGTCCACATTCATACTTTTTCTTCAGGATGGGGATTGGCACTTCCCAAACTATCCTAAAAACAATTCCAGGACCCCAGAAAAATGTAACACTAATTATATAAAGATCATATAACTTATAGTCTTTTGTAGAGATGAAGAAAATGATACAAGTAACTTATCCAGAAGAATAAAATCCTCCCCCAGTTTTTTTTAATATCTATTGTTACTATCACCCAGAACCCCTTTCCTCTTCCTCTCTGCTTACTTAAATCTAAAACACTTAGTGCTTTAGATTTAAATAAGCAGAATTATGTTAATTATATAATGATTATATAATTTATATTCTTTTGTACAGCTGAAGAAAATGAGACACAAAAGTACTTATGCAGTTCCCTGTAGTGGGACAGAGGGCAAAGGATCCAGCATCATCACTGCTGTGGCTCTGGTTACTGTTGCCACAGTAGCTGCAAGGACAGCAGTAACCAGAGACTGGTTAGGGTTCTAGGGTTGGATCTCTGGCCCAGGAACATCCACATGCCATGCGCATGGCCACTGAAAGTAGCTGATTCAAAATATAATGGCTAACAGAAGGGCTTTCCAAACATAGCTACCTAAAGAAATCAAAAACAATTCATAATGGATTATTTTTCCTAATAGATAAGTAGCATGAATGGGGCCAATTTTGCTACCATACAGAAGTATATTCAAAACATCTTTTAGTTTCTTGAGATTCAAGGAAAACAATTATCTCTAAAGATCATTTTACCAAATTTCAAGAGGATGATATCTACCTTTTAACTGGGAAAAACTTATTTAGAATTTATGTTAAATAACTTGCAAATTCAAGCTTTTCCAGAAACAATTCCTTCTTCCTTCAAAGTTGTTGTCATTGTAATAGTTCCCTTGAAGTAAAATAACCTGTCTTAACATGAACTCAAATTTTCATTAACATTCAAAGATGTTAACATGAATGTCAAGAGGGAAATGCAAAGAATTGAAACAAATCTCTTAAATTCCACTACCTTAAATTTCAATAACGGATGAGGACTAGCATTTTACTTGAGTGCTAATTTATTTTACATAGAAAAAAAATTATCACTCAAATTTATGCAACTACAGAATAGAACTGGAACCTAAAATAAACTTTAGAGTCAATGCAGTAGAGAATTATACACACATAGGAGAATCTAGAAGCCCACAGAGGTTATCTGACTTTCTTAAAATCTTACAGGTGGTTAGCAATAGACCCAGTATTTGACTTAGTTTTATGTCAAGCATGTAAAAGTAAGATTTTTGGACTATTATTAAGAGTAACAGAAGAGAGCTAAAAACACACAAAGAAAAAAATAAAGTACAAAACAAAAACAAAATAACTTTTTTTTTGTCTTTTTGTCTTTTGTTGTTGTAGTTGTTGTTGTTGCTATTTCTTGGGCCGCTCCCACGGCATATGGAGGTTCCCAAGCTAGGGGTCTAATCGGAGCGTCAGCCACCGGCCTACGCCAGAGCCACAGCAACGCGGGATCCGAGCCGCGTCTGCAACCTACACCACAGCTCACGGCAACGCCGGATCGTTAACCCACTGAGCAAGGGCAGGGACCGAACCCACCACCTCATGGTTCCTAGTCGGATTCGTTAACCACTGCGCCACGACAGGAACTCCCAAAATAACTTTTAAATGTGAAAAATTTTAGCTGAAGAATAAACTCATTTGCTCCAAAGTACAAAATCTTAAATATTTTATTGATAGATATTCTTTCTACATATAAAATGACAGAACTATAGAACAAGAAATAAGTGTTCTGAAGTTCCTGTTGTGGAACAGCAGAAACTAATTTGACTTGTATCCATGAAGATGCAGGTTCAATCTCTAGCCTCACTCAGTGGGTTGGGGATCCGGCATTGCCACAAGCTGGGGTGTAGGTCACAGACAAGGTTCAGATCCCATGTTGCTGCGACTGTGGCTGCAGCTGTAGTTCCTATTCAACCCCTAGCTTAAGAACTTTCATATGCCATGGGTGTGGCCCAAATCAATAAATAAATGTTGTATGCCAATTTGGAAAAAACATATCTAGTCAGCAGCTAAGAAGCTAAGAAGAGACTTAATCCCTGAGAACTACCTACTTGTATGTGGCAAGAGAAAGGAGGGGAATGAAAAAGGAGAGAAAAAGGGAAGGAGGAGGGAAAGAGAGACAGTATTCTCTGAATGTACAGAGTGGATTAATCAACTTCTCTAAACTATTCACCATTCTAAAAATATAGTATGGAAGTTTCCATTGTGGTTCAGTGGGTTAAAAATCTGACTAGTATGGATGTGGATGTGGGCTCAATCCTTGGCCTCACTCATTGGGTTAAGGATCCATTGTTGCTGCTGAGTGCAGCAGAGGCCACAGACACAGCTTGGATCTGGCCCTGCTGTAGCTGTGGCACAGGCTGGCAGCTGCAGCTCTGATTCTACCACTAACCTGAGAACTTCCATATGCTGCAGGTATGGCCCTAAAGAATAAAAATAAAAAATATAATTTGTATGTATACATGAGTTCCATGGTACATGGCGTCCCATCACCAGGATTTCACACTCTGAGACAGTTGTCCCTAGTTGTCCTTCTACATCAAGCTTAAAATCACCTCTATGTGATACTACTTAGTCCCAACTCCCAGATGAACCCGCAAAACTACGGGTCTTTTTATATACCTAAGCTTAAAGTTCCCTACACTTCTGGTCTGGTTTGTCTAAGAGATACCAAAAACCTTTCAAATTAACATGCAATCAGCAATATATTTATATTTTGCTTTTAGGTTAAAACTGTATATATTAAGTATATACATCATTGATAATCTACTTAGTAAAGATCGGGATAGATCAACAGATCCAAAAACTATATAGAACAGCTGCATAACACACACAAAAAAAGTCTGTGATGAAGATAGAAGGCTAGCAGAAGTTTTTCTAAATACACTTGTTTTACATGAAAACTTCAGTAACTGTTCAAAGTCTTGAGTTTCTGTTCTACATTCATTTCCTTTTTTGTTCCCTTGCCTCCCCGCCTTTTTTGAGGGGGCCGCCTTTTTTTTTGGGGGAGGGGGGCCCGCACTGGCAGCATATGGAAATTCCCAGGCTAGGGGTTGAATTGGAGCCATAGCTACTGTCCTACACCACAGCCACAGCAATGCCAGATCTGAGCTGCATCTGCAACCTATACCACAGCTCATAGCAATGTCTGATCCCCAACCCACTGAGCGAGGCTGGGGATCAAACCTGCACGCTCATGGATACTAGGCAGATTCGTTTCCATTGAGCCACAGTGGGAACACATCTACATTCATTTCTAAGCTCTCACTTCCCAGAAGCACATTTATCCAGTATTCTCTATAAACACTTTATATTTCATTTCTAGAAGAAAATAATTCACTTGCCTCAATCTTAGCAATCACCTCCACTAAAAAACAGAGATGAGTACTTCAGTGGTGCAGTGAATTGCAAATTTAGTGGCTTGAGTATCTGCTGTGGCTCAAGTTCAGGCCCTCATCTGGGAACTTCCTCATGCCTCAGGTGTGGAAAAAAAAAAAAGGAATTTTCTTATCCTTAAAACACTATTCCTCATAACATGTACTTTTCCCATTAAAGGTGAATTACCTGTATAGAACTTAAACAAAAACATGATTTAGGGAAGAAAATGTCAGGACTAATTCTACCTTAAAAATATTTTACAGTTGTACCCTCTTTTATCACTTGAAAATAAATTGTTATATTAATTTACCTAAAATTTTGAGCACTAGAAGAACAGGAACAAACTTTGGAACTCTATAGTTTGGTTTCAGTAATGTGTATAGCTTGGTTATTGGAAAAGCAATGATCATGAATGTAGTGATCGTATACAAAAAGATATTTTCTAAAATACAGGATGACATTTTCACAGCAGTGTGATGGGAAAATATGTATGCAATTTGGCTATAAGTAATAGCCCCTAATTAATGTCCGAACTGCCTTTCACCAAAGTTTTCTTGACTCCAGTTTATTATTGATGGCTTATGGTTTAGGAGCCATTGGGCAAGGAGACTTTTAGAAGATCCAGCATCTTATTGAAAGAGAATAAACTGATTTAATTATTATTTAAAACAATTAGCATCCTTAAAAATCTCCTGAATAAAATATACATATACATACATATATACACATACATATGTACACACATACATATCAAGTATCCACTTAATTTTTTTCTATTTTAAAGAAGGCCTGCTTGAATATTCTCTTTATGAGAAAAATTTAGGCCAAGGAGAGGTATAATTTTAGAACTTTCATTTTTTATAACCATAAGGATTTTGCTAGAGAAAGCTTCTCGTTGCTAATAAATTAGGTTGTCTAAATCGCCACAACTTCTTAAGAGTTAGAAGGAATCTTATATATATCAATTCATACAACTGATTTGTTTTACACTAAAGAAAACTGAGGACCAAGCAATTAAAAAATTTTCTCAGTTAGGCTATAGCAACATTAATCTCTCATATCACATTGAATGCTTTGCTTTCCTACCATTTTCAGTGTGTGCTATGTCATATATCTTCAGCCAGTGGTATATTTAATCTGCAGAGCTTTCATTAGAAGGATTTTTCCAGTTTTTCACTTAAAAATAAAAATGAGGTTTGGAATCAGAGGCACAAAGTTGTATGTATTTTTTTTTTTTTATCTATTCAAATAAATAAGCCTTCAATTGCCTATCAAATGCATGCTGAGTTAATTCTGAAGGGGATTTTTCTCTTAATGTCTTTTTCTTCCAAATTAAGATTCATTTTTTATGGCTTCCAGTTAAAATAGATAAATTAATGTCACATACATACCATTTTCTCAGCTGCAATTTTCAAATAAATTGGTTCCATAAAATCTTTCCAAAAAAGAATATGTTTCTTACAAATCAGCCTACATATAGTTTTAAAAATGCATTATTGAATCATTACCTGTCTCTTTACTGGCTCACATCTGGAGTGACATTTATAGCATCTCTTATTAAACTTTCACTCTCTAGCAATTTTAGGCTCCTCTGTGTGGAATTATAGTGATTAATGGCTTCATCCTGACATGACCCTCAATCATGATGGAACAAAGTTCATTAGCTACAAGACTGTGCTCTAAATTTTCAAATAAGTGCAAAAATAGAATTAAAGTATCTTTCAAACAAACTTTGCTCAAATATACAAAGTTTTATTATATACTAAATCTAGGGGAACATTAGTCAACACTATGGCAGCTCAGCTACTTAAAAGAAACTTGGTATTTAGAATAAATTCTGCCTTCAAATAACATTTTTTCCACTTGAAATATTTTACTATGTACAATTCCTTTACTGCCTATACATTTCAGATTTCTTAAGGACATTAACATTATAATGTAAGAAAGTAGGAGTTCCTGTCGTGGCTCAGTGGTTAACAAATCTGACTAGGAACCATGAGGTTGCAGGTTTGATCCCTGGCCTCACTCAGTGGGTTAAGGATCCAGCATTGCCATGAGCTGTGGTGTAGGTCACAGACACGGCTTGGATCCCTCCTTGCTGTGGCTCTGGCATAAGCTCGTGGTTACAGCTCCGATTCGACCCCTAGCCTGGGAACCTCCATATACCACGGGTACGGCCCTGGAAAAAGACCAAAACAAAAATTGTAAATGAGAAAGTAAGATATACAATTAAATAATATGATTACTGGGATATAAGAACTTTTAAACTATATAAAGCCTGTCTAGCAAATGAAAATTGCACAATAAATAAAACTCATTAACCATCAAGGATCACATAATACCTATGAAATTACACATTCATCAATGCATGTATCAGATGCTGTATTTGTTCTCAGGGGGCTTATTAAAAAGTTCTCAATAAATAATACTTGTTGTAACCTTGAGAAAATATCTCACATTATGGAATCAGTATTCCAAAACAAAGTGTTAGAAACAATTATGAAGAGAAAAGAACTAGATATAAGTTAGAAAAAAGGATTAAACAACAAAGAGCGAAATGTGTAAGATGAGGAATAGATATTTCCATTGTGGCAAAACAGCAAAAAAACAGTAGAAACAAAATCCCGTAATCCTTTATTTCCCCAAAACCTTTTGACATAAATCTTGGACTATTAGGCATTGACATTTGGCACTTGTGTCAGGTTAAAGCAATACAGTAGATACTGATTAGGTCTGGTATAACAGTACCATGATGAGATCTATAGCTATACATATACCCCTGTGTGATACGGGAGGGGATGAATTTGGGGATTGTAATAATCAGACAGAAAAAGAGCCAACTTATCTAGACTTGGGAAATGTGGCAGATTAAATTACTGACTAAAATTATTGACTCAGTACTTCCCAGAGTATACACCCTCTATGGAAACTATATTCCATCCTAATAGTTAATGGGCTCAGTCATGTGGCTTGTTTGGCCTCCTCATGGGAAGCAGTGAGATTTTCCTGCTTACTTTTAAACATGTCCATTTGACTTGTTTTGGATAATGGTAAAAGAAGAGGTAGCAGATACAAGAAAACAGTCCTGATATGTTTATGTGAATTGATGTGTTCAGAATAACTCCTTCAACATCAGGAGCAGAACTTCCCCTATGTTCTGCTGCACTATTTGCAAGCCAGGTTTCTTTACTAGAAACCAACTCCCCCAGAACCTTGATCTTGGATGTCTAGCCTCCTAGAACTGTGAAAAAATAAGTCTGTTGTTTAGTCTACTTATCCTATGCTATTTTGTTATGGCAGCCTCAGCAGAATAATACAGACGGAAATGGGTCATGTAAAGATATGGATCCAAAGAAGATTTGGGTTTCGTAGCAGAGAAAAACAATGATGAGCTGTTAGGAGAGGGTAAGCTTAATATGAAATGGGTCATAGAAAAAAGCAGCCTAGATTAATTCTGCCTTCTTGCAGCTACCAATTATGCAGCTCTGCATTACATTAATTTTCTATTCCTTTTTACCTGTTATCTTCTATGAAGATTGATGGCACCTTACTGATGGCACCTTCTAAATTTAAATTCAATTATCAGGATAAATACATATATACCACCTCTCCAATATTCTCCTTATCAAAGAAACACTCCTAGGTAAATAAAGAATATACATAATGCTAATCTCCTTTGAAGAGAATAAAACCTTTTGCAAAATAGAAATTATATTTTCTAGAAGGAGAGTGTCTATCTATGGAATATTCTTAGGATGTCCTTAATTACAATTGCTTATGAGAAACAGATCTGGGATATATGGATTTATGGAACAGCTTCCTTGAAAATGTTACATAAAATAGGTGACCATCTGAGGCATAAAAGATTTCATAAACTAAAAGCTTCCCATTGTATTTCATTCATAAATAAGGACCTAGGATATCACTGAATGTGCCAGACCTTTTCCTGTTTTGACTGTGTCTTGACTGATTTCAAGGATGCAAACATCAGGAAGATGTAACCCCAGATACAATTGGGTGTTATCTCACCCGGTACTTTTTCAACACCTTCTTTATCCACTCCCATAATCCAAGAGACATATCTCCTGGACTGCGGCTCTATAGTCTGGTTGGCCAATGGATGTAATGACAGCATTCAGGAGTGCAGGTCTAGGAAAAAGTTTGGATGTTGGTAATCCCATCTGTTACTACCATTGCCTGCCTGCCTTCCTGTGGGTCTGACAGTGGCTATGTTCTAACGTGCTTCAGCTTCCATGGTTTAGTTTCATTACCCTTATTCTCTCATTTTGCTCTTTAAGCCCAGATGAGGGTAACAATTTCTTGATAGCGCTCACCTGTGGCCGCCTCACATTTTTGTTGTTGTTTGATACTTTCTTGTTTATACCTCAGCCAAGTTCCCCTACAGCAAATTTTTGAATGTGACCTGTTTTCAATCTGGACCCTAATTCTTACATTGGTCAATGAAGTTTAATAAACAAGACTTCTTTCTAGTATTATTTTATTTTGTCTCTGCCTTATTTTAGGCAGACCAAAGTTTCCTTTAGAGGGAGAATTTCAGTCTGTGCTTTAGGAAGCATCTTAAGCTTTTCATTTTCAAATAACTCTATCCAGCTAGGAGATAATTTACTTCAACTATGAAGTTCTTAAAAAGCGAGAGTGAACCTGGGATTCATGGTACTGTAGACAGCGGAGTTAGCTAAGCATAGAGGATCTCTGGTTTCCTCAGAGGAATTATCCTCCTTAATATTCTACTTTTTATACTTTTGTAAACAGCATCCTTGAATTGCTTCAATTTTTCTAGCTCAGATTTATAGATTATTAGAACTGGAAAGGGCCTTAAAGATAATCCTGTCAATTCCTTCAGTTGACATACAAGGAAACTGACAAGAATTGAAAAATAATTTGCTTCAAATACACATGAGCAGCAAGGCCAGGTCTGGTTCCATTTTCACCAACACACCACTTATATCAATGGGATAAAAGTCAAATTCTTGACAATAAATTGCCCTATACATAAAATTATTTTACCTTTCATACAGAGTATTTGTCCCAGTTAAGTTATATGGGCTAGCAAATATAAAGTATGGAGAATATATACCTTGCATATGGCAAGTAATCAAAAATGTTTATTATAAATATGATAATATAGCCAGACCCCTGAGAAATAAAGCAACTTGCTTGATTTCTAAATTATTTGGCATTGAAATATGTTTAACACAGAGGGTTCTTGGAATATTAAGTCATAAAAATTCTCTGCCACCACAAATCTTGCAAGGTTTTAGTGGAACTTTCATGTTTTAAATATATGGCAGAAGAGTTCCCGTCGTGGCGCAGTGGGTAATGAATCTGACTAGGAACCACGAGGTTGTGGGTTTGATCCCTGGCCTTGCTCAGTGGGTTAAGGATCCGGAGTTGCGATGAGCTGTGTGTAGGTTGCAGACGCAGCTTGGATCCCACATTGTTGTGGCCCTGGTGTAGGCCAGCAGCTACAGCTCCAATTAGACCCCTAGCCTGGGAATCTCCATATGCCAAAGGTGCGGCCCTAGAAAAAGACAAAATATAAATACATACATATATATATACATACACATACATATATATATATATATATATGGCAGAATCCTAAATAATTTGGTATGGCCTACAAAAGCACTAGGATCTCAGGAAGAAGGAATAATAAATTGTGTGACAAAACCATGAGGAACCCTGATGTGAGCTGAATTGTGCTTAGAAACTGGGAAGATGTAGAGGAAAACAGACATTTAAAGTGAAGAGAAAAGCTTGGATAAAGGAAGTTTCACTAATCCACCGTTCATCTATCCATTCTGACATTTATAAAGAAATGTGTCTATCACATTGTAGGTTTAAAGTAGGAAAATATAACCAATGGGCAAAATGCTGTCATTATAGAACAATATTCTACTGAAAGAAACAGTCAATAAGGAAACGGACAAATACATGTCAGATAGGATTTACTAAACAGAAAATAATACCATATAAAATATGTTGGGTGGGTTGTTATGTTGGGTGGTCAGAAATGGCTTCACTGATAGACGTACATTTGAGCAGAAGCTAGAAGTGAGAGGGACCCAAAGAATTATTGGGTGAAGACTGTGGCAGTGGCAAAGCGTCCCAGCCTGGAGAATCAGTTCTGTGTTGTCATGGCTATTCTTCTAAGGACTCCAGAATGGGATCAATTCTTTCTAACCTTTCTTTGGTTTGGAGGAGAGGGTATCATTCTTTTTATATTTTAATCCCTTCCTGTTCCTATTCCTTAAAAACAAACCAACAAAACAAAACAAAAAACACACCTTTAGTGCTTTCCTATTCGTTCAATCCCAACTGATACAGTATTTGGAAGCAGAATTGCAGACCCACAAAGATGAAAATATGAGATCAGTTATTTGACTAGTTAAATGTGTTTGATTATTCATACATCAGCATTGGTAGAATACAAATACTACATACTCTCAAGTCAGTCATCTTCATGATATGGCAAAAGAGAAAATGGTTACTTAAATCATCAGTCTAGGATGATCCGGAATAAAGTGCATAGTGAAGACAAGCCTTTGTCACATGGTGGATTTAAGTCTGCCAATCTGTTATGAAACCAAGATAAATATAAGACGGGGAAAGGGTAGTGGCTGAACTATTAATTCTGACATTAATGAGATCTTAAAAATCTGCATTTAATTCTCTGATCAGAAGGCACGGCGAGAGGATCAGAGAGCTTTTATGACTTGGCTAAAAAGAATGTTCATCTCTTACAGTTGTAAGGATGATGGACCTGAAAAAAAAGATATTACCACTGGATTCTATATGTAGTTGTACTACAATTTAAGTTAAATTAACATCACCAGTGCTTCATTTGAAAGTTGGAGATTAAGATTTTGGAAAACTGAAATGGAAAACTGAATCAATTTAAATATCATGAATGAAATTCTGAGCCCCTGCCAGCAGAAGCAACCAACCTTTTCTGTGTGATGAGGCTGATCCTGCCTTATTCAAGCATCACCTGAGGCAGGTACCCAACTAAAGAACAGCAATTTTCTTCATTCCCCAAGATTACCATTCTCACCTCCCACTGATTTTATATAACTGGACTGTGATACTAGCCTTCCTCAGTAGGGGGGATGATTCATTTTGGTGCAGGAGAAGATAGATTACAAGTGAAAAAGAGTTTACTAATTTCTATCAACATAATTTGGGAACTATGTGGTGTGATGTATTCTACCTCTGTTAAACAATGAAGAAGAGGACATATGAGATTGGGAAACATTTACAAATATGACTTGATTTAATAAGATTCTGGATTCATTGTATTAGAACTAACTGGGGATGCACCTAACATTTTTCTGGAAATTGGCTGAAACCTATACTGAGTGCTAGCCTGAAATAAACTAAGACATCAGAAATTAAAAAAAAAAAAAAGAAACTTAAAGGACATGAAAGATTTAAGTAGACTTGATGGATTTGATCTCATAAAAAAACAATGTTCAACTAAATATTATCTATAATAAACCAACCTTAAATGATAACCTAAAATACAAATGAACAGTATCTATCATGCTTATAGTCAAAAAAAAAGGTGCCAAGTGTCTATACTAATATCACACATCACTATGACAAAGAACATTACTGAAAATAAAGTTTCTGCCCATTGTAAAAAAAAGATCACTCCAAGAGAATGTGTTTACATATTTAACGAAACTTTAACATTCAAGTGATAATTGATAGAAATTGAATCTCCAAATTGCACGTGTCTATTTAAACATTACTCTCTCAGTAATTGATAGAACATACAGAAAGAAAATTAGTAAGGGCATAGAAAGTGAAAAATATGATCAACCAACTTAATTTATATTTACAGAATATTCTACACAACACAAAATATGCATTTTTTCAACTTCACATAAAACATTTACCAAGATAAACTACATCTTATTCAATGTCATGAAATAGTTACAATAAGTTTTACACAACTCAAGTCACACAAGTATGTTCTTTTACTACAACAGAATCAAATTAGAGCTTAATAATGGAAAAAATATCTGGGAAAAGGCCACCTATTTGAAATTTAAGCAACACCTTTCTAAATAAACCATGGGTCAAACAAATCATAAGGCAAATTAGAAAATATTTAGAAATAAATGAAAATAGTATATCAAAATTTGTAGAATGAACCTAAGACAGTGCTACAAGGGAAATATATATAGCATTAACTAAGAATCAGGAGAGGTTGGAGATTAAAAATCAAACTCTACTTTCATAAAAGAAAAAAAAAGTGTAATTCAGAATGATTTGCTTGGAAAGGTAGTATTTTGAGCCAAGGTTTCTGAAATACTACCATTTTATTTCAAATTTCTGTCTTAGTAGAAAGTGAAGACTTAGCACTATTTTTTTTAAGTCAGAAATTCAGTGATAATAGAAATAAAAAGTTCTCAAGTAGAAGGTAGTATTTCTAATTAAGGCAATTCTTCTAATTCCAACAGATGTGACTGAGGGTGTGTTAGACTGAGTCAATCTTCCCAAAATTGATGCTCCCTGACTGACAACATCTCGGGGCAAATCACATTCCCTCCTAAAACTTAGTTTCTTCACCGCTAAAGTGAATGAGTTACATTTATTGAAATATACAGTGCCATTTATCTTGAAAATTGTATATTTTTGACAAGTATCAAGTTCCTGATAACACATATTGTATGAAGTGCCGAAGGCAATACAATGATTTGCATTGTTTCTTTTCTCAAACTGCTTATAATCTATTGCCTAAAATATACCTTATATGATAGAAATGCAGATTTATCTGTGATACAGGTTAAAGTATAAATCACATCTTATGACGATCAAAAAGAGCCAACATTTTCTTAACATAAGTCACAGAATTATGGATATCTGTATCTGCATATCACTGACTTGTTGACCTCCTTATCTGCATAGTTGCTCTTTGTATTCTCCATATCAAAAAATTGACCCTAAACTTTAGAAGTTTACAAGATTAATGTTAAGAAAATGTGTCACATCATCGTATGCTCTAAGGTTAGGTGTTATATAGGAGAGCCATCTAATAGGCAAAACAGCCAACTGGTCTAAAAAAATGTGAAAAGTACTTACCACCTCTGCAACATTTAGAGGCACACCTGTTTCTTTTTCAAAAATACCGCAGTAACAAGGAGGTTTTACATGAAGCAACCTCTTCAGATGTTCGAGGTAGCACAGAGTGATGTTTCTAGACACATGCTCTCTGGATCAAATTACAATTGGCCTAGAAAAAATTAATGAAGCTTATGTCAAATTCATCAAAGCCTGCAACAGTGACATACATGATAATTATTGGTAAAGGGACAAATGGGGGTTTCACAAATCCCTGACAAAAAAATCATTTTTACTTTGTAAACCCTGGCATAACTTTCTCTTTGCTCTGGGACTTCAGTTTTACCCATTTTTCTCCTCTTACTCTCCCTAGGCAATGACTTGCTGTGAAATAACTCCCCCTGGTAAGGAATGTGCATGTGAACCAAACAGCAGGAAACTAAGCAAAGCCTCCTAGTGCCATTTTTTTCCTTTCCTTTCCATCAGCCCATTAAGACAAAATGAATATTAGCCACATTTAGGAGCTGAAAACATTGGGAACATGTTTATATGGAGCATTAAGTCTTAATCCCTAAATGAAAATTAAAATAAAATGTGCAATTTCTTTAATTCTTACTATACTACTAAACAATATGAAGCACAATTTCAAGCTGTAGGAAAATGGGATGGAGCAAATATAGCCTTTATTTTCTCTACATGACTCTAATATTATCCTTTAAGAAAAGCGGCTGAAAATAACCAGTCATTTTAAAGTAATTTAAACATACCCCAAACTGAAAATTCAGTATGTCCCTAAGCTCTCCATGATCCATTTCAAGTTTTCTAAGTCTATTTTAAAAACTATCAAAGAATCTAAAGGCCATTTCCTAAATGGCCCCACCAGACTTACAGAAAATATACAGTATACAGAATGAACCCAAGAAGGTAATGCATGATAAGCATGGCCTCTGGCACACATTGAAATAGTTTTTGAGAAGTTACTGATAAGAACACCGATGACTTTAGTATTTGCTAAAACACTGTATTTAATATTTAATATTAGTGACCATCACATATCAAGCCAAATGTCAATATTTCTCAAAATGTGAAAAAAAAAAACCATTGACAGCAGACACTTGAGTGGCAGTGTTAAAAGTTCACCATATTTTTATAATTCACCTTGTAACTTGAGAACATTACTCTACATGTGTGAGAAAACCAACATGCAGAATAAGAGGAAATTGTCCAAAGGACAAGCAAAGTCAGGATTCTATTTAATTCAAAGCTTTCTCCCCTGTGTGACTTAGTCTCATATTTGACCAACAGAACTCAAAAATGAATCTCTTTTGGTATTAATTCACTGAAATCTCAACCGTGCTATCAGCTTTCACTGCTTGTCCGACACGGCCACTGAATCCTGGAGTTGAAAAGAACTTTTACATTCCCTAGTCCTTACATTACCTACCCCTCCCTCACAGTCCCAATGCTTTGACTATGGATGACTTTTTTTTCATTATTCAATAATACAATTTCTACTTCTACATGTGGCTCTTTTTATTTCTAGATGCTTTTCAAAAATAGCTAATTTATAATTGAAATGCTCTCCACATTGCTATTTCCATTGGCTATTAGATTCTGCTGTGAAGGTGTATCATATGTAGTTCTGTGATATCACCTCTATTTAAACATCTAACTTTACCAGGGGAGTGAATCTCCAGCATCAAGCATTTGTTACTGACACATGACAATTACACTGAATTAATCCATGATGGTCCACTGCTAAGCAATAATTCATACAAAGCTTTTATTCACTGAATAAGAAACTTATGCAGTTTGGTCCTTCTGATGTTGTCTTTGGGAATTGCGGAGGCATTTTATTTCAAGAAAATCCTCATTGATAATATCATCTCTGATACACATGTCAAAAAAATCTCAGGTTGGGCACTATCTACAACAGAGACTCAATTACAGTATCAATAGTTTAAGTATAAAATGAGGATCCCAGAGTTTCAATCTGACTCATCTGAAATCTCACCTTAAGTCCAAATGTACACTAACAACTACAGCTTTGGTTCCTGTAATCTTTTCCAGGTAAAAATACCTCTGAGACTTAGAAAAATTTTATAATTTCCTAAAAGGCTTTTCTAAGAACTCAAGGTATTCATCAATATCTAGATTTATGTCAACATTAGATGGTTTAATACATGTTCAGATTGAGATTGTGCTCTAAATCAAGTGAATGCATTTAACTAGGAGCTAATGTGCAAATTCTAGTTGTGGAAAAGGGCTCACATGGAAGAATTTGGTTTATTTTAATTATTACTACTGGCCCTCCCTGCATCCTCTCCCCATATATGAAATAATGTTAAGGGAAATCAAAAGTGGACATAAAAAGTACCCAGTAATCTAAAGTGGTATTATAATGATTATAAAAATGAACTAAAATGTTACTAAGCACCTTCCATGTGACAAGTACCATGTTTCACTTCACTCTATGAATGACCTACTGGCAAGACATTATTCTCTTTTAAAGGATAAAAATGTGGCTTAGTCACCCAGAAAAGAAATAGCATTTGAATGCATATCCAGTGATGTGCTGGATAAGAATAAAAAGAGATTACTAAATTTTCATTGAATCATCAAAATCTTATTTTTGTCTGAAATTTCCATTTTTAGTTCTCCTATGTTATTGTCTGTATGAAATCAGAACATTTAAAGGCTGAAAATGTATTGGATAATGATGCAGCCTCATTCCTAATTGGTTAAAACTGAACTAACATTTGAAACCATTTCTTAGGTATTCTCTAACAAAAGCATTTCTGGATCAGAAACCTCCAGAAAGAGTGGAAACAGGTATCAAGAAACTGATAGCTTAAAATAAACTACAATGACATTAACATTTATGTTTGAGTATTTTCATCTTCAAAAAACAAATCTCTTCAGCAAGATCTTTTGTCTACTACACAGAAGTCACCATCACTGCAAATGGCCTGATGAGAAGGCTAAAGATTTCCTGCTCTGTAGATAAAACAAAGGTATGTTTCGTGACTATCAAAGCAATACACTGAAATGGCTCTGGAGATAAAAACACCGTGGTGAAGTTCTGGCCCCATCATTTCTAATGTGATGCTTTGGAGACCTGGTATAATCTAGGCATCCCTTTTCATCATTTGTAAAATGGATATGTTACAATTTATATCCTGGGACACAGAGATTATGTAGTATACTTTGTTTCCAAACTTGGTTGCAAAGTAAAATCACTTTGAGAGCTTTGAATACTGTGTATGCCTGTATTCACTATTAGCCATCATGGCTTAACAGTTCCAGTGTGTGATGTGGGATTTAGAGATTTAACGAGATTTCCAGGTGATCCTAATAAACACACTAAGTGTAAGCAACTATGGGGCTACTATCATACTGATGAGCACTATGTCTCAACATGTAAATATTCTATTGTGATCACAGGTAACATCAGATACACAACCTTGGACACACTGAATAGCCTTAATGAGATAAGTTTTGTTGTATGTGAAGTAAAAATTAAAACAGGATTTTATTAACTAGGTTGATGTGAGATGCTTAACAAAATGCCTGGTTAGAAGTACAAAGAAAAAGTTATTTTCCCCTCAAATCATGCATTTTTTTTTCTTTTTTTGGGGGGTGAGGGTGCTTTTTGCCATTTCCAGGGCTGCTCCTGCAGCATATGGAGGTTCCCGGGCTAAGGATCTAATGGGAGCTGTAGCCACCGGCCTACGCCACAGCAACGCAGGAACCGAGCCATGTCTGTGACCTACACCACAGCTCATGGCAACACCAGGGATTGAACCCGAAACCTCATGGTTCCTAGTTGGATTCGTTAACCACTGAAGCCACGACGGGAACTCTGTGCAGCTCTTCTTTCTACATCATTATGAATATTCATAAATTAAGGACCAATATAAATATGATGCTCTAGATTCTATGCAAAACCTATAGCAGTAATCCATTCTAACACAATTCATTCTTGCTATACTGAAAGAATTACCCCACCTGATCTAAAATCTCCTGCCTCTACACATTTGCTTACATAATCAAAGACACATTTTTTTTAATACAGCTCAAATTCTCCTCCTTGCCAGAAGCCTTCCTTAACTCCTGCTACTCCACTTTTAATAAAAGTAAATCCATCCTTCCTTGAGCCCATAGATCAGTTTTAACCTCTTCTTGACATTGCTAAGTTTTACTTTGTATTGTATTTGAAATATGTCTGTAATTGCTAAGATTTGAAAGCAATGTTGTTGAGCAATTTATTTTTCAGATCTCAGCCAATAGAGACATGGAGCTAAATCTATTTATTCTGACTTACTATAAGCTTGAGCCTAATTTTAAGTATAAACAGGTTTGAACAGCAAAAGTTTCCAATTTTGTCAATCACATTGAAGACAGTTTCAGTACATTTAACACTCATTGATATATGCTGTTGTTCAAGCAAAAAAAAAAATCTATAAGCTTAATAGAACTATTAACTTTATAGCATTTCTGATATATGACAAAGCAGTGGGCACAGCTTCACGTGTTATAAAATCACCTGCTTTTATCATTGTAAGTATAAAACTTTCCTCAGCATGATGCTTCTATAATTCAAGTTTTATTAACTTGTTAAAGAGAATACTACAGAAGCTCGTCTTATTTTTCCAACAGTATTCCATGTAGTGATTATAGGAATAGCAGATTGCTAAACCTGGTCATCCACTCAGTATTTTCATAAAAGCCCTAAATCTCAGTTCCAAAATCTTAATGACAAACCCACATGCTTCTAACAGAATCAATTTTCTGTCTTATACTATTGTGAATACTGCTACAATGAACATACGGATGCATGTATCTTTTTCAATTAAAGTTTTGTCTGGATATATGTCCAAGAATGGGATTGCTGGGTCATATGGTAGTTCCACATTTAGTTTTCTGAGGTATCTCCATACTGTTTTCCATAGTGGTTATAGCAACTTACATCCCCACCAACAGTGAAGGAGGGTGCCCTTTTCTCCACACCCTTTCCAGCATTTGCTAATTGTTGACTTGTTAATGATAGCCATTCTGAAGGTGTGAGGTCTTGCCTGCCTTATAGTAGTTTTGATTTTCATTTCTCTAATAATCAGTGATGTTAAGTTTTTTTTTGTTTTTTTTTTTTCTCACGTGCTTGTTGGGCATCTTTATATCTTTGGAGAAATGTCTATTCAGGTCTTTTGCCCATTTTTCCATTGGGTTGTTGGGGGGTTTTTTGCTGTTAAGTTGAGTAAGTTGTTTGTATATGTTAAAGATTAAGCCCTTGTCAGTTGCTGTGTTTGAAATTATTTTCTCCCATTCTGTACATTATCTCTTTGTTTTTTTATGGTTTCCTTTGCTGTGCAAAAGCTTGTCAGTTTGATTAAGTCCCATTGGTTTATTTTGCTTTTATTTCTGTTGCCCTGGGAGGCTAACCTAAGAAAACATTTGTGCAGTTGATGTCAGAGAATGTTTTGCCTATGTTCTCGTCTAGGAGTTTGACGGTGTCTTGTCTTACGTTTAAGTCTTCAAGCCATTTTGAGTTTATTTTTGCACATTTTAACACTTTGAGAAGCCACTCAAGATTTTGGCCTATAGGACTATAAAATAATAAGTATCTGCTTTAAGCTGCTATTTGCAGTAATTTGTTATGGTAGCATTAGAACGTTAATACAGATATTTTGTTGAGGCTTGAGAATGAGTGAAGAAAACACGTTTTTAAAAGATGATCTTACCGAATCAGGTCCACTTGCCAGATGCACTGCAAGGCAAGCACTCAGAAGCAGGTTGACCTGTCTGCAGTGTTGATGGTGCTCGTGGTGCTGGTGGTGGTGGTGATGAAGGCAGGAGCGTAAAGAGAGCAGAAAACCATCTCCCCAACCTGAGGGGGCTGGGTATTTATAGGATAAGCAGGGCGGTCTTAGGCGTGGCGAAAGGTGATTGGAGGTGGTAGAAAGCTTGGTAATCAGTGTTAGGTGCATGCCATGTGCAGAGGCCCTTAGGAGGGGAAGGTGGGGTTTGCAGAGCTCTGACCTCAAAAGGCCTTTCATCAAACACCTGCGAGCTCAGTTTTAGGGTGGGTAGTACCAACTAGCCCCAGCTGGCTCTCATTGGGCAAGAGCTGATTCCAAGTTCCTGTAAAACAACTAGGCTAGGTGAAGCTGGGATGGTCTGGAATTAAAGAGGGGGAGGAAAAACAACAAACTAAACTAAAGGGATCTTTAACAGTGAAGGGAGTTTAGAAGCAAAGGAATTAACAGGTTGTTTCCCTGTCTGTAGCTCTGCAAGACAAGCTCAAGAATTCCTGTTAGCCAGCAGCTTCTCTTAACTCTGGGGCACAGTCAATAGAATAGTTACCACAAATTTATTTGTTAACATAAAACATGAATGCTATATTATATACAAAAATTGACTAGGAAAAATTAAATATTATATATAATAATATCTAATTTATGCATACACACAGATATCAATGTCCTTACATACTGAATTATGCAGATTTCTTAACTTTATATCAATTAATTCATAATCAAGTTTGTACTACTTTTACTCAAAGTGATTATTTTCCAGTATTATATTTCTTGCATATCTTATTTTAAAGTTATATGTTTTTCAACAGGTAGAGATCTTACCTTTCTTACTACTGTGATCCCCAGAGTGATTGGGATATAAAATATGCTCATTATTTTTTTTCAATGAGGCAAAGGATTTTTTTTTAACATCTCACTATAATTTAGGACATCATTCTAAAGTTTTACTAACTAATAAAGATTTTACAAAATATGAAACAAATACAGTTCTGCCAAAGAGTATTAAATGCCATTCTAATGTATATCCTTTTGGAAAGGCTAAAGAAAAAATGCCACCAGTTTTTCAGTTCTCCTTATGTGAGAGAAGTCATGCTCAAGGGGTTAAAAAAACCCAGTCCTCTTGGCAGATGCTGTTTTGTAGTTAAAATAGATGTATCATTTTATCTTGACCCAAAGCATTAAACATATCTGCTCAAATTTGCTTTCTTTAATCCCATAATCCTCAAACATTTTTTTTTTAAATTATAGACTGGTATTCTTATAGGCTTCCCTTAAAAAGGAGAAAATCTTAGTTACTTTGACATTCTGCCCTAAGTACAGAGCTATTTATAAGTATTAATTAATACCACTGAATTATTCATAAATCAATATTTTCTATCATAAGGAGCTATGAAAATCTAAGAAAACTGTATGAAGGAAGTGGACCACTTTTTCAAGAAATGAACTTATGCACACAAACCTACAAGAAATATTAGGAAAATTAAATCCTCCAGAAAGGTTTACATGGATACCAAGTAAAATTAATTACAAATAAATGGATTTAATGTACAGCATGGTGACTATAATTAATAACATACTGAGAACTTAGAATTTTCAAAGAAAGTAGATCTGAAATTATCTCACTCCTCCCCCCTCAATAGGTAAATATGTAAGGTAGTGGATATGTTAATTAAGTTGATTATGGTAATAATTTCACAGAATATACATATATCAAATCATGTTGCACTCCTTACATACATATGATTTCATTTGTCAATTATACCTAAATTTAAAAAAAGAAAACAGAAAAAAGTAGACATGGCCCAAAGAGCATCATATACATACATTCTGCTGTAGAACAAATATCTTAAAGCACTGGTTTTAGCTGTGATAAATATAAGTACTCATCCCTTTGAGAAGGAAGTGGAATAGCCTGTGGTAGGAGGCTTAACACATATTATTTTAGATGTATCTGTTTCTAGAATACCTACCACCATCTGTGTAGAGGAAAGAATGAAAACTAATGATTTACTTGCTATTTTTTTTTCCATTCAAGCACAGGCTGCATAGTGACCAATTAAAAAGAAAAAAATAATAAAAATGCATTATAAGGTTTAATAACATATATATAGAAGTTGTGAAAAAAACAGGGAGGACAAAGGATAAGATGGAAGGAAACTAAGTACGTTGTTGCTCTATGCTTATTCAATGTGTGCAGTAGTATAATATAGAACATTGGACTGCTATACATTATACATGAATGTCGTTGCTGGGGTCCTTGAAACCACCTCAGTGTTCAATGATTTACTAGGAGGAATCAGGGGACTCAGAATATGTTCAATCTTTCATTACAACAAAAAGATACAATGCTAAATTAGCAAAGGAAAAGTCACTTGGGATTAATTCTAGAGGAAACCAGGTGCAAGTTTTGAAGCATCTTCTCCCTGTGGAGTCACACAAGATGCACTTAATTCCTCCAACAACAGGTTGTGAAAACATGTGAAATGTTTTCTACCAGGCAAGTTCACTAGAGACTAAGTGCCCTGGGTTTTTACTGAAGGATGACTGCATAGTCACCCTCTGTCTTATTCCAAAATTTTAGACTCCTGGAAGGAAAGCAGGTGTTCAAGGAAAACTGCTTTGTTTTTATGCAGAGTTTTTAAGCACAGTAAGCCATTCTCATTAGGAAATGGTGATAAACCTTCCTGACATCCAAGTTCACAAATACGAGACAAGGGTAAATCTTGCAAGTAAGCCTTTCTAAGGATAGCAGCCTCAGGCTTGCCTTTTTTTTTTTTTTTTTTTTTTTTTTCTGTACAATAGTAAACCTTAAAGCACAAAGTGGAAAAAAAAAAAAAGTTTAGCTGATAAGCCACACGGTGGTGAAGATAAAAACAAACCATCAAAAATATTCAGTAAATAACAATGTGGAAAGATAAATGGGTAAAAAAAAGAAGGTAAGGAACAAATAGAGAATAAACAGCAAATGCCAGATTTAAATTCAACCCTGTAAACAACTGCTTTAAATAAACAGTTTAAATCTTCACTGTCCAATACAGTAGCCACTAGACAATATGACATCTAAATACTTGAAATGTAATCAGTCTTAATTGGAATGTATTGACATGTTTTATCATAAAATACATATCAATTGTTTAAAAATCACCAAAAAGGGTAAAAAAATTCAATAAATTCATAGTGAATGCATGTTTAAAATATGCTTTGATTAAATGAATACAATAACATTTTATTAAAATTAATTGCATCTATTTCCTTTTTTCCTTTTAATGCTCCAGAAAATTTTAAAATTCCTATGTTCCTGAATTTGTGGCTTGCATTACATGTTTTTTTGGACAGCAATGATATAAACAATCAAATTAAAAGACATTGTATGAGTAAAAAACAAGAAATCAACTATAAGCTATTTTGGAGAAAATCTCTTCAAATATAAATACATGAATAAATTAAATGTGAAGGAATGGAAACAGATTTATCATATAAATATTAATCAACTAAAAAGTGGAGTGGCTATATTAATATCCAGCAAAGTGGACTTCGAAAAAGAAATATAATTGGGGATAAAGGGGAGCATTCTCATAAACAATCCTAAATACTCATGCTTGATAACAAAGCTCTAAAAGAGGTAAGACAAAAAATGAGAGCTGAAAGGAACAGTTAAATCCACAATTGCAAATGAAGATTTCAAATATCCTCTTTACATAATTAATGAAAACATAATTGAACAATCAGTAAGGTTATAGAAACCTAAAATAACATATTAAGGAACCTGACCTTCAGGAATCAGTGTTGCCCTGAGCTGTGGTGTAGATCACTGATGATTCTTGGATCCCACATTGGTGTAGCTGTGGTGTAGGCCGACAGCTGTAGCTCTGATTTGACCTCTAGCCTGGGAACTTCCATATGCCACAGGTACGGCGCTAAAAAGTCAAAAATATAAATAAACCTGACCTTAATTGATATTTATAGAAATTCCATACACAGTAGAAAGAATACATATTATTTGAAATGCACATGAAACATTCATCTAAACAGAAACAAATTCTGGCTATAAAACTAGGATCAGGGTATTTAAAAACGGAGTCTCTGAATACATTAGAATTAAAAGAATATTGAAGAAAGATATTTGGAAAATATATGAATATTTAGAATTAAAAATCATGTTTTCATATAAACTATGGAACAATAAGAAGTCACTTGGGAAATTAGAAAATATTTTGACCTGAATGAAAACAAAAGCACAATATATGAAAGTTGTGGAATGCATCTAATTAAGTACTTCAAAGGATATTCATAGCATCACATGCTTATATTAGAAGCATAGTAGATCAGTCATTTAAAATTTCACCTAAGATAGTTTTTAAAGAGAGAAAAAAATCAAATTAAGTATGGAAAAGTATTAAGGATAAAACAGAAATAAATGAAATAAAACAGAATGAAATCAAATAATAAATTCAGTAAACCTCTAGATGCATGAAAGGAAAA
Organism: Phacochoerus africanus; assembly: GCF_016906955.1. Taxonomy (NCBI): domain Eukaryota; kingdom Metazoa; phylum Chordata; class Mammalia; order Artiodactyla; family Suidae; genus Phacochoerus; species Phacochoerus africanus. The sequence continues at coordinate 35,801,196 of NC_062547.1, read as the reverse complement.
GGAAAGAAGTCTCAAATTACCACCATAAAGAACAAAAAAGAAGACTAGATTACTGAGGTTTCAGACATTAAAAACATAATAAGAACATATTATAAATAACTTTAATTAATTCAATAATATAAAATTGAAAAACTCCTTGAGTGATATAAACTAAAAATCCCCTCAAAATTAAAAGAATAACTTTATTTTGAAAAAGCCCTATACATAACAATGTAACTGAATTTATAGTTAGTAATCTTACAAAAAAAATTTCAGAGCTAAATATTTTTGCCAATGAATAGTATCAAACATTCAAATATATATACACATACGCACACAGGCACACACACACAAACTATTCCAGAATGTAGAAGAGTAGGAAACACTTAGTTTTATGAGGCTGACTGTTTACCAAAACATCAAAAAAAATTTTAAAAGAAAATAAAACTTATAGACCAATATCCCTAAGTATACAGAATTAAGATATCTTTCACACAATTTTAACAAACCTAATCAGTAATTCCTAGAAAGAATAATGTATCATAAACTGGAATTTAATTCTAGCCATGTAAGCTCAGTTAAACATTCATAGTCAATGAAGTTCATGTAAATGGAATAAAGGTGAGGGGGTAGGCATAAAGTTATCTGATTAGATGAAAAATTTCTCTAGGCAAAAATAAAACCTGTCCATAATAAAATCTACAAGTTGGAATATTCTGTGAATGTGTATTGATAAATGTGTATGTGCTTTTATGTTTCACAAACATTTTATTTTACTTATTTTTAATATTTATTTATTTATTTTTCTTTTTAGGGCCACACCCATGGCATGTGGAGGTTCCCAGGTTAGGGGTCCAATCGGAGCTACAGCTGTCAGCCTATGCCACAGCCACAGCAAGGCAGAATCTGAGCTGTGTCTGTGACCTACACCACAGCTCACTGTAACACGAGATCCTTAACCCAGTGAGCAAGGCCCGGGATCCAGCCTGCAACCTCATGGTTCCTAGTCAGATTCATTTGTGCTGTGCCAAGACGGGAACTCCTGAAATATTTTATTTTAACCATCCCTTTTCAACAAAGATTTTAGAATTATTTTTTTATAGAAAAAAAATGTAAAAATAGTAGAAAGTTCCAAATATTCTTCACCTAGTTTCCACCCTCCAACAACACCATGGTATAATTATCAAAACTAAGAAATCTATACTGGTTCACTGCTATGAACCAAACTTCTTATTTTATTTACATGTAATAGCTTTACCTATTCTGGTTCCAGGATTCAAGTCAGGATGCTACATTATATTTAATCATTGGGCTTTCTTAGTCTTTCTCGCTCTCTCTTTTTTTTTTAGTGATATTCACAGACTTTGTTATTTTTGATGGCCACAGCAAAAATTTGGATGAGTATTGGGCAAGTATTTTATAGAAGGTCCTCAGTTGGGATTTGTCTGACATGTAGTTTTCATGATTAGACTGAGGTTATGTGGTTTTTAAAGGAAAGCACAGAAGATATCCAGATTTTGGTTTCTAAATGCTATGTTTCAATAAAAGGAATCAGTATTCTTTGGAGAAATGGCTGCTTCTAGGACTGGGGAGAAAAAATATAAGCTAATTTTCGCTGTTGTCATATATTGTCATCATAGTTTGAACTTGTATCTTTTTTATAGCAGTAACACTACTAAAGAGATGTTATTAAATTTTAAAAAGGATGAATTTTCATTATTCTCTGTGAAGAGACTGTTTCCTATACAGTATATGGCCTGTACCATAAGCCTTCATTGTACTAAAGACTTCTTTAACGTATCTTAAGTCAAGGTGCCTCTTTGAAAAAAATAGCCCTATTTTTTGAATGTTAATCTGATTGACACTCATTTTACTTGAGTACATAGTACGATTGCTAATACCTTGTAATAGTACTGCTTCTGAATAATTTAAAAATTTCATTGAGTTTGAGTTTACAAAATACTTTTTTTTTTAAATGGCTCCATCCAGTATATGGAATTTCCTGGGCTAAGGACTGAATCTGAACCACAGCTGTGGCAATGATGGATCCTTTAATATACTGCGCCTAGCCAGAGATTGAACCCATACCACCCCAGTGACTCAAGAGGCACTAGTCAGATTCTTAACCCACTGTGCCACAGCAGGAACTCCTAAAATACTTACCATTTCATCAGTAAGTCAGTTTAATGTTCATTTTCCCATTCTTTTGTCACTAAAATAAAGCACTGTAGATTATCAGTGTGTTTGAGAGTTCACGTGTGTGTAAAAATTTTAGTTTGCAACATCATTTTGATTTAGAAACCAATCTTCTGGCTACCAAAGGGGAAATATCTGGGGAAAGGATAAATTAGGAGTTTGGGATTAACACATACACACTACTATATATAAAAGAGAAAACTACTTATCGTTTAACACAGGAAAATCTACTCAGTATTCTGTAATAACTTGTATGGGAAAAGAATCTGACAAAGAATGGATATATGTATATGTACAACAAGTCATTTTGCTGTGCCCCTTAAACTAACACAACATTGTAAGCCAACTACGCTCCAATAAAATTTGTTAAAAAATATTAAATAGAAACATCATTTTGCCTAAAATTAGCATTGTGATGCTTTCTAAAGGAAATATTTTGTAAATGCTATTTCACTGCAAAAGTTTCAAGTCTGTATAGAAAAAAAAAATTTACAGTTGAATGAAGACTAGAACTATTTTGTAAGGCATACCATGAATTATGTATTAATCTCTTCTAACATTTAATAATTTTGTTATTTTTACGTTAAAAAAAATCTTGTAAAGTCAGAAAGTAAGGATGTGCTGAAAAAGCATGAAGGTATGAAAGGGACTGAATTTAATGACTCACTTCTAAATAATGTTGTGTACTAGGAGGAAAACGTGTCATTTCATGGTAAAGAACCTTGACAAGTCCTGTCTCAGCCATGTAATCAAGGTTAACATCATCTTGATAAGCTACAGTGCTGTCATTTTAGCCTTCATTTTTAAGGGCTTTAGAATAATAATTGGCCCCTTTTTAACATATAATTTAAGTACATTCAAATAAAGTGCATTTAAAATTCAATCATTCAATTTTTTTTTTAATACTGAAGTTACATGACTAAAAATAAATCCCAAAGGATTTCTTTTTTTTAACTCAGGAAACCAAGGTAGCCTACAAACCCCATAAATTTATTCTTTTTTTAATGATTTTTATTTTTTCCATCATAGCTCGTTTACAGGGTTCTGTCAGTTTTCTACTATACAGCAAGGTGACCCAGTCACACATACATATATACATTTTTTTTCTCATATTATCATGTTCCATCATAAGTGACTAGATACAGTTCCCAGTGCTATACAGCAGGATTTCATTGCTTATCAAGAAATTTATTCTTGGAGTTCCCGTCGTGGCACAGTGGAAATGAATCCGACTAGGAACCATAAGGTTGCAGGTTCAATCCCTGGCCTCGCTCAGTGGGTTAAGGATCCGGTGTTGCTGCCGTGGGCTGTGGTGAAGGTCACAGACTTGGCTCAGATCTGACGTTGCTGTGGCTCTGGCATAGGCCGGCAGCAACAGCTCCGATTAGACCTTAACCTGGGAACCTCCATATGCCACAGGTCCAGCCCTAAAAAGACAAAAGACAAAAAAAGAAAAAGTTATTCTTAAAGATAAATCCACACGCCCTCTGTACCTAGCCATAGTATAGAAAGAGGCTTGACAAATTAATATGAACTATAAGTTTCTGATGGGTACAAAGACAAAACAAACAGAAACTGATAATGTTTCAGGAATTAGCTTTTTTACAACCAACTCTAGGAAGATGGATTCAACAAGACCTTCCAGAGATATGCCTTCTAAGCCACCACTGGTCTTTTGGCCCCACCTCTAAAATAGACCAAGTCTTATATATTCCTTAAAGGATGTACTGACCTGGGATATCTTTTACTTCTGATAAATCGAAGGGGACCTACACTTATCTAGTATGATTTTATGGTTCCTACCTGGCCCATGGGTATATCTAATGTGATCACTACAAAATATCCTTCAAAATGGAGCCCTGAAACAGCTTGACTAATGCATGAAAGCGGTCTCATCTGTTTTATGTGATGAATGCCTAAGTATATGCCTCATGCCAAAGACACAGAGACTTTGAAACAAATGCCCAGTCTGGTCCTCTATTAGAAAGATGCCAAGCCAAACTGATACTTTTGGATCAACTTCTCCCCTAGAGGGAGTGTGAGGACATCTGTTACTTCTTCAGCTTTGATCTAACTTGCTTGTATCTTATCCTTAAAAGACTTTACCTGAGTTTTACCTAGAATATGAAGCATGTTATCACGGAGGCTATGCTTAGCATGTTCACTTTTCTACTTTAGTTTTGAGTTTTTTATATTTATATACACTATTATGAATTAAGATCACTTCCAAGTATAGCCTAACAATGAATTGTTTACTTTGTATTATTCCTAGTAGCTATATATATACATACATACAAATATATATATATGTACATACACACACACACACACACACATATATATATATATATACACACATAGAGAGAGAGGGAGGGAGAGCTATGTAATTTGAGTATCATTTTGAATGTAATTCTTTTAAATAATATTCTATTATGTTTTTACAAGCTCTTTAAAAATTTTAATGAACCATCAAGATTATGTACTAACTTCCCAGCAGAGTCTGGAATCAAAACTTCGAAGGTTCTTGACACAAGAAAGATAGAAGCTCAGAAAAGTTATCTTGCCCAAGATCACAGGAGAAAGTAAGCAATAGAAGTTATAGCTAAACTTTATGTGCTTTTTACCAGGCACTATTCTGAGCACTTTACATTAACTATCACATTTAATCCATTCAATAACCATATGAGCTGGGCATTATTATAATCTCTCTATTAAGACGGGGGAAACCAAAACATTCCCAAGGTTACACAGTCTATATAAGGCCAAACCAATACAAGAAACCAGACATCTACTTCTAAATTTCACCTATTAACCAGAGAAGCCAACATAAGATAGGTCCTGCTCTCTTCATTAATGAGTCCATTTCACCAGCGACTAATTTTTGTCACTTCCTCACTAGGGACAGGGGAAGGCAAGCAGAATATGTGTGAAAGAACATGGCCACATAACCCAATACTTCTCTTTGCTGCCAGTGTTGTATGTAAGTATTGGATGAAACCATGGTTGAACAGAAGGTAGCTTAAGTTGCAGAGAATCTCCCCAAGAGCTATAGAAGCCATCATAGCCTCGGGGAGAAAAGAAGTTGTGGTGAGAATTTGAAGCCTTATCTGGTCATTGTTTCCTTGACAGGAGAAGGCAGATGATCATGAGGGAAGGAGCATCGTTGGTTTATTCATGAAAGTGGCATGTCAGCAGCCTCTGTGAGTCATAGGTTCTATACACCAGTTTATTCAGAGATATAGTTTCTATTATTATTAATAAAGTTACTGTGAAACTTCGAGTTCTCTTCAAGGAGAAGAAAACTCAAAAAACCTCCAGCCAGGATAAAAATTTATAGACCCTTATCATCCCACCTCTCTCATTGTAATTGTTACAATGTTCCTGATGACTTCCCCACCCCACTCCATACTCCTTCCCGGCCCCTGCTATGAAAGGTAGGTGGCCCACTCCTCGCCCTATCCCTATGGAGACAATGTACACCCCCAACCAACCAGCAAGTGTATTGGAAGACCCCATTTTTCCCCAACCAATCAACAGGTCAATGGGTGTATGGTAAGACCTCACCTCTCCCTCCTTTTTCTCTGGGCTAGAAAAACAGACACAACCATGCACCCAGGGTTGGGGCTCCCTAATTATCAGGAAGTTGTTGCACTGTGTTAACAGTGTCTCTTGCATTAACAAACTTGTCTTTTCTTCACCTTGCATTGAATGTGGAAAATTCTTTTTCCAACCCATGTGCATGGATCATTAATTAGCAATTTATTATAATTATTCATAACTGCAATTAATAAGGTCTCTATTCAGAACATCTCAGAATCCAAGTACCATGTTATTATCTTTGAAGTAAAGTGACTGTTGCTCAAGTCTTAGGAGGATGCTGATAATTTACTCATTCCATATTAACTGGCTAGGGACATCAGTAGTGCAGCAGTTAGTAATATCCCAATATGCTCCTGATACATACTACAAAAGAGGAGCCAATGCCTGAAGCACTGGCTCTGGTCACAGTGTCCTGAGACCTAGCCCTCAGTCTTCCTTCCCTCATGACCAGAGGTGGAATCTGGTCAGTACATTTCCCAGCATAAACCATGCAGCACACCACCTTCAATCCTGTGGGGTCCTGGAACAACACCATAACTAAATTTATACAAAGCTTTATTTGGGTTGTATGTGGAATGCCTTAATTTCACTATAATTTCTTTGTTTCCCTTAAGTCAATTAAATTATTTCAGAGATTTGTGGAAAATAAATTGACAGTTTAATAAGATTTAAATATTTTGCAATATTTGTTTCAGAGTTCTCAATTTTTTTGAAGAAACAAAATTTTGCTAATAAATATTTCCATTCCTTTAAATTAAACTTTCTCAGTACCTGTTACTAGAGAGATACTGAAATTCATGTGGACATTGCTATGGCTTTTATTTGAAAGTGTGTATGAGAAACACTGTATGATTTTGTATATTTCCAAGGATGTCCACAGAGAACTTTGTATAGTAACTATCTATTCTACTTTTCCTCTTAACAAAAATGCAGGTACTTGGACAGTCTGGATAACACAGTACCAGAACTGCACAAATGATGAAAAGACATGTGATGTGCCCAACTCCGTGGGAGTTCCCAGAGCAGAAAACTGTTGGTTTCCATCTCTTTCCAATTCCAGCCCATTATGAGAGGTAGAGAAACAATAGTGGCCAAGCCAAAGTTTACTTTGTGGGAGGCTGTCTATATCAGCTTTCTAATGCTGTAGAGAAAATTGCCATAAACTTGGTCACTTAAAATAGCACACATTTATTATCTCACAATCTCTGCAAGTCAGAAGTCCTGGCGAGGCTTAGCTGGATCCTCTTAAACCATCTCACTGGGCTGTAATCAAGGTGTTAGCCAGGCGGCATAACTAGACCTCATAAAGGAAAAGACTGCTTCCAAGCTTATTCAGCTTATTGGCAGAATTCATTTCCTTGTGATTGTACAACTGGGACTATCGGGAGACATGTTTCTACAATCTCTTCTTAGCCTTTCTGCTTTTATTTTCTATGCTAAAAATTCCATCTTGTCCTGCTTTGCCTTTACCCTATATTCCTGCTTGAAAAATAGTTGCAGTGCTGATAAATAACTTAAGCTTAAGAACAAAGACCTAAAGGCATAAGTTATTCATGTGGTCAACTGAATGAGGACATAATGCATTGGTCTAGGCATTATGTGCAGATTGGCATGCCGGTTGCACAGCCTGATATGTCCTGTTAAGTGAAAGAGAAGACTCTTAGAGTTTATTATTGTGTATCGTGTTAGGGAATGTTCTAATTTCATTCTTTTCCATGTGTCTGTCCAGTTTTCCCAGCATCACTTATTGAACAAGCTGTCCTTTCTCCATGGTATATTCTTGCCTCCTTTGTCATAGATTAGTTGGCTGTAGGTGCATGGGTTGAATTCTGGGCTCTCTATCCTGTTCCACTGATCTATATTTTTGTCTTTGTGCCGGTACCATATGGTTTTGATGACTGTTGCTTTGAGTATAGTCTGAAGTCTGGGAGCCTGATTCCTCCAGCTCCATTTTTCTTCTTCAGGATGTCTTTGGCTATTATGGGCCTTTTGTGCTTCCAAACAAATGGATTAAAGACCTACATATAAGACCAGATGCTATTCAACTCTTAGAGGAAAACATAGGCCAAACACTCTCTGACATAAACAACAGCAACATCTTCTCAGATCCGCCTCTTAGAGTATTGACAATAAAAACAAAAATAAACAAATGGGACCTAATCAAACTTAAAAGTTTCTGCACAGCAAAGGAAACCCTAAACAACACAAAAAGACACCCACAGAATGGGAGAAAATCTTTGCAAGTGAATGAACTGACAAGGGATTCATCTCCAAAATTTATAAACACCTTCTGCAACTCCATACCAAGAAAACAAACAACCCCATCAAAAAATGGGTGGAAAATCTAAACAGACAGTTCTCCAAAGAAGACATACAGATGGCCAAAAAACACATGAAAAGATGTTCAACATCACTCATGATTAGAGAAATGCAAATCAAAACCAGGATGAGGTACCACCTTACACCAGCCAGAATGGCCATCATCAAGAAGTCTGCAAACAATAAGTGCTAGAGAGGGTGTGGAGAAAAAGGAACCCTAGTACACAGTTGGTGGGATTGTAAATTGGTGCAACCACTGTGGAAAGCAGTATGGAGATTCCTCAGAAAACTAAACATAGAACTAGCATTGGATCCAGCAATCCCACCCCTGGGCATCTATCCAGAGAAAACCATGACTCGCAGAGACACATGTACTCTGATGTTCACTGCAACACTCTTTTCAATAGCCAAGATATGGAAACAACCTAAATGTCCATCAACAGAGGAGTGGATCAAGAAGATGTGGTACATATACACACTGGAATATTCCTCAGCCATTAAAAGGAACAAAATACCAGCATTTTTAGCAACATGGATGGACCTAGAAATTATCATACTAAGTGAAGTCAGCCATACAGTGAGACACCAACATTCAATGCTTTCACTGACATGTGGAATTTGAAAAAAGGACAGACTGAACTTCTTTGCAGAACAGACTCATGGATATTGAAAAACTTATGGTCTCCAGAGGAGACAGTTTGGGGGGTGGGGGGATGTGCTTGGGATGGTAATCCTGTGAAATTGGATTGTTATGATCATTATATAACTACAGATGTGATAAATTCATTTGAGTAATAAAAAAATAATAATCAACTGGTCATCATCTAAACTATGTATCATGAAAACTAGGTAAGTGCAATGTTTTACCCTGCCTTTTCTATTTGAACTTTACCATGTAGGAAGCAAACAGTAAATGAAGGGACATATCTCTCCTTGTAAAATTATTGCAGTAGTAAATGAAAACAAATGGTTTAAAAAAAGAGAGAGAGAGAGTGGGTTTATGAGGGATCGTTAGTAGACTATGCATTCAGCAAGGAGAAGGAGTTGCAAACCTAGGCACTAGGCATGCTGGGTTGCTGCAGATAGGCATGCCCCTCTGCAGAAGCACAATGATGACTCTCTAGATGCTATGCATAGACAGCTGACACCAGTCTTCCTCAATGCTAATGCTTGTTTAATGCCTAAAGATCAGAGTAAAAGCTTAACCAGCTACCAGCTAAGTGACTTTTAGAATAATAATTAAAAAAAAAAACTATATCCTGCACCTACAGCCCCCTCCTCACTTGACATAATCCTAAAGAGCACAATAAAAGCAGTGTAGTTTCTTGAGGTGGTGCTCTTGGTTCCTGAGACCTGAGTCCCCCTGTTCCCACCTTTGATTAAGATAAATGTCTCTGCGTTTTGTTTCATGTTAACCTTTTCCTAAGTTTCACAGCACCTGCTTTTGAGCCCTCACTGGCTGAGCTGGTCTCGGCATGGGACCCTCAGTTTCTCAACTTTTCCTTGCCCATGGTCCTCTGCCACACAGCCCTGTCCATAGCAGTTTATATCATGGGTGGCCGGCCAGAGACTCTTTCTCTCCAGTGTGCTGAGATGGAGTCTCATCAATGTAACATAACTGTGTAAATCACATTCAATCACCTTTCACATATTCAATTTGTTAGAAGCAAGGTACAGGTCCCCCCCACACTCAAGGGGAGGGGATCACACCAGTCATAACACTAGAAGCTGGAGATCAGAGTGGCCATATTAGAATTCTGCCTACCATGCTGTCCATCACTGAGAGTCCAAAAGAACAAATGCCATTGTTTTATAGTCAAGAAATATTTCCAGAGGAGATAATTCTTGCTCCAGGTAAGGCCTAGTAACTGGTAAAGCAGAGCCAAGAACACATATCTCCTGTCTCCTAGTCCAGGATTCAGTGTGTGTGTTTGTGTGTATGGTGTGTGGGGTGTGTGTGTGTGTGTGTGTGTGTGTGTGTGTGTGTGTAAAGAGCCAGATGGTAAAAGTCTTAGGCTTAGCAGACAGTGTAGTCTGTCACAAACACTTGACTCTGCCATTGTGGGGAGAAACCAGCCTAGGACATTATAGAAGCAAATGGATGTGGCTGTGTTCTAAGAAAACTTTCTTTCCATAACCAGGTAACAGGTATATGTGCAGGCCCCCGTGTGCCAATCCCATCCTCGTCCAGTGCTGTTTGAATTTAAGAGCATTTGTGTGTTAGTGCCAGTGCAGGTCATAACCACATTTACCCATTCCCAGTCCTCATTCAGCAAAAAGAAAATGACAGGTCCTTTGACCACTTCTGCTCTCACAGGTGGTATCTGCACAACTGCAGAGGTCCTGTTCTGAGCCCCTGAGCACCTACAATCACACTTGAGAATAACCAGCTTGATATGCTTCCTAGCAGATGCTGAACAGTCCACAATCCAGCTGTATTTTGGTTATGCACATGAGAGATCTAAATGTCAATGAGTTTAAATAATCTGCCCAAGGTCACAAGCCTAGTTAAGTATTGGACAGAAATCTCTTTGACTCCAAAACACATTACTTTAGCCACATTTTCTCCTGTGGCAAAATATGAATGAAATGTTATTAGGTCAGAGTAACAAGGGTACTATAAGGATCAGAACATCATTGATTGAGAAAGGTTTATCCCACGCCTTCTCGCTACTGAAATCACTCCTATGCTCCCGGGCTGAGGAATCTTAGAACGCTGTTGGAAATGTAATTATTTAGCCCCTTTGGAGAGTTTTTAGCCTCATGACTAAGTAGCAGCACTCTCTGCACGCTTCAGGTGACAAGCCAAGCTTTATGCTGGGCAAGTGGGATAAGGCAGCACTCAAAGTGTTCCTTCTGCCCTCCTATAGCTGATCAAGGTAGAGCAGGTGAGAACAGCAGAGAAAGGAGGGACTATGGGTGGGACCTGCTCCATGACTTGCTGAAATCAAGATATTCTGCCAAAAAAAAAAAAAATTCTACTTTCTATTCCCCTTGGTGCCCTGGGTCTGGCAACTGCAGAATATTTAGCTGTGATCATGAACCTGAGGTGTATTTAATGACTCAGCTCCAGTATCACAACCAGTGGAGATTCTGACTGTTCAGTGCCTGTATTGTACTTGAAAATGAACATACTTTAGAAATTCAGTGCATGCAGGTGCTTATGAAAGTTGTCATCTAGTGGATTCATTTCTCTCAGAGAAATAGGAAGGAAGCCTATCAGCTAAGACTCTGAATAAAAAGGAATCTTTGAGGTTGGAGGTTAGCGTCAAAAGGTATAAAAGAGTTACCTCCTAGTCTTGGAAAGTGAATGGGTCCATTGTCCTTATAAAGAAAGCAGAAATTATGAACAACACCAAAGCCATATTTGAGGTTAAATGGGTTCAGTAAGACCTGTCATCTCACAGTAAGACCCACATGAGTCTTTCTCTAGTCGAGTCTAGCCATACTAGTGAGGTAGGAGCAAGCAGGAGGTTTATTTTACCAGAACTAGTAGTTTCTGAGTAAGCAAAAGAAAGGGAGTTTAGGGTATATGTAAGAGACTGATTGTAATAGAGGACCATTGTATTTAAAGCAAGATAACAAAAGACACGAGATATAAGCTCATAAATTATGATTGGATTCTATTATAGAATAGCTGCATGACCTTGGAAAAATCTTACAGTTTCTGTTTCCTTGTGTTTGTTTGTATACGGCATATGGAGGTTCCCAGGCTAGGGTTCTAATTGGAGTTTATAGGTGCTGGCCTACACCACAGCCACAGCATCACCAAATCTGAGCCGTGTCTGCAACCTACACCACAGCTCATGGCAACACCAGATCCTCAACCCACTGAGCAAGGCCAGGGACCAAACCCGCAACCTCATGGTTCTTAGTCGGATTGGTTAACCACTGAACCATGATGGGAACTCCTGCTTGTTTGTTTTGTAGCACTGGCTAAAAGGAATCTTATTCCATTAGTTTCCATATTGAATGAGTTACTTTCTGTGCAAGTACTCTAAAACTATATGAAACTCAGCCAATAGTGGATTTCATTTGGGGACGTGGGAGGTGAATTAAAGTCAATATATCTATAAAGATATTGACAAGCACTCTCCTCAGGCATTACCAGCCACTGCATCTAGAGGACTTAATACCTGAAATGCCTAAATTTCCCTAACTCCTAATAACCTTTAAAGTCACCTGGAGCTGCCCCCTCCCATGCCCACAAGCCTGTGCTCTCTCACATGCTTTCAGAAATGAATCCTCTTTCACAGAACTCTGTAAACCCACCCCAGGACTCCTACAGCTATACTTCTGCTTTTATAGTTACATGGTCAGTTTACAGACATGGCTGGTTTCATTTTCCCTCAGGACAAGTTCTCACAATAAACTCTCAGGTCTCTTACAAACAGCCAGAATTATCTGGACATACTAGTCTAGAAAGATGTACTCTGATAGACTAAATAATGGCCTCCAAAAGATGTCCATGTCCTAATCTCTGAAACTTTTGAATGTGTGAAAAGGAAGTGGGCATATATGATTAAGTTAAGGATCTTGAGGTGGGAGATTCTGCAGGATTATCTGGCTGGGCTCAATGTAATCATTTCTTTAAAAATGGAAGCGGGAGGAGGATCAGAGGAGAGAGAGAGAGAGCAAAAGAGAGAGAGAGAAGTGACGACAAAAATCGAGATTACATTGATTCAAAAACCAAAGGATGCCAACATCCTTTAGAAACTAGAAGAGACTTGGTATAGATACTTCCCTAGTATATCCAAAAGTGTCCAGGCCTGCTAACACTTTGATTTAGCCTAGCGATACTGATTTTGGATTTATGACTTTCAGAACTATAATACCATTGTTTTAAGTCACTTACACTTGGATATATTTTTACAGCATCGATAGGAAACAAATGCATGCATCATTGGGTGTAATCTGTATCCTTTTCTGCAGCTATACCACACCAGGCCCAGGAATGTGTCAGGGTTGTCACACCAGTTCTGGAAACTTATCTGTCCTTTTTTTTTAAATGCAGAGTAGATATCATTTTACTGTTCTCTCTCCCTTGTTCCACGGTCCTTCTCTTAAATTCTTAGCAATCTCCAATGTCCCTACATTCACTGAAATGAAAGAAATCTGTCCCTTGTAGACAAAACAGTCTTTCACTCTTATGTCTCATAAATAGCCCTAAAATCCAGCACAGCCTTTCATAAGGCCTCTCTCCCATCCAAACTACCACCCGTTTCCCCAGCCTGTTTTCTCTGCTGGTTTTACAGTTGCTATTTAACAATGTATATTCTTTGCTCAAGCCTCCATTTCCAATGGCCTCTTTCTCATTTTCTACCATTTGCTTAAAAACATAGTGCTATTTCCCTTCTCTAAGTCAGTCCTACTTGACACTTTATTGCCCTCCAGCTATTACTCTATTTTACTTCTCATTCTTAATCTAAGTTCCCATATGAGTTGTCTACATAAATCACTATCATTTCCTCTCTACTCCCAATTAAATTCTTGGCAATCTCCTTTACAGTCCTGCACCAAACACAGGCTGCTTGCTCTTGTCACCCAGGCTGTATGGTACCTCCATAGTCTCCATCCTCCTTGACCTCTTTGGAGCCTCATTGTTCCTTTGGGAAATGTGGGATGTGGTTAAGAGCATCCCCTCTAGAAATGTACAGACCTGGACCAGAATTCCAATTCCATACTGAATATTTATGAGTTTCAATTTCATATAAAAGTGGATGCTATTGATTATCTCATGGAGTTGCTATGAGAATTACCTGAGATAATGCAAATCAAGTGCTCAAGGTGATTTTTAGTATCCTGACCTCATTCTCTTAGAAACCCTCTCCTATGCGGGATCCACTGACATTGCATCACTTTCGTTATATCTAAAAGTTTGATGGGTGTTTTATTCTCACATTTCCGTCCAGTGCTATCTAACATCATTGCTTGAGCAGTTTCTATAAAAAGGAACTGTCCCAAGCATTTTACATTTATGACTGTATGTGACCTCACAATAACTCTATGGAGAGATATTATTATAGTCTTCACATCACAAATGAAGAAATTGTCATAGCTACGGTAGGTTATTGAACAAACACACCCACCTAGCAAGTGCCAGAACTAGTATTCAAGTCTAGGCTCAAGTACTCAAATTTCAGACCAAGATTCTTTACCTTTTATACCATTTCAGTTCTCCCAGTCCTCTTTCCTTGACCCTCCCTCCCTCACTTACTTCTTCTCTTACCTCAGCTCACCTACTCTTCACAAATGTTTGTTTTCTAGCAGATATATCCCAAATCTCAGTCTCCAGCCATCGCCTCACTGGACTTGATCTCCTAGAATTCCATCCCATAATCAAAGGATGCCATGTACACTTGAAGCCTCTTTGGGGTTTTGTCAGCTTGCTGATCTCTTTTTGACCATAATCTACTGTCTCTAGCTCCTTAAAGACAGATGAATTCTCTGTTAAATTCTCTTATTCCTTACTAATTTCCCTTTATCTATTCACAGCATCAATTTGCCTGCCTCTGCAATTTTGCCCTTGTCTTTTTTTTTTTTTTTTTTTTTTTCTGGCTTCAATACCTCTTACTCCACCACCACTGTTTTCTTCTAACTGTTCTTCAGATTCTTTACAATCCTTGATTCCACAGACCAACTGTCACCACAATTGTCATTATGCTGTCAAGCCTTAATTGTCCAACCATAATAATGGCTTCTTAGTAAATGTTCTTATTTTAAAAGGTTGGCTGTTATAATTTTACCCACTATAATGTTTGAAAATAGTACACCTGTTTATGCATACAGATTGTGGGTCATGAGTTTGCAGAGGTCTCTTTATATCAGAGATCTGTAGCTAGAGCTAGAAGGAGAGAGGTCTTGAGGAAAGGAAGAGTCCTGATAATGACAGTAAGTGGGATCTATTTGCTTAGTTCACCAAATACGTGTTGAGAGCTTCTGTAAGCCAAATGACAAGTGTTGGCATGAAACAATGAAAATAATTACACGAAATACATGTTCTCACAGAAATTTTACCCTAGTGTAATAAAGACCAAACAATGACAATAAAAACATTTTTTTGTCAAATAGTGGTTAATGCCTTGGAGTTAAAATTACTTAAGGACAATATGGCATAAGAATCTGAACACAGTTATTGCTATTTTATATAGGTTAGTCAAAGAAGGGATCTCTAACAAAGTGGAATTTGAAGAGATATGCATATTAAGGAGATGGGCAAGCAAGTACTTTGGGATAAGCCCTCAAGGCAGAATAGCAAACAAAAAGGTCGTTAGCATTTTAGAGCTGTGCTATCAAAAAAGGAAGCCACCAACTGTTTACATCTAAATTAAATTAAAGACAAAATTCAGCTCCTCAGAGAATTACTCATGTTAAGTACAAAATAGCCACATGTGGCTAAGAGTAACTGCATAAGGCAGTGTACTCTCCTTACTGCAGAAAGTTCTATTAGACTTTGACAGTTTAAAGAAACAGCAAGGGATGCAGTGATGCTGACGCAGATTGAGTCAGGTGTGCTGTAGTGGAAGACGTGACCAGAAACAGTAAAGGGTTAGTTAGGTCATAGATAGGCAGAATACTAACTCAGGTAGTCAGTGAGGAGCATGGGTTTTCATGCATTCTTTGATATAGCTATTGATTAACATTTGTGGTTTAAGAGCTTCGGAGAATAATACCCCCACAGGACTTGTTTACTATAGGAAATGTACCTATGCCCACATGGGTCTTAATTTCTCATTCCTCAACTGATAGAAAAGAAATGAGAGGACTGGTGACTCAGTCTAAGGGAAGAGAAGGGAAAAGAAATCATTAAACTAATAGGACATTTCCACCCCTAAAACCCTTATTGGACAAGGACTGACATAGGTAACTGGGCAAGGCCAATGGGAAAAAAAAACACATCTTTCTGGACCCCACGTTGGTAGCTCTCCACCTTTAAGGGATAAAAACCCCTATAGGACAACAGAGAGTGGGAAGCTTCCCCCCCCACCCCCTCCTAGCAGCCCTCGGAGCTATTTGCTTTCCTATAATAAAGACTTTGTTTGCTTGCTGCCTGTGTGTTTGCAGAGTTCATTCTTTGGATTTCATTCTTTGCGTAAACAAGAACCTGGATTGCAGTAACATCTTTCCAGCATGATAGCCACAGACATTTACAATTTACTGAGAATTTTTTTGTGTGCTAAGAGCTTTTCTTCTATTTTCTCATTTAACTATTCCTACAAACCCATGAGGTTATATATATCCACTTGAGAAATTACCTAATTTTGGCTTAAAGTTTGAAAATGACTGGTCCTTGTAAAACTATTCATAATGAGCAGAGTAGAAGCTTTAATTCAAGTTCAGCTGATTCAAAATGCTTGGCTTTAACTATTCCATGTTGCTTCACAGATTAGAAAAAATGTTTAAATTAGGAAAGGTCTGAAATGATAGCATGTTTGAACATTTATCAATGGTCTGGGGAATTTTTTTCCACTCAACCAATATTTTTCTTATAACATTTGAATAAGAAATATCACAAATTGTATTAAAACTCAGGCCAACATGCTTTTCAAAGGTTCATGGTAAGAGGGAAGATGGCTGGGATTACTTGAAGTAAAGGACAACATGAAGTGAGAACTACTGTCCTGTACTGTTGGTTTCTTCTCTGTGAATATGAAGTAAACATTTTAATTCAATGAAATCTTAACTACCTTGATCATACATGTGGAGAGTCTATTAGAAAGGTAGTCAGGAGTCTCTCGAATATTCTCAAAATCAAATAAAAGATAAACAGTAGTGATTTGGGGGGTATTCACTTATGTATTTCCAATCTCCTGGGAAATATAAAGATCCCAAGAATCTTCTGCACATGTATTTTAAAAGAAACATAATCCCATAAAATTGAATTCTAATTTTAAAGTACCATCATGATTACTCTGATAAACACAGTTTTTTAATTTTCTACACACAAGTTAGGCATCCCAGATTAAAGGTGTGACATACACAGAATTAGAACTGCTAATTATCAGGCACAAAGATAAAACTCACAGCCAATGCATCGCCTAGACTCTGAATTCAACTGCTCATAGCATATATAGGAAACCTCAAAAAATACTTTTTCTGAGGGTCAATAAAATGTTATTTAATTAATCTATAACATGGTTCCTTTGGTCCATAATTAAGTTTAGACAGGTGAATAAAGAATGAGAATCCTGGCCATTTACAATCAGGCTACCTCTGCCCTCTACAAAATACACATATACATTGATTTTAGAAATCTATACATCTTTGAAAATTAAAATTTGCCTCAATAAGTCTGAATATTTACATAAGAACAAAGTTTTATGGCTTTACACACTTTTTTCCCCCAAAGGCCTATGAGGTACAAGGCCCTAAACCAGACATTGAAAGGTATTCATAATTTGACAGAAGCTACCACTGCTCACAGCGAGCAAGGAGAGGCAATTAATTATACAATGATCCAAACTAATACCTATTCAATCATAGCTATACCATCTTACAGTACTTGTTTAATTATACAATGATCCAAACTAATACCTATTCAATCACAGCTATACCAACTTACAGCTATAGGTCATCATATTGACACTCACAATTTTTTTCGATGTATATCAAAGATTTAGATCAGACATTAAAAAAAAGAACTTAATAACAGTCATCACTTTCCTTCTGAATTTAGACATTGGAGGTACATTAGTTAGTAGTACCACATAGTATTATGGGTTCTAACCCTGGTTTCAGGACTTAGTAGTCTTGCTCAGCAAGACTTGAGCTCTCTCTGCTTTGGTATTCTCCTTGATAAAATAAAATAGGAGGGAGTAGTAGATTGTACCTCACAATGTTATTGTTTTAAATTAATTTTTCACAAAAAATGCTCAGAACAGTGTCTGGTGCTCTGCAAAGATACAAGAAATATTAGCTATAATGGTTATTATTAAGTAGCAATGACATATATTTCAACTGTTTTCCCTTTTCCATAAAAAGGGAGAAAATATACCTTAGTACAGCTTGTGAAGCAGGTAACTACACAGTGTTTATAGGGGGTTTGTAAAAATATAGTAAAATAAGTAAATAAACAAACAAGAGGCAAAGCAATGCAGAACTCACTGTATTTTTTTTTTTGGGGGGGGGGGGGGGTGCTAAGCCCACAACATGCAGAAGTTCCTGGGCCAGGGATCAGCCTGAGCCATAGTAGTGGCAATGCTGAATCTTTAATGGCTAGGCCACCAGGGACCTTCCAGAACTTACTGCATTTTAAACTCACAAGTGTGTTTCATAAATACTAAAAGAAAAGCACACTGGAAACCTAAACCTTATAAATGATCGCCCCCAGCCTAGCAAGATGTCACGGTAATTAATATGTCCTGGAAAATTATAGTTGGTGACTGAGAAAGAGAATTCCTTATGGAGAAAAGGACATTTTTAACTGATTTGCTTTGCAAGGGGATGCCTTCTAGAAATTTAAGTCACTGTTTTGGACACTACAAGCTGAAAGAACAGAATGAATTAAGGTCTGAGACAAAGTCATGGGCCTTTACTCATAGTCAGGTGTGAATAGTGGGACTGAAAGCTAGAAGGGCAGGTTGGGGCCAGATAGCAGAAGGGTCGTAGTTAAACATGATCCTATAGTTGCTCAGTAATTAAACAGGCCTCACAATCGTAAATTATAGGATTTAGATTGGTGATTTAAAAAAGGAGGCATCTGGCAACATGGAGGGAGAGACTGGGTTGAGGCAAGAGATCAGATGCAAGGTGGCTAGGTAGGGGATATGGCACTAGATGAAATAACTGATGATCAAGGATGAAGTCAATTGGATGCAAAGACCAGGATGAACACCAGAGAAGTATACTGTGGTCATAAATTATCAAGCAGCTTTCCTCTGAGATGAGGAGAAAATCCTTTGAATTTCTACTTAAAAGATTTTTTTAAATGTGCATCCCTACATTAAGGTTGTTTTCCTTTTCCCTAATCACAGTTGGGTTTTGTTCTTTTAGAAACTTGTAAATTCAATCAGGAAACACACCTTATTTATCAATTCTAGACATCTAAGGAAAAAAATATTTATGGGTAGCTTTTTATCCCAGCTTGCAGACACTTTTTTGAAGTAGAGATAAAGTGAATACTGTTATTTTAGGTTTAGTAAGTTTAGTATTTCTTCATTCAAATGTCCCCCGCCTTCTTAAAAGCCTTTCTGGTAGTCTGGAATCAACAGAAAGATTGTCTCCAAGTTGTTTCTTCAATATCAGAAGCCATCCTTTGTAGATGAAGCCCTAGGTGAATTTTTTGGGGTCTTCTTGTCCAACAAGGCACAAGATGGTGTTTAGAGATACTGATCCTCCAGTGTTGAGCATTATGCTTTATTATGTGTTGTAAATGATAAGTAGCATTCAGTGATTCACTATCATACTCTGCAGGTACTGAAGCCCAGTGTGAAATCTGGCCTGTGCTTCTGAAGGGCTTACAGGAATACATTCTATGTTTTGGAATAAGAAAGAATGTTGAGAGAGACAAAGATAGAGAGGCAGGGGGGTGAGAGAGAGGAAGCAAACATAATGATTCTTGTTTCTTTCCAATCTCTACTCCTCTCTTCATAGTTTACTATGAAGCTAGATAACAATAAAAACTGTGATAGTCTCAAAAGATTAATTGAAGGACCCCAGACAATTGAGGGAAGAAGATAAATATGGATTACCAGGTAGGAAGCATTCAAAATTTTCACCATCACCATATTTGAAATGTGCTCGGTAACTAAAGGCTGCATGTCATTCATTGCAATTACCATCAAACAAGGTATATCTTGAGTTTGGTAAGATAGAAAGCCCTTTTAAAGTTAAGAATATTTAAGATTATTTTTCAAAATAAAGATGATCTGAGAAAAATAAAGGTGGCCTAGAGAAAATGGCAACAATAATGAGTAATTCAATTTTGATTTTCTCAGATTTGTATGTAAGTGTGTGTACATATGAAGAAGAAAACATTAAAGAGGATATACTTCCGAACTTGTGGATAATAAGGATCAGATTATCCTCATGCTGTGAGCAACTGGGAACAGGGCAAAAATCTATAAAACAATGGCTGTCAAACTGACTGAGTCTTTGTCGGGGGTGGGGGGTAGAGCTCTTTTATCACTGGAGGGGTCTCCCTGAGCCACTGGCATGAAGCTCTGAAAGCATGTGTTACATCTCCACAAAGCCAGGCTGACCCACTGAGAGCCACATGTGGTGGGAAGTTGCTCTTGCTCTGAACAGCCAGAAGAGGACACTTGGAGAATTCCTCAGGTATTCCAGAGAACCTTCAGACACACCACATTCTGTACCAGGAAGACCTACCCCTGGAATGAAGCCTTCTCTGAGTCTTTTCTGTAAAGTGCAAAAATAGGTCTCAAAGGGGTAAAATTGACTCCCCAAAATATCAATGTCAGGACAACATATATTATTTAAAGGAAGATAGATTCTGGACTACAAAAGGTTAAGAATCCAATGTAAAATTTTACTAGACTTGACAAGAAATAAGAAAAATAATCTTTAACCCAGGACAAGAGTAAGTCAAAAGGGAGAAAGGAAGACATGACAGAGATTTAGGAGCCAGCGATGAAGACAGCACAATAGGTATAATAAATATGATAGGGCTGATAACACAGCCATATTGAAGTGAGAAAAAGAAGTACTTTAAAAAAAATTGAATACCCAGAGATGAAAAATACAATATCTAAAATAAAAATTCAACTGGATGGGATTAATAAAAAAGATTAGACACTGCAGAAAGATTAATGTAAGTAAAGATATATAAATAGAACCCATAAAACTGAAGCATTCATATGAAAGTAACTTAAAATACTGATAGAATTTAATGAACTGTAATTAGCATCCCAAGGGAAGAAAAGGAGTACAAAGATGCAAGAATTTATGCTTGAAGTTTGCAAAATTTTATGAAAACTATAAAAGCAAACATATCCAAAAGCTAAGAAAAAAGAGCAATGCACATTAGGCACACATATGCACATACTGAGTCAAGTTAAAATTAAGTTGCTGAAAACTATCAATAGAGAAATAATTTTAGAAGCAGCTAAAAGTGTGAGGGGTCTGGATGGGTGATACATTACACAGAAGTAAAAATCAGATTGATTTTAGCTTTACTACCATAAAGTATGCAAGTAATAACATAATGAATAATATCTCAGGGTTTAAATTGTACAAAATATATACTGAAAAACAGAGTTTACATTATTTAAAGCAAAACAGACTGTTTGTAATAGCCTTCCTGATAATTTTAAGACAATGTAAGAAGAGATAGTGGGTATATGAGGCCAGTGTGATAAATCCTCCAACCCAGGCAAGTTCTCTAATATTTGCAGTCTCAGGAGTAATCCTAGGAGAAAACCAAAGAACTGACTGGGTTGGCAACCGAAAACAATCATAAGAAGTAAGACTTTCTTTCTCACTGTTTAAAGTCACCAAGTTTTGGGTAGCTTTTTTTTTTTCTTTAGAGTAATAGTAACAGAATCAAAAATCAATTCCAGATGTGGGGTGCTACCATAGCAAAAACCTACAATATGTGGGAACGACTTTAGGGAGGAATAGAAGGGAAAAGCTGGGAGATGAGACTGTTATTGGAGACGTGAAGACAAATGAGAAATTTGCTATTAAAGGCTGTTATAACTTGGCAGACATAAAAATTACCTAGTAAATGCGTACAGCTTGCTAAAGCAATTTCCAAATGGAGTAATGCCAATTCTACCTGGCTTCTTTTAGTTGTGTATGTCATTGCAAAAGAGAGACAAATTACAGAATAAATTTTCAATTGCAAGAAGAATTTAGAGTAAAAAGAGAAGGTCCAGGTATTTTTCTGAAGCCAACAAAAATTTCCAAAATAAGAAATAGCCTTAGAGTAAATATGGAATCAAGGGTGGGTTTGTAAGAACCCTTGTAAAAATCTCTGACATAATTAAAACAACTCTTTGCAGAACTCCCTAAATTTAAAATAGATGTAATTAAAACTGGAAAGGCAATACCACACAACTTTCTCACATATGGGCCAAAAGAGAGAGAGATTTAAGACAAAAAAGCACATCTCAGTTCTCACCAGAACCTGTCAATGACTTCAAATGAGAAATCTTAAAAAACAAAACAAAACATAACAACAACAACAACAAAAACTGAGTTCCGAAAACTCTCCAAACTTTGAAAAAAACACATGTAACCAGGACTTCTTGTCTTGGAATAAAAATTTTACCAAATGTAGTTCTCTCCATTCTTTTTTACACAAACTGCCAGTCAAAATTTGATTTGCAGTCAGGAAAAAAAGTGGGGGCAAAGGAGTAAGGAAGTGAGGCCCACCTACCCCCACAAATACATTGAAAATCTATCTATATGTAGGACTATTCATACAGAAAATTTGCTGAATGCTGAAAAAAGACCCCAGGATTCAAGTATCATGAAAAACTTCATGATACTGCATAGGAGAAACGAAATAAGAAGAAAAGGAGAGAAAGAGAAATGAAGAAACAAAGTAGGTTGAGACCTGCACCCTTAGAGGGAGCTTGAAGGAGGAAAACTCCTGCACCCTGGGATGCTCCCACACCAGAAGGGAACTAGACAGAGGAAGATCTATGGAGTACTGGAAGAAAGAACAGCAATTAGTGTAAAGTAGTTGAAACAGAAATGATCCTCTACAAACGGTCAGTCTCACTGCTCTGCATCTCAACCATAGGCTGATGTCAGCAGGGGCTGGGACGTGCAACTCCGTACTTGGAGATTAGACTGAGAGAGAGAGAGAGTGAGAGCTAGGGCTAAGCTACATGGGAAAAAAAAATAGGATTGATAGTGCAGAGACAGCCTGAAGGGACTAGAGTCTGGAGTGACTACATCTGAAGCTCTAAGCTGAAGAAACACAGTCAGGCCTGGAAGCTAGATGCCATTGTTAGGGCTGCTAGAGGGAAGGGGCAGGTTCCACCTCTATAACCTTACCCCCTGCTGACTCTCTCAGGCTGTAGAACAGAACTTCTCTAGCTACAAGATATACCCTCTAGTCATGGCTATTTAGCAACAGTTGGGCAGCAGTCCATAACCTTTAAGGGTACAGAGAGAGTGGAGCAAATGGAGGGAACCCTTGGAGCAGGCAGAGGGAACTTGGGAATAGCACAGGCCCTGTGATCCCAGGCAGTAGCCAGACAGGGGAACACTGAAGCTATTCCTGAAATAGTGCAAACAATCCTGGGGCTGGAAGGGGCCTGCTAGTCGAACAAAGGGCAGAAGGTGAATTTGGAAACAGTACAATCTGTGCAGGAGTCTGCATGGGGTATCCTAGGTGTTTAGGGAGCCTCAATTTACCTAGATGGCCAAGAAAATTATTTCAGAAAACAGCAAAAAACAAACCTGGGAGTCAGAAGGGGCTCCTGGCCAGATGAAAACCTCAACTTGTCTAGGGGGTGGAAGCTATACTTGGAAACATTGTGGATGGTCTGGGAGTCCACACTGGGCCTCCTGGGTAGGCAGAGATCCTCAGGTTGCCTAGGGGGAGGGAAAGTAATTTCTGAAACAGCAAGAAAAATCCTTGGGAATAGCACAATCTCCATGATCCCAGCCAACAATCAAGTAGAGGACTGTGGAAGCAGCATACATTGCACAGCTAGCCAAAGATGTTGAGAGGGTCCCATTGGCACATATTTTATTTTGCAGTGGCCACAGGGATCACTTTGCTATCGGCCTGGTAGGGGGAGGGACCACCAGAATGGTGCAGGGTTTACAGCAACAGAGAAAGCCCTTTAGCAACAAATAGGGAGCAGCCCACACCCTTGGGGCTACAGAGAATGCTCCCTAGACTGGCCAAAGGGAGTGACTACAGAAATGTACCTGACCCCACTCTTTGGCACATATCCATACAAAACATTCATTGAAAAAGATAAATGCACCTGCATGTTTATCACAGCATTATTCACAATACCCAAGACATGAAAACAACCTAAATGTCCATTGAAAATGAATGGATTAGGAAGAAGTGGTACATACATACATTGGAATAATACTCAGGCAGAAAAAGGACAAAATAATGCCATTTATGGAACTAGAGATTGCCATAACAAGTGACATAAGTCAGAGAAAGACAAATACCATATATTGTCACTAACATGTGGAATCTAAAATATGCATGGATGATCCTATCTGCAAAACAGAAACAGATCATGGAGAGCAAACTGGGGGTTGCAGGGGGGAGGAGGGAGGGAGTGGGATGGATGCAGAGTTTGGGCTTGTTGGATTCAAACTACAATGGTGTACAGCACAGGAAACTGTGTGTGATTGGGTTGCTTTGCTGTACAACAGAAGTTGAGGAAACATTCTAAATCAACTAACTTTCATTAAAAATTTTTTGATTTGCATTTGGGTGAAACTACATTGCTCAAGAGATTTTTAATCTACTGTAATTTTCACATACAACTCATGGGCCAAAAACAAAACAAACAACAAACAAAACTAGTATGAAACTTTCTACCAGATAAGCTTGCAAAATTCCCCAAAGCATAGGTCAGTTATACACAGGTACGTGAAGGGGTGTCATAATAAATTGTATTACTGCATAATTTGATGATATTATACATCGTTAGCAAGTTTAAATTATCCACTTTTGTCGAAAAAAGTCACAAAAATATGTTCTCACAGTCTTAAGAGAATAATATTAAGCCAGTCAAAGAAGCTATCCAGCCAGTGCAGTAGGGGATATCAAGATTTAAGGAGTCTCTGATCCCCCAGGGTCTCCATTAAGCAGGTAACATTTAATAAAATAAATCTGAAATCCAACAAAAGGTTGAACACACAAAGGCTTTAGCAAGGACTACAAGCAGAGAGCCTCTAGGGAACTCCAAATGATTGAATTCTAAAGAACTCCACCTAGACATCTCCTTTGAAATGGGACTTAGCTTATGCTGTGTGCTGTACAGAGGCACACCATCCTAAAGACAATGAAAAATTACTCAGAGAAAGGCAACTTCCCCTTTTTCTTTTCTAAAATTTATTTTCAACTCTCTTTTAATGTTTTTCAAAAACAATAAATACAACACTTCAGACTTTCACTATCGAATCACATCCCTACCTTTGAAAAACACACAAAGAAATAAACACTCCTTCTGTCTTAATCTCACACTTCAGGCATCTGCTTGTGAACCAGAAAGCCTGGATTCAGGGGAAGGGGAAAAAAATGCAGGAGAGAAAATTTGTATTAGGTTTGCAAAGCTTTAATTAGCAGCTTATTAAAATAACCAATACAGGGAGTTCCCATCGTGGCTCAATGGTTAACGAATCCGACTAGGAACCATGAGGTTGTAGGTTCGGTCCCTGCCCTTGCTCAGTGGGTTAACAATCCGGCGTTGCCATGTGCTGTGGTGTAGGTTGCAGACGAGGCTCGGATCTGGTGTTGCTGTGGCTCTGGCATAGGCCGGTGGCTACAGCTCTGATTAGACCCCTAGCCTGGGAACCTCCACATGCAGTGGGAGTGGCCCAAGAAATTACAAAAAAAAAAAAAAAAAAAAAAAACCCATAAAATAACCAATACAGATGGCTGTTTAACCAAAATAGTCTATGAAGTAAATATTGTTTCCAATTCTTGCCAAAGAATTTGTCATTAGGTTTGTCTACCTTGTTCTTATTCTGTTGGCCATTAGTAGTCTTTAAAATGCACTCTATGATTTGCATGCTTTTTCCATGTCTTCATTACATAAAATTATATGTATATTGAGAGCCTGTAAATATATTTAAAATAACCTTTTCAGGGTATTTACAAGTGATGAAACCAAGTTCAGAAAAAGCCAATAATATTTTCGTGATACAATATTAAACAATAGACTTAGGGTAGATATCCATTTTTGTACTTAAAATGGTCCTAGGGTGGGTCTATTGATTATCTTTATAAGAAACTGCAAAGCAGTTCTCCAATTTGGTTTTATCATTTTGCCCAGGAGATACATATGAAGCCTCCTGTATTATTTATTATTCTATATCACATTAACAATTGGCATTATCAGTCTTTTATTTTTATCTATTCTATTAGCTGTAAAATGATATATGAATTACTGCATTTCCCTTATATTTATGTTGAGAATCTTTAATGTGTTTATGTGCCATTGGTATATCTTCATTTATGAACTATCAAGTTTTTTCTCATTTTTTTTCTGGTGGTGAATTATGTTTATTATTGATTGATAAGAGCTCTTTTCTTATTTTAAGTTTGCTGACTGAAATATGTTGTGAAAACAGTGCTTTGCCTTTGTGTGTGTGTGTGTGTGTGTGTGTGTGTGTGTTCTTGTTTTGTTTTGTTCTGTCTTTTTGCTATTTCTTGGGCCACTCCCCATGGCATAGTGAGGTTCCCAGGCTAGGGGTCAAATCGGAGCTGTAGCCACCAGCCTACGCCAGAGCCACAGCAACGCGGGATCCGAGCCGCGTCTGCAACCTACACCACAGCTCACGGCAACGCCGGATCGTTAACCCACTGAGCAAGGGCAGGGATCAAACCCGCAACCTCATGGTTCCTAGTCGGATTCCTTAACCACTGAGCCACGACAGGAACTCCCTGCCTTTGTGTGTTTATCTCTTCATTTTCTTAATTGTAGTTTTGGATAGAGGAGATTGGATAAAGATGATTTCTCTGATCTTTTCTGGTAGCTGAAATCTCAAAGGTCCTCTGATAGATTTCTCTTGGTTTGCCCGCTCTGACCCCTGCCTTTGGAGGGTGGATATATTTCTACTTGCAGGAAGCCCTGGCCATTTCAGCTCTCTGATTTTTTTAAATTATAACTTTTTTTTAGGTTATCTGCCTAGTTTTGATTGTAAGGATGAAAATGGAAATCTCTAGTGAGTTTCTCCATCCTAATCAAAAAGGAAAGTCTGTTTCATCCAATTTTAAAATATCTCACTAGGTTAGAACACAAACAGACCACCCATGGGTGTCAGGAACTCAGATGAGCCTGCGACTGTTGAAGTAACTCATTACAAACAATGAGCCAAAATGACAATAACAGCCCAGTCTTACATCACTTACTGTGAAGTGCCAACACCCCCCCCCACACACACACACACACACCCACTCCCACTCCATTTTCCCTGAGGAAACAGTGTACTCGTCAAGAGTTAGGTACCCAGAACAGGTACAGGGCTTATCCCACCGCCAAAGGAGCCTGAAGAAAGGGCTCCTTAGTTTTTCGGACCCTGAGACTGAAGAAGAGGGCAAAGAGGTAGGTCTAGGAGTGGAAGAGGACCGAGAACAAAGTCAGAGTGGAGAAAGGTGCTTCAAGGCTTTCCTCTCCTCCCTTCAGCTGCCATGAGGAGGGTCCAGGCCGAGATGCCTGAAGAACACCTCAACTGAAAGCCCTAGATAAGAGGATTCAGGAATGAAGGCACAAGGGCTAGGAATGCAAAGGTGAAAAAAAGTGGAGTTCCCATCATGGCACAGTGGGAACCAATCCCACTAGGAACCATGAGGTTACAGGTTTGATCCCTGGCCTTGCTCAGTGGGTTAAGATCTGGCATTGCTGTGACCTGTGGTGTAGGTTGCAGACGAGGCTCAGATCTGGCTATGCTGTGGCTGTGGCGTAGGCTGGCAGCTACAGCTCCAATTAGACGCCTAGCCTGTGAACTTCCATATGCCATGGGTGCGGCCCTAAAAAAAGACAAAAAAAAAGGGACTGACAGAAGGGCCTGAGTCTTTGACCACAGCTCTCCTGAAAGTCTTTAATGGACTGTCTACGTACCAAGTCTGTTGTGGGGAGGGCAGCTTTTACTCGTGATACCTAAGTGATACTGGAAAAGTCAGTTTCCTCATCTATGATATGCAGATAATAGAACTTTTTCCATAGGATTATTCTGACAATATGGTTGGCCCTCCAAATGTACAAGTTTCACATCCATGCATTCAACCAATCAGACTAAAAATATTACCCACCCACCCCCAATTCCAGAAAGTTGCCAAAAGCAAAGCTTGAATTTGCTGTTGGCAGGCAATTATTTACATTGTATTTACACTGTATTTAACACCACTCACATAGCATTTACATTGTATTAAGTATTATAAGCAGAGATGATTTAAGTACAGGGGAGGATACTTGCAGGTTATATGCAATTGCTTACACTATTTTATTATAAGAAATTTGAGTATCTGTAGATTGTGGTATCTACAGGAGTCCTGGAACCAGACCTCCATGAATACCACAGAATGACTGTACTGGTAAAGCTCTGAGACTAGTGCCTGCTATTTTGTAAGAACTCAATTGTTAGCTTTTTTGGTTTGGTTTGGTTTGGTTTTCTTCTAATCTGCTTTTATGCTGTAATTCTCTAAAATATTCTGTTATATCCTGACAGGAATCAATTGTCAATCAGAATCTGCAAGCTTTTTAGGAAGTGTCTACTATTTAAGAGGGGAAACCTTTGTCTCAAATAGGACCAAGAATTATGAAAGTGTGAGAATCTGCATTCTCTCTCTCATCTCTATGCCCCAATCTAGCTCTGTTCTCAAAACCAGCAGATCTCAGATAATTTTTTTAACTAACATAGCTTTATTTGCCCCTGTCTTGAAAGAAAAAGGACAAGCACCAAGAATAATGAAATAAACACATGGATTTTAGATATAGTGTTGGTTACCAAGTCTAATTTATTGGCTATGTCACCAAAAGAAAATCACCTCAACTATCTGAGTTCCTCACCTACATATAATGGGAAAACTAACTTATTTGGGCATATGGCCATATGTTTTTTAATATATATATATATATAGTGTTCAATAAACAATAGCTATTAGTTGAATTACTATAATATCCAAGAATGACAGTATCATATACTGTTATTGTTTGATGCTCAACTCTCTGAACATTAACTTTGAATACTTGAGTGTACAAATCTTATCACCTGCTGCTATGAGACAAAGTTCAAATTTTATAATGAAATGCTAAAGGTGTAATTTTTTTCCCTGAAATATAAATTTAATAATCTGGTGTTGTGGTGTATATTAGATCTCACAGTATCTCTGAACACTCAAAAATTAATAACAAAGTTTTTGAACCCAAGAGAATCAGATTTATTTATTATTAATATCTCCACATACTCCTGAGTATTTTGGTCTTTCTTGTATCAGATAACTTTTTTTTTTCAGTGCCTCTGTGTGTGTGTGTGTGTGTGTGTGTGTGTGTGTGTGTGTGTGTGCGTGTGTGTATGTGTGTGTATTGGGGGGGGGTGTCTTGCTTATCTGAAGTACTGCTTATCTGAAGAGGTTGTTCTGAGCCCCTGAAACTTGATCTTAGTGGTCAGGATATGGGAGTAAATGCAGGTATCTATATAGATTCTTTAACTTTGGACTGCATAAGAGTAACAAATGATTTTTTCATATTGACTGAGTCACAAGGACAGTTTTAGGTGCATTTATATAGGGTCCCTTACTTAAATGAGCCCCATCATGGGTTTAATGATCTTTAAATATTTAATCATTTTTTACTAAGGGCCTAATAATTGCATTTTGCACTGGACCTTTTGAGCTTATAATCTGTCAACTCAAACTATTTGTATTCACTCTATACAAATTTGCACAATAAATATAAAAATTCTGTGAATGAATTTCAACATCAGTCTTAAATTTCTCTTCTTTCAGAAAAGGCAATGACCCAAAGCCTGGGCAACTGAAGACAGTTGTGATCTGGATTGGGTCTTGTGTATGCCCCATATTGTTCTCCCTGTTTGCACGGAGGATTTTGGTCTTGTTTAGGTCTCACAACTGAGTATTAGGTGGTGCTTCTTCTGAGATATTATTCTTTGATTGTTTTGAAAGCCTATTCTTCTCAATGAAATGCCGTGTATAAGCTTTGCTCTGGAGCAGCAATTTCTGTGTATTTTTGTGTTCTCATTGTCGGCTGGTATCTAAAATATTAGAATTCTACCAGCAAAAACAATTTGAACATTTTTTTTTTCCTTGTGGGAAGAGTAATGTTTATTTGAAGTATAATCTAAAAATAAATCCCCATTGAAGAGACAATATGAACTGCATGGCAAATACGTAACACTATATAAAAAGTACACCTCAGAGAAGCTATTGCTGAGAAATAATTCAGCCGTATGTTCCTATGGTTGTGGGGTACAATTTCTTTGTAACCCATAGTTTATTGCCCTTTGCCAAGCAATTGTGCACCACCTTTCTTATGGAGTGCAACCCTTCCCCTAACTCTGCTTCTATTTGGTTCAGTGGGACTCCATCCACATATAGGGGTAAGAATAATAAGAGGAAACAACCTGACCCAGTCCTGGGTGATCAGCATAATCCCAGGTTCCTAGACACAAAAACTGTTCTACAGATGGTCCTTGATTTGAGATGTTTCAAAGTGAACTCCAAGATACATGCAGGAGTTAGAGAGGTTTTATTTTCTGGTCAAACTGTTGATAGTAAGGATGATATAAGGTCAATATGTTCAAGTTCACTTTTATGAAGCCTGTGAATAAAGAAAACATAGTGCTAAGGTATAAGAATGCCATTGTTTAGTCCCCTGGATTAT
The DNA here is from genome assembly GCF_016906955.1 of Phacochoerus africanus. Classification (NCBI taxonomy): domain Eukaryota; kingdom Metazoa; phylum Chordata; class Mammalia; order Artiodactyla; family Suidae; genus Phacochoerus; species Phacochoerus africanus. Next base: position 35,770,588 of record NC_062547.1, on the reverse strand, counting down.
GCTTCCCTGTTATTTTCACATGCAATGAAAAATATTTACTTTTTTATACATCAACTTTTAGTTGTGTCTTCTACTGCAATCAGACAGATGACTCCTAAATAACAGCTGGTTAGCTAATCCGTATACTATTTACGTACATTGTTCTTATTCATATTTTGTTTACATTTTCTATTCTTTACTGTGTTTCTCATGGCTGAGCGTCACTATTTAATTTAATGGAATTAGGAAAAAAAACCTCTTTGGTAATTCCAAGGATACTCTTATCCACAACCTAGAATAATGATATATTGTATTTTATTTGTCTTTGGTTGTAAAATTATCATTTCAATCTACTCAAAAGTAGACTTAACATCTAATAATTGTTAATTATTCATTAGGCTATTATTGACATCATGTATGTACCTAGTATAGTTAGATAAGGAACCCTCCAAAGATACTGATTTTTCCTAAGATGTTCCACTCTATTTGTTCTACTACAATCTTCATTATCACTTGTAAGTAGCTTTTTATAAGGTAGTATTTCCCTAGTTTTATACACTTATATACTACATTCAAAATGTCATTTGCAGGCCATCTCTTTGTTTAATATTTTTCTTTGAATTGGTTTAAATTTTTCACTTATCTAATTATATGTCCTTAATATGTATTTAAAATAGATATATAACAAAATTTAAAGTCACTGTATATATTAACGAAAATCAGTTTGTGTTATAGAGATACAGTTGTGCACCTTTGAAACAATATGAAATTAAAAGTGAAACAATAATTTTTATCTTTTAAAAAAGGTCAATTTTGATGTCCAGTGCCCTACACCAACTGTATAAACTGCTATGTCCATATCCTGTGTGGTGGTGGTGGTGGGGGGGAGCTAATTAACCTTTAGAGGAAAGTATGCAATAGTTTCCTAATTCTTTGATACAGGCTTCAACATTGCTAGACACATAATAGATATTGAATAAATGATGTTGGATTGTTTTTATCACTTTCCTAAATTATAGAGACTTTCTTGGGAAAGCTTTTGAGAGTCACATTTAATTTCCCAACCAGGTAATAATACTCCATAATAGATAAAAATGTACCTGCTAAAGTGAATTATACTCAAATCTGTTCTTTTTATCTTTTTTCTATTATATTACAGATAGCATGAAAAGAGACTGGCATAATAAGGGATTCAATGGAGCACTGTCTCTGACAGTTCATTTCAAATTGCAGCCTACAGAGGAGTTACCAAAGCCAGAGCAATTTCAGTAAATTGGTGCAATCTTAATGCCCATCTTGCCTGATTGTTCTTCAAGAAATCAATAACAAAACACTGTCCCTGACAAATGACTATAAAGCTTACTTACCATACTGCAGAAGAGCTCTTGCAGGATGCATGCAAACCTGTGGTTCAGCTACGTAATTCCTGGACTGAGACACCTAAAGTTTCAGAGTTTGAGAGTATACAAAAATTATTTAGCCTGGTTCTCAGTACCTGAAGTTTCACATGCAAGGGCAATTTATTCTTTTTGTGGATATCACTAGATATTGTGCAAAAAGCAGTGTTACAGAAATATTATTTTAATGGTTTCTTTGTTCTCTGATTTCTTTTTGGTTTTGACCAATCACAAACACTAAAAAAAGACTGGGAGTGGAATAAAAAGAGAGGATCTCTATTATCTGGTCTCCTCTGTTAAAGGCCATTATCTCTTGACTTGCTGTTCTTACCTACTGCTAGATTGCTTTCAGGTTCCGATAACAATTCTCAACTTCTGTCCTATTAAAACCAAAGGCAGTGCTTGCTTAACTCTGCTTTAGCCCAGGGTGCTTCATCAATCCTTGATAGTTTTAACTCCATCCATGCTCTCATAATAGTCCTTCTATTAAACTCTATTTAATAACTCATTTTGAGCTTGCACTTATTTTCATGCTGGGAATCTGCTACATTAATACCAGGAGGGGACCCAAGAAACAGATTCCCTAAATGGGGCTATGGAGTTGAATTTTTCGCATATTTGACAAATGCATGAATATTCTGTTCAGGGAGAAGGGGCCCCTGATAGTATGTGATTACAATGGCATCATGATTATAGAATTTATTGTGATAGGGAGAGAAGTGCAAATGGAGTGCAAGACATCGGGAGAGTATCTTTTAATAGCTTAGCATGACAATGAAGCATAAATAAAAAGTGTGGCTTAAGATGCTACTTCTGATGGGCAAAGTAAAGGCTTTTAATGCTCAATTCAGGATGGGAAAAAAAAAACTGGTTACCAATTTTAGTGATAGTGGAACAATCATTGTGTCTAAATACACAGTTTGGAAAGATGGCAAATCTATTAAGTGTTCAATCCATCCAATTTTCTGATAGTGAGGGAAAGGACTGAGAATCTGAGATAAAGGGATAGGGACAGTAGATTCGATATAGCCAAGGAAAAGGACTTGAACATCTAAGTCCCACGGAACTTTCTTGCTAAAGACAATGTATTCCTATCTTCTCTCATGACCTCTAAGCACATATTGAGCTGGATGTCAACAGGGCCAGCACACACACACACACACAAAAACAAACCAAATGAAACAAACAAAAACACACCAGAGCCTGGCCTATAAAATAGAAGAATTACAAGATCTTGCCAATTTGAATCAGAAGGATAGTGGGCACACATGAATTCTTTTTTTGTCAAAACAAATGTACTTACTTGAGATTTAAAGCACTGGCTTGCATCAGCTTTCCAATGTCAAGCTCATCATCAGGAAAAAAGCTGTTTTGATAGAACCAAGGAAACACCTGTTGAAGGCTTAGAGTAACACCTAGGAGAAAACACCCTATAAACACGTGGTTCGGATTTAAAGGATGCTCTGTATGCTCTAGACAAGTAAATAATATAAGGTGAAGTCTCCCTTGCAGCTACATCATATGCATCCAGGAATTAAAATATATAAATGAAAACAGTCCTTGGTACTATTTCACCTAATAAATCCTTGGAGAATTTTTTGCTTCCTATTGCTTTATCCTTTGGTTCAATAAATTTAGAAACCTTGTACCCCAATGGAAAAATGCCTCAATCTGGGAATATAGCCATAAAAACTTTTCATCTTCATGTGGACTCCTCATGTCATTAAACCAAGAGGCAGAGAAGAGAGTCACTATATTAGCTGAGGTTCTTGATAATTACTATACAACAGAAATCATTGGTAGGAACAAAAACTATATCTGAAATCCATCAAATATACTGGGAGGTTCTTAACCCTATTGAAAACTCTAAAATTTCCATTCAGTAAACACTTGTTTTGGACAATGTCAGCTCTTTCTTTTAGGGGTACAGGAATAACATGATGATCAATGCAAGACATACTAAAATCTGAGATATCAAGGAATTGTGACATCCAATAATTCTTTCATCCTTTAGAAACACATAACAGATTTTTTCACTCCCCTGGGCTCAAACAATCCAAAGTCCCTACAAGGCCATGTAGGATTCTATTTGCTGCTTCTTTGTCTGCCTTAAATTCCTATCATTACCCAGGCCCCACCCTTGTTCTTTCTGGACCCATTACACCTGTCTTGATATTCTGGGAAGTGTTAAGCTCATCTCTACCAAGGACCTCAACCTAGAACACCTGTACTTAGAGCATCTCAGGACTTTCTACATAGCAGGCCTTGGACAGTGCTTAAATTTCACATCTTAGAAAAGCTTTCATAGCTTAACTGTCTTAAATATGAGTGCTTCCCTCATCATGATCTATCCCTCTTCTAGATTTATTGCTGCCACAGTACTCATTGTTCTGAAAGTTAAGCCAGTAATTTATTGGATGACTGCTTTATGGCCCATCATCTCTGGGGGGCAGGGGAGAGGGCAGGGGGAGGAGAGGAATTAAACTCTGAAATCAAGAACTCTGTCTTCCTCCCTGAATTTTATATCTTGAATCTCTAGGACAGTGTATGGCACTTCATAGACACTGTGTTATCGTTATGAATATTTTACTGACTCTAAAGTTTCATGAGACTTTCCCTTATCTCTGTGTGGCTAGGCAGGGTATTTATTCTTCTATGAACCTATTTTCTCATCTATAAAAATTGGAAAAAAATAATATATGCCCTGGCTATCTGTGATGATGCATGTGAAAGTGAATGGATACTAAAAGTTCTGCTTTATAATTCTCACATTCCTTTCTCTCCACTCCTAGTCCTTGAGTATGCATCGCTTGATTAAATCATAGTATGCATCATTTCAGGCATGTTATCTAATCCATGTTTTTTTTTTATAAGTAACAAGCTTTGTTTTCCATGTAAGTGTTGAATTATGTTTAAGTCTAGGCTTTACGCTATACAGAAATTCAAATATTCTATTTAAATTGGAAATGAAAGTTGTAAAATAATTTTTGGCCCTCTAAGCCTGTTTTAATTCTTTACTATGATGTTTTATCTGATTTGCAGTCATAGAATTTCTTAGGAATCAGTATTTTATATCTAACAATGAATGGTTAATGTCTATTTTTCTTAGATAATGCTATAGTATATTGATTTTTAAGAAATTAGGGTTAGAAACCTGTAGTCCATACACTTACTGAGAGTAATTACAACCATAACTTAAATGACTGTTGAAATCAATTGCATTTAGTTTATATATATACACAGTATTAAGAAGAGTTTTAAAGGAAACTCTAATTTAAATAAGACATATATTTGTAATCACCTAAAATCAAAATGTTAAAATTATGTTATACCCTGGGCTACTCATTAGTGTAGGCCTCTACACATATGAGGAAAACAAGGGTTTGTAGGTTAGACAAAATTGACGTTTATTCAATGTCTATTATATGTGTGCTGACATGCAAATTAATAGATTAACAGAAATTAACCTACATAATCACATTCAAATCCCCATAAGAGTCCAATGAGATATTACTAACCACATTGGAAGGGCTGGGAACAATACCACACCCTTCTCAAGGGGCAAATCTATAGTAAGTAGAACTTTTCTCTGATTCTGGAAACTGATTATATCTTCTTCTAAGCTAATTTATAGACTCCCTCAACTCTTGTTTCTACTTTAGACAAAGACACCAGTGATTAATTCACTTGTTCTTGGGAGGAGACCCTTGTGATCCTTTCTGGCACCCCTGCCTTCATTCTCACTGTGCATCCTCCCAGGAATACAGAGACTTCTATCTTCAGATCACTATTAAGGTTCTGAATGGGTTAACATTTTCTCACTTTCTCATTCTGCTATTCAACAAAGTATATAATGGATTTGGGCTTCCTTCACTCTTCTTTATTATAATCTAGTATCAAATCATGATATTCACTGGTAGAAAATTTCTTCATTTAATATTTGCTCTTCAATATAATGTTTTCTATTTTATGAGGCAGAAATTAGCAATGTTTATGTCATTGTACTATTTTCCTCTTAGAGTTTTCCTATTTTATTTTAAATAGAGAATGCTGTCTGAGTGCTTTAGAAAAGAATAGTCATTATATGAAATATGTGCATGGTACTTCAGGATTCATAAAACAATTTTACCAAATTATCTCATGATATCATTGCATATTGCTATTTACAAGCAGAAAATCCTTATTGAGAATTATAACATTTCTGCCTATAAGGTTCTCAAACTAATTAGGAAAAAAAAAAAAGTAGGAAAAAGAAGTTGAGGGAGTTCCTATCGTGGCTCAGCAGTAACAAACCCGACTAGTATCCATGAGGACATGGGTTCAATCCTTGGCCTCTCTCAGGGGGTTAAGGATCTGGCATTGCCATGAGCTGTGGTGTAGGTTGCAGACAGGGCTTGGATCTCATGTTGCTGTGGCTGTGGTAGAGGCCGGCAGCTGCAGCTGTAATTCAACCCCTAGCCTGGGAACTTCCATATACCACACGTGCAACCCTAAAAAGACCCAAAAAATATATTAAAAAGAATTTGAATTATAGTGTGCTTTGGTTTGTTAACACTGATTCCCACAGTAGCATGGAGGAGCTTGAGGTGGCTCTTGTCTAACACTTGGAAATGAATTGTCCAAGGAGACACATGTGCTGACAAAGAAAAAGACTTTATCAAGAATGCGTGTCCGGGGCAGAAAGCTTCAGGGTAAGGGAACCCAGAACTGCTCTACCACATGGCTTGCTGTCTCCATTTTTAGAGGAACAGAGTTGGTTTCTGGGTTGTCTCTGGCCAATGATCTTGCTTGGACTGTACCTGTACTTGATCTGGCCCAGGGTCCTTCCTTCCTGGTGGCACAAGCAACTTCCAGCCAAGATGATTCCAGTGCCGAGGATCCAAAGAGGTTGGTTTTAGGTTAGGGTTAGGGTTAGGGTTAGGGTTAGGGTTCCAGCCCCTTACAAAGTCTCCTGTTTCCTCTTCAGGGTAGCACCATCCTCCTTATCAGCACCTCCTGTTGTGAGACAGCTCATGCAAGCAGCTAGTATCATGCCTGGCCAAGGTGTGCCATTTTAGTCAATAGCCCCCTAACAGTTCTAGACCAGATAATGTGGGTTTATGATACAGGTTTCACCCCACACTAGTTGTATACATTTGAGGAAGTTACCCATCTCTCTGTGCCTTGGTTTTCTAATCTGTAAAAGGTGGATCATCAGAACCTCAAAGGATTGTGATAAGGATTTAAAAGGGTTAATATACATAAAACACATATAAGATTTATCTACACACAGAAATTACTCAATAAAATTCAGCTGTTGTCCTGACTAGACTGTGGGGAGATGTTAAGGTCGTGGACAGAGAGAGGAGACACCCAGCAGGATAGATACCGTCTCCATTTCACACATGCAGAAACTAATGCTCACAAAGTCATAAGCAGAAGGTATGCATTTCTTTGTTTTTTGATACCCTTTATCACTATATTATTTCAGATTACCATTTTTTTTCTTAAACATAATACAAGAAGACTTTGTTTTAACATGATTTCCTGAGTAGAAACTATCTGTTAACCTGCATTTCAGCAGCAAAAAAGTCCTCTGTGGTAAAAGCAATGCTTGTAGACTTCTAGGAATCTGCTTAACAATGAATACTAATGCAGTTCAGTCTAATCCATAGTCACTTCCTCCAGCAGTCACAGGCTTTTCTAGGCAGGAGGTAAGCATCTTTAAAATAATGCAAACAGTTTGATCTCTTCTCTTCCTATATGGATGCCTTTTATTTCTTTTGTTTGTCTAATTGCTGTGGCTAGGACTTCCAAAACTATGTTGAAGAGCAGTGGTGAGAGTGAGCATCCCTGTCTTGTTTCAGATTTGAGGGAGAAGGCTTTCAGTTTTTCCCCATTGAGTATTATATTTGCTGTGGGTTTATCATAAATGGCTTTGACTATATTCAGGAATGTTCCCTCTATACCCACTTTGGCGAGGGTCTTGATCATGAATGGATGTTGGACTTTGTCAAATGCTTTTTCTGCATCTATTGAGATGATCATATGATTTTTGACTTTTTTTTTGTTAATGTGGTGTATGATGCTGGTTGATTTGCGTATGTTGAACCATCCTTGCGAACCTGGAATGAACCCAAACTGGTCATGGTGTATAATTTTTTTGGTATGTTGTTGGATTCAGTTGGCTAAGATTTTGTTGAGAATTTTTGCATCTGTATTCATCAATGATATTGGCCGATAGTTTTCTTTTTTGGTGGTATCTCTGTCTGGTTTTGGAATGAGGGTGATGGTGGCATCATAGAATGTCTTTGGGAGTATTCCTTCTTCTTCCACCTTTTGAAAGAGTTTCAGGAGGATGGGCACCAATTCCTCTTGATATGTTTGATAAAATTCACCTGTGAAGCCATCTGGTCCTGGACTTTTATTTGTAGGGAGTGTTTTTATGACATCTTCAATTTCATTTCTAGTGATCGGTCTGTTCAGTTGGTCTGTTTCTACTTGATTCAGTTTTGGCAGGCTGTAAGATTCTAGAAAGTTGTCCATTTCTTCCAGATTGTCAAACTTGTCGGCATATAGTTGTTCATAGTATTCTCTTATGGTTTTTTGTATTTCTGCTGTATCCGTTGTGATTTCTCCTTTTTCATTTCTAATTTTGGTTATTTGGGTTCTTTCTCTCCTCTTTTGAGTGAGTTTGGCCAGGGGCTTGTCAATTTTGTTGACCTTTTCAAAGAACCAGCTCTTGGTTTTATTAATTTTCTCTATTGTTTTTTGAGTCTCTATTTGATGGATTTCTTCTTTGATCGTTATAATTTCCTTCCTTCTGCTGACTTGAGGCCTTTTTTATTCTTCTTTTTCTAATTCATTTAGGTGGAGGGTTAGGTTGTCCATTTGGGATCTTTCTTCTTTTTTGAGAAAGGCCTGTATTGCTATAAATTTCCCTCTGAGCACTGCTTTTGCAGCCTCCCATAGATTTTGAGCGGTTGTGTCTTCATTATCATTTGTTTCAAGGTAGTTTTTAATTTCCTTCTTGATTTCCTCATTGACCATTGGTTTTTTAGTAGCATGTTGTTTAGTCTCCAAGCAGTACGTTTTTTCTCTTTCCTTTTCCCATGGTTGGTTTCTAATTTCATGGCATTGTGGTCAGAGAAGATACTTGAGATAATTTCTATGCTCCTAAATTTATTGAGATTAGCTTTGTGTCCCAATACGTGGTCGATTCTTGAGAATGTTCCATGAGCATTTGAGAAGAATGTGTATTCTGCTTTTTTTGGATGTAGTGTCCTGAAGATATCCATGAAGTCTAACTTTTCTATTGTTTCCTTTAGGATCTCTGTTGCTTTATTGGTTTTCTGTCTAGAGGATCTGTCCATTGATGTGAGGGGGGTATTAAGGTCTCCTACTATGATTGTATTCTCATCAATATCTCCCTTTATGTCTGTTAATATTTGTTGTATGTATCTGGGTGCTCCTGTATTTGGGGCATATATGTTGACGATAGTAACATCCTCTCCTTGGATGGATCCCTTAATCATTAAGTAGTGCCCTTCTTTGAGAAGAGATCAAACTGTCACTGTATGCAGATGACATGATACTATACATAGAAAACCCTAAGGACTCAACCCCAAAACTACTTGAACTGATTAATAAATTCAGCAATGTAGCAGGATATAAGATTAACATTCAGAAGTCAGTTGCATTTCTGTATACCAGCAATGAAATAGTAGAAAAGGAATACAAAAATACGATACCTTTTAAAATTGCACCTCACAAAATCAAATACCTCGGAATACACCTGACCAAGGAGGTAAAGGACCTATATGCCGAGAACTATAAAACTTTCATCAAAGAAATCAAAGACGATGGAAAGAAATGGAAAGATATTCCATGTTCCTGGATTGGGAAAATCAATATTGTAAAAATGGCCATACTACCCAAAGCAGTCTACAGATTCAATGCAATCCCTATCAAATTACCCAGGACATTTTTCACAGAACTAGTATAAACAATCCAAACATTTCTATGGAACAACAAAAGACCCAGAATCGCCAAAGCAATCCTGAGAAACAAAAACCAAGCAGGAGGCATCACTCTCCCAGACTTCAAGAAATACTACAAAGCCACAGTCATCAAGACAGTGTGGTACTGGTATCAAAACAGACAGACAGACCCATGGAACAGAATAGAGAATCCGGAAATAAACCCGGACACCTAGGGTCAATTAATCTTTGATAAGGGAGGCAAGAACCTAAAGTGGGAAAAAGAAAGTCTCTTCAGCAAGCATTGCGGGGAAACCTGGACAGCTGCATGCAAAGCAATGAAACTAGAACACACCCTCACACCATGCACAAAAATAAACTCAAAATGGCTGAAAGACTTAAATATACGACAGGACCCCATCAAACTCCTAGAAGAAAACATAGGCAAAACACTCTCGGACATCAACCTCATGAATATTTTCTCAGGTCAGTCTCCCAAAGCAATAGAAATTAGAGCAAAAATAAACCCATGGGACCTAACAAACTGAAAAGCTTTTGCACAGCAAATGAAACCCAAAAGAAAACAAAAAGACAACTTACAAAATGGGAGAAAATAGTTTCAAATGATGCAACGGGCAAGGGCTTAATCTCTAGAATATATAAACAACTTATACAACCCAACAGCAAAAAAAAAACCAATCAATCAATGGAAAAATGGGCAAAAGACCTGAATAGACATTTCTCCAAAGAAGATACACAGATGGCCAACAAACACATGAAAAAATGCTCAACATCGCTGGTTATAAGAGAAATGCAAATCAAAACTACTATGCGATATCACCTCACACCAGTCAGAATGGCCATCATTAATAAATCCACAAATCACAAGTGCTGGGGGGGTGGGAATGTTAACTGGTACAGCCACTATGGAGAACGGTTTGGAGATACCTTAGAAATCTATACATAGACCTTCCATATGACCCCACAATCCCTCTCTTGGGCATCTATCCGGACAAAACTCTACTTAAAAGAGACACGCGTACCTGCATGTTCATTGCAGCACTATTCACAATAGCCAAGACATGGAAACAACCCAAATGTCCATCGACAGATGATTGGATTCGGAAGAGGTGGTATATATACACAATGGAATACTACTCAGCCATAAAAAAGAATGACATAGTGCCATTTGCAGCAACATGGATGGAACTAGAGACTCCCATACTGAGTGAAATGAGCCAGAAAGACAAAGACAAATACCATATGATATCACTTATAACTGGAATCGAATATCCAGCACAAATGAACATCTCCTTAGAAAAGAAAATCATGGACTTGGAAAAGAGACTTGTGGCTGCCTGATGGGAGGGGGAGAGAATGGGAGGGATCAGGAGCTTGGGCTTATCAGACACAACTTAGAATAGATTCACAAGGAGATCCTGCTGAATAGCATTGAGAACTTTGTCTAGATACTCATGTTGCAACAGAAGAAAGGCTGGGGGAAAAATGTAATTGTAATGTATACATGTAAGGATAACCTGACCCCCTTGCTGTACAGTGGGAAAAAGAAAATAATAATAATAATGCAAATATCCCAGATTTCTGTTCCCTTATAATGAGTACTAAAATAAGACTCTCCAATTGCAAGTCTCAGCTTCTCAAGTAATACAATTCCTTTTAAATATGGAAATCACTATTTATTCAGAGATTCTACATGAACAGAAATGCATTTTTTGGAGTTCCCTTGTGGTACAGTGGAGAACACAACTGTGGTTGTGCCTTAGGTTGCTGCTGTAGTGTGGGTTTGATCCCTGGCCTGGGAACTTACACATGCCATAAGTATGGCCAAAAATAAAAATTAAAAAATAAACTTTAAAAATAAAGAAAAAATGTGAGTTTCCATAGTGGCACAGTGGAAATGAATCTGACTAGGAATCATGAGGTTGCAGGTTTGATCCCTGGCCTCTCTCAGTGGGTTAAGGATCCAGCTTTGCCATGGGCTGTGGTGTAGGTTGCAGACGTGGCTCGGATCTGGCATTGCTGTGGCTGTGGTGTAGACTGAGGAACCCTCACATGCCCATGGTGCGGCCCTAAAAAAAAAAAAAAAAAAGGAAAAAGAAAAAATGCATTATTGAAATATTGCTGTTGACAATCATTTTAAATAAGAGGGACTTTTGTTTTAGGCTTTCCACCTGATCTAATCCTGATAGCTTCCCCTTATCTAACTTCTTCAGAGATAACCACTTTCAAAAATATGGAATTCTAAGATGCATATAACTCCTCAAAACAAAATTGGGATGTCCTAGTCCATATAAGTCTGTGGAAAAATTCCCCAATGCTAAAATTTCCAGAATGACTAGAAAGTAGTCAGGACTATACCAGGCAAACAAAGAATATATGTGTCATGTGTATCACTCAATTCGGCTCCTGTTTTTTAAGGTCAATTACCCAGGATTGCTATGAGATCATTTCCCCTCCACATCTTGAAAGGAGATCACCTAAGGATAGAACATCAAGATGCATGGTATCTTGAAACAAATTAGTTCCTTACTGTTTACTGGAAACAAAGGGTACAGACAAGATGAGATTAGGTGTACAGATAAAATGAGATTCTGCAACATAAAGAGACTGTCTTCAAATATCATTAGGCAGAAATCATTTTAAAGCTTAAACAGCTGTATGGCAACACACAGGTAGCTGGCTGGACTGGATGAGGACTGCTCCACATTTTCTCTTTTGTAGCAGAATTTGAGACATCTAGGCCTGTCAATGTGATCACCAATCCTTCTATGTACTGGTTTTCATTCTTCACTGGGAAAGTAATTTAATCTATTTCATGTTCAGTGAATACTGGAGCATATGTACCGTTGTGGAACACTGTTGCGCTACGTTACAAAGATTAAGATAGTCATCTCCCTACAGGAATTCAAGATGTGAAAGTACATGTATGTGTGTATTTCAGAAAACAACTTCTCTCTTTCTTTATGAAAAACAAAACCCCCAAACACAGCAATACAGTATTTGGCATTGCTAAACTTTTTTTTTTTTTTTTTTTTTTAAGATCTGCATCTTTGGCAATGCCAAGAACCCACCATGAAAATAGGTTTAACCTTTGAGACAGCTGCAGAAGTGATATGTTCCCTGCTACTAAACAGACCTGAGGCAGATGCTAATTGTTGCTAGGTTTCCTCTTGAGAGGCCCATCTGGGCTGCCTTCTCCATTACATTACTAATGGAAACAAATCACTGACATATTGAATGTCAGGGTTTGGATTCCAAAGCCTTATCATTTCTAATCTTTCACAAGCTGTTTTATTACTTATGTCTTGTCACTTACTGCAGTAGCATTTTGTGAACAAGTCATAATATTATTCAGTAATCTGAGTTGTTTCTGGTGTTTGCCACTGACATTTCTATCTGCAATTGATGGGATTACATATAAAGTCTGGAAATGAGCTGTCCAGAAAGAATGATGACTCTTTCAGTCTTAGACATGAGGCTTCCCACATTTCACTAAACTGGAAACATTTGTTTATTTTTTTGTTTCTATCCAGTGAGTGACAGAGAAAGAAATGTTTACAAATTCTTTCATTTCTCCTGAAACTTTTCTGGATGGTATGTTCAGAAACAACCTGAAGAGCCTAATATCTTTCAAATCCAGTCTGCCCTCATTTCAAATCATGATAAGCAGCAGTGACAATTAAGCAAAGATTTTAAGTCAAATATTTATCCTATATTCTTTGACAATCTTTGAAAATATTGGCTAAGGGAAGACTAATTACTGCTAAGATACAGAGGTTATACATTTCCTTCCCTAATGTTGCAGTAGATTTCTTTTTTCCTCTCCCTTTTCCTCTTCATCAATCTAAAAGTTAAAAGTTAAATGACTTTTAGGATCACATCAGGTTCTACCTCCTCCAGGGTAGCTTCCAGCAGAAATGGTATTTTTTTTTTTTTTTTTTTTAGGGCCGTGCCCAAGGCATATGGAGATTCCCAGGCTAGGCATCTAATTGGAGCTGTACCTGCCAGCCTACACTGCAGCCACAGCAACGCAGCATCTGATCCCCATCTGCGACCTACACTACAGCTCACGGCTGAGCAAGGTCAGGGATCGAACCTGCGTCCTCATGGATGCTAGTCAGATTCCTTAACCAGAGCCTCGACAGGAACTCCAGAAATGATACGATTTAAAGCTGGTTCTGAGTTTCCTTTATTTTAACTCATCCAATCAACCTCAGAAGTTAGAGCTGTAGTGAAATCTTGACTTCACTCATCATTAGCTTTGTAACTTGAGCCGGCTACTCAACTTTTCTTGTCTCACCTGAAATATTAACCCTCGGAGACTTTCTGATAAGGTTTATATGAGATTTTTATGCAAAGCCCATAGGACAGTGCATATCCTATTTATTAAATGCTCAACAAATCTTAGCTGTCATTATTACTATCACTACTCTCAAGTTCTATCTCTAATCACTTCTACCACTCGTTGGTCCTTCCTGCATTATTTAATCCTCTGTACATGCCTGTCTCTTCTCTTTAACAAAAATAAAACATCTTTGATAACATAAACTGGATTTTTATATTGTTACATCATGACCATAGAAAAGAACAATATGAACAAGTAAAGGTCTGAGAAGTCACTAGGAGGAGAGGCTTCAAATAGATAGAAAAGTTGCTCTTTGTTTAAGAGAATAAATTTGCAAGTGCATTTGTATACAGCTGTATATACAAGAGAGGGGGAAAGCCAGGCAGTGGAATATAGCAACTACTAAATTATCCTCTCAGGCTAAATGGATTTTATGAAAGTGAAAACAGTGCGTACTCTAAACAACTGTTTAGGGAAGAGAGATAAATATAGTCATGATAGAATTTAAGGATGGGTACTGATGATGCTGACACAACAGCAAAACAGACTGAGGCCATATTATGTGGCTGTAGTGGGATGTGTGGTGGTGGACTGAAATGAGATGATCCTTGAATGCTTCAAAGAAGATCATTCACAATTCAGTTTGGGACTAGAGGCTCATTTCTGAGTGGATACTCAATCTGTCCATTACCATTGTGGAAATATCAATAAATTTTAATATGATAGGTATGAATCTAAAACCCAGAGCCATTACTTATTTGTTGTGTTATCTTCCTTTAATTACTTAACTTCCCAGATTTTATTTTTCTTAACTCTACATTAAGCAAGATGTGATTACTTACCTCCTATTATTTTTGTGAGGATGGAATAAAATTCAGGATTTGAAAGCAATTTTAAAAAGTAATATATAGGGTTTCAACATGCTTATAGCATTGTTATTATATTTCAATGCTGTCAATGCTGTTATTATAAGACCATAATAATTAATAATGAAAATGAGTTAAAAGATATTATATACACATATTAAAAGATAAATATATTAAAAGACAAAGAAAATCCAAAGAGAGACTGAGTGACTCTTTGAGTTTTGTAAAGAAGAAACAACAGCTTTGATGGAGTTATTAAACCTTGAGGTGGCTAGCTTGCAATTATGATACACTCCAAATGTACTAACCCAAGATCAAAGGGTCTGAAAGACACTATCCTCATTTGTAACATTAGCATATCTAAATCACAAATTTACTTATAAGAAGCTAGTTAACACTTTCGGAGTGTGTGACTCAATATTAATCTGTAAACATCACAAGAATTTAAACAAATGCAAATTAATACAAGAGCATTAATTTAGTTCTTTAATTAACAAATGTTTATTGAACACCTGGTCTAGTAACACTTTGCCAAGTGCTGATAGGTTCTGCAATAAAATATACAGCAAATGTCACTATCCTTGACTGTAAAAACTGCTAGAGTATTTTGGAAGATACACATATTATAATTAAATAGTTTTGCAAGTACAAAATTTCAAACTATGATAAATTATAGAAGAAAAATACAGTATGTTAAGAAAGTGTATGGCATTCATGGCACATACATGTCATGAATGAGAGGCCTGTTGAAATATGAAGGATAAATAGGTGACTGGATAGAGAAGGCAGAGAGAACAGCCTGTTGAGTCACAGTCTAGAAAGAAAAAGGATATGTTTCAGGAATGTAAGGAAAGGCAAAGGAACAGACATAAACCAACTCTTTCTTCTTTTCTCTTAAGAAGTGCACAATTTTCCTATGCTCCTCCACACTTAAGAGTTTCACAAGCCATCCTTCTACAGATTTGGCCTGCCATTGTATAACTGAGTGTATTACCAAATGCTTAAGCCTGATTTTGGAATAATAGATCCAAGTTTTCCACAATGATCTAGTCATTATCGATAAGAATGGTAATATTTAATTTCCTTTGTACTTATCTCTATCTTAATTATTTTGAACTTCAGCTGAAGAAAAAAAGTAGTGTTACATACTGACCACTCAGATTAAAACATATATATAAATCAGACTTGGTGCATATTGGGTCTTTTAGGCCATGGTGAAATTCTATTCTATTATGTTTGCAATGAAAAATGTTGAAGGTTTTTAAGAAACAAAATGGCATTATAAGTTATATAATTATTAATATTTATTGTGGCTGATCTGTGGAGAATAGCTTCAGGACAAAATAAAATCAGTAACATCATAAGGTTATTAAAATAATTTTGGTACATATGTTTGTGTACATATGTAAGAAGAGTAATATTCTAGGATTTAAGATTATGTAAATATTTATCAGAGTTGCACATAATTGTCATTCTTACCCATAAGGTATTTTAAATCTAGGTGAACAAGGTGAGGCACATAGAAGATTCTCAGTATATTGATAAATAAAGAAATGACAATTCAATATCTCCTGGGAAAATAGCATGTACCTATACTGAAATGGTCAATTTAAAAAACAATTTTAAAATATATTAATATATTTTTCATTCTCCATTTTATAGGATCATCCTCTTTTCAGACAAAATGATCCATATATTCTTGATTCCAAATTATTAATGCAACATTGTATGAATAAATAAGCAATTAAATTTAAGAATTAACTTCCAAAGTGAAAAAAAATCCTTAAACATACAACAGTCCTGATATTACAGTATTATTGAGTGTCAGGTATTTCCTAAATTTCAAGAGCTCTGTTTCAATAGGTATTTAAATGATAGAATTTTACTATAAAGAATAGTATAGAGAAGACCAAGAGTTGACAGAAGGGAGATTCCTATTAGACAAGGAAAGGAAGTAGAGGCGTAGAAAGCTACCATGGGAAGGAAGGGAGAAAATTGAATGTGAGGACGCTGACAGCCTGAGAATAGGTCTAATAACTTTGCCACTTCAATCTCTGTTAAAAGAGGGTTAAGATTCTTATGACCCAAATGAAATTGACAGATGTGTGGAAAGAATCATAGAACATCCAGATACTGTATTTCCTTGCTATGTTCGACATGCATAAGAGCTGCAAATTTCAAAACCATGTCATGAATGATGAACATACAATCTGTGCATGTCATGTCAAAGAAGTCTCTACAGATGACCTGAGCAAGGGATGAAGAGACACAGAGATGCAGAAAAACCTTGGCTTGGTACAGCTGTGGGATGTGTGAAGGGGTTACAGAATTCAAGCATCTCAAGGCAGACCAGAACTAATGAGAAAAAACAATCATACTATTGGGACCAGTGCAATGCTCCAAATGAAAGGTGGAATAAAACTTAACTTGTCAGTCTTATAGCACAGGGTCATGGAGTCAGGCCACACCAACTTCTTTACCTTAAGAATTTCAAGGCCCAGGGGACAGCAACCGGAGTAAAGGTCTCTGCTTATGTCTCTGGAAGCTACATAACCTATTGTACTCAAAGGACCATTTTGGTGAGAAGGGAGCACTTGAACACTTGAAAGAACAGAAAAGAGTCCTGAGAAGGAGTCTGAATTTTGAATTAACTAAGAATTTACTTCAGTTTGACTGAACTGGCCCTAAGTTGTTTCTTTTACATCTAAAAATTTAAATTTAGGAGTTCCCGTCGTGGCGCAGTGGTTATCGAATCCGACTGGGAACCATGAGGTTGCGGGTTCGGTCCCTGCCCTTGCTCAGTGGGTTAACGATCCGGCATTGCCGTGAGCTCTGGTGTAGGTTGCAGACGAGGCTTGGATCTGGCGTTGCTGTGGCTCTGGCGTAGGCCGGTGGCTACAGCTCCGATTAGACCCCTAGCCTGGGAACCTCCATATGACGCGGGAGCGGCCCAAGAAATGGCAAAAAGACAAAAAAAAAAATCTAAATTTACATTTCACTTGTGAGGTCATTTATTTTTTTCCTGTGGTATTGAATTTAAAAAATGGGGTCTCCAGAGTTATTTCTTTCTTTTTTTCTTTCATCTGTGGTTTAGTGACAATTATTAAATATTCACATATTCCTCTAAAATATAACAAAACATGACAATCACAATTAAACTCAATATATGCAGATGGTAAGTTTCAGGACTTCAGAAGAAAGTTCTCTATGGCATTTCACCATGGAGACGGGATTTGAGAGGCAGAAATGAGTATGCACGTGCTGACTAATGGGAGTTCACAACCCAGGACAAAATCAATGTTTTGTGCAAAGTGAAGAAAGAGGACACTGGATATTCAGTATGCCCAATAGTAAATCTCTGAATGTCAACCTGAGAATTTTAAAGTTCATATAATAATAAAGTGAGATTATTCATGTGGGGTGTGAGCAAGGAATGGTGTTTTGAGTCTAGGTAATGATAAATTATTTGAAAAATCTTTATAATTTTTCAATACCAAATTGAATGCTCAAAAAGTGACTTAAACATTCTAGGAAAACTCAGCTTTTATAAATAAAAGTAAGTATATTTCTAATTTATTCATTTTCATAAAATATCAGCTTATTTTAAAGAGATAAAATTTCCTTTTATCTGATTTTATGAAGACTTCATAAGACTTCAGATCTGAGCAGTTTAGAGAGGGTTATAATTTCTTAAATTGATTTATTAAAATAAGAGACAGCATCTATACTGAGATCAGTCTCTCAAACTCAAAAGAAATATCTACAGCACTGCATTTGGTCGGGAACAAATATTTGAAATGAAGTTCCCCCTCCTTCTTTAAGGTTTTTGTCAGATTTTGGTACTTATTGGAGACAGAGAAATAGATTGCTTGTACATCAGTGTATAATAGCTTTGACATCCAAAGTCATTTGAAGAGGAAAGATGTCGGATGGAGCAGTGATAGTCTGTTATCTACTGTTATCTACTTGAATATATAGATATGATTATTGAAACATTCTGCAATCATAAGGGGTCTTGGCTCACCCATACAAGAATAGAAAATATGAATCACTGAAGAAAATGGGATCAGTTTTCACCCTAGTAACACAAAGTACTTGTCCTAGTTACAGAACTTTGGATTATCTCATGTCCTAGAGACATATCTCTTCCATAAATGAGAAAATCAGAGAAACGATAGCTAATTGATTTTGAGTATTTCTGATCCCATTGGTGAGGACACTGTCATATAGTGTAGCCTAGTAATATCTCTTTAGAGAGATATGTTTGGGTGCTATCTCTTATGTACTTGCTACTTAAATTGAGAAAATTGCGGTTAGTCCCTCTGTTTCCATAAGACAGTGGTTTAAAAGCATCCTAAAGATACAGTTATTACTATTATTATTATTAATTGCTTTTAAAATAAGTGCTAATCGAGCTTACACAATAATTCTGACAGACCAAATCAGTTATCCTTTGGAAATAAATAACTGGCACTCAGGTTTCTACTTTGATATTGGGTGCAAACTCAACATATAGCACTTTGAACTTTGCATAGTATGTTCACAGACTAATTAGTTATTTTAGAAAAATATATATATATCAGACTATGATTTAAGCAGCATCTGGAAAATGTAGGAATAAAAGATCCCCTGTTATAGAACATAAGAATTTTATCTCATTCCTGAATTTTCCAAGTTTATAGTAAGAAATGTTTCACAAAGATTTCACCAGTAAAATAAATACTTGAATCTAAAAGGAATGTATTATTTGACTTTAAGGAGATAACCATTTGAATTTTTAAGGATTAATCACTTTTGCATGAGAACCAGTTATCTCTGTGTTGTTAAAACCACAAATAGACTTTAACTCTGACCTTTACATTCCACACTGAGAATATACTGTGGATTCTCTTCCAGGTGGGCATGAGGCAATTCATTGCAGAAATGTTGATGGGCATATAAACTGGTTTGACTAGAAAATTTGTCAGCTTGATTTTTTTTTCCTGGCTTAATTATTATTTTGTTGGCAGAAAAAGTTTACGTTCTTATTTTGAAGTTAGTAGAAAGAAATTCTAATATTTGAGGATGATTTAAGAAATAATTTTCTATAATGAATTTAATCCTCATTAGCACTGTCATTTGCTATGTTTAGAACACTCTGCAAGAGTTGGCTATGAGAACACAGTGAGAATAATCACAATTTATACATGGCAATAACTATAAGAAGTCATACATAAATTAGTAGGAGTGACAGATTATGTAAATCCTCACTATCTCCAGGGACAGAGTATGCAAAAAAAAATCAATAAGACCAAGAAATTAAAACAAACAAACAAACAAAAAACCTCTGTGGCAATGGTGAAATAAATACTCTCTAAACCAGAGTAATCTTTTTATTTATTTTTGCTTTTTTTTTTTTTAGGGCCACTGTTGGGAGACATGTTCCTACAATCTTTTCTTAACCTCTCTGCTATTTTCTACGCTGAAAACTCCAAAATAATAAACAAACTACATTCTGCTTTACTTTTACCCTATATTCCTGCTTGAAAAAGTCACAGTGCTGGTAAATAACTTAGGCTTAAGAACAAAGACCTAAAGGCATAAGTTATTCATGTGGTCAGCTGAATGAGGACATAATGCACTGGTCTAGGCATGCCAGACCTGTGCACATAGGCAGGCCATTTGCACAGTGTGATATGCCCTGTTAAGAGAAAGAGGAGCCTCATGGCCCCAGTGGGTTTACAAGCATTCAGCAGGGAGAAGGACATGCAAACCTAAGCACGGTGGGTTGCTGCAGATAGGCACGCCTTCTGTGGAAGCACAATGGTGATTCTCTAGATGCTATGCATAGACAGTTGATGCCAGTCTTCCTCAATGCTAATAACTGTTTAATGCCTAAAGGTCAGAGTGAAACCTTAACCAGCTACCAGCTATGTGACTTTAAAATAATAAAACTACATCCTGTACCTACAGTCCCCTCCTCACTTGACATAATCCTAAAGAGTACAATAAAAGCAGTGTGGATTCTTGAGGCAGCGCTCTTGGTCCCTGAGACCTTGAGTCCCCTGGTTCCCACCTTTGATTAAGATAAATGTCTCTAGTGATCAGTCCAATTGAAAAATGGGCAAAGGACCTGAATAGACATTTCCCCAAGGAAGATATACAGATGGTCAACAAGCACTTGAAACAATGCTCAACATCACTAATTATTAGAGAAATGCAAATCAAAACTACCAGGAGATACCACCTCACACAGAATGGCTATCATTAATAAGTATACAGATAACAAATGCTAGAAGGGTGTGGAGAAAAGGGAACCCTCTTGCACTGTTGGTGGGAATGGAAGCTGGTAAAACCACTATGGAGAACAGTATGGAGGTATCTTAGAAAACTATATATAGAATGACCATATGACCCAGCAATCCCACTCTTGGGCATATATCTGGACAAAACTTTCCTTAAAAAAGACACATGTACCCGCATGTTCATTGCAGCACTATTCACAATAGCCAAGACATGGAATCAACCCAAATGTCCATGATAGATGACTGGATTAGGAAGATGTGGTGTATATATAGACAATGGAATACTACTCAGCCATAAAAAAGAACAAAATAATGCCATTTGCAGCAACATGGATGGAACTAGAGACTTCTGTCCTGAGTGAAGTAGTCAGAAAGAGGAAGACAAATACCATATGATATCACATATCTGGATTCTAATATACAGAACAAATGAACCTTTCCACAGAAAAGAAAATCATGGACTTGAGAATAGACTTGTGGTTGCCAAGGGGGAAGGGGAGGCATTGGGAGGGACTGGGAGCTTGGGGTAAACAGATGTAGAATGTTGCCTTAGGGATGGATTAGCAATGGGATCCTGCTGTGTAGTGCTGGGAACTCTGTCTAGTCACTTATGATGGAACATGTAATGTGAGGAAAAAGAATGCATACTTGTAAATGTAACTGGGTCATCATGCTGTACTAGAAAAAAAAATAAATAAATGGTAAAAAAAAAAGATAAATGTTTCTGTGTCTTGTTTTATGTTAACCTTTTCTTAAGTTTCACAGCACCTGTTCTTTAGCCCTCACCTACTGGGCTGGTCTCAGCAAGCCACAGGTGCGGTGTGGCATATGGAAGTTCCCAGGCTAGGGCCTGAATCAGAGTTACAGCTACTGGCACACACCATAGCCATAGCAATGCCAAATCATGAATCCACTGAGCAAGGCCAGGGATCAAACAGGTAACTTCATGGATGCTAGTTTGTTTTGTTTTTGCTGAGCCACAATGGGAACTCCAAAGTAATCCTTTCAAATGTTACCTTCCATGTACAAGTCCTCTAGCGTAGTTCACAAGACCCCAAGCCTTGAGATTTTATGCCTATTTTCAAATTTAATAGGATAAGATGTTTGGGGACAAATTTAAAAAATGTAACTCTATAATTATCATCTCTGCCAACAGAAATAATTCTGTGTTAGAAAACTAGACATGCATTATTAAAATAGAAAACTTTTCTATCTGAATGTTCATTTTGGTGGTTCAAACAAAAAAATGCATTTCTTCCTTCTGATGGATGCTTTTAATTGCTTTATCTTGGTTTACTGACATGTTAATACAGGCCATGCTTTTCACTTCGGCCTGTGATTTCTTCTAGTTTCTTTAGAAACTAGAATACTCTGAAAGCAGTTAGAATCACATCTGTTAGAGGACATTTAGACCTATTGGGGAGGCATTCCTGACCACTAACTTTTGTGTCACTGTGGCTTTCAATAAGATACAATATTTGAAGGAAGATGTGAGTACAGATAAAGGATGAAAGTTTCTCCCTCTTCCAATCCATCTACAGCAATTATTTAGTACCCGTACTGCTCCCCCATAAGCATTCACTGCCATCTTTCTTTGGAGAGATTACTGCTCCCAGGTTGTACTGCCTTAGAGGGAGGGGTGGGGAGACCAAATGTGCTACTCACTACAAAAGCCAAGAATATAATTTCTTCACCTCATTACCTTCTGAGAGAAATGGGATGTGCTCCTTTACATATTTTTCTTCTTGGAATTTCAGTTTTGAAACAGAAGCATGTAAACATGGAAGAAGTATCTGGAATCCTTTATATTAGGTTATACTACCATATCCAGATGATTTCCTTTGTGATAACATTTCATTAACATCTGCTTCTAGGTTTCTGGAGCTAATTTTGCTTCTGATCATTTCTCTTGCCTTAATGTTGATATTGGGAAGTCTCAATACCCTTCTAATAAAATCCTTTTTGCATATGATATCTCCACCAAGCATATTTCTATAGCTAGGTAATAGGATGATGAGGGAAAGTTTTTTGCTATCACAGAATTAGCAACAACATAAAATTTTGAAAATAGAGTCCATAAGAATCTCACACTATAAAGATACCTGCCAACATCTGGCACGGCACACTTCCCACTGAGTTTACTAAAAAAAAATGAACAGTTGGAGTTCCCGTTGTGACTCAGTAGATTAAAGCATCAGACATTGCCTTGAGCTGCGGTGTAGGTTGCAGACTTGGCTTGCATCCTGTGTTGCTGTGGCTGTGGTGTAGGCCGGCAGCTGCAGCTCTGATTCAACCCCTAGCCTGAGAACATCCATATGCTGTGGGTGCAGACTTAAAAGTTGACAACGACAACAACAAAGAAAAACTATCATTCTATGGCCAACTAAATTTCAGTGCTTATGCCTTATAGGTGTTTTTAAGAAAACTGGAGAGCAAAGAATAGGAAAGTTAACAGTGTCTTCAGACAGTGCAAAGATCAACGTTCATGGTAAAGAGATCTTTCCTACATTCCCCAGGGTCCCTGAATCTGATATATTTAAGGGGATACTCAAAAGTAATCATTCACAGAGATTAGAGGCCTGTTTCATGTGCTGAGTTACCGTCCCTCAAAATTCATATGTTAAGTCCTACCCCCACAGTGTCCCAGAATGTGACTGTGTGTGCTAACCTGAAGAGGAAAATATGACATGGACACATGTAGATGGAAGGCAATGTGAAGACACAGGGAGAGGCTGGTCATCTACAAATCAAGGAGAGAGGCCTCAGAAAAAGCCAACTTGACAGCACTGAGATATCAGACTCCTAGCTTCTAGAACTATGAGGAAATAAATGTGTACTCTTTGAGTCATGTAGTTTGCAGTACTCAAATGGAAGCCTTAGAAAACTAACATAGTTTATAAGAAAGGCAAACTGTCCGCTCACTCTTTAGGTGATTGCTTGGTGAGATAATAACCTGCAGATTCACACTGGTCATGTTACTGGAGCTTAGTGGATCACAGTGAGGGAGAGCTCAGAATCTGATGTATGTTCAAGTTATTTTACTGTCACACATAAACATAAAGAGCGAAACCTCATCTTCACTATCACGGAGTGGACTTATGATAATAAACTTCAGCAAAAAAAAAAAAAAGGTAAGAAAATGCATATATTTTCTGAGGGAAAAGTGGTCCTATATGCCTCAGTCATACTCTGCATTCCTCAGAGATTTTCCTCACTCCTCTTGAGGAAGGACAAAGGTTAAAAGGAAAGTTAGAGTAAAATATTAACATCGCTTTTGTTTAATGGGAAAACTCAGTGGAATCGGCATGGAGTTTGCAGTTCTGATAAGGTTAGTGGTAAATATGGCTACTATTCTTTAAATGGGTTATAAATGATGTCAGAATTTGCTCTTACTTTGGGCAGGTGCAAATGCCACCTGTGCCAAAGTAAGAGCAAAACTCCCATCTAAGTAAAGACCATCTCACTAGAATAGATCAGAAAAAGACCAGAACAAATGTTCTGTAACCCCATCACTACTAGCATGTGCTAAGTTGCATACAATGTCTTTTTTCCCCCCCACAATTTATTCTTCCTTCCACAAACAAGGAAAATCTTGTCCAAAGAGAAGCAGAAGAGGCACAGACTAAGATTCAGACACTACATACACATACAATCCAAAGTGGTAGGAATAAGAAGCATAAAAGAGTACACATCATTTTAAATTCCCAAAGCTGAAAGAAATAGAGAAGAATTAGATGACAACTAAATTTTTTATGTAAAAAAAGAATGAAATAATGCCATTTGCAGAAATATCGATGGGCTCAGAGATTATCACACTAGGGGAAGGAAATCAGACAGAGAAAGAAAAATACCATATGATATTCTATGTGTGATCTAAAATACGACACAAATGAACTTGTTTGTAAAACAGAAACAGACTCACAGACATAGAAAACAAGCATGTTCACCAAAAGGGAAGTGGGGGGAAATAAATTAGAAGTTCAGATTTAGCAGATACAAACTACTATAAAATAGGTAAACACAAGGTCCTACTCTGTATAGCCCAGAGAATTATATGCAATATCTTATAATAAACTATAATGGAAAAGTATATAAATATATAACTGAGTCACTTTGCTGATCACCAGAAACTAACACAACAAAAAGAAAAAACAAACCTGCTATGCAATTAGACTTTTGGGTTTCTAATAAAATAAAGTAATGGTAAAACTATAGACTCTGGGAGTTCCCATCATGGCTCCGCAGAAACGAATCTGACTAGCATCCATGAGGATGTAGGTTTGATCCCTGCCTGCCTTTGTTCAGTGGGTTAAGGATCTAGCCTTGCTATGAGCTGTGGTGTAGGTCACAGACTCGGCTTGGATCTCACCTTGTTGTGACTGTGGAGTAGGCTGGCAGCTACAGCTCTGATTCAACAAGCCTGGGAACCTCCATGTGCCATGAGAGTGGCCCTAAAATAGCAAAAAACAAAACAAAACAAAACAAAAACAAAAACCAACCAACCAACCAACAAATGAACAAACACCCCTATAGACTCTGTCTGGCATATTTTTAATTAACAGAGTAAAGAGAGTCAAGAAAATAAAGTTGAAGGTAATAATTGTTGAGAAAACCATACCCCACCTTAATGAAATCCCAACTGATGTACTATTTCCACAGAGTCCACAGAATGACCTCACTTTAAAAAACAAATCATTTGTTTATGTTGCCTGTAAGATAGTGCACAATGTCCTTTAAAATCTTTTTTTAAATTGTCCTCTCTACCCTTATAATATACATTCTGAAGTCCAGCTCATAATCTATTATTCCCCCAAAATATTGGCTTCAATGATCTTTGCCTCACACACATCTTTTTTTGGACATAATAGACATGAATTATAAATTAAAACAAAGATTCTGCCCTGGTTAAAACTGAAATATTCTGTAGGTCACATTGTTATCTGAAATCTTAAAAAGAATCTTGCTGATGTAAGTACTTTGAATCCATAATGTAGAGAGCTGATAAGATAAAAAAGCGATGGTTAAAAGTTGTGACAAGTAAAGTGCATATTTAATTCACATCTACAAAAGCTTGATCTCCTTTATAATTTACCAAAAAGGATATAGAATCTTCATGATAAGTGAAATACTTCTCTGGAATATAAGCTCCAGCATCAATTCATAAAATGACTGCAAATAATACTACTGATGCTAATCTTTAGTATAAAAATTATAGCATGGACCTATAGAGTATGTATATTATAGAAAATTAACTAAATTGTAAATGAAACTCACCATATTTATTTTGGTCATTTTATAATTACCCAAAATTTTCAAGTTCTTCTATGAGTCAAAAAGTTCCAGACTTCCCAGGTATTTGATTACTCATTTCAGATTCATCAATAATAAATGTTTCTAATCAGAGAATCATCACTGAAATATATAAATACTGATTTAATTAGCAGCTGGTATAATCTGCCTACTCAACTCCCATTTCCTAAACCTAGCTATACAAATTACAAGTCCGGAAAATTTATAATATTGTGTTGTTCAGAGTAATTATAACAGTTCCACATCCATAATTTCTTTATATAAAAAATAATGTAAAATAAAATAGAACAAAAGTAGAATCATGCCAGTAGGTAGTTAATAGCTACAATGGTTACTTGTCAAGCCCAAATAATGATTACTTTTAACATAATAGGTCTTGTGAATTGTTAAAAGAATATAAAAATTGGGGTAAAGAATTATGCACAGATAAATGACGAACACTAAATTCTAGGTTGAAGATGAACATTAAAGTTTAGGTAGTAGAGAGTTAAAATATATCTGAGCAAAAATAAAATCCAAACGAACAAACAAAACAAAACAAAAAAACCCAACAAGATTCACTGAGAGATAATAGTTAAGAAAGCTGCTAGGCTGGTTAATCACCTGGTGTTAGAACTCAGACAAAACAGAAGCAGAGAGGAAGAGAGAAGCAATACACAAGGTGCAGAGAGAATATGATTGCAGTTTTTATACAGGTGCCAATGAGGCCGATAATGGGGCAGCTGAGGATTCCTCCACAATTTCATGGTATTGCTATTTTTCATGTACACAATTTATTATAAAACATGACTAGGTAAAACAAACCACAAAACAAATGTTTGGTTTTGAATAATATAAAGTAAATGCCTATATAATTGCCACCCAGTTCAAGAAATAAAAGTGAATGTCAGCATACCAAAGTCCCCCCTCCATGCACCCCTCTCCAATTACAACCTCAATCCTCCCCTGCGGTGATGACTAAATTAAACCAAAGGATTTTAAAATTCATTTTAAAATCTTATTTTAATCAAACCAGGGCATGCATATTAAAATAAAACAGTTTATCATTATAAGTATCAGTGCCTTTCCACTCCACTTGGTGGAGACATTGGGTTCACTATATTCCCATCAGAAATTCAAAGCAAAATTTTCTGATGTAAATCTTAAATTTTTCACAATACAACCCTATTGGATAATCTGTTAGTTATTTTATTATTATTACTATTTTCCTATGGAGAAACACTTCCTTGAATTTTTTTATTCATATAATTGGTTCTCTCTAGCCTGTTGTCTAAGTGAATTGGAAACAATTCCTGTCATTTCTTCCTTGGATAGTTTCCTCTCTTTTAGCATTTTTTCAAGAATATGGTGGTTAAGTCTCCAGTGTTGCCACTACTTTGGCTCTGGTTACTGCCTTGGTGGAGGTTCCATCCCTGGCCTGGGAACTTCTTCATGCTGCAGGTATGGCCAGAAAAAAAAAAAAATTATTGCTGAGGAAATTATAATTAAAACCCTATATACTTAAAAATACTTTAAAAAATTCTACATTTATCTTTAATAAATAGGTGATAATAAGTTTCTAACATATTTTCCCTAAAATTTTCAAAACGTTTCTTCATCATATTATATCTTTTAATAATGATGTTGAAAAAATGCAGTGTTACTCATTCTTTTTATGTGAACCAGTTTTTCCCTCTGAAAAGTTTTATGGACTTCTCTTTGTCCCTTGTTCCCTGCATATTTATAATTATGTGGTTTATTGTGTGCCCTTCTGAATTATTGTGTTATATATGATGTGCACTGACTTAGATATCAACAATACAATAGCATTTATAGCAGAAGTAACATCTAAAATTAAGCCTGGTTTCTCTTATTTTTCTAATAACTCAGCCCCTGTAATTTTCTGGGTTTTGTTTGTTATGTTCTTAAATGATTTTTCTTTCAGGTCTCCCATTAAAGAAAAGGTTGTAAGGTTCTGAATTCATTATCTGCATATAAACACAACCCTTATATCTTGAGTTTCAGGGTGGTGTGTGTGTGTGTGTGTGTGTGTGTGTGTGTGTGTGTGTGTGTGTATAACCTTAATAGTCTTCATAGTATATCACAATAGTGCTCCACCCTGCTACATATATTGTAGGTGTTCAGTAAACATGAAATTAATGAAATTATTTTCCTTGTGAAGAATGAAGACTCACATATAGAGGAATGATGTTGATTTTCTCAGACCTAGATGTTTCAAAGTTTATTACAAAATAGAAAATATTATTAATTGCAATGATAAAAAAACTCCCAATTTCAAAGAGAAAGAAAACTCAATAGAAAAATAAGCAAAAGATGTAACCTGATTTTACAGAGAAATATAACCAAAACACATAAAATGATGCTTAAATTAAAGATAGTAAATGAAAATCTAAAAGCAGTGAAGTTCGGATTTCCAGTCATGGCTCAGTGGTTAACAAATCCGACTAGGAACCATGAGGTTGCCGGTTCGATCCCTGGCCTTGCTCAGTGGGTTAAGGACACACCGTGAGCTGTGGTGTAGGTTGCAGACATGGCTCAGATCTGGCGTTGCTTTGGCTCTGGTGTAGGCTGTTGACTACAGCTCTGATTAGACCCCTAGCCTGGGAACCTCCATATGCCGCGGGAGCAGCCCTAGAAAAGGCAAAAAGACCAATGAAAATAAAAATAAAAATAAAAGCAGTGAAATTCATTTTACATTTATTGC
This sequence comes from Phacochoerus africanus, assembly GCF_016906955.1. Taxonomy (NCBI): domain Eukaryota; kingdom Metazoa; phylum Chordata; class Mammalia; order Artiodactyla; family Suidae; genus Phacochoerus; species Phacochoerus africanus. The sequence continues at coordinate 35,741,724 of NC_062547.1, read as the reverse complement.
AGTGAAAATTTAAAAATAAATATACTGTCAATAGATAGGGCCAAAATAACCTCCTTGAATATTGGATATAGAGAGCTTAGAGATATTTGAAATATTCTACATTATACATATACATATGTATATGAATTCTACATTATACATATGCATATGAAATATTCTACATTATACATATGTATATACATGTGTACATACATATGTATATACATATGTATATACAAGTAGTATAAATACTTTAAATTATCTAAGTAGAAAAAAAAATGAAATAATTGGCAGTTTTTGAATATCCGGGATAAACTGCAATATATTTGGCCTCTTTAAATTTTAAATATAAATAGTGGTGGAAAAATTAATTCTGACTATTGTGATATATTTTTAGCCCAAGGTAACATAATGTATAAGTTGGCTAGGGAAAACAATATAGAGATAAAAATATAAAGTTGTATGATGTAAATATTAACACAACAATGATTAATATGTATGTTAGTGTTTCTTCTCTATTTTAGATAAAAACGAAAATTGAATTAAAACACACACAAACACACACACAGACATGCTGAGATTTAACTAACATAAATGCATGAAATATCCCAGACAATGGCTCAGATGCTTTCAATTTTTGTCCTTTTTCAACTTTGAAAGTAAAACAACTAGATATATACCAAAAAAATCTATTAATATACAATTTTTGTAACAGTCAATTTTTAAAATGTGGGTGGTCGCATAAAAATATAGGAAAAGAGGAAATTTTTCTTTAAAAATATGTGAAAATATAATACTCCAGTCTTTGAAATTTTTGTGTCTGTTTTCCAATTGTCTTTAGCGTTTGGCTCATAATGTAAATCCAAAGCAAAGAATTTTAATATTAATATATTATGTAAAAGCACATAAATCGAAGTTAAATTGATAACCCTTGACCAAATGATTGGGAAAGTTCATAACTCTATATATACATGTACATAGAATTTCAGTGTATATGTGTCTATACAACTATCTGTGCCACATATTTATGCATCTGTCTCACTTTCTGTATATTAATGAATACATAACTGTCTATGCGTACAACACATATAAACATACACTTTAACACAGAATTCCTTTTGTTTGTAAAAATATAAGAAGCTACAACTTGAACACGCCAACATATTTTTATTTGGGTCTAGATTATATGTGGTTATGTATACCTTTTTTTTTAAGATTTCTACTTATATTCTTTTTTTTGTTTTTTTTTTTTGTTGTTGTTTGTTTGTTTTTTGCCATTTCTTGGGCCGCCCCGTGGCATATGGAGGTTCCCAGGCTAGGGGTCGAATTGGAGCTGCAGCCACCGGCCTATACCACAGCCACAGCAATGTGGGATCCGAGCCATGTCTGCGACCCACAACCACATCTCAGGGCAACATGGGATCCTTAACCCACTGAGCAAGGCCAGGGATCGAACCGGCAACCTCATGGTTCCTAGTCAAATTCATTAACCACTGAGCCATGATGCGAACTCCTACTTATATTCTTCAATAAGCTTAGATCTTTCTCTGATGAAAAAATAAAGCCTAAAGTGCTAAATTTATTCATGAGCCCCATCAAAATCTTATATTTCTTTCCCTGTCTTTCCTGATACTGACTGAACTAACGTTTGATTAAATCACAGAAGTGTTTACTGCAAAGTTAAGTGTATCAGCTACTGGCTTCTGGTTCCAAATTACTTTCTAGTAAACTGTACTAACTTGACCTTTAAAATACATATTTATTATATTTAATATGGTGTTAATCCACAGTGATTGTGCTTTGTAGGTTTTTATTGTTAAAACTTGTCAAACATTGCATTATCTAAAACTAGATATTTAATATATACAAGACAGAAATTTGTGAAGGTTTGGTTCTGTCTATTGGATTATAAACAGTATACAGTCTTTATAGATTTTGCAAATATTGCAAAAAGGGAATTATTGATATTTCTAATCCTTTGAAACACAGAATTGGCCATTCTGGCTGGTGCAAGGCTTTTGCCCTAGAAAAGGAAACTATAAACAAAACAAAAAGACAACCCACAAAATAGAAGAAAATATCTGCAAATGAAGTGACTGACAAGGGATTAATCTTCAAAGTATACAAACAACTTGTGCAACTCAATACCTAAAAAACAAGCAATTCAATCAAAAAATGGGCAGAAGATCTAAATAGACATTTCTCCAAAGAAGACATACGGATGCCCCCAAAATACATGAAAAGATGTTTAGCAATGCTAATTAACAGAGAAATGCAAATCAAAACTATCATTTGTAGACTTTTTGATGATGGCCCCTCTGACTGGTGTGAGGTGATACCTCATTGTAATTTTAGTCTTCATTTCTCTAGTAAATGATGTTGAACATCTTTTCTTGTGCCTATTGGCCATCTGCATGTCTTCTTTGGAGAAATGCCTATTTTTCTGTTTCTTCCCATATGACTTACCTTCATTTTACTGGTCTTGATTTTCTGTAAATTAAGCTTTAAGGTCACTGTCTATGTTATTTGTATTCTGTATTTAAGAAGAATTACAGTCTGTCTTTTAAAACGCAGTTTCAATGGAATTACAATTTATTTTATTTCTTGTTTTTTTTTTCCCCCTTCAAGTATTAGCTTTTCATACTTTTGCTTTTTTATCCCTTTATTCATTTTGAGCATAGTCAATAAGGTAACTGAATTTAGAGCATCTGTCAACATACTCTAAACAAGCTCTGAAGAGTTTTCTTATTCAGGTTTCCCAGTTATTTATCAAATAGGGAGTCATCTGTCATGATGTTCAACTCACCTCTTTTTTTATTATTCTTTTTTTTTCCCTTTTAGGGCCGCCCATACAGCATATGGAAGTTCCCAGGCTAGGGGTCAAGTTGGAGCTGTAGCTGCCAGCCTACACCACAGCCAAGGCTACGCCGGATCCTAACCCACTGAGCGAGGCCAGGGATCAAACCTGCATCCTCATGGGTACTAGTTGGGTTCATTAACCACTGAACCATGATGGGAACTCCTGTTTTTTTTTAATTTTTAAATTTTTATTATAGTTTATTTACAATGTTCTGTCATTTTCTGCTGTTAGCAAAGTGATGCAGTTATAAATACACACACACACACACATTTTTTTTCTCTCATTATCCTCCATCATGTTCCATCACAAGTGATTGGATATATCCAATCCACTCATCTTAATGGATGTACAAATGTAAATAAAAGCACCAAATTGAACTTTTTTTCCAAACTTTTGTAACCAATTAACAATGAAATACTAAATGTAAATTCTATATTTAGTGCTAATTTAAAAAAATTAGGAATGCAAAGAGGTCAATTAACATTGAATGAAGGCAAATAAACATGCTAAAAATAATCACCCTGATATGTGACCCAAAAATGTTTATTAGAACAACCCTGAGTTAACAGTTCTACAATTAAAAACTACTAGCAAAAATGTAATAACTATTGCACAAAGTTGCAATAAAATTCAAGAGTAGATACAGTATTATTGATATTGTAAAAATCTGTAAACTATTAAAAGACTATAAGGAGGTAATGTGTGACAATACTCATAAAGACATAACTCCATGGAATTTAGTATGGTTAAAATTTAACAAAACCCAAAATATTTAATGCAAGCAAATATTCGAAAATATATATCGATAAAAGGAAAGAAAAAAGACTAGAATCACTGGGGGGTACAATATTAATAAAATGGCACACTGAAACTTATCACTATATACCCATTAAAGGTATATGTATTATATAGACTAAAGGTACTATCTGGGAAAAATCATGTTTGAAATGCTACAAAAAAATCACAAAATAATGTAATATACAATAATCACATCTCTAAATGCTTACCAAGATCCAGACTCTCTTATGAGCATTTTACATGGATTACCACAATTGATTCTCACAACATGCCACGATCTCAATATATTGTCCCTATTTATCAGATATTAGCTATTATAGCTGCTACTGGTATGAACTTAACTAAGCCAATTTTACTTTCACAGCTGTTGAGTTATTTTTGGTAGACTTTTTATTTTTCTATCCCACAGTGTCACTATCATGTGGTGTGCAGTGATGAGATTTAAATCTCTGCCTGAATTTTGCTGTACATGGAGACATTTATCAGCAAGAAGGTAGTACACACACATACACAATTGTATACACACAAAAGTTCCAGGTTCCTTTCTTGTTAGATAGGTGAAGTTTCACTTCTTATTCTCACAGAATATTGAAATGTCCCTTGAAAGTTTCCTTTTAGGTAGGTATAACAATATTATCATGGCAAGTTTAGCAAATTTTCCGGTCCAATCAGAGAAGAATGATCTCTATGTATAGGGACCCAGGACCAAATCTGAGCCCCAAACTCAGTGTTCCACTCTGATAGTAAGGCAGTTAAGTTCTCCAGGTTTTTACTAGGGCAAAGGTATCTATAGAGTCTCTCTAAACAATCCACATACCTTGGAAACCAGCATTTTCCCTAAGAAAAATTATTTCTAATGTCACCTAGTAATTCAAGAATATTCAATTAAGGGTCATCTCGTCCTAACTGAAGTACTTGTATTTCACCCTAAAGAGCTTCATGTGTTTTCTTTTCTCTACCTACCCTTCCAGAGGTTTAGATACCTCACGTTTTTGCCAGTGGATGGAAGCATGGGTGAAGTAGCATAAAAATTTGAGTTATCCCTGTGAAGTACTACAGATTAAATAAACCTCAGAATTCCCTGGTGGCACAGTGGGTTAAGAATCCTGCAGAGTCACTGCTCAGGTGGCCACTATGGCACGGGTTTGATCCCTGCCCTGGGGAACTTTCACATGTCCTGGGCATGGCCAAATCAATCAATAAATAAGCCTCTAAGCCTTGTCCCCACTCTCACTCATAATTACTCATATTGAGAATAAGTTAACTAACTTGGTTAAAGAGAAAGGACTTGGGTTAATTTCATCCCTCAAATATATTTTTTTTCATATATAGAGACACATAATAATATTAATTAATGTTAAACAGCTCTCCACCATGAAAGACAGAAAAGCTGTAATGACCCAAATATTCAGGCACCACTTACATAAGCTTGTGGACAGTTTCCCATGTTAATGGCGTGTCATCTAATGGGCGGCAGAGTCTGATGTTGGGAGCAGAGGATTAGATGGTAAAAGCTGGATTTGGAATCCTGGCTCTGTCACTCCCTGGTTTAGGGGAGCTACTTTTGGGGTTTTTTTGTTTGTTTGTTTGGGTTACCTCATTTGTAAATTGAGGACAGTAATGATCTCTACCTCATAAGGATGTTGTTACAATTAAATGAGCAAAAATGTTTGTTAATTTCTTTGCTATACAGTAATTAAGTGTTAACACTATTTGATTAGAAAACATGTTATAGGTATAGCAAAATAGACATATTTTGTAGTGCTATAGTCTTTGTGCTAAAAAATACACTTCTAGTTGATTTACTAACAAAACGATTATATCTAATTATAGCTTTATCAGTGACATTGAGACCAAGGTGATGAATGATATTTACTTTTACTGGTTACACACTATGCAGAAATCCAAAAGTAACAATAAATACTTGATGGTAAAATTTAAAATAATGAATTAACCATTATAATTAAAATTCATTTCAGTAGGTGATACCTAACATTCCATAACATTTGGAGGGAACTCTTCTGTCCTTGAATCCTAATTTCAGAAATACAGGAGTACATGGAATAAAGCTTGAGTCTTCACACCTCATTAGCATTCTTCTCAGCATAGTCCTGCAACTCATAAAACTGTTCGGCTCAGCAATTCCAGAAAATATGAAGCTTCACCCATTTCAGCTATAATTTATATTTATGAATGTATTTATTTTGGATTCATATTCCATTTTCTCCAAATCAAAACTATTTGAAGCAGCTTACAAAGCAGGCATGATGCAAAGCAGAGCTATTAGGAACAAAAGTCTAAGGGAAAATCCCAAACATGAGCTAGGGCATGGGACCCCTTCTCTGGAAGAGGCCATAATTACAGTGTTCATCACTGAGAAGCCACCTCTCAGTCACCTGGAAGTAAAAGAAAGTAATAGGAAGCAGAAGCTTGAATCTGGTGCCTTAGACCACTCGGCCATCCTGACTCGGAGAACAGATTTGTGGTTGCCAAGGGGGAGAGGGCAGGAGTAGGATGGACTGGGAATTTGGAGTTAATAGATGCAAACTATTGCATTTGGAATGGATAAGCAATTAGATCCTGCTGTACAGAACTGGGAACTATATCTAGTCACTTGTGATAGAACATGACGGAGGATGATGTGAGAAAAAGAATGTATGTGTGAGTCACTTTGCTGTACAGTAGAAAATTGAAAGAACACTGTAAACCAACTATAATGGAAAAAAATAAAAAATCATTAAAAAAAGAAATGGGAAAAATGTGAGCATATTTTTCTAATTTCCTAAAAACAAACATGATTTAACTAGGTTATCTACTACATAGAAAAATATAAAATTTATCAGGTTAGGCCAGGAGTGGTGTGTATTTCGGCCTAATGAGACTCAATCTTTTCTTGCATATATTCACTCACCTGAAATTCCAAGTTTATAACCTTCTATCATTCTTCTATGGCTTTGTTGACTGGGAAATATAGCAACTGTTTATTTTGCCATTAGTATGTGTCAGAATTGAGTGCCACTGCATAAAGTCCCATAGATGTGTACCGCACAACACTAGAGGCACTAGTCATTTCATAGCACTATAATTTTTTTTTTCTTTTCTTTCTTTCTTTTTTTTTTTAACAGCTGGATATGCAGCACATGGAAGTTCCCAGATCAGGGACTGAATTGGAGCCACAGCTGAGGCTTATACCACAGCCATAGCAACACCAGATCTGAGCTGCCTCTGTGATCTACACCACGGCTTGTGGCAATGCCAGATCCTTAACCCACAGAGTGAGCCCAGGGATTGAACCCACATCCTCATAGACAATATTGGATCCTTAACCTGCTGAGTCACAATGGGAACTCCCTAAAATTTTTTATATAGAACTTTTTTTTTCCTGAAAAATAGCAAGAATATATCTTGAAGAAGGAAAGCTTTTCTAATTTAAAAAACCCCCATCATATTGGAAAATGGTGGCTCTGAACCATGCTTAGACTGTGAAAGACATTATCCATCCTGCTCTTACAGAAACCCTTTATGACAGATTATCTTCATTTTACAGATGAAACAGGGTTAGAAAAACTGAAATGGGTCCAAAGTCACAGTTAGTCACTAACACATCCAGAAGTGAAACACAGATCTATCTGATTCCAGAGTCAACACTTTTTTTATTTTTATTTTTTTACTTTTTCTTATCAGAAATCTTACATCCATAGAAAGTCAATACAATGTCACCTTCAACAGCTATCAACATTCTACCATTCTTGTTTCATCTACGTTTTCACCCATTTATCACCTTCACAATTGAACTTTATAATCTTAATTCTGTACCAACAGGATGAATGTGGACTGATTATCAGTCATTTACACAGCAGTGGGAATAAACATTCCTGGTGATGTTAAATTATCTCTGCCACATTCAGTGAAGGGACTAGAGATTGAGAGATAGTAATGTTCAGAATGCTTTGTTACACATACAGCACAGTATTTTCACAAATGAAGCAGGGCTGTCTCAGCAAAAATAATATTATGAAGAGATTACAATAAAGGCCAATACGAAAGCACATGTCATATTTATTTTTAATTTACATAGTTGGATTAGACCTATAGTGCTGCAGATCAATACAATAACCACAACATCTGCAAAGGCCAATTTTCTTAATAGAAGGGCATATTTTGCTGATAGGCAAACCAATTTTGTTGCCAGCAAGCAATACCCAATGTTTATTTTTAATGCATCTTCATTTTTATATCTTCATTTATAATTGGCTATTTTTATCTTAAATAATTTTAGTATTGAATATTTGAGGACTCGATTTGACATAATGCTTTTATAAACATAAAGTGTATATTTAATAATAAGTATTTGCCTAACAAGTATAGTCTATTGCCCTGGAAGATCTGTTCTTAAAGATCTGATACCTATCATTTGTATTTTGGCTGTAGAAATGTACAATGAGTATAATTTCATGATCTATTGTCTTGTAGTTGTTTGTATCATGCAGAAAATCAGAATTCTAGATATAATCACCTTTCCTTAAAAAAGATTAATAATCCCATTGAAATATCCATAGCTATATCACATCACACACACACACACACACACACACACACACACACCCAAGCACTTACTAAACCTCTCTTATGATACATTTAAACTTAACAAACCTAGAAGCATTTTGATATAGTCATTAATTTTTATTCATAAGGAAACTAAGACTAAGAAAAGCATACGACTTATTCATGATCACACACTTATTAAATGTTGGAATTAGGATACCAACACAAGTCTTTCTAAAGACAGACCTCTTGTTGCACTGCCTCCCTTTATTTGTTTTATCCTTCCTTCTTAGACAGTTAATTATCATACACGTTAACTTCTGGCATATACCCTCTACTTCTGCCCTACCATCCATTTCCATTTTAATGTTCTACTTCAGGTCAACATCATCTTTACCTGAACTATATGCAGAGCATTCTAAATGATCCCCCTGGTCCCTATCTCTTTCCCTCCAGATTATTCTAAATATGTCCAGTTCCTAAAGCACAGCTCTGAAGATGCCATCCTCCTCTTCAAAAAATGGCTGTTTACTCATTGCCTTTTTAATCACCAGAGTCAGGGGTGAATGTTAGAATTAAAGAGCCCACCAAACCTCTTAGTTAAGAAATGAATATTTTAATTAACACATCCATAAAACATCGCTATACTATGACACTAAACCTTTGAAAATAAGTTCTACAATCTTATTTTTCACTTGCCAGACAAACTATCTACACTTTTGGTCATTTAGTTCCTCCCCCTCCTGAACCTCCACTCAGCAAAACTCAAAAGAGACTTATAGACATCTGGTATTACCCACCCAGCTAAATGAATCATTCTTTCATGTGTCCTTTTCTCTTTCTCCATTGTCTTAGTGTAGAAATGTCCTGGGAGAAAGGATACCACTGCATTTCAGATATTTCATGTTCCTATCTTCAAAGACAGGCAATGAGGAGTATGGCTCTTGGCCAAAAATGTACATGGGAACTTTCAAGCTTGCATTGCCTAGGTGATTACTAAGACTTGGCAGGCATCATTAGAGAGAGCTCCCTTCTCCACACCAGACTTGGTGCATAGCCAATGCACTGTTTTCTTTAGGGGAGTTGTAGTCAAGGACTTTGGCATCTCTGGCTGGTAATGCTCTTTTGCATAGTTGCATTTCTAGCCTAGGTGACTTCTATAAATACAGAACTCTATGTTACAGCATTTTTTTGAGCCTTACCCCTCCACCATAAAACCAAACTCTTCTCTTTTCTTTCTGTAGCACTTATACACTCTGATATTTTAGTACTACCCTCACAAACACTAATGCAATATAGGTTATGTCATCACCTCCTAGAAGTGCATGCACACACACACACACATTACATAGAGCAAAAATCATAATTTAAGTGTCTGAAACTGATGGGCTAGGGGATATTTCATCAGATCATGCTATGCCTTAAAAACCATGGCATTTATTTTGTTCTAGAAAAAAAATTAAACTTATCAAATAATTTTTCAAGGTGATTCTGTAACAAAATCATTAGTAGCCACAATTCTATTACCATAGTTTTTCTACAGATTTAAATCTCTGAATATATCACCTATAATGGACAGTATATCAATTTACTAAAGGAAAGAACCAGTGCTCAGTGACACATGTAATTAATAAGACTACACCATGACACTGAACCTAGAGATTCCTAAAAGATGTTATTTATTAAGGAAACCTACCAATCCACTGAGCCATTTCTACCAGTGACATGGGTGGTATGTCAAAATTTAAACCCCCTTATCCTTACTGGCAATAAAATAGAAGCGAGAATTAGATGAGCGCTCTCTTTGCCTTCCTTGCAGCTGTTAATGCTCCACTTTGTTGCCTGTTAAAAGCCAGAAGCATGTTTGCAAATGATCAGTTTAAGAGATCTAATGACCATTGTGTCAGTCTCCTCAGATTTATTCCCATTCAGCATGAGGATAAATGGTAGCCTGAAGACTGACATGGGAACACAAACTGTATATGTGTAAAGAACAGAAACAGAATGGAAAAAAAGCTCTGTGTTGAAGGTGAGATGAACAATACCATGTCCATTCTCCTTACAGCACATACCTTACCTGACAAGTTCAGCCCCCATGAAAATCTGACATCTAGAATGTCTTGTCCTACATTTACTCCCAAGCTTGTAACCATCCTGTATCTAGGAAAAACATTCACCCATTATTCTTTATGAGCACTTGATACTCTTTACATTAAGATATTTTACCTGCTTCATTCTCAAGCACTGTTTTCTTTCAACACTAAGCACTTCAAGGAAGTTGTCTGCGTTTGAAAAAAGCAATGTGTGATTCTTGACAGATCATCCAACTATTCCTTTGCTCTCTCCTTAAAGGAGGGATATTCCTACAGTATATTTATGAAAAGCAGGGATAGAGGAGGAAAGAACTAGATTAATTCAATGTTAAACATCTAGATACACATAGCACCACTCATTATGCTTTCATTACTTGGAAATCACTTGCTATGTTCATTAAGTTATTTTTTGGAACACTTTCTGCTTGCTAGATGTTATTTTTTTTCACCACTATAGAGTAGTGAATAAAAGAGACATATTTCTGCTCTTATGGACCTTGTGGTATAGAATCAGATCATTTTAAAAGTAACTAATTTGTTATTTATAACTTGAGCAAGTTATCTGAAGAAGTCAAAACATCAACAAGATTATATAATAAATTCCCATTCTAGAATTTGGAGTCAAGGGTCTTCTGGGATAAAGTGAAATTTAAGTAGTACATGAGATGTACATTAGCTGGAGAAGAATGATCCAGGCAGAGAAAACAACATGAATTAAGACCTACAGTGGGAAGAAGCTTGAAAGAATTGAGAAACAAGTAATATTACTGTGAACAGATCATAGAAAAGGAAGTCAGGGCAGACGAGGGACTGTGAAGAAATGTTAAAGATTTTTACTTTTAGAAGAAAAGCCACTATGGACTACTGAAAGTCATTAAATAAAAAATCTGCATAAACAAAACAAAAAGGCAACCCACAGAATGAGAGAAAATATTTGCAAACTTAGCAGCTGACAAGGGATTAATCTCCAAAATACACAAACAACTCATGCAGCTCAATATCAAAACAACCAACCAACCCAGTCAAAAAATGGGCATATCTAAATAGGCATTTCTCCAAAGAAGACATACAGATGGCCAACTGGCACATGAAAAGATGTTCAACATCACTTATTAGAGAAATGGAAATCAAAACTACAATGAGGTATCATCTCATACCATTCATTGTGGCCATCATCAAAAAGTTTACAAGCAATAAATGCTGGAGAGGGTGTGGAAAAAAGAGAACCCTCCTTCACTGATGATACAATATTACTCAGCCATAAAAAACAATGAAATAATGTCATTTGCAGCAACTTTGATGGATTTAGAGATCATCATACCAAATGAAGTATGTCAGACAGAAAAAGACAAGTATATGAGATCCCTTATATGTGGAATATAACAAAAATGATACAAATGAATTTATCTACAGAACAGAAACAGACTCAACAGACCTTGAAAACAAACTTATGGTTACCATAGGGGAAAGGTGAGGGGAAGGGATAGATTGGGAGTTCGGGACTGGAATATGCACACTATTGTATATGGAATGGATGGTCAACAGTGACCTACTGTATAGCACAGAGAACTTTATCCAATATTCTATGATAAGCAATGTAGGAAAAGAATCTGAAAAAGAATGTATATGTTAATATGTATAACTGAATCACTTTACAGCAGACATTAAAACAACACTGTAAATCCACTATACTTCAGTAATTGAAAAAAAAAAAAAGAAAGTAAAAAGGATATACACTCTGGCAAGTGGAAACATGGTATGAGGCTATCAAAATCAATTTAGAAGGGATGACAGCGGCTTAGTATGAGATTATAGTTAGTGGTGGCAACAGATAGAAATTAACACATTCATAACATATTTAGAACTAAATTTTATGAGATATGATCACTCATTAGATATGGGGATGAAAAAGAAGATATCAAAGGCAACTTCAAGGTTTCTTAGCTTGAGTGACCACTGCCATTAAAAACTCCTTGTTTTTACCTTTGTGGAAAAAAAAATATCAGATTGTCAAATAAGATTCACAAAGGTCTTGCTCGCTATCAAGTGTTACTGTAATTAAAGGATAAAGTCACCATTTACAGGAGGAAGGAGATCTCCTAACAATATATAGCTCCTCCCTTTGCATGAGGATGTTCACTAACCCGCTGAATGTAAGCACCCTCTAATAAAGGTATGTTTTTAAGAAAGTAAGCAGTGCCTGATAAATTCATATACTCCAGATTTATATACCACAAGCAACCCTAGACAGATCAGGTAAATCATGTTGAAGGACAATCAGCAGTAAATCCCATTAGTATTTCGTCAGATCTATTACTCCCATGTTTGCAAGATTTGACCAGGTTACATTTCTTTCCTGGGCCTCCCACAGAAATAAGACTGAATGGATTACATTCCTTTTGTTATCCCTTTCCTTCTCACTGTGCATGGAAATTCAAAGTATCTATTTTACTTCATTGGGGATATATACTGGAAAATAAAAAGGGTTTCTTTAAAATTTCTAGGGTATCTTGTAATTATTAAGAATTAGAAATAATCTTAATTCTTGCAATAACCCTAAAAAATAGGTAGTATTGTGTGTGTGTGTGTGTATGTGTGTGTGTGTGTGTGTGTGTGTTTGGCTTTTTAGGGCCAAATGTGTGGCATATGGAACTTTTCCAGGCTAGGGGTCAAATCGGAGCTGCAGCTGCTGGTCTACATCACAGCGACAGCAATGTGGCATCCCAGCCACAGCTGCGACATACACCACAGCTTGTGGCAAGATCCTTAACCCGCTGAGTGAGGACAGGGATCAAACCCGCGTCTTCACAGATACTAGTGAAGTTCGTTACTGCTGAGCCACAATAAGAACTCCAAAATAAGTAGTATTTTAATTTTAAAGACAAGAGCACTGGTATCTACAGAAGTTACATAACTTATCAAGGACTGTTTTGACTTCAATTTCTATCCTCTTAGTCTAAACCACATTGTCTCCCTGATATTTTTTAAATGATAATTTAAATAAAAACTAAATGCAAATGTAAAATTGTATACTTTCCTTAAGTTTGAGATGAACATATATGAAAAAAAGTGCTTGACAGCATGATTTAACTTTATTTTAATGGTCATGTCAAGAATCTGCTATTTACTTGGGTACTGGATGGAGTGATTATTTTAATTTTGAATAGACACATTTATGAAGTAGGATCATATTAAGTGAGTTATTTGAAAAGACAAAAATAGCAAAGAGCAGAGTGGTCATTTTATTCTTATGTATCATGAACTACAATAGAATGTTTTATGCTAATAGTATAAATTGCAAAATGCCAAAAAAAATATGTCTTTCACAACATTTGGAATGTTTACTGAGAGGGAATTTTGAAGAATAATCTCTATATACTGGGATATATCCTCAAACCATATGATTTTACAACTCCTCTAGACTAATATATTCATCCTTCACTGGCAAGTTTATGGAGACAAAATTATTGAACATTAATAAGCTCTAAATCCTAGAATATGTGTAGTGTTGAGATTTGCCCTAAGACTTTGGAAAATGCAAGTAATACTTCAACCACACAAGTGCTTCCCAGAAACACTTCTAACAACATAAGACTACATGCATCCCCAATATCCTTAGTAATGGCAAGTCTCCAGGGTTCCAAACAGAGAAAGGACCCTAAGGAGAAAAGATTCCAGTCTTCCTTACAGAAGAAAACAAAGGCATGTTTTTCTACCCTGCATTTTTTTTTTTCCTTTTTAAGGCCACACTTGTGGCATATGGAAGTTCCCAGGCTAGAGGTCAAACCAGAGCTACAGCTGCTGGCCTACACCACAGCCACAACAACACCAGATTGAGCTGCATATGTGACCTACATCGCAGGTCATGGTAATGCCAGATCCTTAACCCACTGAGCAGGGCCAGAGATTGAACCTGCGTCCTCATAGATAGTAATCAGATCTGTTACCGCTGAGCCACAACAGGAACTCCATGCATATTTATATATTCACTCTCTACTGTCAACTTCCCCCAATACACTAATAGACACACATTTACACCCTCCTTCTTCCCAATCAACCTTTGGTCTACTTTCATACTTTAAGCAAGACCCATCCTAAGGACAGTACTTCTGTTCAGTTTGTTTGAGACTGTTTTACTGCAGTCAGGTTACAGTTTTGGCAGACATTACTCTGATTATGTTCTTACCACCCAGAATTCTGGATTTTCTCTAAGAAGAAGCATAGAGAATGAGGAGAAAATATCTTTTTTTTTTCTGTTTATAGTTTTACTTCTCAAGGTATAATGCATACAACAAATTAGTTATAATCATTACTGATATTCGTAATATTTAAATAAGAAACAAAAACAAGCCTCTGCTGGGAAAAAACAGTAGAACTCAAAATTTTCACTAGACTGTGAGGTAATTTCTCTTTTGATATGAAGAATTTCCCACAAGCATAATTTGTATGTGATTCACTCCATGACAGTCTTACTCTTCTTAATCTAATCCCAGAGCCTCTCCTCTCTGCCTCACTGTTCCAGAGTTTTGGAAAACACTTGATAAAAATCCACTCTGAAAAAGGCTGGCATTTGTGTTGTATATACATATACATACTCTATACTCTATATACACACATATATATAGAGAGAGAGTTGGAGAATCATTTCCACCATTACAATGAAAAAAAAAGAAGACCAACTTCAAATGCTAGACTTTTTATAAGATGAATAAAGTACAAATATCTAAGGTCTAACCTGGCTACTATCCTTGATAACTTATATAAATGAAATTTGTTAAGAGAACAGAACTTAAATGTTCTCACTAGAAAAAAAAAAGCGAAATATGGAAAGTGATGGGTATGTTAACTCAATGGGGGTGAAATCCTTTCACCATGTATATGTACATCAAATCATCACACTGTATGCTTCAAATATCTTTGAATCTGAAAGAGAACAGATATGTGTATGTGTATAACTGAATCACTTTGTTGCTTAGCAGAAATTATCACAGCATTGTAAATCAATATATACTTCAGTATACTGTTTTTCAAATTCCTTTGCCAATTTCCCCCAATGCACACTCTGCACCCCATGCTCTGAGAATACAGACCACAGGCTTTGAATAAACTAAAAAACAAACAAACAAACAAAAAAACCCAAAAATCTCAGAATTTTATTTGTCAATTCTATTTCAGTAAAGTTGAAAAAAAATGTCAAAGAAACTTGCGTGTCCAAACTATCACTTGATGAAAGTTAATTTTTTAGGGCTACCATAACAAAGTGCCACAGACTGGATGGCTTAAACAACAAAAATTTATTTTCTTACAGTTCTAGAGTCTGGATATCTAAGATCAAGACAGGTTTCTTTCTTTTAAAGCCTCTCCATTGGCTTTCTTCAGAAGGTCTTCTGTGCATGTCTGAGTCCTACTCTCTTTTTTAAGGACTAGTGGCCACCATAATAACCTCATTTAACTTTAAATACCTCTTTAAAAAAATCTAGTTCTATTACAGTCATATTTTGAAGTTTTGGGAATTGAAACTTCAACATATGAATTTTGAAAGTACATCAACACACTATACTCTGCTGTTATTTGTTCTCAAGGAACAAATACTCTGCTGTTATTTGTTCTCAAGGAAGCAGACCTCATACTTACCTGGTCCTGCTCTCTCTGTTCCCTTCCATCCCTCCTCCCCACTGAGCAGAGGAGAAAACCAGCATGCCTAACTGGCTTAAACTGTTTATGAAGTTTACACTGTTGTACATACGAATACCTAACAATGATCTGAATGATGCTATCTGACTTCAAAGACTGTGCCATTCCCATTCTGAAAAGTGTCTACCTTTGCATTCTCTACATCCCTTGGAAAGAGCCAGAACAAGGTGAGACGGGTTTGAGGGTGAAATATGGACATAAGATAGACCTAGGCTCAAATTTCAGGCCTGCTGCTTTCTTGCTGAATGATCTTAGATAATTAACTGCTTTGGATTTCGGTTTTATCATGAGTAAGACTCAAGACAGCCATATGTAATTTTTATTGAGCGATATAAGTAAAGACGTTTAAAATATTAGATATTTGAAAATGCTAAAGTTCAGCCTGCCCTTCTCTTCTTTCTCTCTCTCCTCCCTCTCCTTCTTTCTTTGTATTAGTTTTGACATTTCTATTAGGTTTGAAATAACACAAATTTATTTCTTGTGTCACCTATCACCTTCTTACATATCACTCCATCTATTTCTTCCCCTTATAAATGGGAACATTGTTGATCTATCACTTTCTTGAAAGACATGGACAGGTATAAAACAATTTCTATGGAGTTGTCCTAAAGGGCAATGTACAACTTCATACATTTTCCTAAATATAATTTTTTAGCTGGAACAATGCCTGAAAACGGGGTCCTCCCACAACTTTCATCAAACTGAATTCCCAATTAATTTCCTTAAAGAAAAGGAGATTTTTCAGATCTCAATATTCTTTGTTCACGTAAGATGAACAATATAATTTGTCTTTATAATCCATGGACATAGATGTAATGAGGTATATGAGGTGAGAGGTTATACAAAGGAACTACTCTCTGTATTAAAAAAAGCAAAGTATTCAAGTAGTTAAGCTCAAGAATTGCACAAAATAGTACAATCAAAGAGTAGGCACAGTTCTTCAAACCACTTCTATCATTTCAATTATTTAAAAATTCAACTCCATTAGTAATCTACCTGTATCTGGAAATTCAAGTAATGAAATATGCAGTTTGATTAGGAAATCATGCACAAACTCAGCTGCTTCAATATGCAGCTTGCCCATTCAATTATACAGGAGACCTGCAGAAGAGCACCACTGGGTCTGTAAATTATGAAATGGGATGAGTCATGAACACATCTTTATTAAAATGACTACACTCCCTATCACTTACACACATATCTCCACCAACACCACCAGAATAATCAGTTTATTTCCCTTTTATTGACAATAAACTGAAATGTGCCAAAATGTGATAACATAACATGACTCAGGTAAGGAAACAACAAAATTGTAGATCAGTCAAACCCTGGTGGTTAATTACTTACCTCTTTGCTTGAAGACAACACACAATAGCATGTAGTGGGGGATGGAGATGTCCTACATCCTTGTGCCCAGTAATCAGCAGGACCCCTTTGCAGTGGCAGCAAATTGGCTTTTGGATCCAATGTAAATAAAATGGAATCACAATGCCACTACATACTAGTTGTATACCAGCTGTGATAATATGGTAAATTAACACACATTGAGTTTCTGGGCTTGCAATATTTAATGGAAGAGTAAAATTAAGTAGTAATAACAAACTATAAGTTGCTACCATAAAATGTTGACATTAAAATAAGCCATCAAATAGAACAAAGAATATTTCAATACTATTTTAGAAAAGAAAAGGCATTTTAACAACCAATGTATTGAAATGAGCCAATTTCAAAATAAATAATGATTCTTTAACTTAAAGTGGGAGGTAGGAGAGGAAGAAATTGATTCACAGACATGTCACTAATACATAATTATTTGTTTCCTTTTTCCTGTCATTTTTCTATATCTCCCGACCCTTGAAAATACCATCACATTTATCTGTGAATCAGTTATCTGTAGACCAGTGCTTGGAAAGCACAAACTAGATTTGACTTTCTATTCTTTGTCTTAAAGTAACACTACTACCAACCATTATCTAAATATTTATAGAGAAGGAAAATGAAATAATGGATCTAACAAATCTATGGACAATATATAGTAAGGGCTCAAAAGTTATGAATTATTCTCTTGGCTCCTTTCTTGAATTAACAGTTAAGACAAAGAGCCAAGTACTTATCCCATGTTAGTATGCATTTACCACTTTTAGCTGAATCAATTTGGGGAAATAAATGTTTGAGTCTTTAACAGACTGAATTATGAAACTGAAAGGTATGAGGTCTTAAACCTTGGAACTTAACAATGTTATCTTTTATGGGAAAATGGTCTTTGAAGATGTGATTTAGGAGCTGAAGATATGGAGATTAACTGGGATTATCTGGGTGGGCCCCAAATACAGTCACAAGTGGTTAACATTTTTACACAGGTTTACTGAAATATTATTGACATAAAACATTGTACAAGTTTAAGATGTCCAACATAATTATTTGAAATATGCAATAGTGTATACTGCAAAATAATTACCACAATAAACTTAGTTAATATTACCTCACATAATTACAATGTTTCCTTTGTGATGAGAACTTTTGTGACTTTTAACAATTCAAATACACAAAGTGGCATTGCTAACTACCGTCATCATGTTGAATGTTGTATATTATATTCTCAGAACTTATTTATCTTACAACTGTAAGTACTTTTTGACCACCTTCATCCAATCTTTACCCTTCCCCCCAACACCCACTACCACCCTACCACCTCAGACAACCACAATAAGGCAGGCAGAAGGGGATTCTGTCCTCTCTCTCTCATACACACACACATAACACTCACAAAAGGCAGGCAGTGGGTAGATAAAACAGAGATTTAAAGATACTGCCCTGAAGACTGAAGGGTGAAGCCCAAAGCCAAGGAATGGAAAAAGCCACCAGAAGGTGAAAAAGATAAGGAACAGACTGTCCACCAGGGCTTCCAGAGGGAGGGCAGAACTCTAACACCCTGATTTTGGCCCAATGGTACTGCTTTCAGGTGCTGCCCTCCAAAATTGTGAGGAAACACATCTCTTTGTTTCTTTTAAACCACCAATCTATAGTAATCTAACAACCAGAAGAAACAAATACAGGTTTCTTAAGATGACTGAGTAGGCTAATCTGACATTAATGTCTTAAGATGTGGGATAGTGGAAGAATAATAAATTATCCTCAAGGTAAACCTTACCCAAGAGGGTTGGGAGATTTCCATTTCGACCCATGCACACCTTTGTCATTAACACAAAAATTCCTTTAAGAAATGACAAGGCTGAATGCAGACATTTCCCCTTTTGCCTGAACTTGATGACAAGGCCAGACTCTTCCCTTTTCACCCCCAGCTAACTCCCCATTGTTTGTCTCATGAGACAACTCTGTCCCCCTGAAGCTAGCTAACACAGAGATAAACATGTCCTATTTAGCAAACTGAATAAGATGTCCTCTGATTGTAAAATAATCACAACTTTAATTACTGCACCTGCAATCTGTTACCTGTCCCTACGAAAGTTTACTGCAAACCACACAGCTAGGACACTCCCATCTTGGGCTGGCAGGTTCTCTCTATCAAAACAGCCTGAATAAAATCAACTCAATTGTCTGGTGCACTTTGTTTTTAACAGAATTTTTTAACAAAATAACATTTGCTATTAGAAGCACCTATGTCAAAGGATGCTGTGACTGAATTTATAGCTTTTAAAAATAAAGTGAATGGAGTGTACAGTTACTCTAGGCACCTCTCAGGGTTTGATTCTGTGTTTCCTGTCTGTTGCCCTAACTCCATTATTGGTATTAATCATTTTGTACTACATTGCAAGAGAGACCAGTTAGGATGATTATGATCTTTTCTAGTACATTTAAAAAACTCAGCTTAATCAACTCAAATGCATAATTGGACAACCAGAAATTCATGTGGCAAGAACTACCTCTGACACATTAAAAAAGAAAACACAGTGAAACAAACAAAAAAACCCTCTCTAGATCTTTCTGTTCATTTATTTGAGAGATAGAAGGGGTCAGCAGCTAAAGCAGAATTTATTTCCAAGGGAAAAACTGGAACTAAGTATTTTACTGCTTAGAGCACTTTTGCATATTAAACCAGCATTTAATGATACTACCATCTATGCATGCACTAAAATTACCACTTTAATACTGTATAATTATTAAGAAAAAATCAGATATTGGAAAAGAATAGTGAGGAAGAATAAAGTTGCATGATGGAAAATAAGATCCTAAATCATAGCACTGACTATGAGCTAGATTAGAGACAACAGTGTGTAAGGCTTGGCGGTAGCAGTTTGTGTCAGTTCTAATAAGAATTTTCACTGACTACCCAGTGACTCTAGAAAGATCATGCTCCTCCAAACTTTAATTTCCTCATTTGTAAATTATATGAGCTGAATTTGTTGAAATCTCTGATCTCTCCAGGTTGAAAATGGTGCAATTTTATTCAACAAATATTACTGAGTATCTGCAAAGGCAAGGACATTTATTGGTAGATGCTGAAGTGAATACACAGATTCTTATAGCTCATGTTTTCATATTTGTTTAATCTACTTCAAGTAAAGAAACCTTATATAGGTAATTGAGCAAATAAAGTCTTATTCAAATAAATAAAATAGAAGATGATATCAGCTATAATACTTGAATAAGACAAGTACCATTCACGACCGAGAAGGAACTAATAATGCGTTATCTTGGTTGAGTCAAAAAGTAATGGAGCAGAATAACCTATGAGTTTTTATACTTGTACTTTTTATGGTTACCTTAAGTGCTGCCTACATTTTGCTTTGCTTTGATTCCTCAAATGAATATGAGTGCTATTTTTATGATATCCATTAGATTTCTAAGATCATAAGAATGGAAATCATATTGCTGCTTGCTGTAAATCCATACATTTCAGGAGGGTAGAAGTGAAGACAGATACCTGTTGGAAAAAAGCAGCCACTTTGGTCCAGAGACCTCAAAATCTACCCATCATGTCTGAAATATCTGGAGACAAGGATGCCTCTTCTTGAAAAATACCATGGCCATAGAATGCTGTGTAAGAAGCCAGTCTTTCCAGATGGCTTGATTCATTGGTGCATTTTAGCCAGAGTGACAATGGTATGTGGTCTCTCTGAACAACATAGCAGGGAATGAATACCTGAGAGATTTTTTTATAATCAAATATCTGCCAGTAATTTATCTGAGATCACTAAATGCCACACAACAAACATGGAGTAATAGCGAACAGGGATTTCACAATTATTGCCAAATTCAGTTTTAATTTGAAAAAGCTGGCAAAAGTTTCTCTGCTCTGCTTTAGGACTTATTTCCTAATCATTCTATCCTTATTGTTCCTAGACAATGCCACGGTATTAAATAAACTCCCCCTGGTCAGAAATGTGTAAGCAAGCATAACACAGAAAACTGTGCATGAAGTTCCAGTGCTAATAAGGCATTGTTGATTTTCATTTCCTCAGTATATAAAAAAAAGAAATCTTTTTAGCTCTGAGATATGGAAATGTTGCAAAACCCATTTAAATCAAAATTAAAGCTCAATCCCTAAATTAAAAAAGACTGCATAATCTCTTTAATTCTTGCTACACTATTACACAATATGAGGCACATTCACAAGCTGAAGGAGAATAGGTTGGAGCAGGTATATCCTTTTCTTTCTCTATGTCATTTCACTGTTATCATTTATGCAATATTGATGAGATTACCCATCGGTTTTAGAGTAATTTCAACATGTTGTAAATTGAAAATTTTTTATTCATTTATGTCCTTGGGAATCCATTTCAAATATCTTCTAACTACTAAAGAAAACCAAAGGTAAGATCATTTTCCAAAGGACACTGCAAGGCTTCCAAAAGTTACAGGCAGCATGTGGAACCCACTAATACTTCTAAAGGCTTGTCTTTAATACCAACCTAGGAACTTCCACCATTGCTCAGGTATCTTAAATACTAAGTGTTAAGCAAACTTTTTTTTTTGAGATGAAGTTAATAACTAAAAACCATGTTTTAAAAGAGCAACACACTTGCCAGAATTTATCAATAATCAGACTATTCTGAATAAATGAAGATAAGCCAAGAAGAAACAGTTTCCATAAGTCCAAACAGATTTTTCCACTTTCTTCCTATGTAGGATCCGAGCCACATCTGTGATCTCTATTACAGCTCAAAGCAACACCGGCTCCTTAACAATCTGAGCGGGGCCAGGGATTGAACTTGCATCTTCATTGATACTAGTTGGGTTCGTAACCCCTGAACCACAACGGGAACTTCCCATTCTGATGTTATCTTACAAGGAACAGTGGGACTACCTATTCTCAATGCACATAGTGATAAATTATGTTAGTTCTTTCTGTTAATAACAATTTTTTACATATGTCTATACATACATTGATACTCTTCTCTTTAAGAGGTGAAACTTTAAATCCCCTCCTCTTGAATGTAAATTAAACTCTCTTCCACTGAACAAAATGTGGAAGAAAAGATAATCATATTCCTCCTAAGATCTGGTTATGAAAAACTGTGATTGGCTTTGCCCTTTCTTCCCTGAAACTCACACTCCAGGAAAAAGCCATTTCATCAAAACCACAGGCTAAGCAAATGAAATCTCCTGCCAAGAGCCATGGCACAAGCCTGGAAGTGGATCCTCCAGACCCAGTCAAGCGTAAAATCATCTCATACAAATTGACACCTCGATTGCAGCTTTGAGAAAAACTCAGGGCCAGAACCATGCAATAAGCTGCAGCTGTTCCCAGATTCCTGCCCTCACGGAAGCTTAGAAATACATTTTTAAGCTTTTTTTTTTTTTTGAAGAAAAGCATATGTCTAAATAGATAAGCAACACCAAACAGATGACCCTGAGCACATTACTCAATCTCTTTAAGCATGAGTTTCCTTGCAGCTTAAATTAAAAGAGTAAAAATTTTAAGGGTTATCATGACTTTAAGGGACATATATAATTTGAGTAGCAAAATGACCAGACATGTAATAGATAAATAATTCTTCCCCTGCCCCAAACTCCTTGTGGCTTCCCTTTCTAAATGTGGTTATTACTACATTAAAGATCCTAGGGCTATAGCACTGTGCTGAGCAATATACAAAACAAGAAGGACAAATGTGACTCCCACGTTGAAAACATCACCTTCACTCCAAACTAGATTTTGTTTCTTAAGTCATGAGTCTACTGATAACTAATGATTCTTAAGGTTAACTCTATAAATGAACTGTATCCCCTGTTAGAGTTTTGATGAATTTCATAAACATTACATAACTGGCCATGTATATAGTAGTCATATAACAGATAACAATTAGTTGGAGGGATAAATCCCACTCAACCATAATCAAAAACCATGAGCAAGTCTATCATCTCCATCAGAAAACCCACAGTCAGGAAGTCTAGTTAAGGCTTTTCCCTCTTTTAAATGTAAGACATCTTGGTTGAAGAAGCAGAACTCTTACCAATGCTTATTATAGTGGAAGAGTTATATTCATCTGTATATCTCAAATTACACTCCACAAACCACTTGCCTCTAAATCATTAGGTGTATGTATAGGGTGGGGGGAGTGTTCTTTGTTAAAAATAAAGGTTCCTGGGATCCATATAGCTCTCATTTTCATTTACTATTTCTTTCTAGTGACTGGGAATATTCATGAACAAATAAATAAACAAAAAACACAGAAAGCCTCCAGTGATTCTTCTGTGCACCTATATCTGAGAATATCTATTTATAAGGGCTCTGGATCTTTTCACATCAAAATCTCCTCAGGAATTTTTTTTTTTTTTTACATTACAATTACATTTTTCCCCCACCCTTTTTTTCTGTTGCAACATGAGTATCTAGACAAAGTTCTCAATGCTATTCAGCAGGATCTCCTTGTAAATCTATTCTAAGTTGTGTCTGATAAGCCCAAGCTCCTGATCCCTCCCACTCCCTCCCCCTCCCATCAGGCAGCCACAAGTCTCTTTTCCAAGTCCATGATTTTCTTTTCTGAGGAGATGTTCATTTGTGTTGGATATTAGATTCCAGTTATAAGTGATATCATATGGTATTTGTCTTTGTCTTTCTGGCTCATTTCACTCATTATGAGATTATCTAGTTCCATCCATGTTGCTGCAAATGGCATTATGTCATTCTTTTTTATGGCTGAGTAGTATTCCATTGTGTATATATACCACATCTTCCGAAACCTCAGGAATTTTTTTAAAGCTCCCCAGGTGATATCACCATGCAGCTAGCAATAAGAACTGCTGATCTAAGATTGCAAATTCAGTGAAGCTGGTTCATTTTGTTTATGTGCTTTATCCATTTGGCACTTGAACATATTTACTTTTCTAAGTTTGAATTCAAAACACTACCTACACTAAAAAGTATAGCTTATTGAAAGTAGATGGCATAGATGTCATAACCCTTTACTTGGAAGGGGCGGTTAGAGATTGGTGCAGGTTACTAAAATGATCAGGGTAGCTTGCAGGAATTGGCAACAAGTGGGAAGTTACCAGGAAGAGGAAGTTACGCCTGGTAGAAGAGAGTGAGTGATTTGAAAATTAAAACAAAATTCCATGATTTTAGCAAGTCCTATTCTGTACAAGAAGACACTTTAAGTCATCTAAATAAATAAACAGCAGAACACAGAGAACATTTCAAATATTTCCTCTCATAGGAAACATATTTGGTGATTTTTCCTATTTTTTTTTCCAGGAAAATTGGCCTTAAGGCAACTTTGACAACTCCCATTGTCTCCCTAAGTATTAACTCCATAGTTTGCTATTCAGTGACCTCTGCAACCTACTTCCAAACTCTCTTCTTCTCAAGATTCCCCTGATAACACATCTAACCCTCTAAGGTATGTTGAGCTCATTTTTCCCAAGTCTTAAATTTCTTGGTGTTGCATACTCGCTCACGTGGTCATTAATGTATCTTTTAATAGGACCTATCAAATATTAAATCCCGCTTGAGGACTACAGCAGGATTTAATATTTTGTTTCCTTTAAAAATAAATATACATCACTTAATCGCTTCAGACACAGTGACCTATCATTTATCATTTATCTAGTGACCTATCATTGTGATACACACTAAAGTTCACACTCATCATTGTGTTTCAATGGCTATCCAAGCTGTGATCTGCCACCTACAGTGACATTTTGTAGAAAATACAAAGAGTTATTCAAAAATACACCCTTTAAGAATCCTTTATCATCATCAACAACATCAAGAAACAATTCTTCAGGTTTGTCTAGATAAGAGTAGGTCATCACTGCTGGAAGGACCTTGGGAGGTCAAGTCCTACCATAACTGTGGCTTTCCACAAGCCATTGAGATTACTCAAAATTGTTTGTACTAGTTCCATCTTCATGAAGCAAAACATTATAATTTAGCTGTCCATATAGGCTTTCCTGCAACAAAAGGATGCACTAGTCCCATTTACATTCTGCATGTAAGTCATATTTCCATATGTAGTATGATGTTGTAATATTCTCCTTCAATTACTATTTACTTTTTTTGTTTTTATTTTGAGACACCATGGATAACTTTGTAAATTGCATGCAATCAGCAGTGGAATGGATGACCAGCAAATGCACACACAAGAAAATGGGAAAGTCGTTAGAGAAAACTCATGGTCTTCCAGAAACCAACCCAAGAAAAATAATTTAAAACTTTCAGAGTTCCCGTCGTGGCACAGTGGTTAACGAATCCGACTAAGAACCATGAGGTTGCGGGTTCCATCCCTGGCCTTGCTAATGGGTGAAGGATCTGGTGTTGCTGTGAGCTGTGGTGTTGGTTGCAGATGTGGCTTGGATCCCACGTTGCTGTGGCTCTGGCATAGGCTGGTGGCTTCAGCTCCAATTTGACCCCTAGCCTGGGAACCTCCATATGCCATGGGAGCGGCCCAAGAAATGGCAAAAAGACAAAATAAATAAATAAAAATGTTGAAAAAAAAAAACAAAACTTCCACAAAGCACTGGATACATTTCAAAAGAAAATCTCAAAATTGTGTCTCTTTGGTATAGGCTTTTTAAAAGATTTATTGAAGGGAGCATTGCAAATTTCCTGAGACCCCTTTAGCCACGATTAATATCAAAATTGAAGTTTAAAAAGTAGGGGGACTAAATAGGGGAGACAGAAAAGATGCTATTTCAGAAGCTTCTGTATATAGGGGTTCACCTCCTCTATAAAGGAAAAATAGAAAACTATTAAGGTCATCACTGATTCATTTTCATTAGGGCAATGGCTGAGCAGTGAGCAGTGAGAAAGTGCAGCTGTGTTACTGACGTAGCACTGTTAGATTTTTTTTTCCATGAACACCCCTTTTCACCTTGTTTCATAATGGTGAGACTTGAGAGAATCAGTGCAAAGAACCTGAGAGACAGGATAAAACAAATATTCAAATTTCAAAAATTTAGCCTATGAAAAGGCTTTCGTCTTCATGAGAAGGAACAAAAGAACGTAGTTAGACTCTGTTTAACTAATTATTTCTTTTTAGCATGCACTTTGCTGGAGCTTTATTCAGGAACAGCTCATGACAAAGTCCAGCAGGCGCTGGTCTGGGGCTCAAAACCCCTGAGTTTTATAATTGGCTCTAACAAGAATTCACTTTATGCCCTCAGTCAATCTACCAACCCTCCCAATTCTCTGGATTTGCATTTATGAAACATTTTAAGTTTCTCTTAAGCATTAAAGAGGTTAAGTAGTTCTACCTCAGGTTTCCTCCTGATGAGAAAGTCTGTGACTACATAATGTACAGACATGGCTTTTGTCTGTAGGATCTCCCCTCCCAAAATCTGGAATGAAATATCTCAAAGGCAGGTGGCAGCTGGGATGAGAAAAGGAGATTGAGGAATCTAGAAAAAGAAAAGTGTGGAGGTCCTTCCTTATCATTGACACCTGTGAAAATCTGGCTGCTGGTACAGAGAATCTGTTTGTTCATGTTTTCCTTGGGTGCCCCAGGAAGCTGTAGGGTTTTGGACACTGAGGATGGAAATAACACTCACTTGAGATTATGGAGTTGAAATTCCAATTATTAACATTTGTAAAGTTTCAAAATATTTCCCCCTGGATTGTCTTGTTTAATCTTAATAGAGCAAAGGAAGAGGAACAATATTACAATTCCCCTTTCATAGATGAGAATTACAAATCTCAGAGACTCTGTGACATGTCCAAGGATATACAGCAAAAAAGTGAAGTTACAGACAATCCAAATTCTGTCAGGGATACCTTATCTCACTCATTCCACTAGATTTACCAAATAAAATAAAATGTACAAAAGCTTGTGATGATTAAGAGCTCGAGTTTTACAATAGGCTGCTGGTATATGAATACTGGTTCTGGGAAAAGGTTGGTCCCCCCGGCCAGGCAATTTTCTTAACCTCTCCCGATTCCCTCCTTAAAGCTAGGATAGTATCTTCCATCTAGGTTAATTGTGAAGACAGAATACAGGAACAGTAAAATACTTAGTATAGAACCTGGCATGTATTAGATTCTTAGTTAATCTTAGCTTTTACTATTATTAGTAATATATTTAACCATTATGCAAAACAGTCATCTAATTGTTTTTTTGTTTTTGTTTTTGTACAAACCAGTAAGTAGGAGGAACCTGTCCAAGAATCAGCGGGGACAATCAGCATTGGGCTAGAAGAATGTGAAAAGGAGATGGTAGGAAAAAGAAGACGGCAGAGTGAACAGAGGGAGCCTGGACTGATTCTGCAGAAAGGACAGTTATATTACAGTCTAGAATTAAAATACTTCAAAAGAAATATTTTGTTGTCTAAGTTAAAATAAAAGAGGTGATTATACTGAAAGTGGGAAGGATTTAACCTTCGGTGGAGATCAAACGTGGAATTAATAAGGAGAAAAAAATGTTTGCATTGGGGAGAGAAAAAAGAGTTTAAGGCTATGTAAGAAAGAAAGGCTACTCAGTTTAGTGCTTTTGTTCCTTGGGCAAAACTGGCTGACTTCACTCTGATCAGTTAGTAAAGTCACTGAAGGTTAAAGAAAAATCAGTTGGAGTTCCCATCATGGCTCAGTGGAAATGAATCTGGCTAGCATTCATGAGGACTCAGGTTTGATCCCTGGCCTTGCTCAGTCGGTTAAGGATCTGGCATTGCTGTGAGCTGTGGTGTAGGTCACAGATGAGGCTCTGATCTGGCACTGCTGTGGCTGTGGTATAGGCCGGCGATTACAGTTCCAATTCTACCCCTAGCCTGGAACCCTCCATATGCTGCGGATGCGGCCCTGAAAAAAAAAAAAATCAGTTAAGTGAATGCTAACACACTTGTGTCTACAATTTTGTTGGGGGTGGACATTAGGGTGTAGACTCCGAATGTGAATCAGATATACTGATGTGGAAACCTACTCAGGTTTGTTCAGTCATGCCACTTAAAACGTAAAATTGACATTTTTTACAAGCAACTACATACTTTAGCAGGTGTTCCAGCTATAAAATTGATTTTTGTAATAAAATAAAAAATAAGGTCACTTAAGAAAATCATTAAAAATGAACTGATCAAAATATTCAGACAGAAGATAAAATAAAGTACCATATTTCACTAATACATTTCCTCAACCCACATATCCAAACTGCTTGGTCTGGAATGTACAAGTACGCGTGCGCACTCACAGAAAGCTATAACCCTTTTTCTAAACTCATTAAAGTTTAACTTACATCTTAGAAGGATGTACCTTCTCTCATCTATCTTTCCTTTTATTCCTTCTTTAGGACTCATTTGTATCTATTCTCTGAAACAAGAAAATAGTTAAAATGAGAATAAATATGTATCCCCTCTAATTCTATAAATTACATTCAACATTTTAGTGTCTCCCTTTAACAGAAGACAGAAACCAAGATATTGCTCTGTGTTCGATGTTGCAAGTGGATCCCAGGATGGAAAAGGTGTTGTATCTGTGCACAGACTATGCACAGTCTAGTCACTCTTTGGATTATAATAAAACACATTAAGTATTGTATTTTTTAAAAAAATTTTAAGGCCCCACCTGTGGCACACAGAAGTTTTTCCATCACAGATTGCGGCAATGCTGGATCCTTAACCCACTGAGTGAGACCAGGGATTGGATCTGCATTCTCATGGATGCCATTGGGTTCTTAACCTGCTGAGCCACAATGGGAACTTCAGACCAAGTATTGTTAAAATCTATACAAAGAGTTTGATGAGGATTGAAAGAAAGGAGATCAAATTTATATAGAGCAATAACAAAGAACATTATAAAATGGATATTTGCTAAATTTTTTTGTCTTTTTTTTTTTTTTGCTATTTCTTGGGCCGCTCCCATGGCATATGGAGGTTCCCAGGCTAGGGGTCCAATCGGAGCTGAAGCCACTGGCCTACGCCAGAGCCACAGCAACGTGGGATCCGAGCCGAGTCTGCAACCTACACCACAGCTCATGGCAACGCCGGATCCTTAACCCGCTGAGCAAGGCCAGGAATCGAACCAGCAACCTCATGGTTCCTAGTCGGATTTGTTAACCACTGAGTCACAATGGGAACTCCTTGTTAATGTTTTTTTAATGATAGGTACTAAGGGCCAGAATGGGAGGGCATTCCAAGTACAGGAAAAAATGTAAACACAAAAGAAGGAATGAAGATAACAGAGTCAGTTATGAGATCTAGGAAAAGGAGGTTAGTTAGTTTGGTTACCTCATAGGGTAGGAGGTTGTCAGGAAAGATAATACCACAAAAGTAAGCAGGTATTTGAGCTACAGAGTTTGCACTTACTTAGGTAATGCATGGGGAGCCTTTTAGAAGTTTTAACGCAGAGATGTGATTTTATTTGGCCCCTTTCAGGAGGATGTAGCAGCAGTTGTAGCCAGAATTAGAACAGAAAAGAATGGGTTGAGAAAACAGACACTGTTAAAAAGGCAACACAGATGTTAATAAAGGGATGAACTAATATGTCTACAGTAGTAATGTATAAATCTATGGAAATGTTTGGAAAAAAATATTAGAAATGCACACTTTGGAGAATTCTACACAGAGTATCCAGGGTAAAGAGAAGATCTTGAGTAAGGATGAGGTCTTCACTATCAGTGAAGAAAGTGTAAAGCACGTGGGACTCCTACATAGAGATGTGCTATTGGAAAGGGATAACAATAATAATAATAAAAAAACATATTTGCACAGATCAAAAGTGGTCATTTATTCTAACTAAAATCTACCGAACCACTGACACACTCCTTTCCGTAGCCTCCAAAATACAGCTGCTCCCAGGAAGCAAAGCCAATAAGAATTCACAAGGAATAAATAAAGACTAACACCAAATGACAGTCTCCCCAGGCATTCAGAGCAGAAACCATAGCTATAAGTTAAAGAATAGTATTAAATATTATTAACAGGTAAGGGAGCAATTTTAGAGTATTTTGTTGTCAATTAATGAGGAAACTGAAGAAATAGTCCTAACTTTTTCCTAAAAATTTAATTTATTATATAACCATATTATAACAGCCTAAAGGAAATTGAAAAAGTGCATCTATTTTCTAGCAATAATGCTTTTCATTCCTCTGTTTTTGCCTCCAAGTCTTTGATATAGTCATATACATTCATATTTTCATAGTCACAGTTATATATAACTCTACCATTTTATATTTTGTTTTAATCTTTCCAGGTTGTCATATAAGCTTCATATTTATACTTAGTATCTGAGTGATACTCCATGAGTACACTTAAGACAATTTATAAAGTAATTCTTCTGTGATGTGAGGTTTGGGCTGTTTTCAGTTTGGGTTTATTTTAGTAATGCTGATATGTGTAACAAGCTTCTTGGCACCATCCTCTATGATAAATAACTTCATGGGTCATTGGTCTACATGATTCACTCTCCTGATAAGCTGGGAACCCCTATAGTGAAGTCATTTTGCCTTTTTCACCACTCTGTGTGCTGAATCTAGTGCATATTTTGAGCTCAATAATTTTTCTTTTGATCATTTTTTATGATACACTATTAGGATAAATAAGAGAATAAAAACTAATTGCTGAGGAAAATAGATTTTCCAATGTTTATAACGATGTTATCAAAATGTGTCGATTTTTCTTACTCCAGCACTAGGAGTCAGCAAGTATCTATTAAGCTTTCACTCTGTGTCAGCATTTATGCCACAGAGAATCAAAGACAAGAACAAACATAATTATTATTGAGCTCAAGGAGTTCATAACAACAGTAAATGGATATGTCTTCCTATCATTCCTTCTCCCTTCCTACCAGCCACTGATTTACTTTTGGAGGGCAGCGTCTTCCCCAGGAGATACAGAATGGAGTATCCCACATATCATCTGATGCATTGCATGTCCAATCCTGCTCAATATATGGACACTAGATATGGAAGACTCCCTCCCTAGAATTTGGATCTTAAACTGAGAATGGAGTGACTAAAAATGACTGGGTATATTCATTTAAGTAGAGTTCTCTACTACAAAACCAGTCTTACCCGCATGCTCCCTGGCTCTGGGGGGTTGCTCTTTCTAGTCCATCCTCAGACCTTTTTTCCTCATTGTACTTGAGCTGTACGTATGGGAAGATTGGAAATGAGTGGAAACATACAGGACAAACATTGACAAAAGAATATTGGTGTAGCTTTTTAGGAGAGTTTTTTAGGAGAGTTATAATATAAAGATGAAAGGTTAATTATAAGGAAGATGTACAAATTCTAAACTTGCTTAAAATAATGGTTTCAAAATACATGAAGCAGAACTTGACATAAATGTAGGGGAAAAAATGCAAATATGGCATTAGGTAAAAAGATTTCAGTGCATGTTTCTCCAGTATTGATAGGTTAAAATATAGTAAATATTTAGAATATTTGAAGAGAACAAATTTCTATTAAAAGCTAAATTTATTTGGCATATATAAAATTGTGTATACAAGTCAGATAATATACATTCTTCTTAAGTACTCATGGAAGAATAGCATATATTAGGCTATAAAAGAAGGCTCAACTTACTTTAGAAATCAATATTCTACAATTCACATGTTAAGATTAAAGTAGAAATCATAGGGCTATTCCTCATATATGTCTAAATTTAAAAATACACTTCTAGCTGGGAGTTCCCATCGTGGCTCAGTGGTTAACAAATCCGACTAGGAAGCATAAGGTTGTAGGTTCGATCCCTGGCCTTGCTCAGTGAGTTAAGGATTTGGCGTTGCCGTGAGCTGTGGTGTAGGTCACAGACGCGGTTTGGATCTGGCATTGCTGTGGCTCTGGCATAGGCCAGTGGCTGCAGCTCTGATTGGACCCCTACCCTGGGAACCTCCATATGCCATGGGAGCGGCCTTAGAAAAGGCAAAAAGACAAAAAGAAAAAAAAATACACTTCAGGGAGTTCTGGGTGTGGCTCAGTGGGTTATGAGCCCAACTAGTATCCATAAGGATGCAGATTCAATCCCTGGCCTTGTTCAGTGGGTTAAGGATCCAGCATTGCCATGAGCTGTGGTGTAGCTTGCAGATGTGGCTTGGATCCCTCATTACTGTGGCTGTGGTGTAGGCCAGCAGCTGCAGCTCTGATTAAATCCCTAGCCTGGGAACTTTGATATGCTGTGGGTGTGGCCCTTTAAAAAGAAAAAAAATATATACTTCAAAAAAAAAACCCCAAAGTAAAATTACATAGAATTTTAAAAATGCTTATGTTTCAAATTTTCAAACTTTATCTATGATTACCTGAGAAGTAAGATGCACAGCCTCAAAATGTTTAGTTTTTAAAGGGAAAAGACTAAAGTAATAACATACTAAGAATCCTACTTAAGTCGCTGGCAAGTAAAAACAAAGAATCAAAAGTAAGTGATCATAAAACTATGAGGAAAAATACTTGAAATTGAAAAGAAAGCTACATTAAAAAGGAAAATAAAGCAACAAGGAATGATAAAGGAGAAATAAGTTAGCACAAATAAATAATAACAGAAATGAGAACAGCATTGTAATATATTTACGGCAAAGTTTCAAAAGACAGAGAATACTCAAAAATCATAAAATCAATGCATTTAAATCCCAGGCTGGAACAACAGCAGCAATGATTTTATACACACACACACACACACACACACACACACACACACACACACACACACACACAGACAGCATAACAGTAATGACTGAAGATAAAAAGAGGAACTTATATGGCAAAGCCGAAATGCAATTACTTGATTCATTTCTGCTGCACCACAATGGGAACTCCAAAATGCAATTACTTGAGGAAGTATATACAATTCAATATATCTTGTACAAAATTGTGATTCATACTGAAATAAACTGTCACACCCCTAAACAATAATTCCAAATTAATTCAGTATTTAATGTAATAGACAAGCCTATAAATTGCATGTGCATGTTTATTGCAGCTCTATTCACAATAGCGAAGACATGGAAACAACCCAAATTTCCATCGACAGTTGACTGGATTAGGAAGATGTGGTATATATACACAATGGAATACTACTCAGCCATAAAAAACAATGACATAATGCCATTTGCAGCAACATGGATGGAACTAGAGACTCCCATACTGAGTGAAATAAGTCAGAAAGAGAAAGACAAATACCATACATTTGGGTTGTTTCCAGGTCTTAGCTATTGTGAATAGTGGTGCAATGAACATGCGGATGCATGTGTCTTTTTCAAGGACAGTTTTGTCCAGATATATGCCCAAGAGTGGGATTGCTGGGTCATATGGTAGTTATATGTACAGTTTGCTAAGGTACCTCCATTCTGTTTTTCATAGTAGTTGTACCACTTTACATTCCCACCAACAGTGCAGGAGGGTTCCCCTTTCTCTACACCCCCTCCAGCATTTGCAACAACATGGATGAAACTAGAGACTCTCATACTGAGTGAAATAAGTCAGAAAGAGAAAGAAAAATACCATATTGTATCACTCATATCTGGTATCTAATATACAGCACAAATGAAACTTTCCACAGAAAAGAAAATCATGGACTTGGAGAATAGACTTATGGTGGCCTGGGGGGAGGGAAAGGGAGTGGGAGGGATGGGGAGCTTGGGGTTAACGAATGCAAACTATTGCTCTTGGAATGGATTTACAATGAGATCCTGCTGTGTAGCATTGAGAACCATGTCTAGATACTTACTTCACAACACAACAATGGGAGGAAAAATTATGTATACATGTATGTGTAACTTGGTCCCCATGCTGTATAGTGGGAAAAAAAATTGGAAACAAAATAGAACATACTTATAACTTCAACATTTCTTAAAAATAGAAACAAGTGTTAACTCTAAAATAAATTAAAAATTAACTTTACAACATAATTTAGAACTACTCTCCATCAACAGATGTCTTAAAGAAAATGAAGAGACACAGATTGAGAGAAAAAAAAAATTGTAAGTCAAAAGAGGAGTATCTTTGAGTATAAAAGCAACTTCTGTAAATCACTAAGAAAAAGGATGAGGGGGGAGGGAGTAGGATGGACTGGGAATTTGGGGTGAGTAGAGGCAAACTATAACATTAGGAATGGATAAGCAATGAGGTCCTACTATACAGCACAGGGAACTATATCCAATCTTTTGGGATAAACCATGGGAAGGTAATATAAGGACAGGAATGACTATGACTGGGTCACTTTGCTCTACACAGAAGTTGGCACAAGACTGTAAATCAACTATATTTTGATAAATAGAATGGAGTATACTGTATACTCAGGTGTATTCTTAAAAAATAAACACAATAGTAAAAAAAAAAAAACTTAGGAAAAGACACTCAATCTTAGTCTTCAAAAAAATGTATTGAAGAACATCATAAGCTACCATTAGCACCAACGAGGCCATCAAAATTAATGAAGTACACAACAACAGGGGTAGGTGAGGATTTTGAATAACAGTTATATTTCTCCATTAGTGAATAATTTAAGACTGTTTTGGAAAATATTGGGGCACTAGACTGTGAAGTTCAATATGAATATAGCCTTTGATCCTGCCATTTGGCTTCTGTGCTGGATATATGCTACAGGGCAGTCACTAGCCTCAAATGGCTATGGAACACCTGCATTGTGACTAGCTTGGTTCGAGGTATGCTTGCAGGAAAGTTAAATACACACCATACTTCAAAGATGTTGTGCAAAAAAGATAATAAAAATATATCATTACTGATTTTATAGTTTTATATTGTCAAAGAAAAAATTGTCTCAAACTATTGCAACAGGAGAGAGAGAGAGGGAACGCAACTTGCTGAAAGAAAAGAAACTGTAAAATAGATTTTAAACACTGGGGTGAGCTAGTGGAAATGTACTGGAGGATGTAAGCTTGGAAGTTGGTCAATGTGATTAGGCCATCGGTTTGCTAACTGACACTTTGCTACACTCTCACAGAGACTGGGAAGATAGGACCTCTATTTTTAATGGTCATTATATTTCATAGAAATAGCTCCTAAAACCTGAGAAAGACATCCTTGGGTTATAAAACTTCAAGAGGCTGAGAGAAGATCTACATTTCAAAGGAGCAGAGAAAAGAAAAAAATAGAATTACAGGCTTTCTAAAGTAAATGCTCTAAAGAAAAAGGAGGTTGAGGGACCTGTAGTTAGGATGAAGCTTGCTTAAATTTTAGTCAAGTTGAGGGGAACATTAAGGCTGTCTTAGTCATTATATCAAAACAAAAATATTTTGGACAAAGTATGTTCAATGAAATGCATTATTAAAATTAATTCCAACTCTCTGAATTTTTTTAAATTTATTTTTTATTGTTATTTTCCCCAACACACTTTTTTTTTTCCTATTGTATAGCATGGGGACCCAGTTACACATACTTGTATATATAATTTTTTTTCCCATTGTCGTGCTGCATTGTAAGTATCTAGACACAGTTCTCATTGCTACACAGCAGGATCTCATTGTTAATCCATTCCAAAAGCAATAGTTTGCATCCTTTAACCTCAAGCTCCCCATCCCTCCCACTCCCTCCCTCTGCCCTTGGGCAAACACAAGTCTATTTTCCAAGTCCATGATTTTCTTTTCTGTGGCAATCAAAAAGTTTAAAAGTAAATAATTTCCCTATATGATATTTTTAATTGGCAGCCCACTCTAAAAATACTCATATGTAGTTTTATTAAGATATGTACAAGAATTATCATAACCTTGTTTGTAAGAGTTAAAATTAACCCAGATATCCATCAATGGATGAAAATGGAAATAAATTATAGTCCATTTACATATTTCACATACTCTAGTGAAAATTAACGAACTACATTTAGTGGAGAAAATGAATGAAACTACAACTATATAAAATAACATGGATACAACTTAGAAACATAACAATGAGTGAATAAATCCACTTGTATAAAATTATTCAGAATGACTTCCATTAAAAAACTCAAAAGTGGAGTTCCCGTTGTGGCTCAGTGGTTAACGAATCCAACTAGGAATCATGAGGTTGCGGGTTCGATCCCTGGCCTTGCTCAGTGGGTCGAGGATCTGGCATTGCTGTGGCTATGGCGTAGGCCGGCAGCTGCAGCTCCAATTGGACCCCTAGCCTGGGAACCTCCATATGCCGTGGGAGTGGCTCTAGAAAAGGCAGAAAGACGAAAAAAAAAAAAAAAAAACCTCAAAAGCAAGCAATCTAAAGGCATTATTTAGAGGTACTTAGGCATAAAAAATTGAGAATAACAGGCAATTTAGGATAGTGGTCACTCTATGTTATACAAGTAGGAATGAATTCACAGCTAACCTCTGTAACTCTGATAATGTCCTGGATTTTAAGTGATTAGCCAAAAAAAAAAAAAAATTGGTGTTTGTGTTATTATTGTATCAAAGTTAAATTAAATTAAAAAATTCTACATAAAATATATAACTAAGTTTTAATGGAGATGAAAAAATAAATCAACTAACATGAAATTTATTCATAGACTAAAACAAAACAGCCCTGCACTCAGTATACACAATTCTTTTTGTAAAAATATTTAAATATATTTAATTACATATAGGAGATACTATATATAAAATGAATTATTTATAGGTAGGATTCCTGTTAGTTGTTGTGTTCTTTGGAGCATGTATTTACTGCTCTTTAAAATTTCCATAATGAGAGAGTTCCCGCCGTGGCTCAGTGGCTAACGAATTCGACTAGGAACCATGAGGTTGCAGGTTCTATCCCTGGCTTTGCTCAGTGGGTTAAGGATCTGGCGTTGCCCTGAGCTGTGGTGTGGGTCGCAGTGGTGGCTCCGATCCCAAGGTGCTGTGGCTCTGGTGTAGGCCAGTGGCTACACCTCTGATTCGACCCCTAGCCTGGGAACCTCCATATGCCGCGGGAGCAGCTCAAGAAAAGGCAAAAAGACACACACACACACACACACACACACACACACACACAAATGTAATGACATTGACAGTTTTTTATGGTTAAAAACTGTGTACAGTTGATGATTTTGGAACTTTGCTTTTAAATGAGGACTTTATTCTTTTTCAAAGACTCTTAGGAGATGTGACAAAAAAAGATGACTCTAAAAAACTAGTCTTTTCTTAAAAGAACCATGAAATTTTTTACCTGACAAAAAAGAATATCTGAGGAAGAGGAATTAGTTTTAGATGACAGAAAATGGAAGGAATAATAATGAAAAGTAGTGCACATAGTGTTCCAAGGAGAATGTTTCAATAGTGGAAAGCTGTGTTATATAAGTTATTTATGGGTTTATTCTATAGTCAGAGGAATTGAGACTTCATCTTTTAGGCAGTGGAAAATAAAACTTGGTATCTAAACAGAAGTTTTTAGGTTATCAATACAGTCTCAGACATAATTATTCATAGAGTTGCTATTTGCAATCCCAGTCATTGTCAAAAAAGTTTCATCCAAATTTAACCCACAGATGAAAAGATGCAGAAAAAAAAGTCTTCAGAGACATTTCTAAATGCCATTGCTAAAATGCTTAAAAGCAGTTATAAATTGTGAGGTAAAAGTAATATAAATAATATATTATATATTCAAGATAGTATCCCTATATTAATCACGAGAAATGGGATATTAATGCTTCCAAAGAATTTAGAATATTAATATTTCCGTACTAAACAGAATTATTAATTTCTACATAATTAACACTGTTAATATTTCAATATGAAATAAATCTTTGTTTATAGCAGAATAAGTCTGAAGAATTATTATTTTTTTTTTTGTCTTTTTGTCCTTTTTTAGGGCTGCACCTGCAGCATATGAAGGTTCCTAAGCTAGGGCTCCAATCAGAGCTGTAGCCGCCCATCTACTTCACAGCCAAAGCAACGCCAGATCCCAGCTGCGTCTGCAGCCTACACCACAGCTCATGGTAATACCACATCCTTAACCCACTGAGCGAGGCCAGGGATCAAACACGCAACACATGGCTCCTAGTCAGATCATTTCTCCTGTGGCACGATGGGAACACCCTGAGGAATTATTTCAATAAGCATAGCTTGTAATTAAATTGTTTGTAATGTTAAGATTCTTTATATAATTCACATTTTTCATCATATATATAAGTGTGTGTATGGCTGATATTCAGAAAGATGTTAAACCTCAGCCAGCATTGGAAGAGGGAACAAATAAGCATGTTTAAAAGCTGGAAAATGACATTTACCTGAGTGGAAAGAATTATATCAATTTAAAGGAGATACAAACTGAGGTTTATTTAGGGAGTAATAAAGAGCATAGTTATATTGATTACTGCTTGGGAATTTTTACTATGTGCTAGAAAAATGCAGCTGTATTATACACAGTGTTAGATTATATCACAACTCCCAACGTTATCATGAATTAAAGATGAAATTAGATCACAGAAGTGAAGTAACTTGCCTTAATCTACTCAGCAAGTAAATGAGAATTTAGTGCCCTTTTTTTTTTTTTTTTTTCTTTTTAGGGCCACACCTGTGGCAAATGGAAGTTCCCAGGCTAGGAGTTGAATCAGAGCTATAGATGGGGCCTATGCCACAGCCACAGAAACTCCAGATCTGAGCTGCATCTGCAACTTAAGTCATAGCTTCTAACAATGCTGGATCCTTCACCCAGTGAGCGAGGCCAGAGATCGAACCTGCACCCTCATGGATACTAGTTAGATTCTTAACCCGCCAAACTACAACAGAAACCCTTACCATCTATTTACTTTACCAGGGTCATGTAACTACTAAAGATAAAAGCTTTGAAAAATTAAAAAGAAAAAAAAATACATGTATATAAATTACCTATATCACTTCAAACAGAAATTCCAGGAAGTACTGTATCAATTCAGCTGCAAAGGAAATGCCTTATAATTACCTAAGCTTTACTCTGTCAATCCAAAGGCCAAATTTGAAACTGTCTTGTTAAAATTTAACTTTGTTTACATGTGTGGTATATGTGGAGAAACATGGATAAATTGAAGCTCACTGTCAGTAATATTCCTTCAGAAACATAGTTTCCTAATAACTTTCAGCTTCACAGTCTACATTCAATTATGCAAATGTCTTCAATATATATGAACTTATAGATAAATGTGTGTGTATATGCATGTGTATACATACACACATAAATGAGAGAAAATATTGTTAAGCTCTGAGAGAGCACAGCAGGATAGATTTGACTCACCTAGAGGCTGCTTGAGGAGGCTTTACAAAGAAAAAAAATGGCATTTAAACTGAAACCAAAAGGACAAGTGGTGACTACTAAGGTGAAGAGCGCCAGAGACTACCAGGAAAAGAAACTAGAATCTGTAGGACTGATGAAGGAGGATCCTGATGTCTTTAAGAAACTCAAAGAAGGCTAATACATTTGTAGAAAGAGGAGGAGTAGTACAGGATCTAGTTGGAAGGAATGCATAAATGCCTCCTCATTGTTTGCATTTTTCCTAACCCAGTTTTTACATTAGCTTCTGCCTCAACACTCTTCTGATTAAATCAAAACAGCTCAAAACTGGTCTTCATGCTACTGGCTCTGCCAGCATTCCTATTATTTGTTCCATTTTCTGACAGCAAAGACGACAATAAAAAAACAGTAGTCAGGTTCCTTCTGGCAATGTGGCTTTTAACAGTTTTCTGAGTAATTTTAAAAAGGAACTTACGGAGTTCCCGTCGTGGCGCAGTGGTTAACGAATCCGACTAGGAACCATGAGGTTGCGGGTTCGGTCCCTGCCCTTGCTTAGTGGGTTAATGATCCGGCGTTGCCCTGAGCTGTGGTGTAGGTTGCAGACGAGGCTCAGATCCCGCGTTGCTGTGGCTCTGGCGTAGGCTGGTGGCTACAGCTCCGATTCGACCCCTAGCCTGGGAACCTCCATGTGCTGCGGGAGCGGCCTGAAGAAATAGCAAAAAGACAAAAAAAAAAAAAGGAACTTACTATTAATTTAGGTGATGCTAACACATATTTATTAGATATATATAATAATCCAGTCACCAGATATTGTTTTTGCTTTTGAAGTATTCTGTGTAAGGTAGTTTAAAAATATTTTTACTACTGAAATATATTATTACTATAAAATGTTTACAAATCATAATAAACACTCAGAGACATGAAATCGGAACTGAAAAAGGACATCCAGCTGGGAAGAAGAATTGGAGTTAAGACTGACGAATTCTGAGTTTCAATCTTACACACATATTTTTTTCCACTAAAACACTTTGTTGCTAATTTGCAAAAAAGTTTTGCAAACATATCTTCGAGTTCAACACACATTTCAGAACAGAATAATTTGAGTCCTAGTATGTATGGTATTAATGTTTTTTTAAAATACTTAGAAGGATAATATATTCAGAAGAGAAGTTCTTATTTCAAAAATAGTAATCCAGGCCTGGAGTTTTAATGTTAGGAGAAATAAACCTGTTTTATATTTTATGTAGTATAGACAGCAAAGTCTAGGGAAAAGTTAAATTTAAAAAAAACTTTAAGATAAATTATTCAAGGGACTCTATTTTATCATTATAATATATAAGTATTAAAAAGTAAATCCATGTGTTCACATATTTTTAAAGTTCATACACAGGGGGAGAAAAACTGAAAAGTTGAAACATACTGTTTATGGGTGGTTAAATGTTGAACAAAAGCTCAGCTGTTTGATAACAGCAGAATTCATAGGTTTCTATATATATACATAACACCTTGAACATGACTCTTGAGAGATAACATGTTTTGTTTTTATTTTTATTTTTTTAAGGGCTGCACTTGAGGCATGTGGAAATTCCCAGGCTAGGGGTGGAATCGGAGCTACAGCTGCTGGCCTATGCCACAGCCACAGCCACAGCAATGCGTTATCCCAGCCGCATCTGTGACCTACATCATAGGTCATGTTAACGCTGATCCCTAACCCACTGAGCAAGGTCAGGATCAAACTCATGTCCCCGTGGATAAGAGTCAGATTCATTTCCACTGTACCACAATGGGAACTCCAAGAAAAATTTTACCAAGGATAACACACAAAGATGCATAGTTCTGCCATAAAACTGATTATTTAAGTGAAAAATATAGCTTTGTTCTAAAACCCTCATAGTTAGCTTCAACGAATGTGATGCCTTAAAATAGGTATAGCTA
Organism: Phacochoerus africanus; assembly: GCF_016906955.1. Taxonomy (NCBI): domain Eukaryota; kingdom Metazoa; phylum Chordata; class Mammalia; order Artiodactyla; family Suidae; genus Phacochoerus; species Phacochoerus africanus. The sequence goes on along the minus strand of NC_062547.1, from coordinate 35,700,331 downwards.
GAAATTTGCAAAGAAAATTTTGTTAATTAAAAATATATTCAGGGAGTTCCCCTCGTGGCTCAGTGGTTAACGAATCCGACTAGGAACCATGAGGTTGCAGGTTCGATCCCTGGCCTTGTTCAGTGGGTTAAGGATCCGGCGTTGCTGTGAGCTATGGTGTAGGTCGAAGACATGGCTCGGATCCTGCGTTGCTGTGGCTCTGGCGTAGGTCGGTGGCTACAGCTCAGATTAGACCCCTAGCCTGGGAACCTCTATATGCCGTGAATGCGGCTCTAAAAAAAAAGGGAAAAAAAAAGATAAGTAATCATAATTTATTAGAAGGTGGTAAATGGAAAGAAGAACTTTCCTAAAAAATTCTTCAAAAGAAGGTCAGAAAACTGCTTGCCTAGTATTAAACTTGAGGGACTGAGCAGTTTGTTAATTTAACTCCAAAATAAAGTTCTTTCTTTACATCACTTTTTTGTATACATCATATTAAGGCTACTGTGAAACTATTCCCACTTTCGGTTTTTTCTTTTACTTATACATGAACATACAAGAGTCATCAGAAAATGCACTGAATTCTTAAAAGGGTCTGGAACCTTGCTCATGCCATTGCTTCAGTGTACAGATGATGGTTAGCACAGCTGGAAGCTTTAGATATGCAAAAATGAAATCAGGATTTAAATAATGTAGAAAATTACATTTTAGGATGAAAAACCCTGAAGACTTGTTAAGTATAATCATGCTGGCATGTAAAGCATATCACCTTGGGTCAAATCAAGGTGCATTCTGCTCATATCTCCGCCTCTAGTAGTGGCCACAGGAAACCTCAGAATTTAGCTTAGGAAACCCCATAATATCAGCTTCAATTATGTGCCTGATAATGGTTAATCAATCATTCTGCAAACAACTACTGATCACCCACTATATGTTTTTAAGCTGTTATATTTAATGCTATTGATTAGAGAGGATAAATAAGGGAGAAAGGAGGACTTAACAAATGAACTAGAGTTATTTTTTCCTTCAAGGAGCTTATTTAGTAGGAGTATATGTCAGCCTTGTATAGGTAACATTACTCAAATTTCTATAAAGATAGAAAAAACTGGAAATAAATAGTGACACTCCTAAATTAGAAATAGCATTGCTATATAATTATATGATATGAATGATTTAAAGTATGTCTAACTGAAACTTTAATAAAGTATGATTTACTTCCTATAAAATGCTAAGTAGTAATTAGCAATTACTGAGTAATTTCTGCAATTGAGTAATTTCTGCAATTTCTCTATATTTCAGTATATATATGTGACAAATGAAGATGTTAATTGTTTATATTCTAGGTAAGTCTTGCGACAATTAAGTTCATGGGGGTAACATTTTGTATAGCATATACTAAGGAATCAGCAAATATTATTTTTATATTATTTATAATCTAATAAAATTTTCTCTGACAGGAAAGTATTGCTACTACAATATAAAGAAAAAAATACAAATTTAATGTTTTAGAATGGGCTTACATCTTATGAGCCAGAATATGAAACAAATTATTGTTACTCTCAAGTCCATCTATGAATTTGAAAGGAAATCACTTAATTTGTGTGTCTCATGATTCACTTTAGTTTAAACCTCAGCATGAAGAAGTGAATGATCCATCCTGTCGTTTAGTGTCACAGCACTCTTCCATAGCTCCCTCCATCCCAAAGAAGTTTGATCTAAAATTTCTACATAAAGATAAAAATTTGTAGATGTATACATGTTTGCTCATATTTACATTAAAAAAAAGTTTCTTGAGAGACTAATGGTTGAGTCATTTGTTAGATAATGAAAAGCATATGGATATGCCTTTGAAAGAAACTTCAATTAGCTTCATAATAAACTTCAGGAGTTCTTAACAAAAACTAGTTGTGCCAATTTATACCATTTTTATATGCATAACATAATTGTAATGTTCATAATCATATATCACAAATTCATTTCAGACTTCAAAACAAAATAATAAATATCAATTTTGTTTGCCCTCTTATTTTAGGCAATTCAATATATATGAGAATTAGTTCCTCGTGGTGTTTTATTTTTTTTTAATTTAAAAATTTTTATTTTTGGCTTTTTAGGGATGCACTTGTGGCATATGGAGCTTCCCAGGCCAGGGGTTGAACCTGAGCTGCAGCTGCCAGCCTATGCCACAGCCACAAAAACACAGGATCTGAGGCGTATTTGTGACCTACACCACAGTTTAATGGCAATGCTGGATCCTTAATCCACTGAGCAAGACCAGGGATTGAACCCACGTCTTCATGGATACTAGTAGGATTCGTTAACCACTGAGCCATTACAGGAACTCTGTCCTTGTAGTGTTTTAGAGACAGACTCTTAGTTTGATTACCAAGTTCACAATGTCAATCAATATATTGAAAGCTCTGTCCTTTGTTGTTGTTGTTGAACTCCATTTATAAAATTAAAATTAAAATGGAATTAAAATTATAAAGTTAAGTATTAAATTAATTTATTAATTATGCTTAGAGCAATATCTTGAATATTAAATACCCAGTAAATGTTAGCTATTACTGTCATTAGTGATAAGATTAGGTTATGTTTCACCTCACAGAAGACAGAACTTTGAAGCAAGCTTGTGGATCAGTTACACAGCAATGACAAGAGATATAGCTGTATTTTTTAAAAAAATGATAAATGACTAAACATGCCAACTAACAATATAAAAATGCTGATGTAAAAAGCATTAAATATCAAGTCTATAAGTATGGTTTGCAAACATTTAAAAAGAAGTACAATTTAAGGACACACTTCCCCACTAATGAAGATGGCAAAATAATAGTTCCTGGACAGCTGGACTTGGTGATTAAGGAAAAAATATTCTCTTCCTAAACAGAATTTTTACTAGCCATCTTCAGAAGTGATTTTTTCTGGAAATGTAATTCACTGTTTACTGAATATTCCAAACTGACAGAACAAAATGAGTTTAGGAAATTAGGCTTGAAGTTATAAATTAAGTTAGGTATTGGAGTTCTCATTGTAGCTCAGCAGCAACAAACCCAACTAGTATCCATGGGACATGGGTGCAATCCCTGGCCCCACTCAGTGGGTTAAGAATCCAGCATTGCCCTGAGGTGCAGTGTAGGCTGCAGACAATGGCTCAGATCCTGCATTGCTGTGGCTCTGATATAGGCCAGTGGCTACAGCCCTGATTGGACTGGATCCCTAGCCTGGGAACTCTCCAGGTTCTTTAACCACTGAGCCATGATGGGAACTCCGCATTTTTCTTTTAATGTAAGAAGTTTCTTAAATCTGTTCAAGGCAATGAGAAATTAACAATGTTTTCATTCCTGGATTATGGATGCTTATTATTTTTAATCTCAGTGGAGTTTTAATTCTATGAAATCATCATTCAGTAGGAAAAAACTGAAATCCTTAGAATTCCTTAATTATGAATTCTAGAGCTTCAAAATGAGAGTGCTTAGGAAACTGCTTTTAATCAAAGCTGAGCAGACATCTTTCTAAAGCATCGCTGGATGGACATCATTAGATTTAAATATATTTATTGTTTATTTTTCCCTTTCTCCTTGTTCTAAAAGCTGTCCTGGTAGCTTGGAGCCAATAGAGAAATCCCCTTCCATGGAGTGTAACTATTGTGTTAGAAGACTCACTTTGGATTGGAAAATTCAGCTAAGTAGCTGATGACTTTTTCTTTTAATTCAATGAATTTTATTATATTTATCGTTGTACAACTATCATCACAACCTAATTTTACAATATGTCCATCCCAAACTCCCAGCCCATCCCTCCAACTGCAACCTTTCTCCTTTGGTAACTATAAGTTTTTCAAAGTCTGTGAGTGATGACTTTAGGTCTTGGTATCATTTTCCCCAGGAAAACAAACAAACAAAACTTTGGAGATACTGGCTCTTTGATTCAGTTCTTCTTTCTGTCTTTAGCATGAGAATAATAATGATGAGTAAGTAGCATGAGCTGGTTTCTCATGATATTTTGCACATACTGTCACCTAGGAGGAATCTGACATTACATTTCTGTAAGTTTCCAGAGAGGTTGCTTCTATTTTTTTAACAGAAGAGAATAGCTCTCCTTTTACCTGCTCTCACTGCACTGACTAATCTCTTTCCATTGTCTACTATGGAGCTAGTAGGCAACAAACAACCAGCCTAATTGAAGGTCTATCAATAAAGGAGGGAGAAGTGGGTAAAAAAAAAAAATTGTAAGGAAAGAGGCATTTTCCATTTTCCTGAGAGTCTGGGGTATTATTAATTGTACCAAAGAAAGTATATCCAGAATTTTTAAAAACATCTTTTGGGAGACAAATTGTATTTTCCAAATCAGGCTAGGACTAGTAAAAATATTTTTGGCCTAGGTATAACCTGGAGAAAACAATTGCAGTGATTATAACATAATGCAATTTCATTTTCCTTAGAAGAAAAATGAATATTAAAAATGTTATGGCTGGATATTTTTATATCGAATCATTTCCAGAACAGCGGATATAAAAAACTGCAGAAAAGATGAAAAGATGTTAAGGAAACATTAATCACACCTCTCGAGTTCTACTCAGAATTGTGTGGCAGCCATTTAAGCCAAATGCTGATATACACACTTATAAAACTGGGAGGCAGAAAAGGAAAAAATGAAGAATAAGAATTATAACCTGCTAGACTCACTGATGACTTATAATAGGCTTTGCCTGGTGGAGAAGATTTGACTTGTGACATATCTAAGCTGGTTTAGGAATAGCAGCCCTGTAGGACACAGGAGGATTAGTGGGAAATGAAAAAGAGAATCCTAAAGGATTTAAACAGAGCTATCCCTCTAGACTTTTCCTCAGCCCCTACCTCTAAAGAACCGCCACTTCTTCACATGGACACAAATACTCTATCTGCAAATGTTTCTTTTTTTGTTTGTTTTAAATCACACTATATATAAAACATTTTATGCTTTTTTTTTTTTTTGCTGGATTTGACTGTGATTAGGCAAGGAACCACACCTGTGTATTTCACAGGAACCAATGTCTAGTAGGTACAAAATAAAACTTTGTTGGAGATAAACTACGATATGGATTTTTATCTATTCAGAATGAGAAAGTATTGGGCACAAAGAGATGATTTGTTGTTCAGTTATTTCCTAAGGATACTGATGTAATGGGGTTCTATGACATCTTGAGGAAATAAGATTCTACATTCTTTAATATTATATTGCCTTATTTATTTAGCTTTCTCATCAGAATATTTGACTGTCTAATCTGCACCATTATTTCTGAGACTTAAGCCCATTTCCCTCTTTTTTATTATTTTTCTAGAATACAAAATATTGAACACCAAGCATGAGTAGAAGAAGGAGAAGAAGCAGGCAGAAGAGGAGAGAAGGAAGAAGACATTGGAGTTTAGATAAAAGAACACGTACTTTGTAGATACAGATAACCAAGTCCAAGTCTAAATTGTGCCATTTACTATTTTTATAATTTCTGTCAGGTAATTTAATAGCTCAGATTCTTTATTGATACAATGGAAAATTTAGCCCTTAAGATTGTTTCAAACATAAATGATGTATTTACACTTGAAATCTAGTAGGTACTCATACAAATTCATTCTTTTCCCTAAGATAAATTTCAAATGTTAATTATAAAAAAAAGATGTCTGAAGAAAAGGAACATTACCCCAAATAGGTATAATTATGCAAAATATATTGGAAATATGATTTATAAAAATATATTTTTGCTTTAGGAAAAAGAAATTGATACAAATATAGAAATTTCAAGAGAGGAGTCTTCAGGTAAATTGGTCTACTTAAATGACAGTTTAAATCAAATATAGTAAATGTATATCCAGAAAAAGAAATACACAATGACAGAAGTTCTAGTTACCATAACTATGAGATGCAGAAGCATTCCTCAGATTCTGTCAAATTTTATCCCTTCAGCTAATACTTACTGAGTGCTTTCTGTGTGCCCAATGGATCTTCTATGGATGTCTGGGGATAATTACTGAACAAAGGTGGTAAAGACCCCAACCTCATGGAATTTCAGTTTAGTTATAATTAAACTAATACAATTTACGACAATATTATTTTGAAATCATGTTTAATCTTCAAGAAAACATGGTAAGATAGTCAATCACTACTTATAATCTCATAGACATACTAAGAAAAATATTTCAGAACTAATGACCAAAAATATATGTCTTTCTGGGCACTGAGCAGGATCAATACCTTTAGCATTAATATAAAGTAAATCAAATCTACCTGTGAATATACTATAAGCCAGCTATCATTTGGAGCAGGTGGAACAAAGGCAAACACTTCAAGACTCCTATGGTTCAGATATTCCAAGTTCAGTTAAAAAGGCCAAACATATAAGGAAGAATTACAGTACACATTATAGTGGGCCCCAGAATAAATCTGTTCATAAGGTACAGGATAGATTCTTAACCAAATTAGAGACTCAAAAAAGTAATGTGTGAGCACAGGTGGACCCGTGAAGAGGTAGCAAGAGCACAGCCATCTACAAGCCAGGGAGAGAGGACTCAGAAGAAACTAACCCTGTTAACACCTTGGACTTCTAGCCTCCAAGACCATGAGAAAATAAATCTCTGTTTTTTTAAGCCACTCAAAACAAACAAAAAACAAACACGCATGCAAACAAAAATGTAACCAAAGAAAAGGTGAAATGTGAAAGGAACTCATAGAGATTAACTGGAAAGTCACTAGTTATATGGAAATAGAAATCAAAAGACTCTAGTATTAGAATCAAGAAAGGATGGAAGGGACTCTTGCTAGCTGTCATTTAGCTTCTTTCCTCCTATTATTTGACTTCTTAGAGTTGATCTTGAAAGCTGTGTAATAAATCACTGAGCCTCTCAATTCTACCTACTAAATATAATAGAAATCTCTCCCTTGCTTTTCATTTCCACAACTACTATGCTCTTTCAAGCTCTATTATCTCCTCTGTATCATTCTAACATGTTCCCAAGTGGTCTTTATCTCTAGGCTTACCCTTACCTTTCAATTCAACACTGATGAGCCTGACAGTTTGATCTCTACCACACATTTCTTGTATAGTTTTTTGCTATAAGAAGTCTCCATAATAAACCTAAAGCAATAATTCTTGGGAGTTCTCATTGTGGCTTAGCAATAACAAACCCGACTAGCATCCATGAGGATGTGTGTTCAGTCCCTGGCCCTGCTCAGTGGGTTAAGGATTTGGCATTGCCAAATATCTAGCATGAGCTGTGGTGTATATTACAAACAATGCTTGGATCTGTTGTGGCTGTGGCTGTGGTGTTGTAGGCCAACAGCTATAGCTCCAACTGGTTCCCTAGTCTGGGAACTTCCATGTGCTGCGGGTGTGGCCCTAAAAAAAACAAGGAAAAAAAATGAACTCACTGAGGATTGAGTTTTTCCACAGTTTTAAATGATCCCTTTACTACATTTTACCATATGATCCCTTTATTATATTTCTTCTTTACTATAACAACTTTCTATGAATAAAGTGGCTTAAAACAACACATAATTGTTACTTTCAAGTTCAAGAGATGAAAAGTTCAAAACTAGTCACACTGAGCTAAAGTGCTGACAAGGCTGGTTTCTTCTGGAGACTTTGAGTGAAGAACCCATTTCAGTATCTTTTCCAGTTTCTGGGGCCATCCAGTTTCTTTGGGCCATTGTCATTTCCTCACATCACTCAAACTTCGCACTCACTTTGTTAAATCTCCTAAAAGTGACCGATCCTCCTGTCTCCCTGTTATAAAGACCCCTGTGATTCCACTGGGCAAACCCAGATATATTTAAAATAATATCCAAATATATATATTTAAAATAATATTTAATATCCAATATATATATTTAAAAATAATATCCAAATTTTAAGACCCTTAACTAAATTTGCAAAGTCCCTTTTCACATGTAAGATAACATAATCACACGGTCTGTGTTTAGTACTTGAACATTCTGGGAGGGCCATCATTTAGCTTAGCTGTGACATGAAATTGATATAAAATAAAATTTATCTTTACTCATAATTTTTAAATATATAAAATTTCCTAACTGTAATATATAAGAGAAATAAAAAGAAAGTGATTTATAATAAGATGACATAGATTTGATTACATAGATGCTTGGGAACAACTGCAGTAAAAATATAATGATGCAAACAGATACCTTTACTGAAATGTATTAAATGTTCAAAGTGTCTTGTGCTTACATGTAAAAGTGTCTTGACTCTGATGATTTTTGTTTTTTTTCATCTATATATATATCCAGTAGAGTGCCAAAAACACTAAAAATCTATTGCTAGTAATATAAAATGGTATAAACACTTTAGAAAATACCTTGGCAATTTCTTAAGAAAGTTAAATGTATATCTAGCAAATGACTTACCATTCCACACCTAAATATTTATTCAAGAGAAATGAAAGCAATGTTATATAAATTCTTGTACACGGGTATCTAGAACAGTTTAACTTGGAACATCAAAGGTTGAATAAATACACAGTTTTGTGGCATATCCATGTAATGGAAATACTAGTCAGCTGTACAAACAAGTTAACTAGTGATAAGAGTATGTACATGACTATAATGCTGAGTAAAAGAAGAGTGTTAGAAAAAAACTAGAATGTATTGCTCTATGATTCCACTGATTTATACACAGTTCTAGTAAATTATAAACTAATCCCCAGTGATATAATGGAGATCAGCTCTGTGGAAGGAAAGAGGGTGGGGGGTGGGGTTTACCAAGAGCATGAAGAAAATTGTGGAGATAGTAAATAGATTCTTCAAATTCTTTCTTTTTTTAACTTTTTATTTCACTTGATTTACAAAGATCTGTCAATTTCTGCTGTATAGAAAAGTGACCCAGTTACACAAGCACACACACACACACACACACACACACACACACACACACACTCTTTTTCTCACATCATCTTCCATCATATTCCATCACAAGTGATTACATATAGTTTCCTGTGCTATACAGCAGGACCTCATTGCTTATCCACTCCAAATGCTGTAGTTGGCACCTACTAACCCCGAACTCTAAGTCTATCCCACTCTCTCCCACTCCCCCTTGGCAACCACAAGTCTGTTTTCCATGTCCATGAATTTGTTTCTTTTATGCAGATAGGTTCTTTTGTCCCATATAATAGACTCCAGATATAAGCAATATCATATGGTATCTGTCTTTCTCTTTCCTTTCTGACTTACTTCACTTAGCATAAGATCTCTAGTTCAATTCAGGTTGTTGCAAATGGCATTATTTTGTGCTTTTTTATGGCTGAGTAGTATTTCATTGTGTATATGTACCACATCTTCTTAACCAATTCATCTGTCCATGGACATTTAGGCTGTTTCTATGTTTTGGCTATTGTGAATAGCACTGCAGTGAACATAGGGGTGTGTGTATCTTTTTGAATGAAAGTTTTGTCTGGATATATGCTCAGGGGTTGGATTGCTGGATCATATGGTAGTTCTATATTTAGTTTTCTGAGGTATCGCCATACTGTTTTCCAAAGTGGTTGTACACATTTACATTCTCAACAACAGGGTAGGAGTGTTCCCTTTTCTCCACACCCACTCCAGCATTTATATTTATAGACTTATTAATGATAGCTATTCTGACTGGTGTGAGATGGTACCTCATTGTAGTTTTGATTTGAATTTAATAATTAGTGATGTTGAGCATTTTTTTCATGTGCTTGTTTGCTATCCATATGTCTTCTTTGAAGAAATGTCTATTGTAGGTCTTCTGCTCATTTTTAAATTTGGGTGTTCATTTTATTCACTGTTGAGTTGTATGAGGTGTTTGTATATTGTGGAGATTAAGCTCTTGTTGGTTGTACCAGTTGAAATTATTTTCTCCCATTCCATAGGTAGTCTTTTTTTTTTTATGGTTTCCTTTGTTGTGCAAAAGCTTGTCAGTTTGATTAGGTCCCATTGGTTTATTTTTGTTTGTATTTCTATTGCCTTGGGGGACTGACCTAGAAAAACAGTTTTACTGTTGATGTTAGAGAATGTTTTGCTTATGTTCTCTTCTAGGAGTTTTATGATGTCTTATGTTTAAGTCTTTAGGCCATTTTGAGTTTATTCTTGTGCATGGTGTGAGGGTGTGTTCTAGTTTCATTGATTTACATGCAGCTCTCTAGTTTTCTCAGCAACACTTGCTTTAGAGTCTGCCTTTTTCCCATTTTATATTCTTGTCTCCTTTCTCAAAGATTAATTGACCATAGGTGTCTGGATTTATTTCTGGGTTCTCTCTTTTGTTCCATTGATCTGCATGTCTGTTTTTTGTACCAGTACCACACTGTCTTGATTACTGTGACTTTGTAATATTATCTGAAGTCTGGGAGAGTTATGGCTCCTGCTTGGTTTTTGTTCTTTAGGATTTCTTTGGCAATTGTGGGTCTTTTATGGTTCCATATCAATTTTTGGATTGTTCTTTCTAGTTCTTTGAAAAATGTTATGGGTAATTTGATAGAGACCACCTTAAATCTGGAGATTGCTTTCAGTAGTATGGTCATTTTAATGATGTTAATTCTTCCAACCCAGGAGCATGAGATATCTTCTCATGTCTTTTAATCTTCTTTAATTTCCTTGATTAATGTTTCAAAGTTCTCAGCATGTAAGTCTTTCATTTCCTTGGTCAGGTTTTTTCCTAGGTATTTGATTTTTTTGGGTGCAATTTTAAAAGGTATTTTTTATGTCCCTTTTCTAATATTTCATTGTTAGTATACAGAAATACAACCAATTTCAGAAAATCAAATGAAAAAACATGAAAGCAATATAAGAGAACTATGGGATAATATAAAGCATGAAGCAGGGCAATCTGTGCATAATAAGGATTCCAGAAGATGAAGAAAAAGAAAAGGGAGTGAAAATATATTTGAAGTAATTATGGCCGAAAACTTTGCAAATATAAAGGAAACAGATACCAAGATACAGGAAGCACAGAGGGTCCCAAACAGGCCCACACCAAGACATATTATAATAAAAAAATGACAAAAGTTAAAGATAAAAAGAGGATTCTAAAGGTAGCAAGAGAAAAACAAAGAGTTAATTGTAAGGGAACCCTCTAAGGCTACCGGCTGATTTCTCTACAGAAACACTATAAGCCAGAAGAAAGTGTCAAGATATATTCAAAATCAAAAAGGGAAACATTTGCAGGATAGAATATTCTTTCCTGCAAAATTATCATTTAAAATAGAAGGAGAGATAAAGAATTTCTCCAACAAACAAAAACTAAAAGAATACAGCAATACTAATCACATTCTAGAAGAAATACTGAAAGGTCTCTTCGAAATAGGCAAGAAATAAGAAGATGTATGATGGAGGAAAACCCAACTAGAAAGTAATCACTTAAATAAGCCGGTAAACAGATCTAAAAGAGAAAACAAAACAAACAAAAACTATTGTAAAAACAATGATAAACACAAGAAGAATAAAAGGATAAACATGAAGGTGTAAAAAAAGCACATCAAAACCACAAAATGTGGGGAAGGAAGGGAAGAAAATCTAGACTCTTTTTTTTTTTTTAGTTGTGTTTGAGCCTATATGACTATCAGATGAAAGCAAGCAGATACAGAAAGCGATTAACATACTTGAAAAATAGGGCAACCACAAATCAAAACCAAATACATTCACAAAATCTAAAAAGAAGTGTATGCAAGCATAAAATAAAAGGAAATCATCCAACCAAATAAAGGAACAAAGGAGAAACACGGACCCAACTGGAAAACAAGTTTTAAAATGGCATTACATATGTATTTATCAATAATTACCTTAAACACAATGGACTGAATGCTCCAATTACAGGACATAACGTGGCAGACTGGATTAAAAAAAAAAAAAAAGACCTACAATATACTGCCTAGAAGATACTCACCTTAGGGCAAAGACACATATAAATTGAAAGTGAGGGGATGGAAAAAGGTATTTTATACGAATGGAAAAGGCAGGAAAGCAGGTATTGCAATGCTAATGTCAGACAAAATAGATTTTATAACAAAGGCCATAAAGAAAGACAAAGAATGACACTATTTAATGATAAAAAGATCAATTATTTAACTTCTTTTGTTATAATGCCATGAATGTATACACATGGTAAAAGTCTAAAATTGTCACACACACACACACACACACACACACACACACACACACATATATGCTGCTTATGATGCATTAATTATGCTGTAATAAAGCTAAAAATAAAATTGAAGTTGTTTTTGCCTGGAATAGTTGTAACATTTGATTAGAAAACAAAATCCGTGTATGTTTCCTTATTGCATCTTTGAGCTTCTTTCTAGAATGAAAAAGAGGATCTGTATCTCTGGTCAAGCCATACACCTTTCTTTTGTTAAATCTGTAATATATCCAACGTGATAACAAGTCAGCCTTTTCACTCCTAAAATATTCAGATTATCTTCTATGAAGTTTCTTTAGATTCTTTGATCTTATATGTATGTTTAGGCAGGAACTCTCAAAATCTCTTTTTGAAAAATATCTCCTGCATATGTAAATTGGAGCATTCCAATTATTACTCAGATTCCATGCCTTGCAGAGGTCATATTTCCAACATGAGTCACATTTACTACAGACCTTCTTTTTAGAAGCCCATAGGAAAATGTTTTCAGATAAAATACAGTGTGCCTAGTTAAATATTAATATCAGATAAATAATGAATGATAGTTTAAGTATGACCCCTAATTATTGTTTATCAGAAATTCAAACTTAATTGGGTTTTCTGTACTTTTACTTGCTAAACCAGGCAACTCTTCCTGCGGTTACTACAGCTGATTTCCACAGAAAATAACAGAGAAATAGTAGACATAGGAATAAGACATGGGGTGGTTGGCATGTCAAAAAGCCCTTAAAATTTATTACTTTAATGTATGTATTACCAGAGATTCTCGATGAACCAAGTTGTATAAATATAATTAAATGCATATACTAATTTGTTTTTAGTACAGTTATACACAATTACTATGTAGAAGTTTTAGGTCATATTAGCCCTAACTGTTTAATATTTGTAAGACTGAAGTTTTAAGAGACAGAGAATGTTTAACTTTTGACTAATTGGTACATCATTTATTTCCCTTAGTTTGAATAAGGGAAAATTAAAACTAGTTAAGGATGTCTAAGTAAACTAATTAGGACATAGTAAAAGTGATTATATGAACAAAGGTGAAAATGTAAGATCATGTAAGACAAGCAACTTATTCTCTCACTGTAAAAATCTCACTTTCTCAAGGTATGATATAATAAGCCAAGTCATTCCTTTTTGTTTTCACCTTAACTTGAATGTATAGGGGATAAGTATGTGGCTGTAATTTTCTAACGTGTTTACAATTTGGAAAATTTTGAATCTTGAAAGATATCTTATTCCCCCTGATGAGGAGAAAAACTAACCTTTCAAATGAGAAATGAAGTGAATAAATTTATTTCCAACATCAACCACAAAGTGGCAGTGTAACCATGGGCAACAGCATTGACCCACAGACACCACATAGGTCAAGAGAAGGTATTGAACTAGATATTCCTTGAACTGTTTGTATTAACCTTATGGTTTTGGAAGGACTCTATCAGAATTCTATATAATCTATTAAATATATGAAGGAATAAAGGAAGGAAGGAAAGAAGGGAGTGCTGGATGGATTATCCTAGAAATTCTGAGCATTCATGACAACCATTTAGAAACTAACCCCTGAAATGTTATTTACTGCATTTTAAATGTCATCATTTCTGACATGTCAACACATGTATTCTCTAACCTGTGTGGTCAACTATAAGAAAGTATTTTTGCAGGTGGAGGGGCAAAACAGTCCCTGAACACCTAGAATATGTTTTCCAGTTGATCTTATAATGAAATTTCGTCATTGAGATTTCACCTATTCTATTTCTGAATTTACTTTTATTATTATTATTATTATTTTTTTAGTGTTCATAACAACCATGAGAACACCATTAGGAAAAAAATTTTAAAAAAAGAGGGATTAAGGGTGTGATTTTGTAACAGACCTCAATCAATTAAGCACATTATAGCACTGTTGTTATAGTTATCCACCTATAACTACAAGAATTCCCAGCTACAAGTTCTTATTTAAAGGAGTTATAGGAGTTCCCATCGTGGCGCAGTGGAAATGAAACTGACTAGGAACAATGAGGTTGCGGGTTTGATCCCTGGCCTTGCTTAGTGGGTTAAAGATCTGGCATTGCTGTGGTTGTGGTGTAGGCTGGCAGCTGTCACTCCGATTGGACCCTTAGCCCGAGAACCTCCACATCTTGTGGGTATGGCTCTAAATAAATAAATAAACAAATATAAAGCAGTTATAAGTGTAGATAATAATTATTCTGTTTGGTGACACTATAATCATTTGTCTATGATATTCAGGTTATATTCTAATATTATGCATGAGATGACTGCATAGGGATTAAAGCCAAAGTTTATAAATATTCTTGCCAGTACTGAAAGAGTAAATATGTGCACACAATACAAATACAATTGAGGTTTTTTTGTTTGTTTTTTTCTTTTTAAGTCCATACCCACAGCATATGCAGATTCCCAGGATAGGGGTCAAATTGGATCTACAGCTACTGCCCTACACTACAGTCACAGCAATGTGGGATCCATGCCTCATCTGTGACCTACACCACAGTTCATGGCAACTCCAGATCCCTGACCCACTGAGCGTGGCCAGAGATTAAACACACGTCTTTAACGATACTAGTCAGATTCATTTCCTCTTCACCACAATGGGAACTCCCCAATCAAGATTTTAATGCAAATAAATAAAGGGAATATTCTAGAAGATATTAACTGGACATTGACTGGAATTAACTGAACTTGACTGGAAATTTATCTGAAACATTTGGATTTTTATGATGCCTTTTTTTTTTTTTTTTTTTTTGCTGTTTTTGCTTTTTTTAGGCCCGCACCCACAGCATATGGAAGTTCCCAGGTTAGGGGAGCTGCAGCTGCTGGCCTATGCCACGGCAATGAGGGATCCAAACCTTGTCTATGACCTACACCACAGCTCAAGGCAATGCTGGATCCTTAACATACTGAGGAGGCCAGAGATTGAACCCACATCCTTAAGCATACTAATCAGGTTCCTTATGATTGAGCCACAATAAGAACTCCTAGAAACCACTTTTAGCAAATCATTTTTACTCTATTATTTTCAAGAGACATTTAACGTTATTTAGTTATCCTATGCTAATGTTTCTATAGCATTAATGATATGTACAAAGTTAAAAACTGTTTTATGAAGTTTTTAATTTAAATTTTTTTTTGGTCTTTTTTGCTGTGGTGGTGGTATTTTTTGTCCCTTTGCTTTTTAAATTTATTTTGTTTATCATCTCTAACAATCAATAGAACTACTTAATGAACTAGTTTAAATTTAACTGTTCTTGCTTAAACATTTAAATATAAATGCCCTGTGTGCTATATTCATCTAAAATGCTCTTTTTTTTTCTTTTTCTTTTTCTTTTTTTTTTTTTTTAGTAACTGGGCCTCTAGATGCCAGAGAGGATCAGATCAATAAAGAGAAGTTATTCAGGAGTTCCCATTGTGGCTCAGCAGAAACGAATCTGACTAGCATCCATGAGGATGCAGGTTTGATTCCTGGCCTCACTCAGTGGGTTAAGGATCCGGCATTGCCATGAGCTGTGGTGTATGTGGGTCGCAGAAACAGCTTGGATCCGGCATTGCTGTGGATGTGACACAGGCTGGCATCTGATTTGACGCCTAGCCTGGAAACCTCCATATACCGCAGGTGCAGCCCTAAAAAGATACAAAAAAGAGAGAGAGAAGTTGTTCACCAAATATGTTTTGCATTTTCTCTCTAAAATCTAAGTGTCTAGGATGATTTATTGAAACCCAACTCTTTGCTATGTGTTAAGTTCTGATTGAGTTTGTGAATGCTACATTCTGCAAATGACAAGAGCAGATCCTACACTTATCCTGATATCTAGAGTTCACCTAATAGTTGACTTTGCCTTTCTTCCAAATGGCAACTATGAGTATTTCAAAAATGATAGAATTCACACCATGATTCTAATTTGGATTATCAAGACTGAGGTCTAGAAACATTTGTCAACTTAGAACAGAGAAGTAGGAGTTCCCGTCATGGCGCAGGGGTTAACGAATACAACTAGGAACCATAAGGTTGCAGGTTTGGTCCCTGCCCTTGCTCAGTGGGTTAACGATCCGGCGTTGCCATGAGCTGTGGTGTAGGTTGCAGACGCGGCTCGGATCCCACATTGCTGTGGCTCTGGCATAGGCCGGTGGCTACAGCTCTGATTCGACCCCTAGCCTGGGAACCTCCATGTGCCACGGGAGCGGCCCAAAGAAATAGCAAAAAGACAAAAAGACAAAAAAAAAAAAAGAAGAATAGAACAGAGAAGTATTTTCTACTGTCTATGTTGGATGCCAGGTGCAAAATAGCCACAAAGACAGTGACAGAGTTAGGAGTGCTTGGTTGTACCAAAAAGTGGCTTAGCAACTAGGATCAAATTTTGACACAATTATATACCAGTGCTTGTTTACAAAAGGTTTTTGCTTAAAAACATTAGGCTATAACTTTAGATTTCAGCCAACTAGAAGTATAAGTGGAACGCTTAAATAGTCCAGAAGAAATGAAATGAGTAAACTTCAGATTTTGGCTATAATGATTAAGCAACATGGTTCTCAATCTTCAGAGTATAAAGCATAATCAGGGAGCTTATCAAAAGTGCAACTTTCTAATCACAATATTGAGATTCTGATTTAGTAGATATGAACTATGGTCCATGAGTCTGAATATACCAAAAAAAAAAAAAAAGAAAAAAAGAAAAAAAACACTAAGCAAAACTAAGCATTTAAAAAAAAAAAAAAATCTGTGATACAACAGGATAAGGATCCACCATTGTCACTGCAGTGGCTTGAGTCACTGCTGTGGTGGGGTTTGAATCCTGGCCCAGGACTTTCCACACAGTGTGGCATGGCAAAAAAAAAAAAAAAAAAAGTTTATATTCCCACACACAACACTTGATGAAAGCCTGCCAGACCAGATGGAGAAGAGGTAGATAAAAAGATCCTGTCTTGGCCACAGATGACAGGTTTCAATCTGAATTGGCTGAGTCCAGGAAAACAGACATTTCTTGGAGACTTTATTCAGAATTAGTCTAATTATTTCTATAGAGCAATCAACCTTTTTTAGTGCAACTGAATAGTTTTCTACCAATTATTTACAAAGTAAATATATGTCACTTGACAGCCCTTGACTAATCATAATCAAGTTAAAAAAAGAAAACTGACACAGTTCCTGGTTTCAAGGGTCTTACAAAGTGTAAATGTAAATAAATTGCATTCTACACAAATGCTCAAAGAACACAGAGTTACTCAACTATATTCTCTTCCATATAAAGGCAATGGGACTTCTGAAAAGCTGGAGGGCAGGATCATCTGGATTAAGATAGCTGGACTAAGACTTCTGGAAGAAGTGACTTTATAGATGGTAGATGCTTTAATTATATTCCTTTAATTCTACTAAATTTCTCAGTGTTAATCAAAGTCCATTTTACAGCATCTTAATATGTATTAACATACTAAAATTGTTATTTAAAAACTGTGAAATCAGACAAAGGCATTGCATTGATGTGATGCTTCCTATACTTTCTTAATTGCTTTTTAGTAGCAATTTCATTCACTGAGTTCAAATAGTTAATGAATGCTTACTATGTGTTATACCTCGATGGGAGTAAAACATTAAGCTAAACACCCGAAGATCTCAAAAATTCTTGCTCCAAAGGAGATTACATTCTAAAGGAGAAAAACAAAAAAAATGACAAAAATAAATCAATAAAATATGAAAGTGGGAGTTCCCGTCGTGGCGCAGCGGTTAACGAATCCGACTAGGAACCATGAGGTTGCGGGTTCGGTCCCTGCCCCTGCTCAGTGGGTTAACGATCCGGCGTTGCCGTGAGCTGTGGTGTAGGTTGCAGACGCGGCTCGGATCCCGCGTTGCTGTAGCTCTGGCGTAGGCCAGTGGCTACAGTTCCGATTAGACCCCTAGCCTGGGAACCTCCATATGCCACGGGAGTGGCCCCCCAAAATAGCAAAAAGACAAAAAAAATATGAAAATGGTCAATCTGGTCTAACTCCAATGAGTTTACCCTAAATAATTAGAAGGATGAAGTTGTCCTTAACTGAGATAGGGAAAGCTATCGGAGGAGCAGATTTTAAGAAAAACTATAAGAAACCTAAAGAATTTCCCCTGTAAATATTTTGCATTGCCATTGTTCATCTAAAGCCTTTTAACCCCAAAGTTATTTATTTAAAAAAATTTATTATAGTTGATTTACAATGTTCTGTCAATTTTTTGCTATGCAGCAAAGTGACCCAGTTTCATATATATATGTATATATATTTTTTCCCAATACATTATTTTCTTTCTACTGTACATCATGGTGACCCAGTTACACATATGTGGAAAGTTACATAATGTCTTTTCTATCAAAGGAAATCTTGGTTATTCCATTTTGCTCCTGTTTCGGCTGAAACACCTTCCTGCGACCCCCTCCTCTTTCCTTCTTCTCCTAGTAACAATTTGTTTCAAATTAGCCAACTGAGAAGAATGTGAGCTCTGACCTGACCAATGGGAAGGGGACAGGTACATCACCTGTGTTAGGGATAAATAGGGAGGGTCTTTTCTTCTTTGTGTGCTTTTTGAGCACCCGTGCCTTTCTGCAGAAGTAAAGGGCCTTGTCGAGATCCCCCTATGTTCATGTGTCTCATTTTTCAACACCGACGATCCGAGCCGTGTCCCCAACACATACATGTATACATTCTTTTTTCTCACATTATAATGCTCCATCATAAGTGACTAGACATGGTTCCCAGAGCTACACAGCAGGATTTCATTGTTAATCCATTCCAAAGGCAATAGTCTGCATCTATGAACCCCAAGCTCTCAATCCATTCCACTCCCTCCCCCTACCCCTTGTGAAAAGTACTCAACCATAAGATAAAATGGAAACCATTCAACCAAAAAAAGAAAAGAATAAAAGAGAAACACAGAATCAAGTGGAAAACAAGATACATATCTATTAATAATCACCATATATATATATCCTTTTTCTTACATTATCCTCCATCATGTTCCATCACAAGTGGCCAGATATACTTCCCTGTGCTATACAGAAGATCTCATTGCTTATAATTTGGACTTTTGAAATTGAAGTTTCCAATGATTCAAATAACAATAGCACTGACATTTCTCTTTGCTCTAAGTAGGAAAATGATGGGGATTGGGAGGACACGTGATGTATCTCAATGGTTTTTAAATTTAAATGTGTGTGAAAATCATCCTGGGAACTCTTTTAAAATATTCATGTCTGGAACCTAATTCCAAAGATTCCAATTTAACATCTGGTGCTGGGGAGGAATTATCATATCTTTCTAACTGTAGGTGACTCTTGTGCAGAGGGGCCCCTGGCATAAGTAAACAAATAAAGAAAACACAGTTGACCCTTGAACAACATAAATCTGAATGGCATATGTCCAATTACACACAGATTTCTTTCAAAAGTAATTACAGTACTACATAGTCTGCAGCCAGTTGAATCCTTATTTGTGGAACCACAGATACAGAGAAGAGGATTCATGAATATGGAGGAACCATGTATGTGGAGTGCCAGCTATAAGCACATCCACACTTTCAACTAAATGAAAGGTGGGTGCTCCTAAGCCTCTACAGTGTTCAAGGATCAACTGTATATTTGTAAGGAAAGTGTTCACCATCTAACCCAAAGTATTTTCCTATCCCTAGTATACACTGTAGAATGTAATAATGTAATCAAATTTATTTTCTTTAACCTAGTCTATAATAATTTGTTAACACTCAGATTGTACTGCCTTAGAGGAAAGCTTCCTTCTAACATTTTCCAAGTAACTATGGAGACTTTGCAAACTGGATTAATATATTCTTCTATAGTTTTCCCAATCTTTAATAAATAGGAAATAATTCTTGGTTCTAGTCTGATAAATTTATAAAATAAATTGTCAAAGAATTACATTATTTCATTTTACTTTGCTAAGCAAGAATATGATGATTCTGAAACATTAGAATCTGTCAGTGATTCTAGAACATAAAGTCAATTTTACTAGTTTTATGTATTTAGTTTCCTGAGGTACCTCCATACTGTTTTCCATAGTGATTGTACCAATTTACATTTCCACCAACAGTGAAGGTGGGTTCTCTTTTCTCCACACCCTCTCTGGTATTTGTTATTTGTTGACTTGTTAATGATGGCCATTCTGACTGGTGTGAGGTAGTACCTCATTGTAGTTTTGACTTGTATTTCTTTAATAATTACTGACGTTGAGCATTTTTTCATGTGCTTGTTTGCTATCCATATGTCTTCTTTGGAAAAATGTCTATTTTAGGTCTTCTGCCCATTTTTTTTAGTCTTTTTTTTTTTTTTTTTTTTTTGCTATTTCATGGGCCGCTCCCACAGCACATGGAGTTTCCCAGGCCAGGGGTCGAATCGGAGCTGTAGCCACCAGCCTAAACCAGAGCCACAGCAACGCAGGATCCGAGCCGCATCTGCAACCTACACCACAGATCACTGCAACTCCAGATCCTTAACCCACTGAGCAAGGCCAGGGATCGAACCCACAACCTCATGGTTCCTAGTCGGATTCATTAACCACTGCACCATGAGCCACGACGGGAACTCCACTTCTGCCCATTTTTAAATTCGGTTGTTCATTTTATTCGCTGTTGTTCATATATTTTGGAGATTAAGCCCTTGTTGGTTGCATCATTTGAAACTATTTTATCCCATTCTATAGGTTTTTTTTTTTTTTTTATGGATTCCTTTGTAGTGCAAAAGCTTGTCAGTTTTATTAGGTCCCATTGGTTTATTTTTGTTTTTATTTCTATTGCCTCAGGAGACTGACCTAAGAAAACATTGTTACTGTTGACATCAGAGAATGTTTTGCCTATGTTCTCTTCTAGGAGTTTTATGATGTCTTGTCTTACATGTAAGTTTTTCGCCATTTTGAGTTTATTTTTGTGCACGGTGTGAGTGTGTGATCTAGTTTCACTGATATTCACACAGCTGTCCAGTTTTCCCAGCACCACTTGCTGAAGAGTCTGTCTTTTTCCCATTTTATAGTCTTGCCTCTTTTGTGGAGGCAAAAGAGGCAAGAACATAAACCCATAGGTGTCTGGGTTTATTTCTGGGTTCTCTCTTCTGTTCCACTGGTCTGTATGTCTGTTTTTGTACCAGTACCACACTGTCTTGATTACTGTGACTTCGTAATATTGCCTGAAGTCTGGGAGAGTTATGCCTCCTGTTCATTTTTGTTTTTTCTTTGTTTCTCTCAGGATTGCTTTGGCAGTCCTGGGTTTTTATCATTCCATATAAATTTTTGGATTGCTTGTTCTAGTTCTGTGAAAAATGCCATGGGAAATTTGACAGGGATTGCATTGAATCGCTAGATTGGTTTTAGTAGTATGCTAGTATGCTCATTTTAACGATGTTAATCTTCCAATCCAGGATCATGGGATATCTTTTAATTTTTTTGAATCCTCCTTAATTTCCTTGATTAATGTTTTATAGTTCTTAGCATATAAGTCTTTCACTATTTTAGTCAGGTTTATTCCTAGGTATTTAATTTTTTGGGTGCTATTTTAGAAGGCATTACATCTTATATTCCTTTTCTAATATTTCATTGTTATTATACAGAAATGCAACTGATTTCTGAATGTTAATCTTGTATCTTGCCACTTTGCTGAATTCATTGATCAGTTCGAGTAGTTTTTATGTGGAGTCTTTAGGGTTTTCTATATATAATACCATGTCCTCTGCATAGAGTTACAGTTTTACCATATGACCCAGCAAGTCCCCTCCTGGGTATATATCCAGACAAAACTTTCACTGAAAAAGATATGTGTGACCGTACATTCATTGCAGCACTATTCACAATAGCCAAGACATGGTGACAATCTAAGTGTCCATCAACAGATGAATAGATTATGAAGATACGGTATATATACTCAATGGAATATTACTCAGCCATAAAAAAGAACAAAATAATGCCATTTACAGCAACATGGATGGAACTAGAGACTCTCATACTGAGTGAAGTATGTCAGAAAGAGAAAGATTGACACCATATGACGTCACTTTTATCTTTAATGTAATACATGGCACAAAAGAATCTATCTACAGAAAAAAAAAACTCATGGATTTGGAGAACAGACTTGTGGTTGCCAAGGCGGAGCCAGAGGGATGGGATAGACTAGGAGCTTGGGGTTAGTTGATGTAAACTATTGCATTTGGAATGAAGTTTGGGGTTAGCTGATGCAAACCATTGCATTTGGAATGGTAAGCAATGAGTCCTGCTATATATCACATTAAACTGTATGTACTCACTTGTGATGGAACATGATGGAGGATAATGTGAGAAAAAAATATATATATACACACACACATACACACACACACACATATATATATATATATATATATATATATGACTGGGTCACTTTGCTGTACAGCAGAAATTGACAGAACATTGTAAATCAATTAAAATAAAACACATAAAAATCTTAAAAATTTTTTTGCTAGGTTACAGTACCTCTGAAATGGATTAATGCAATAGACGCTTAGGGAGCAGCTGACCATGAAAAATGATGTCAGGTGGAATTGTATAGTCTCCTTCAGAGTTTTCATTAAAAATAATAATGAAAAATAAACAAAACCAAAGAGGCATCAAGTTCTATACAAGTGGCTTTAACTCTCATTTATCTACTTCTACCCTCTCTTTCCTCAACTCTCAAATTGGAATATTGCATATTGCAGTTCAGTAATAATGTTTTTTATACATGAAAATAGCATTTTATTCCAGATTCAGCTTGTTTTCCAGGAGTGTGATTTTTTTGGTGTGACTGGAATGTTCAGTAGTCAAAGAAATATTTTACTTATTTCTCACACATGACATATTGAGTTCAACTGCCAAGTTTACACTCAAAGGAGCACTAGTTTGGACTCACTCTGAAGTGGAAAAAAAAAATCAACCTTAGAATCCTATCATCTTCAACCTCCCTTATTCGAAAACTTTCCTTGTCAAAAGAACTCAAATCCTACTTATAAAATTTTCCACTACATGTCGAATTTGAGAAAGAGGACCACAACTAGATCCTTCAGAGTACCTTGTAGTATATTTCTGCTCATGTGTGACAAGAGCTAATATTTATCACTAAGACAAAATTGTCTATTTTTGTAATACTTATTTAAGAAGTTTCACCTTTGTGATCTTCATTAAGAAATAAAAATATCCATAATGGAAGCAGCTACCATCCTTATAGATGTGTTAGAAATAAGACAGCCTTGAAATTTCCTCACATTGATCTCACCTTGGCAAGTTGTCTAATACAGGATAAAAATCTAAAAGAACTAGGATAGAGGAAGCATGGAGTATGGGAGCAGAGTGACGAATATATAAAACATAGTAAGTATGCATATAATTTTTTTTTATATCTGTCACTTTGGATTTGTTTGCCAAGGTCCTTGGTTCTCTCACCTTCATCACCCCATTATTGTCCATCACTGCACTTCAATAGTTTCCTTCATATAATCTATCACTAGTTTTAATTTTGATATATTTATATGTAAATGCACTTTATACACAGTGTTTATCATAGTTCTCAACACAGAGATAGCATTCAAGGAATAAATTTTAATACATGAACACAACTAATGCAATGAAAAAAGTTACAGGCAATTTGATTTTAAAAGGAATATAGATAAATGACTGTCTGTAGGTTATTTTCATCACCCTGGCTGATTCTTCATGTCTCTGTCACCACAGAAAAGGAGGTCATGTCATTGAGTGCTGTGTTGTTAGTGAAATCAGCCAGTTGGCATTGAAAAATTTAAGCATGATCCCTCTTTTTGCATATGATAGTGTGACCATGAGAAGAGAGCCAATATGATAGGATTTGGAGTGCCCTGGCTGAGAATCAAAGTCTATCTGGCTTTAAAACACAGACTTGAAATGCTCAAACTGCACAGAAAGCAATGATGGTTATTATCTCTGGACAAAAGGACCATATCCCTATATTTATATGCTCCTTGTACTATAAGACATATGAAAACACTGTCTATAGAGATTAAAAGTACACACTGATTTAACTGCCTTATCTCAATAAAGCACATTTCTTAAACACAGAACTTAAGACACAAACACACACACAAAAAATGGACCTCTGCACTTATATTAATGGTCTTAACCTTTTTTGCTGTTGTTGTTTAGCAGATGCTACATAGGCAAGGAAATTTTCTAATTTCTAATGGTCTGAACATTGACATGACCATCTGATTCCACAAGGCCACAGATATTGCCAGTTCATCCCAAGGCCATGGAATCATGGAACACAGTGTGTTCTCACCTTTAATGACCACAGTTGACCTACTTTTCATTCCCCCATTTCAACCAGTTCTTAACCTTTTGGCTCTGGGTTAACTACCCCTTGGCCACAGACCTGAGCTTTAGCACCAATTCCCCTCCACCGCCCCCTCCACAGCATATGGAAGTTCCCAGGCCAGAATTGAATCCTAGCTGCAGTTGTGACCTGCTCCACAGCTGTGGCAATCCACTGCACTGGGTGAGGAATCAAACCTGCACTGCCACAGAGACAACACTGGATCCTTAACCTGTAGCATCACAGTGGGAACTCCAGCACCTTTGTTTTTGACTTCAGCTCCACTCCTGGATTACACTGTAGATCTCCTTCCTCATTCCCACACACTCCCCACTGATCCCCCACCCTCCTTCTACTCCATTCCAAGGTGATCAGGTGATCCTTATTATACCTTGTCCTGGCCCACCCAGCTCTCTCTTCCAACTCATAGCATGACCCTGTAATTTACTACACACAATTATGAACACTATACGGTCTTGATTTTGACTCAGTCCCACGAAGGCCTTTCCTGGACAATCTATACAGTACAACATAGTTGTATTTCCATTTCTACAGCTTGACACATTCTATTTTGAACCAACTGTACACTACTCACCCTGAAGTTCACTGGACTATCAGCTAATTTTTTTTAATGTAAATCCTAAAAACATTACTTTTCTCTAGATTTTATAATAAATAAATAGGTAAGTAAATCATTGAATAAATAAATTCACTCCTTCATTCACTCACATATCCTTTAATTCAGCTATTCAATAAATATTTACTATAGTCCTACTACACATTAGTCACAGGGTTAGATATTTCAGTGTAGCAGAAACAGATTCAATAATCTAATTTTTTTTTTTTTGCTTTTTAGGGCCATACCCGTGGCATATGGAGGTTCCCAGGTTAGGGGTCAAATCGGAGCTACAGCTGCCAGCCTATACCACAGCCACAGCAACGCCAGATCCGAGCTGTATCTGTGACCTACACCACAGCTCATGGCAACGCCTGATCCTTAACCCACTGAGCAAGGCTAGGGATCAAACCTGTGTCCTCATGGATGCTAGTCAGATTTATTAACCACAGAGCCATGACAGGAACTCTAATAATCTAATTTTATACTTCCTAGAATCCGTGTGAATCATCTCAATTCTTTAAATCTTTTGTTCGACTCATTTTTGAAATGGTTATAATAATGCACACCTTTTCTGACAAGTGATGAGGTTGAGACATGATAAAAATTTTTTTTCCAAACAAATGTAATAAATAAATATTCCTTTGGTGACATCCGGGCTAATATAAGTTTTTATGGCATAAAGTTGTTTTTATTGTTGCTATAGTAAAGGTTAGCTATGATTTATAAGATGTTGCCTACTCTGAAACATTGGTGTATGTGCTAAGGTCATTCTCAGCTCCGTTCTACTTGTTACTGCATTCTTTTTCTATTGCCCCATCAATCCCCTTCTAAACTCTTATTAAAGAGAGACCCTCACTCGAGGTGAAGGGATCTGAAAAAAAAAAAAAAAAGCTATTATAAAATAAAAAAAGTTGTCTTTTTGTTTAGTTTGATTAGATACCATGGGTTTATTTTTGCTCTTATTTCTATTGCTTTGGGAGACTGACCTGAGAAAATATTCATGAGGTTGATGTCAGAGAGTGTTTTGCCTATGTTCTCTTCTAGGAGTTTGATGGTGTCCTGTCATATATTTAAGTCTTTCAGCCATTTGGAGTTTATTTTGGTGCATGGTGTGAGGGTGTGTTCTAGTTTCATTGCTTTGCATGCAGCTGTCCAGGTTTCCCAGCAATGCTTGCTGAAGAGACTTTCTTTTTCCCATTTTAGGTTCTTGCCTCCCTTGTCAAAGATTAATTGACCATAGGTGTCAGGGATTATTTCCGGATTCTCTATTCTGTTCCATGGGTCAGTCTGTCTGTTTTGATACCAGTACCACACTGTTTGGATGACTGTGGCTTTGTAGTATTTCTTGAAGTCTGGGAGAGTGATGCCTCCTGCTTGGTTTTTGTTTCTCAGGATTGCTTTGGCGATTCTGGGTCTTTTGTTGTTCCATAGAAATGTTTGGATTGTTTATACTAGTTCTGTGAAAATGTCCTGGGTAATCTGATAGGGATTGCATTGAATCTGTAGATTGCTTTGGGTAGGATGGCCATTTTTACAATATTGATTTTCCCAATCCAGGAACATGGAATATCTTTCCATTTCTTTACGTCTTCTTTGATTTCTTTGATTAAAGTTTTATAGTTCTCGGCATATAGGTCCTTTACCTCCTTGGTCAGGTGTATTCCGAGGTATTTGATTTTGTGAGGTGCAATTTTAAAAGGTATCGTATTTTTGTATTCCTTTTCTAATGTTTCATTGCTGGTATACAGAAATGCGACTGACTTCTGAATGTTAATCTTATACCCTGCTACTTTGCTGAATTTATTAATCAGTTCAAATAGTTGTTGGGTTGAGTCCTTAGGGTTTTCTATGTATAGTATCATGCCATCTGCATACAGTGACAGTTTTATCTCTTCTCTTCCTGTATGGATGCCTTTTATTGCTTTTGTTTGTCTAATTGCTGTGGCTAGGACTTCTAAAACTATGTTGAAGAGCAGTGGTGAGAGTGGGCATCCCTGTCTTGTTCCAGATTTGAGTGAGAACTTAGAATGGGAGAAAATAGTTTCAAATGATGCAACCGACAAGGGCTTAATCTCTAGACTATATAAGCAACTTACACAACCCAACAGCAAAAAAGCCAATCAATCAATGGAAAAATGGGCAAAAGACCTGAATAGACTGTTCTCCAAGGAAGATATACAGATGGCCAGCAAACACATGAGAAAATGCTCAACATCACTGATCATAAGAAAAATGCAAATCAAAACTACCATGAGATACCACCTCACACCAGTCAGAATGGCCATCATTAATAAGTCCACAAATAACAAGTGCTGGAGAGGCTGTGGAGAAAAGGGAACCCTCCTGCACTGTTGGTGGGAATGGAAACTGGTACAGCCACTATGGAGAACAGTTTGGAGATACCTTAGACATCTACATATAGAACTTCCATATGACCCTGCACTCCCATTCTTGGGTATATATCCGGACAAAACTCTCCTTAAAAGAGACACATGCACCCGCATGTTCATTGCAGCACTATTCACAATAGCCAGGACATGGAAACAACCCAAATGTCCATCAACAGATAAAAAAAGAATGACATAAAAAAGAATGACATAATGCCATTTGCAGCAACATGGATGGAACTAAAGACTCTCATACTGAGTGAAATGAGCCAGAAAGACAAAGACAAATACCATATGATATCACTTATAACTGGAATCTAATATCCAACACAAATGAACATCTCCTCAGAAAAGAAAATCATGGACTTGGAAAATAGACTTGTGGCTGCCTGATGGGAGAGGGATGGAGTGCGAGGGATCAGGAGCTTGGGCTTATCAGACACAACTTAGAATAGATTTACAAGGAGATCCTGCTGAGTAGCATTGAGAATTATGTCTAGATACTCATGTTGCAACAGAACAAAGGGTGGGGGAAAAAAAGTGTAATGTATACATGTAAGGATAACTTGATCCCCTTGTTGTACAGTGGGAAAATAAAATAAAATAAAAAATTTAAATATGTTTATTTTAGATTAGTTGATTATTAAAATGAGATTAAACCTAGGACATAACATTTTAATACTTCAAAATTTACTCATTTGTATTTTTTCAGTTCTGTCATAGTCTCTAATTTTTTAAATTAGAGGGAAAAGAAAGTATTGTTTATAATAATTTGAGTTCTCAAGTTCAGAAATTTTCTCTTTATATAAACTGTGATTTTGTCCTTCTAACATTTTGTTTTAAAATCTGATTTTTTATTAAAAAATAATTTTGAATAAAAATTCTCTAAAAGCAAAAAAAAAATGTTGCCTACTTAATAATTGTGCTGTAAACTCAAGGTTGTTTCTCAGATTTTGAGTTTGTTCTTATTAGAATTGTTAATTCAAATTTTCTGTGTTATATACAGGTCAAGAAATAAGCTGGTAAATAAAGATATGGCTTTTGTATTATTTATGAGGTATTAAAGAATATTTGAGCCTGCATATATTATTCTTAGATGACAAATAACTAAACAGACAAATGCCTTATACAAATAAGATGGAGAAAGGTGAATAGTTACTACATTCAACTACAGTTCCCATCCATTTTGAATTGAGCCCAGCATTTCATCCTGAATTTAAGCCTGAAGTTTATAGGCATCAGATTTATCACACTGAGCTTTGTTGGAATTATCCAGCAGTTAAGTGAAATGCTTTTACATTTCATGGTACTAAATTGAGTGACAAGCTCCAAATCTAAAGGAGAGAATTGCTATCACATAAAGGCAGCCTCTATGATCTTGTTCTCTAATAGCTCTAAGTGTGCTGAGTGTTTTTCATAGGTCAGACACTATTCTAAGTGCTTTTCATTTATTAAGTCATCTAACTCTTCAGTGAAATATATGAAGTAGGTTTTATTATTATTTACAGTTACAGTGAATCAAAAAGAAGTTATGGGACTTGCATAACTGCATTCATGATAGAGCTGTAATTTAAAAGTGGGTACTATGGTTCAATGGTCTTTGATCTTAACCACTCTTCTAAATGGCCTCTTATCTTGACATCTAACATCCAAGAAAAACAGAAATTTTAGGGAATAAATGGATACAATGACAGAAAAGGGAAACAACTCTAGATTAACCTGGCATTTTGTGATCTAGACCTTTTTTTCTTTCTTTCTTTCTTTCTTTCTTTCTTTCTTTCTTTCTTTCTTTCTTTCTTTCTTTCTTTCTTTTAGGGCCCTTCCCACAGCATGTGGACGTTCCCAGGCTAGGGGTAGAATAGGAGATGTAGCTGCCAGCCTATGCCACAGCCACAGCAACTTGGGATCCGAGCCACGTCTGCGACTTACCACAGCTCATGACAATCCAGGGTCCTTAACCCACTGATCAAGGCCAGGGACTGAACCTGTGTCCTCATGGATACTAATCAGTTTCATTACCACTTGGTCACAATGGGAACTCTGTGACCTATACTTTTATTCTCCTTTCATGAGATGGTCATTCTGTTGTAAGACTAATTTTGTAATGACCAGGCCACATTCTATTTCTTTAATGAAGCCTTTCATAACTTCTCTATTGCACTTGAACATTCCTCTCAATTTTGTTGTAAATCTAAAAATGCTCTAAAAGTAAATTCCAAAAAACTCAGTGCTCTGATTTATAAGTATGATTTTTGTTCATAGAATAATTCATTCTTACTCATTCCTTAAGATATGTCCATTTCTTCTTTTAACCATGTAGCAAGAATACAAAGAATAAGGTGAGAAATCTAATCTTGAACATCTCACTTCAAACACAAAAAAGAGAGTACTAACCTCGCATATAAAATCCTGTGGTTACATAATACAACAACAACAAAAACAAAAACAGAATTATAATTATCTGCAATTAAGCACTTTAATTTGCCTGGTTTCTTAAACAGTAAGGTAGGTCTCTGGAAAAAATCAAAGAAATGGATTAATAATTAAGAAAATGAAGAACTTATGGAAGAAATTGATCATGGAACAGAGATCACAAGTAAAATTGTTAATATACTTAAATATTTGGTTACTAAACTAAATAAAAATAGCACACTGCATAAGGAGAATGTTAGTGGCTATTTTATACATCTACTCAGATTCAGTAAGTACTAACCATAGAGTTACCTGTATTTGCCCTAACTAGTCTCTAAAAACTTGACGTAAACTCCAGCAATAACCCTGGAATTCAATATTATGCTTATTAAGTGCATTTTCATTGTTATGCTTCCCTGTGAACATATTCACTGTTATCTGTACTCCATTTTTGTTGTTGTTGTTGCTTTTTAGGGCTGCACTCAAGGCACATAGAAGTTCTCAGGCTAGGGGCTGAATCTGGGCTACAGCTGCCAGCCACAGCCACATCCAAAGCAACGCGGGATCTGAGTTATGTCTGCAACCTGCACCACAGCTCATGGATATTCTGGATCTCAGACCAACTGAGCGAGGCCAGGGATAGAACCCGCATCCTCATGGATACTAATCAGATTTGTTTCTGCTGCACCACAATGAGAATTCCCTCCATATAATTTTTTGACCTTTTAAAATTGTTTTGGCTTTGTAACTTTTTCCATTTTTTAAAATTTTAATCAAATACAGTTGATTTACAATGTTGTGATAATTTCTGCTGCACAAGTGTTTTTAGCATATTCTGAGTTGTACAATCATCACTACAATCTTTTTCAAAACTTTTTCATCACCCTTAAAAGGAATTTCATACACATTAGCAATCAACCCCCATTCTCCTTTCCCAACTCCCCCCAACACTTATGTAATTACTAATGTAGTTTTTTTTCTTATAGATTTGCCTATCCTGAGCATGTCATGTAGGTGGAGTCATATAATGCATTGTCTTTGTTACTTATTTCTTTCAATAAGTATGTTTTCAAGCTTTATCTGTGTTTTAGCATGTATCAGTAATTCACTGACTTTGTAGAATAATATTCCATAGTTACAGATACCATATTTTGTACATCCATTCATTCTTCATGATAAAGTTTGTGTTGTTTACACTCTGAGTAATAATGCTGCTATGACCATTCATCAAAATTTTGTATGGACATTTTGTTTTCATTGATCACAAGAATATATACATAGAAATGTAAATACCAGGCCACATAGTAACTATATGTTTAAATTTTCTAAGTGGTACAAAAGCTTTTCCAAAGTGGATGCACACATTTTTTATTCCAACAAGCAATGTAAGAGGGTTTCAATTTTTCTACATCCTCTTCAACATTTTTCATCTGCAAATACAGAAAATTTTACTTCCTCCTTTCTTGTAGGGGTGAAGTAGTCCTGTAAATGCAATAGGACTTGCAAGTCCTTGCAATAGAAGCTCTCCATTTGAAATCAATAAATCCATAAATCCATAGTTACATTCAGCTTGAACCACAATATCAAGGGAAAGGGTCAACAGCAGCAGTTGATAATCAAGATCACCACAGGGCAAGAGTGGGACCAATCTACCAAAGGCTGAAGTAAAACTTTATTGGAAACCAGACAAAAATTAATAAAACTTACAAAACGAAACAAACAAACAAACAAAAAACAAAGGATTTGAAGGCACTGAAATTGCTGCTAGTTTGACTGCATTGAGATTCAAAACCAATATATTTTAATTGGTTATGTTTTTATAAATAAATTTTTTATTTTGAGAAAACTGTAGATATGAAAATGATATTATTAGAAAAAACACAGAGAGGGTCTATATACCCTTTACCCAATTTCCTCTAATGGTAACATCTTGCAACACTATAGTACAATATCATAAGCAGGCTATTGGCATTAATGCAGTCAAAATGCAGAACACTTCCATTGTCACAAGGATATGTCCCCATATTGCAATTTTAGAGCTAGTCCCACTTCTCTCCCAATCCTACTCTATCTTTAATCTCTTGGTAACCACCAAAGGTGTTCTATATTTCTGTAAGTTTGCCATGTAAGAACGTAATATGAATAGAACCACACAGTATAAGATATTTCGGTATTGGCCTTTTTTTCACTCAGCATAATTCTCTGGAAAATTATCCAGGTTGTGGCTTGCACCAATAGTTTGCTCTTTTTTTTTTTTTTTTGAGTTGTGCTCCATGGTAAAAATGTGCCACAGTTTGTTCAATCATTTATCTGTGAAGAATATCTGAGTAGTTTCCCATTTGGGCCACTGCAAATAAAACTTGTACAAACATGACGGGAAAATTTTTTCACCTGCTGAGGTGTGGGGAAGTCATTGTAGCTTCTTTCATTTGTGATTTGGCTTGAATTTTATGCTAACTAGACAGTCTCTCTTATGGCCTGTCAAACTTACATTGTACACCTGCTTTAACCATTAAAGAAAAGAATGTATCTAATAATCAAAATAGAGCAAGGTGGCCACTGTGGATGTGGTTTCAGAAATGTTCTTGCATCACTGAGAACTTGAATTTTCTGAACTGCATTGAACACAAGGATATCACTGGCAGTTCTCAACACAACCTTATGGTCTCTAGGTCTTCTCTTGTAATTATGCAATCATTTCAGATCCCAACCAAAGCTTATTTAACAAGCACGCTTACTTCTTGTCAACTCCAATTATAACTCTTGAAAAACAGCTGTGATAAAGCCACTGTGATAGGTGTGTATTATTACATTGTGCTTTCGATTTGCATTTCCCAAATAGCTAAGTTTTCCATATGCTTGTCATCTGCAGATCCTCTTTAGTGAAATACTTTTCATATATTTTGCCTACTTTCTAACTGGATTGTTTAAATTATTTTACTATTGGATTTTGAGATTTGTTTATGTATTTAGATGCTAGTCTTTTTACAGATATGTATTTTCCAAATATTTCCTCCTGTTGTGTAGCTTGTCTTTTCAGCCCTTTAAAGAGTGGAGGGCTTTTATTTATTTTTTCTAATTTTGATAAAAGTCTTACCATTTTTTCCTTTTATGGATTGTGTTTTGGCATCAAATCTAAGAACTCTTTGCCTACTCCTCAATATTTTCCTTTAAGTAATTTCCTAATAGTTTTATTTTTTCCAATTGGTGTGATAGATTTTGAGTTAATTTTTCTGTAGGATGTAGGATTTATCCCAAGATTTCTTTTACTTATATATATTCAATTGCTTTAGCAGTATTTGTTTACAAGACTATATCAGGTGAGCATTATCCATGAGTCTATTTTAGGGTTCTCTATAATTTGATCTAAGTCTATCTCTATGCAAGTACCAAACCGTTTTGATTACAATAGCTAGATTACATATTAAAATCAGAAAGACTATTTCCTCTTACTTAATCCTTCCATTTCATAATTGTTTTAGCATTTTAGGTTTTTTTTTTTTTTTGTCTTTCCACACTCATTTTGGAACAATCTTTTCTATATTTACAAAATATATCACAGGGAATTTAATAAGAATTATATTAACCATTTATATCAATATGAGGAAAATTAACATCTTTACCATGTTGACTCTCTAAATCCATAAACATGGTATACTTCCCCATGTATTTAAATTTTCTTTAAAATTTTTCAGTGGCATTTTGTAGTTTTCAACATACAAATCCTCTGTTTGTTCTGTTAGATTTACACCTAAGTATTTCATTTTTATTAAGTAAATACAAAGAATGCTACATTTTTTTTTATGGCCATGCTCGTGTCTTACAGAAGTTCCTGAGCCAGAGATTGAATCCGTGCCACAGCTGAGACCTGTGCCACAGGTGTGGCAATGCCAGATCCTTTAACCCACTGTGCCAGGCCAGGGATTGAATCCATACCTCTGCAGCAACTTAAGCCGCTTCGGCGAGAATCTTAATCCACTGTGCCACAGTGGGAACTCCAAAAGTATTAATATTTTTAAATTTTGGTGCTTTGTATTCACCACTAATGTGTAGAAAGACAATTTCCTTTTGAATGTTCGTATTATCTTTTACCTTGTGGGCTTGCCAAACTATGCTTGGTTCTAGGAGTCTTGTTCATTTCTTGTTTTTGACTTTTTTATATTTCTTGGGATTTTCTTAGACAATCAAGTTATCTGCAAATAGGAACAGTTTTATATTTCCCTTTCCATACTTTGACATATCTTTTCTTGCCTCATTGCATTGGCTAGAATTTTCAACAGTATGTTAAATAAGAAATTTAAGAGCAGATATCCTGGTCTTGTTCCTAATCATATGGGGAAATCACTGTATTTCACCATTTAGCAATTTTTGATATCACTTTTTGTAGATGCTTATTTTATATATAAAATATGGGTGGTTTGGCCCATAACTTTTCCTCTGATATTTGTAGGGAGAGTGCCAGTTGCATACTAAAAAATATAAATATAAATTAATACAAATAACTATAAGTAAATTAATATAAATAAAGATAAAAAAATAAGTAAAAATAATATCAGTTATTTTCTACAAAGAAAAAGATACTATATTAAGAGTTTATAGGTGTACTAGTGGGAGAAACAAAAAAATGAATGCATATTCCATATTTCAGGAAATAGAGTCCAAATACATATTTTAAGACCATTGATGGGAATGCTACTATGGTAAAAGGTATGGAGGTTTGTCAAAAAAACAACAACAAAAACAGTGCTGCCATATAATACAGCAATCCCACTCATGAGCATATATCTGGATAAAAATATGATTCAAAAAGATACATGCACCACGATATTCACTGCAGCACTATTCACAAGAGCAAAGGCATGGAAACAACCTAAAAGTCCATTGACTAGATGAATTGATAAAAAATATGTCATACATATATACAGTGAAATACCACTCAGCCATAAAAAAGAAGAAAATAATGCCACTTGCAACAACATGGAGGTCTTCCTGGATTTCCAAGTATACATCAATTGTTTCTTCTTCTAAGATTGGAAACAACTTTGTCAGTTTTATCTTGACACCTGCTATATCTACAAACACATCTACCTTCTTCAATGCACTGCTAAATTGACAGAACACTGTAAACCAGCTATAATGGAAAAAAAATAAAAATCATTATATAAAAATAAATAAATAAATAAAATAGGAAAATACCTTCCTTTCTGCTCTATTCCTCTTAACCACTAGTACAGTTCTTTGCACACAGTCATAATCAAAACATTTTTTTCTACCAGGAAAATGCATTTTTATTTTACTAAATGTGTCATTCAATTTGGAATAAGGAGTTCCACTGTGGCACAATGGGATGGGAGAGGCTTAGGAGCACTGGGACAAAGGTTTGATTCCAGGCCCTGCAGAGTGGGTTAAGAACCTGGCATTGCTGCAGCTGTGGCTTAGACTGCAACTGCAGCTCAGATCTGATCCCTGGCCCAGGAAATCCATATGCTGTGGGATAGCCAAAAAGAAAGAAAAAATCTGGAAGAGGATATTCTGCTTCTGAAAGAAACTCTTGGACAGTTTTCCCTTAGACAATTGTATTTCAGGGTGATTTTCATGTCCTACCTAAGGTAATATTAGGACAGTCACTGTGGCTACAATAAGAAATACATCTAAATTTGCTTCCTCATAGGGTGTAAGAGAAAGAATTACACCTCATGATATTATTCAATTCAGCCTCTGCACCAAGAACCCTTTGTTACAGACTTACGAAGACAGATAGGCAAGAAAAAAGGACAAAGGACTATTCATGAAATTTGTAAAGAAGGTTTAAGGGACAAATTTGAGAGTACACATAGTAACTCCTTCTATGAGACCAAAAGAATAAGCAAAAAAAAATATAAAGCTATTTAGATAAAGGAAGGAAAGACATGTCCTAGAGCCAACTTAGTATGAAACAAGGTGCCAGCAGGAGATGAACTTAGGTAGTTTTTGAAAAAGAGTACTAAAGCTGAAACCTGCTATACCTATAACATCTGCCTTTATAGATGAGACAGTTATAATTAGAAGAACAGGCGTTGGAAAAAACTTAAAATTTCATATAAAATAACCATTACTTATTAAATATTTACCAGGCTTAGACATACATAATCTTGTTAACACTATTGCAAGTATTTAAGTTAGATAAATTTATCCTCATTGTATAGATAAGGAAAGTGAAGCAATAATAACAGCAGACATTCTAATGAATATTGGTAAATAACACCAAATGTTAACCTCATTTTCCATGCAGTTTCCTTAGAGTGGTTGCGTAAAAATTTTTGAAGTGATAAAACCACTATGTGGCAGACTGGAATTTAAACAACAGTTGATCCAACTCAGAAGCTTTTGCCTTTAAACACTGTGCCAAGCACTATAAAAGATGGATAGGAATATAAAAACAAGTAGATATAGACCTTGACCTTCCAAAACTGCTCATCTGTAATTGAGACATCTGGATAGCAGGGGAGAAAATACAAAAAAATAAAAAGTAACATATGTGATGAGATATGTAAGTTCTATAATGAACTTCTGTAATGAAGCTGTAGATTCACGTGTAAAATTCTATCTACTCAAAGTTTGCCCTTCTCCTCCATGAAAACTTCTAGTACTAACCTGGACCTTAATAACTTGGTGTCATCTGACTTCATGTTGTACTATTGCTGAGTAAACAAGGAGTATTAAATGGCCAACACTTTCATTTGTTTACATAGGATAGTCACATGAAAATCCTAAGATGGAAAGGGCTTAAGAGTGGTTACAAATGGAGATGGAGCACTAAGTAGGGTGATGGGGATCAGTAAACAGTAACTGCTTAGAACAGGACCAGAATGTTTTGGTGTTGGATGAGCACAGTTAAATGAACATAATTTAAAGGCTGAATGTTGATTTTTACTGAGTATTAAAGTGCTCAGAAATCTCTAACAATTTACGCTAAAGTTATAGAGCTCTGCTGTTATGGTTAATAGTTGTTAATCATATCTTTTGATAATATTTGCATTTCAAACTTGGAGTGGGACAAGTCAAGGAAAAAAGTCTAAAGGTGGTGTTGCAGACACTGATCTGTGCTATTATGGAAACTATTTTTAAAATTTTTTCCTTGTTTACTTGTTTGTCTTTCCCTTCTCCCCCTTTTCCATCCAATATTGTGTGCTATTGACTACTCAACTCACATCTTTTCTTCCTTTAAGCAATGTGACATTATTTTACATTTTATTTCTTTAGGTATGATGATACTCAGAAATGTTCATCCCTAGTAAGAAAGGAGAAAAGACATCAACTTTCTTCCTACAAGTTACTTGAGTTGCCTTGGAAACGATTCTCCTGTCTGAAAGGAAGAGTTTTATCTTTAGATAGTGATAGTATCTCTCAATATAGTGGTCATAATTTATCAAAGGGAAGAAGTAAGGGAGAAAAAATGAATTCTATTTTACATTCAGGGAAAGAAACAAGGCTTGGATGGTAAAACTCAGTTTCCAAAGAGAGGCAGAGAATTATTCTCTAAGAATGGAGAAAAATAGGCTCAGCAGCTATCCCAGGAGAAGGGGCCATCAGAGTATTAACTGAAGCCAAACTGGACTCTCCACTGCATACAGAGAGTATACAAATTTTTGCTGCATTAAAGTTACTGTATTAATAGTGGCAAAAGTTCTAGTTTCTGAGACTCCTTGGTGAATACAATGTGTCTTCTTTCCAGGGGAAAAAAAAAAAAAAAAATATATATATATATATATATATATATATATATATATATATATATATAAATAGTACCTACCAATAGAAATGTACTATATAACTCTAAGAACTAATATGTAAATATTAGCATTGATTTAACATTCACAACAACTCTAAGATGTAGGTCAAAAGTCTTAGAACGGGGGTTCCCACTATGGCTCAGTGGGTTAGGAACCTGACAAAGTCTCCACGAGGATGTGTGCTCCATCCCTGGCCTTGCTCGGTGGGTTAAGGATCCAGCATTGTCACAAGCTGTGGTGTAGGTCACAGATGTGGCCAGATCCTCCACTGCTGTGGCTGTGGCATTGGCCAGCAGCTGCAGTTCTGATTTGACCTCTACCCCTGGGAACTTCCAGATGCTGCAGTGTGGACTGAAAAAAAAAAAAAGCCTCAGAAAGGTAAAGTAACTTATCTAAGAACACAGAGATGGAGCAAAGCAGCGCCAGGATTCTAAGTAAGTCAATCTGGCTACAGAAAGCAAGCTCTCACTGCACTGTAATCTATGGCCTTGTTGTTAACATGCAGGCAGGCAGAGTTTGCCTTAATATAAGGCAAATGTTTATTTTGACTCAGCTATCTCACCAAAGAAGGGATACTTTGTTTAAAAATGAACTCACCAACATTGGAAGTAGTTCAAAAAGAGCTTTGATATTCTACATCAAGATTTGGCAAGCTTTCTCTATAAAGAGCTTGGTAGTAAATATTGAGAGCTTTGCAAGATATACATCTCTGTCACAACCTTTCCATTATACAGATGTATTATAAAAGTATCCATAGGTAATGTATAAATGAATGAATGTGACTTTGTTCCAATGAAACTTTATTTATGGATATGGAAGTTAGGATTTCATATAAATTTTAAGCGCCACAAAATACCATCCTTCTTTGGATTTCTTTCAACCACTTAAAAATATAAAGGCAGTTTTAAGCTAGAGGAACACACAAAAACAGGCAGGAGGCCAGATTTATAGATGTGAAAGTTGATGCTTTTTTTTTTAATGCTATAGCAGAATCCTTTTAGAAGCCATGATTTCTACTTTTCTCAACTAAAGAGTTAAAAAAGAAAACTATGGTATGAAGTTTGTTAGGAAGGAATTTCAAAATTATATCATTGTAAATGTACAAATAACTATATTATGTGTCAATCGAATATAACATATTCTTTTAAAATCCATTGATTGAATATTTACTGTGAGTTAGGGACTATAATAGGAACCTAACATCTGTAGGTGAATTAAATACAATTCCTATCATCTTGGACTTTAGAATCTGGTGAGGAGTAGGTGTAGGTGGGTACAAAGACATTAAACAATATACCCATACAATTACATAAAGCTAATTCCAATAAAGAAATAGTGCACTGGAAATAAATTATTCTCTCCGATCATTTTTCTCTCTGTTAGTTTAGGTTGCCTTTCTCAAATGGCTATGTCAGTATTGTGCCGGTAAACCAGTTTTGGAAAGGGAGGAAGCCTTAATTTGTAGTTTTTGACAATTTCATTGATGTAAATCTTCCCATCATGGCTGATTTCAAGTTTCCAACATCCTGTCACTAAATGCATATTTGATAAAAGAGGTGCATATTCTACTCTAACTATCATTGTGAAACCAGCTCCAGCTAACTCAGGCTGTATTACAGCTAATCAATTATCTTGGATAAAGGCTTGACCTATCTGAGTCACAATTTCCTTAGCTGTTAAAAATAAAAAGTTAACAATGATCTGAACCAAAAAATGACATAATTCATACCCCCTTTATAAGATGGTAGGAAAACAATTTGTAAAGAAAAGCTATATAATAATGGAGTCATCACTGCCATCAATAATAATAACAAAAACACACTTATTTGGGAGGATCAAATAGTCCTGCACATACATTGATGACACAATCTTGAGAAAAGGATGTACATTTTTTCTGAGTTTTAGTTTGGTTGTATTTAGTTAAATGAGAAATATAAGAACATATAACATAGAATTATGGTACCTTAAGGGCTTTTGTAGTACCTGACATTTATGTGATAAATAAATATCAGCTATTATTATTACTATTTTCCTTATACAAAATCTTGAAACTATATCTTGAGTCTAGTTTCTTAAAGAAAAAGAATTAGGTACCTACTCATTGGGGTATTATGGAGATAAAACACAAATAATTCAATAACTGGAAAGCACAACGTTAAGTCGGGGAGCAATGAAGACAATTAGAATATAGTAAACACATGTGACTGAAAATTCAAAGTAAATCATTACATTACAGGCTTACTGAGATCTGTTTTACCCACAGAACACTTTTGACAGCAAACGTGAGGGTTTTTTTTCTCACACCAATGACAACTTTTCAACTCTCCAAACAGCAGCTTATATCCCAAACACTTTCATTCATCTAGATTTAGCATCATATTTCCACAAGATAGAGACCCAGGCCCACAAGACTGCCTCTACTTGTGAGAGGGTACTCACTCCAGACACCAGTCACAAGTCCTGAGCTTCCCACAATTCTGATTAGTTTTGGCCCTCTCCCTTCCTTCAGTTTGACAGTTTTCTAGAATGAGTCAGAGAATTTAGGAAAACAGTTTTTTTCCTATTGTTGGTTTATTATAGAAGATACATTTCAGGAATAGCTAAATGGAAGAGATGCAGAGGTGAAGGCATAGGGAAAGAAGCACAGAACTTCCATGGTTTCTCTGGGTATGTTATGCTCTCAGCACCTTGATGTGTTCACCAGTTCTGGAGCTCTCCAAACCCCATCATTTAAGGTTTTTCTTGGAGGTTTCATTATATAGGCCTGGTTGATTTAGTCATTGGTCATTGGTGATTAACTCAATCTCCAGCCCCTCTCTGCTTTTCAGAGGTTGGATGTGAGATGGGGCTAAAAATTTTAACTTTCTCATAATACTTTAGTTTTCTTAAGGAACAGCACCCATTCTAAAGCTACCTAGGGGACCCCAGGCACCAACATCTCATTATCATACAAAAGATACTATTTTTACTTTGGAAATTCCAAGGGTTTTAGAAGCTCTTGTTTCAGAATCTAGAGAGTAACACTAAATAAAATAAAAATGCTTCGAATAGTCCTATCATATAGGAAATTACAAGGATTTTAGGAACAAATACATATATTTCTTACAGTATCATAGTGTCCCATAAAGCCACTTAGCCTCATGACAACTCACAAAATATACTCATTTTACAGTGACAATGTTGACAGACTGGGAAGTAACGTATGTAGGTGCCAAATCTGGGATCCAAAATTTGATGTCCCGCTCTTCAAGACTTAAAACCATTCACTGTGGATTAAGTTGCTGAATGCTTCTAGCTGAATAGACTTTTCAGTATGTCTTTCCTCACACGTAATTTAAAGAATTTAGAGCAGTTGTCATTCCAATTCTTTTTATTCGTAATCCTTATGATTACCTCTTTCTTCTCCTTTCAGATGTCATCCATTATTGATGGCCTTCTTTTAACAACTGTCTCAGTGGTCAGACAATCTACGAATACAAATAGTACACCTGTGTCCTATTTATTCAGAGGCTTTAAACAAGATCCCAATGCATCCTGAATAATCACTACTTGTGTACTAGAATGGTTCCAGTAGCTTAGAACATAAATCTTTTAAAAATATTACTTAATACCCAATCATCTGGCAATTTATATGTTTATGCTTGCTGAGAGTGCACACACATTATAAAAATTCAAATTTGGTTCAAAACTACCAGAAGTCCCTACTATATTTCAGAAAGGGCAGGGGTCAAGATAGAGAAGCATAAGAAACAGATATAAAAAAGGTAGGAAGACAGGTAAATTAAAATACTGAAGAATTTAAACTCCGTACACCATCCTTGAAAATATCAAGGGCTTTAAAAGCTGTCTTTTCTTCCCCATTTTCTTCTTCCTCTTTCCTCTTTCCTCCTACCTCTCGCTTCCTCTTCTTCCTCCTTTCTCTAACAATCCCAAGCATATAGTCATACAAAGAAGAAGCTTTGCTTTATCCTGAACCATGTGAGAGTATGGTGTTCTGCCTTACCACCCCAAAGTAATAAGTAAAGTTAAAACTTTATTGTGGATTTCCTATGAGCAAGGACACTTACCAGACATATGGGTTTGATTTATTTTTGCTTTGCTTTCCTATTGCTTTTCAATATTAAATATATTGAAGTTGGGAGTTCCCACCATGGCTGAGTGTAAACAAATCTGACTAGTAACCATGAAGATGCAGGTTCAATCCCTGGCCTCACTCAGTGGGTTAAGATCTGGCATTGCTGTGAGCTGTCCTGTAGGCTACAGACACAGCTCAGATCTGGCGTTGCTGTGGATGTGACACAGGCCGGCAGCTATAGCTCCTATTCGACCCCTAGCCTGAGAATCTCAATATGCCATAAGTGTGGCCCTAAAAAGACCAAAAAAAAAAAAAATTCAAGTTAAATCTCCAGGGAAGAGACATTTTCATTTCATCAATCATTTACTTATTTGTTCAACAAATGTTTATTTAGCATATGTGTGAGTATAACATTGGAGTG
Organism: Phacochoerus africanus; assembly: GCF_016906955.1. NCBI lineage: Eukaryota > Metazoa > Chordata > Mammalia > Artiodactyla > Suidae > Phacochoerus > Phacochoerus africanus. Next base: position 35,658,181 of record NC_062547.1, on the reverse strand, counting down.
CTTGCTGGTAATGCAGTATTACTTGATATGGGTCCTGGTTGCAAGGTTATGCTCAGTTAGTGAATGACATCCAAGCTAGATCTTATATGTGCAATATATATGCCCCTAACATAGAAGCACACAAATATGTACGACAAATCCTGATAGACTTAACAAGTTAGACTTAATTGACATTTTCAGGACATTGCATCTGAGAAAAGCAGAATATAATTATTTTCAAGTGCACATGGAACATTCTCAAGGATTAACCGTATACTGGGGCACAAAACTAACCTCAACAAATTTAAGAGTATAGAAATTATTTCAATTATCTTCCCTGACCACAATGGCATGAAACTAGAAATCAACCACAGGAAAAGAAATGAGAAAAAACTGACTACATGGAGATTAAGCAACATGCTACTAAAAAACCAATGGGTCAATGAGGAAATCAAAAAGGAAATTAAAAGATACTTTGAGACAAATGATAACGAAGACACAACCATCCAAAATCTATGGGATGCCGCAAAAGCAGTTCTTAGAGGGAAGTTCATAGTGATATAGGCCTTCCGCAAAAAAGAAGAAAAATCTTCAATTGACAACTTAACCCACTAATTAAAAGAATTAGATAAAAAACAAACAAAAACCAAAGTCAGAAGGGAGAATATCATAAAGATCAGAGAGGATCTCAATAAAATATAGATTTAAAAAATATTTACAATGCAGCATGATAATGGGAGAAAAAATTATGTATACATGTATGTGTAACTGGGTCCCCATGCTGTACAGTGGGAAAAAAAGAAGTGTGTTGGGGGAAATAACAATAAAAAATAAATTAAATAAAAATAAAAAAATAGAAAAATCAACAAAACCAAGAGCTGTTTCTTTGAAAGTGTAAACAAAATTGACAAACCTCTGTGCAGACTCACAAAGAAGAGAGGGAGAACCCAAATAAACAAATAAGAAATGAAAAAGGAGATCTATCAATGGATACTGCAGAAATACAAGAAACTTTAAGAGAATGCTATGAACAATTACACACCAACACATTTGATAACCTAGAAGAAATGGAAAACTTTCTAAAGACACACAGCCTACCGAAGCTGAATCAATAAGAAATAGGGCATTTGAACAGACCCATCACTAGAAATGAAATTGAATATGAAATGAAAAAATTCCCTACAACCAAAAGTCCAAGAGCAGACCTTGTATTTTTTGATCCCCTTGTCATATGTCTCTATATCTACCTTTAAGAATCAATTATTAATATCATCACTGCTCATTTACAATGTGTGCCTTTTCCAGCTCTCTGTAAAGTTCCAGAGTTTAGAAACTGTGTCTGTAGTGTTTATCAGTCTATCTCCAGTTTCTACTACTGATTGGCCTATAACAGATGCACAATTATTTTGATATATACATCTTGCCTAAGTGCAAAGAATGAAAAGTAAAATAATAAACATTAAAAAAATGGAGATCTGCTCTAAGATAAAATGAGAGCCCATGACTTAGATAAACCTTGGTATCTCTAAAAGTCAGGAAAATTTTCACAGGGAGAAGAGAATAAGAACAAATTTACTCTGCGAGGAATGTATCAGAGCCAAGGAGATACAAGAGCAGTTGAATGGAAAAAGGGGTCTAAGCACAGAACGTATGAAAATCTACAAAATGGGGCACAGACTCTGAGGTGCAGAGTGCCAGGAAATGAATCCAAGGAGGTGATGCTGTCTAGCGGTCAAGCAGCAGTGACAAGGGGAGCGGCTACACCAGCACCCACCCTTTCACATACTGCACCTGTAAAGGAACAATGAGCCAAATGATTTTGACAGTTTAATATATTCACTCCGCAGAAGGCAGCATGAGCTTTGTGTTTCTTTCCCCTCATCTCCAAATTCCATGGGGAAGATATGAAGCAGGCTCAGAGGAATAATGCACAGTGGACCCACAGCACAGCTGAGGCACCCCAATTTAGAAACCTGTCCCTGACCCCCACCTCAAACAATCTTATAAAGAGAAACCTGATCAATCTTTGTTTGGCAGGGAAGCATTATCTATATTATCTTGGTTAGAAAATACATCTGCCTTCTGACCAAGAAGGAGCACTATCTCTAGTCTCTGAGGCTGTTTGCTATGCAAACCTCTTTTGAACAAACTCTGTTACAAGGTATGTAGAAATGTCTTGGAGAATCACTTCTCAACAGTGGTGAGAATAGATTTCGAAAAAGCCTTTATTAATGAAGGCATTTTTATTTATACTTTGATGTGTATGGGAAGATAATGAGGAACTGTGAGTGAAAAGTAGGACCGTATTCCTAGATGAGAGAGTAAAAAACAAGTTCTTACAGAGGATAATAGGAGGGCAATTGCCTCCTATCCCAAACACCCTAACACTATATGAGGATAAGATAACTACAACTTAGTCACTGGACATATCTTTTGAAATGTATGCACAGAAATGCTTTGGAATGTAAATGTATAGTTATAACTAAAGTTTATAACTTTTCTGGGTTTTTTTTTGGAATTTTGTCTATGTCAATTCACAAATTTGAATTACTCTTCACATTTCACAGCACATGAAGCTTTTGTGGCATATAATGTGATTCTTTTGTTAATCTGATTCATATCACCTTCCCCAAAGCCAGATCTCTTTCTTCTTCCAAATTTCAACACATAGATTTTTTTTTTTCTCCTTGCAATGACTTATTTCAGAAAATAACTTTTTATGAATAACAATGTCTATTACAAAGTTAAGTTTCAGAGTTACTTTACACTTAGAACTTTCTCTAGTTAAAATGTTACCACAATGAAGATTTTTCTCTTTGAAATGTTAATAAAGCTGAGGAGATGATGCTAGATGTAGAAAATGAGAGCTACAGTATTTTCTTTCCAGAAAGGTATTAAATTAAAATTAATCAAAATTTAATTCAATGGAGATGGTGGATATTTGAAGGACAATGAAAATGAAAATGGATCTAATTTACTCATTTGACATTCGTTAACTGTTTTATACACTATAGGCCTGGCTTTCTGTTATCTTTTTGTGAAACTGTAAGAGAAGAATAACTCTTGGTGTATACCCTCAAGGAGCTTTTGGTATAGTGGGAGTAAGAAAAGGAAGAAATTCTGACTTAAAAAAGCATGGAAACCTTTATAATAGGTTAGTGCACACAATGGCATAAGAAATTTCTCTCCATGGAGAAACAAAGCTGTATAGCAGGGAACCAGAATGAGATCTTGATTTTGAGGCACAAATTCAAATTAATAAGACAGAGTCTGAAAGGAATGATAGAAAGTATTTATACTACAGAATATATGTGAAAATGTGTGTCATTTTAAGTGAAGCCTGGAATGTGTGTAAGTGGCAAGGCTGGGATTACAAACTGAAGGAGTCACAGGAAAGAGGCAAATACGAGACTATGAAGTTAAGCTGGAACAGGTCACAAAAAGCCTTTGATATCTTTCTGCAAAAGAGCTTTGATTTTATTTTTTTTAGAGATGATATAAATAAACAAGAAACTTTCACCCATATTATAAAAAGATTAATTCAAAAATCATGTGGGAGTTTATTGGGAGGAGATAAAACTGGATGCAAAGTAGGAAGAGAATTGAAATTAGAACATTAGAAATGAGAACTGTGAAAAATAAGGAATTGAAATAAAATTCCATAATTGGAAAAAATAATTCATTCCAATATTCACAGAAGCACTATTTACAATAGCTAAGACATGGAAACAACCTAAATGTCCATTGACAGAGGAATGGATAAAAAAAGATGTGAGATATATATGCATTTATAATGGAGTATTACTCAACTATAAAAAATAATGAAATAATGCCATTTGAAGCAACATGGATGTGGACCTAGAGATTGTCAAACTAAATGAAGCAAGCCAGACAAAGACAAACATCATATAATATTACTTACACGTGGAATCTAAAAAGAATAAAAATGAACTGATCGCAAAACAGAAATATAGTCACAGACATAGAAGACAAACTTAAGGTTACCAATGGGCAAAAGCGGTGGGATAAATTAGGGATTAACATATACACACTACTATATGTAAAAGAGATAACAAACAAGAACCAACTGCATAGCACAGGGAACTATACTCAATATTTTATAATAACCTATTAGGGAAAAATATGCAAAAATAAATACATATGTAGTATAACTGAGTAACTTTGCTATATACCTGAAACCAACACAATATTGTAAATCAACCATATTTCAATTTTAAAATATAATAATAAAAATATTATGTTCATAAAAAAAGAAATATATTTCCAAATTGATAATATTTGGTAACTGGTTGGTTAGGGTATGGGCACAAAAATAGAAGTAAGAGAGATCATTAAATTTGGAATTCAAACTAGAAATACATTAGTATTTTGGGAAAACTGAATATGAATTGGAAAGCAAGATAACATGAGAAAGAGCTTAGAGTTCATCCAGACTGTCATCCAAATGACTTAATGCATACTATGAAGTAGTAGAAAACTTTATTTATAGTGTGGCTATGTATCAGTAACTTCCCTGTAAGGTCTGAACCTAGAAAATAAATATGGACACTCTGATTTACATCCTTTTTTTCACTTAACCAATGAATTTGCAAATCAACAAAATGGAGTGTAGAGAACTTGGCAGTTTTTCTAGCAGTTTGTGAGACTAATCATCAATAAAATCAATGTATCATTTATCAGAAATATCCTATCTTGAAACTTTGCAAAGTCAATACTATAAATCATGTGTTTATTTTCTTTTCTTGAGCAGGAAGTGATTGGTCAATATATTTGACATCCTATCATTTTGTGACATACAATAGTATCAACTGTACACCTTTCTCAGGGCTGAAGCAATGCCTAGAAAATAGTGTGTCCTTAATAAATATCTGCATGCATGTATACATGAAAGAACAACTCAGTTCTTCATATGTTATCTGCAGACTCTACTATGACAGTGGAATTTAAATTTTACATACTAGCCATTAACAATTCAAGCTACCCTTGTGTTAACTATTTTAAAAACATCATACATTTTATTAAACTGGTATTAAGCTTATTATTGAATAAAAGTCTTCAAAAGTGCTCAATAACTTTTTGTTTGAGGTCATGTTTCTAATAACATTCTTTCAGGCGAATTCAAGGATCACAGTAGGTTAGTGTGTCAGTGAAGAGATGGGTGCTCCTCTGTGAATCTGGCATCATCTATTTAATCTGGGCTATAAACTAGCAAAGCTCAAAGGATACATGGCTTCCCTGTTCAGACACCAGTCTACTTAGAGAATGATGCCTCTATCTTTAACACGAAAACTCCTGGTAATTCCTCTCCCCTAGAGGGCTGGACTGGTTCAAAACTGGTGAGAAAATTTGGTATTTGGAGAGTGTGAATTAGGATCAAGTGAAATCAACAAGCTTGAGTTATGAGATTACGATTTATAGGATATTGATGATGGGTCTTGGCTCCAGAGCTATGTTTATTTGCTTTCTGATTCTGCCACTTATTTATTGTGTGACTTTGAGCAATCTAGTATTCGACATATTTGCCTGATCTTTGCAAGATAATGGTTAGTGATAGTTATGTGCCAATTATCACTCTTGGATCCATGAATATAGAAGAAAACAAGACAAATGCATTCTGTACTCTCAAAGAGTTTACATTCTTACGGTCAAGACAGATCAACAAAATAAATTAAAACATTAAATGAAAGTTAGAATGAGCATTGTAACCAAGAAAATAAAATAGTATTACATGAAGGGGCAATACAGGAAAGGAAACATTCATTGAAAGAAATGCCAAACAAGTCTCTATGCAAATACCTACTGGGTTTACTAGGAGCAAGGCATTCAAGAAACACATCAGGGTACACCACGGACAATCAGAATGGGAAGCACATGCTAATCCAGCATTGCTCCAGCAATTATTTACTGGAGACCAAAGACAAAATAAGGTAAATAAAGTAAATTGATGAGATCTCAAGTTTAATTTTTATTGGATGCCTTTTTTCAGTTGTGCACATTTATGCATAACATTTCTGACTTGTTTACAAAACAAGTCAAAAATTTTAGACAGAAAGTAACCTACTGTGGTACAATAAAAATTATATTTCATCATTATCACATGGATATGGGGAGATAAAGCAACTATACCAGTATAAATTTAACACCATTCTGGAATATGGAACTCACCATTCCCATCATCCGTTTGTAGGACACAAATATAGTTAAGACAAATAATAATAAAATGATCTGCCAAATTTAGGCACTAAGGACAAATATAAGAATACTAAGAAATCCAATTTTTCTTTCAAATGCTAAAAGCTAAATTCCTGATTAAACTGTTTATCATTATGATTTTTAAAATTTCTGTCAACATGCACAAAAGACAGTAGAGAAAATGTTTTCAGAAAAAAATGAGAGTAGCATTGGCTGTTAAGACTAAAAACTAATGTCATTTATAATTATTTCACTTAAATTCATGGAATTGGTTATGTGATAAAACTATAAAAATAATAGAGATTCACTAATGTTGTCATTTTAATGAAGACTTTTATGTGTTGTGATCTAATTATATATATATAAACACATTTGTTGTCTAAATTGTGCAAGTAGAGTTGACCCAGGAAAAATACAGGAGTTAGGCATACTGACCCCTTTCACAGTTGAAAACCTAAGTATAACTCTGACTCCCCCAAAACTTAACTACTAATAAATAATCTACTCTTGACCAGAAGCCTTACAGATAACATAAACAGCTCATAAACTCATATTTTGTATATGTTTAAATAATATATTCTTATAATAAAGTAAGCTAGAAAAAATAAAATGCTATTAATCATAAGGAGTAGAAAATACATTTATAATGCTGTACTATATTTATCAATATCATAATAAAAATACATTTATGATACTGTACTATATTTATCAAAATCATCAATATTGAATATATCGATATTGTCTTAAAGGATACAAAACCTGTAGATGTTATACAGGTTACTAATACTAGACATTAAAAATGAAAAAACCATCTGAAAAATTTATATTTGTTTACAGATATAACTATTCACACATAATTAATAAGTAGAAATATGACTACTTTATGGTAGTCTAGGATAATTTATACCATTGCCTCATAGTAATCTAAAATTGTGATAAAATTATATAGCAATATTACAATCATTTCATTATATAGTATCAAAAACATTGTTACATTAAAAAAAAAACCCACTTACTTGTGATGATAGGCTGATAGACTGAGTGTTGTCACAGCTGTGGTTCAGATTTGATCCCATGCCACAGATGCAGCCAAAAAAAAAAAAAATCCCCCAGCAAACAAAAACTCAGGACCAGAGAGGTTCACAGGGGGACTGTACCAAACATTAAGAATAGCTAATACATATTCTTCTCAAATTATTCCAAAAATTCAGAAGGAAATATTCCCAAATTCATTTTTTGAAGCCAACTTTACCCTGATACCATATCCATTCATGATAAAAGTTCTCATCAAAGTTGGTTTAGAGGGAGCATACCTCAACATAATAAAGGACATTTATGACAAACTCATAACTAACCTCATTCTCAACAGTGTAAAGCTTAAATATTTTCCTCTAAAATCAAGAACAAGACAAGGATGCTCACTCTAACCACTTCAATTTAACATAGAATTGAAAGTCACAGCCACAGGAATCAGTCAATAAATGAATAAATAAATAAATAAAAGACATCCAACTTGGAAGGGAAGAAGTAAAACTGTTACTGTTTGCAGATGATATGATACTACATATAGAAAAACCCTAAATTATCATCAAAAAACTATTAGAACTATTACATAAATTCAGTGAAGTTGCAGGATACAAGATAAGTATTCAGAAATCTGTTGTTCTTCTATACATAAATAATAAACTATCAGAAGGAGAATTCAAGAAAACAATTCCATTCAAAACTGCATCAAATAGAATGAAATATCTAGGAATGAACTTAACCAAGGAGGTGAAAGATCTATACTGAGAAATACAAAATACTGATAAAAGACATTAAAGACAATACAAATAAATGGAAGATACCCCATGTTCATGGATTGAAGAATTATTACTGTTAAAATGTCCCTACAACACAAATTAATCTAAAAGTGTAATATAATCTCTACCAAAATACTCATGACATTTTTTTCACAAAACTAGAATAAGCCATCATAAAATTTATATGGAGTATATGGAACCATAAAAGCCCTGAATAGCCAGAGCAGTCTTGAAAAAAAAAAAATAGAGCAAAACTGGAGGTATCACACTCCTTTTGGATATTCTAAAAGCTACAGTAATCAAAAGAGTATAGTATGAACACAAAAAATAATACATGGACAAATCAACAGAATAGGATAGAAATCCAAGGTACAAAATCATACACATATGGTCAATTAATCTACAACAAACAAGGCAAGAATATATAATGGAAAAAGACAGTCTTTTCAATAAGTGATACTGGGAAAACTGGACAACTACATGTAAAAGAATGAAGTTTGAGCACTTTCTCACAACATTTACAAATGCAAGTTCAAAATAGATTAAAGACCTACATGTAAGACTGGAAACCAAAATATACTAGAAGAAAACAAAGGCAGAACACTCTGACATAAACTATACAAATATATATATATATGATCTGTTTCCTAAGGCAAAGGAAACAAAAGAAAAAGACCTTATTAAACTTAAAAGCTATCATACAGCAAAGGAAACTATAAACAAAACCAAAAGGCAACCTACTGAATAGAAGAAAATATTTGCAAATGACACGACTGAAAAGGTATGATATTCAAAATATATAAATAGCACATGCAACTCAATATAAAAAACCCAAATAACCTTATTAAAATAGTTAAATGATTAAAATGTATATTCAGAAGGACTTATTTTTTTCCAAAGAGTACACACAGATGGCCAAAAGATACATGAAATATGCTCTATTCCTAATCATCAAAGCAATGCAAATGAAAACCACAATGAGATATCATCATACAACTGTCAGAATGACTATCAGAAAAAAAAAAAGAACAGAAACAGCAAATGTTGGTGAGGATATGGAGTGGGAACCCTTCCTGCTGGTAGGAAGGTAAACTGGTACAGTCACTATGGAGAAGAGTATGGAGGTTCCTCAAAAAACTAATAATAGTACCATGGTACCATAATAGTTACCATATGATCCAACAATTCCACTTCTGGGAATACATAACCAAAGTAAATGAAAACATTGTTTCAGAGAGGTATATGCATCCCAATGTTCATAGCATCACTATTTACAATAGCCAAGACATGGAAGCAATCTAAGAGTCTATCAACAGATGAATGGACAAAGATATGACTTACATACACAATGGAATATTCCTCAGTCATAAGAAGGAATGAAACTCTGCACTTGAAACAGCATGGATAGACATAAAAATAAAATAAATTAACATAACCAAACTGAAACAGACTCACAGATACAGAGGAATAAACTAGTAGGGTACCAGTTGTTAAGAGTGAAAGGAGAAGGGGCAAGATATTAGAGGTACAAACTACTATGTGTAAAATAAATAAGCTATAAGGATATAATATACAGAACAGGGAAATACAGCCATTATTTTATAATAACATTAAATTGAATATAATCTATAAAAATACTGAATCACTTGTAGATCAGAAACTAATATACATTTTAAGTCAATTATACTTTAAGGAAAAAGAAAAAAAATCTTTGTAGAAGTAAACCTCAAACCCATGTTGTTCACATATTAAGTGTCGCTAAAAAAATAAAACAAGAATTTCACTCTCTCATTCTCAACTTATGGAATCAATACAATTCAGAAAATATTGATAAACAGTCATTAATGTTCCTTCTCAAATTGTAGCTCTAAGAGCAGTCAAAAAAATCGGACATTTTTAAATATAAATCTTTCTTATTGTGCTCCCATAGTGTGCTGAGCTGTAACTGCCAAAAGTCATCTGGAACTTTTTGCTGAACAAATTGTTTTAGCTTTTTGATTCAATAAAGAAATCAGTTAGTTGGAAACAGGAGAATTTCTCCAAAGTAAAATTAAAAGGAAAAGGGCTCTGCAGCTCATTTCACAATACTAGGAAAGATAACACTCACATGTTTGAGGAAAACAATTCTCCTTTCAAGCCCTAGGGGTCACATACCCAAGAATCAGAGTGTAGCAATTCCTACTGAACCTCCTAGAAGTATTTTTTGACAAACCCTCTTGACTATATTTCCATTTATGTACTCAATATAGTTATTAAGCATCTACCTTATCACAGCTTCTATAACAAAATGTAGGAAGAGAAAAATAAGCAAAACCTGGACCTTAACTTCAAGAAAGATTCACAGTCTAATGGACAAGATAGATATAGAATACCAAGCATCTGTTAAGTACTATAAGATTATTTATAGAATACAGAATGTTGACAGTTAAAAAAAAGAGTGAATAATTCTACTGGTAGTAGAGGTCTGTGGTGGAAAAATTTCATACAAAGATAAATAAGCAAATTGGAACTTAACAAAGGATATGCTGGAATTGGCCAAAGTAAAATAGTAATAGATAACAATATCAGTTATTGACTATATTAATGGCATAGTTCTAAGTGCTTTCCATGCATTAGTTACCTTATTTGAGCCTCACAAAACCCTTAAGTTAGGTGATATTATGATATGATTATTATCAGTAGTATTGCATTACCATTTTTAAAATGGGAAACTGGAAGACAAAGGGTTTTAAAAACATTGCCGAAGGTCATAGATGTAGAAAGGCAGGACATAGAACTTGAATGCAAGCATCCAGCTTCCAAAATCCTTACTCCCACATTATACTGACTTCAATAGAATGGCATTTTAGACAGAAGTCACATGTGCAAAGGCTAGGGTGTGAAACACATCATATCTTTTAAAAAACTATGCTTTCAGCACTAGAACAAAAGCTCTATTTGGGGAACAAAAGCAGAGTAGAGGTCCAATAAAATTACAACAGGCTAGAAAAAAGATGAACATATATCACATTAACATGGAGAATGTCAGGGAAAAATACAATGATGGCTTTCCTATGGACCATAATGTGACCTGACTTTAATTTCCTTCCAGATTTTATTTTTTTCTTGAAACCATCTAGAACAACTACTTTAAAATTATGCCCTCTACTCTCTCACAAAATATCTTCCTTCCCTGATACATGTTTTTGTTCTTAGCACTTAATACCAATTAAAATAGTGTACATATATTTTACTTGTTTATGTGTCATCTATTAGATTGTAAGGTAATACAATGGGGTATCGATGAGGGTAAAGATATTGGTTGTTCTGACCAACAGTATAATCTGAGTCTACAATATCATGACTGCAAATAGTAGACCCTCATTCTTGATGGATAAAGAAATATTAATGTTAGAATTAATGCAGTGGCTTAACTCCATTAGGTCCTGAAAAATTAAAAAAGGCTACCATCATGGCTTAGCTCCATGAAAAGATATGTCACTGTCATGTTGAACCAGGAATTTCTAACTCTTTTTGATTACACTAAGAGAATTTCATATGGTTCAACCTACATTAAATATAACATTAGATCCTAAAAAGTACATGGCCATCTGGGCAAGCCAATTATGAATAATATTAGTAAGTTGTTTGTTTTTTCTCAATGCTTATTATTTTTCCCCCTTTACAGTTGACAAATATAGTTCCTAAGTTCTGAAATCTACATACTAAGTGGATATCAGTAAGTAACTTTAATGATAAATGGGCTGCCAAATACTCAGAAGCCAATCCCTTGTAATTCAGCTGCACCTCTGTAATTGTACACAGGTCAATGCTGGCATTGATATCCTAATCATACAAAACTTACCTCTGGCATCCATGAGCTTTTTCAGTATCATGAAAAGTCATCATTAAATATCTTTTTCTTGTATTGTGGAATTATATAAAGAAAAATCAGCATCATCTATTGAAGATTTTGAATACTGAGTGCAATTCTCATTTCCCTTTATAATTCATTTTTAAGTATTTTTTCATCGAATAGCTCAGCTTATTTAATACTGAACAAAACTCTACGGTTCGTTGCTTTCATAGAGGTAAAAAAGAAAATAAGAAAGACAGCTTTTTTACCCTCCAATGGACAATAATTACTAGAGAGTTTGATACTCACTAAACATCTTTAATATAATAGGGTGATAGTCACACATCTTCTCCATTATTTATTTTAATCTACCTTAACAATAAAGTATGGCCATTATATCTAATCTATTTTTATAAGGGCAGGAAAAAACTACAAGTAAGATAAAAATAAGTAAAAAATGGGACATCAGTGAGGAGATCCTTGAGTCAATAAGGTATGAGAAAGGAGGAAGAGTATTCTTGCAATTTGGGGAGGCAGCTTTTTAGACACGATGTTGAATTGGCCATGGAAAAAAGATGATAAATATGTGAGTAGTCCATCTCACCCCAATATAAAAAAAGCTCATACTTATCTCCTGTGATGTGGTTAACCAAGTGTTAGTTATCTTTTGTTTTTTCCTTAGCAAATCTATTAGTTTTTCTATCCTTGAACAAAGTAAAGGGAAAAAACTTATATGAGCTAGCACATATATTACACATAAAATACACATATGTTATATATTTATACCTTGTCAGAAAAATGATTTGAAATAATCCTAAATTGCAGCAAGTGAGCAATGGAAGTTAATTTAGAAGATACCTCTCTTTGATGTCATATTTTTGGCTCTGATTAGTAAATTATGTCATAATTCTTTTGGCAGATAAAAGTGTGTTAATGACCAGATAAATATTTATTACGGATTTTTCTTTTCTCTATTTGAAAAATTAATAGTTAGAAAATGTAGTCAAGGAATTAAGAAGTAAGATTGATTGATGCTATCTATCTTCAAGATGAAATGAAATTCATGTAAGTCATTAAAAGCTGTATCTCTAATTTAAGTCATCACAGTCCTAGGACAACATCATTACTTCTTAAAAAACTCATGACTGGAGTTCCCACTGTGGCTCAGCAGGTTAAGAACCCGATTAATATCCATGAGGGTGTGGGTTCCATTCCTGGCCTCACACGGCAGGTTAAGGATCCTGGATTGACCCGCACTGTGGTTTAGGTCACAGATGTGGCTCCAATCCCGCTGTGGCTGTGGCTGCGGGCTGAAGATTGCAGCTCTGATTCAACTCCTAGTCTGGGAACTTCCATACGCTGCAGGGGCAGCCCTAAAAAAACAAACAAACAAATAACTCTTGACTTCTCAAAGAAACATGTCTCCAAATTACAATTCTTTCCTTCAGTGGTAATTTCTGTAGTTCACAAACTTCAGAACTCATTGATTCATCAATTTTGGTGGAAACTTCAACCTGGCTTGACTACTCTAAGGATATTACAACATCAAACAGGAAAGAAAATCACGTTCTCTCAAACTTTAGCTCTTACAGTCTATGGCTGTCAGGCATTTCATTAAAAAAGTCTTCTCTATACATTTAAATCCATACATTTATTTCCTATAGCTATTAAAAAATAAAGCAAAGCCTAATATTCCTTTAGCTTCAGAGGAGAGGAAGTCGTATGTAAAAATAATCCTTGTTGATAGAGGTCCTCCTGGGGAATATTTATCCAGTAAAATAATATTCGTGTAATTGCAGATACCCATTACATGTTAAACATGACTTTGATTATTTAATAAAGTAAGCATATGTTTTATATGTTAAATTATGTTATATACTAGTTACCTGATAGCTGTAAAAATAGAATGCACTTCTTTAACACGTGTTTATCTCTTAAGATGAAAACATTTTTCTTACGTTTAGCATTGACACTGATTTGGGGTTATATGATGAGGCTGTTTGATAACGTAGCAGTTTAAGAATGTGAATTGCTAGGGAGTTCCCATTGTGGCTCAGAGGCTTAAGGACCCAACTGGTATCCATAAAGATGCAGGTTTGATCCCTGGCCTCACTCAGTGGGTTAAAGATCTGGCATTGTTGTGAGCTGTGATGTAGGTCACAGACATGGCTAGGATCCCACATTGCTGTGGCTGTGGTGTAGGCCGGCAGCTGCAGCTCCAATTCAATCCCTGGCCCAGGACTTCCATATGCTGCAAGTGTGGACCTAAAAAATAACAATAATAATAATTACTGAAATGCTTACTTCATAGTGATTATAAATAAAATAAACCAAAGATTTTATTATTTGAACTGTGCATTTTAAAACCACTTATCTGGCGTTCCCATCATGGCTCAGAATCCATGAAGACACGGGGTCGATTCCCTGGCCTTGCTCAGTGGGTTAAGGGTCCAGTGGTGCTGTGAGCTGTGGTGTAGGTCTCAGATGCTGCTCGAATCCCATGTTGCTGTGGCCTGGCATGGGCCAGCAGCTACAGCTCCAACTGGACCCCTAGCCTGGGAAACACTTAAAAATCCTTAGCCTCACTTTATTAGATAAAGGGCAATGGGTCTGCCATTATATTGTTGGCACTGAAATTTACCAACCTTGAGAGTAGACGTCATATATAGTAAAAAGCATCTTCCTCACCCCTTGGTGACTTTTACTGTTTCTTTAGCAGGATTAAGTTTTATTTGCCTTGCTTGAAAACATACCTTTATTGATTGCCATTCTTTCTTTCTCTCAAGTCTTCACTCCTTTATCAACATTTCATTCATTTTCAAATGGACACAAAGCTTGCACTCAAAGACTTATTAGGGTATATTTCTAGGGGAACCCAAACTTACATATTTGGCTAGATGCTCTCAATGGTCACACGCAGCTCTTTTTTTTTTTTTTTTTTTTCCCGTCTTTTTAGGGCTGCACCCACAGCATACGGAAGTTCCCAGGCTAGGGGGTGAATCAGAGCTGTAGCTGCTGGTCCACACCACAGCCACAGCAATATAGGATCTGAACCACCTCTGCCACCTACACCACAGTTCATGGCAACACCGGATCCTTAACCCACTGAGGGAGGCCAGGGATCGAACCCAAGTCCTCATGGATACTAGTTGGGTTTGTTACCACTGAGCCACCACAGGAACTCCCAGTCTACTTTAAATGTCCTAAATACCTTAAGAGAATGTACCTGATGGCCTGACTTGAATCACCTAGTAAATGTTTCCTGAATAAATTAATTGCCCTTGAGAGCTAATAATAAATATTTGGGAAAAAAAGGCAGTTGCTACCTTCTGTAATTTTGATATTTTGAGGGAAATACAGTAGAAATTTAGACTTTAACTAAGCCTCCTGGTTGTGTGTCCACTGCCTTCTTAGTTGCCCAACACTTACGCTGCCTCTTTTTCGCCTCCATTGCAGTTATCTCCAGTAATTCAATCTCTCAATACTATTCTCTATTTTCTTGCTTATTTAATACCAGTACCTACAAAATAGTCATTCCTTAAGTCTTTGAAATTCACCTTCAATGCTGGGAATAAAAGGCTCTCTTTATTTTATTTTTTATTGTTATTTCCCCAATACATTTTTTTTTCCCCTACTGTACAGCATGGTGACCCAGTTCTCTTTAAATTTAATAACACTGGAGTTCCTGTCATGGCTCAGCGGTAACAAACCCTACTGGTATCCATGAGGATGTGGATTTGATCCTTGGCCTTGTTCAGTGGGTAAAGGATCCGGTATTGCTGTGAACTGTGGCATAGATCACAGACATGGCTAGGATCCCGCATTGCTGTGGCTGTAGTGTAGGCTGGCAGCTGCAACTCTGATTTGACCTCTAGCCTGGGAACTTCTATATGCCATGGGTGCAGCCCTAAAAAGACAATAAATAAAAAATAAATTTAATAACACTGTCAGTCTTGAAAGTCTGCTCTATGCACTATAATGAATATTTTACATTTTTTCATTTTACATTAATTAAAACTGAGATTAGTATTATATTCATTTTTCAAAACAGTAACAGGCTTAAGCAATTTAATAATCTTTCCTTAAATGACCTGGCTATTAAGTGATTAGAGTCAAGTTTCACACTTAAACACATATAATCCAGAGTATTTTCATTATATTATTTTCCTTGAAAATAAATATGCCTATGTAAACAAAGTTAAGAACAATTCATCAACACTTCGTAGTAGGTACTCAGTGTTAGTGACTTCGTAAATTCTGATGAATAAATATCCAATTAAGGGATCTTCCAGTTTTCCCAGTCATAGATCCATGTTTGATTAGATGTGTTTCATCAAGATTCTTATTTAATTTCTTTAGGTCTCAAAAACCAAAAAAACAAAGCAAAGGAAAACAAAATAGAGGGTAAAAATAGTACCCATTTAGTGATATGGTTGTTAAAATTCAATGAAACAGCAAATCCAAAGCTCTTGACATGATCCATGGAGCATAATACATCACCCCAAACTGGAAACCATTATTGTCAATGATCTGAAGAAAAAATGGTTTAATAGGTATATCAAAAACACTTTTAAAAGACAGAAAGTATGAGCTATAAAGGTAAGCAGTTCTATCTCTAGAATAGGAAAACAATGTTCCCCATTACATTTGCTTAATAAAATTTAGACTCTGTTGGATGTATTTCTAGAAATTCTATCACCAATACCTTTAGTATGATGTTTAGTATGCCAATCCAAGCAGGAGCAATATTCCCTTCGGCGATAAGAACCCAGAGAGAATTATAAATAAGGGTCCTTTTCACAAATTTAAATGTGGAAGCCAAGGAAATTAAAAATAGAAACCAAGCCAGATATCATGCTGTTTCTTGAACCTAAGAAGTGTTAGCTATTCCACACTTTAGCTACAAATCATTTTCATTCTAGTGACAAATACCGATACAATTCATAATTGCTTTTCTGTGATACATTAGACACCAACACTATAAACATAAAATAAGTGCAAATAAGGCCAAAAAATTTTACAGAATTGTAAGGGAGAATTTGGGAAGGCATTTTAGGAAAAGCAAAGGTGACTTCAAATAAAAGACAGTGCATTTTTTATTTCTCTATGCTTTGGAAACATCCCAACTGAGCACTTAGAAAAATTTATACACCTTGAACATCTGTCTAAAATTACAGAGATCAGTTCTGTCAGATGCTACTCATTCCCCCAGCATGAAGAGTGAATTGGAGATGGCTGAAAATATGATGTGGAAAGCAAATTACACATTAGTTTTTCTAGAGTCACTGCTGGGTTGAATGTGAATATAACATGGGTAGGCTGGAGGTGCATGCACTTCATCTCTGACTACTCAGTACCCCCTGCCTGAATCATTGTCCTGCATCTCATCCATTCTGCAGACTCTGATGGTAATATAATGTCATGGGCTTGTTGACTTTGTTGACTCAACTGAATTTGAAGTTAGTGTGTGGCAAACATCACAGTACAATACAGTGTGACACAAATGCTAACTGTTGTGTAACATAGGAGGGTGCCTCAAAGCTCCTTCACAGGATTTCCAGACAAACACCTTTCAGGAAGGAAAGGGAAAGGTTTCTGTTTTATCACCTTCAGAGTTTTATACCTATGTGTCTGGAGAGGGTTGGAGGAGAAGAGTTGAATTAATCTCTCATTTTCAAGACCATATATAAATATAGAACTCTGACTGACCTATTACCTGCAGAATCCAGTCCACCCAACTTTTGTAATAATATACCCAAAATGGACAAAACTTAGTTAATAACTGCCAGCTTTCTTAATGTTTGCCCCTGCTTCCCCTTGGCCCCTACTCAGGAGCAAATATACTCCCTTGAACAGTCACATAGGTGCCTCACATCAAGTTAGCTAACCTTCCCCTCACCTTGCTAACAACCTCCAGTCAGTACATACCTGGAGCCTTCCTCTTTATCCCCCACTACAGAGCTTCCCAACTTCCCTGCCTGCCTTTGAGTCTCCGCCAAGTGATGATGGCTGACCCCCTTTGCTAAGCAAACTCCAAATAAATAACCTTTGCTTGTTCTCATTTAGGGGGTAGCCACTTATTTTCACAACAATTTTACTGAAAAGTCTCTTTGATGGTAGAAATCAATCAAAAAGATTTTACTAGTGCCTAAGAAAGAATGTAAGAGAGCATTAAACTTCACTAATTCTAAAACAAAAAGTTTAATAAAATTTTACTTTGTCTATGTCCCATGCCAGACAGTTTATGTAATATTCACAACATCTCTAGAAGATAAATACAATTTTTTTCCATTTTATGGATGAGGAAATTGAGGCTTATAAAGCTAAATAACTTTGCTACATTTGGTTTAAAAAAAAAAAAGTTGGGATTTAGCAAAGCTAATATTTGAACATTCTTCAAACTGACTATAGAGCCAAGATCTAAGTTAATACAAGAAGGCAACAAGATGATCTCTGGAAGCAGACAGGCTAGACTGAGTTTACTAGTTGTAGACACCAGCACAAGCTGTCACTCCTCTTTGCT
Source organism: Phacochoerus africanus (assembly GCF_016906955.1). NCBI lineage: Eukaryota > Metazoa > Chordata > Mammalia > Artiodactyla > Suidae > Phacochoerus > Phacochoerus africanus. Next base: position 35,639,829 of record NC_062547.1, on the reverse strand, counting down.
TTTTGGTTTTTCATCTCTCAAATGAGGCCAAAAGAATTCTAACAAAAGGGAATGTTGTGATAATTGAGTTACTGCAAAGAACTTAGAATAGTGCCTGAAAATAGAAAGTACTCAGTTTCTGTTAGTCATTATGAAGAAGGAGAAGGAATCTGAGGAGGAGAGGTAGAAGAAATATTATTCTGTTTTCATCTTCTTCTCCTGGGTAAACCTTCCACTTCTTGGTGCTAGCTGTATCCCAGACCAAGAATGGGTTGCTTTAAAAAACAATTTACAAAGCGTTATATTTGTGATGAAAAGGCTAGCCTTAGCCAAAATAACTCTAACTGATGATTTATGTTTCATACACTGGTCTTAACGCTTCCATCACCCTTGATGGCTCACTTCAGTGCTGTTTCCCTGGGAAATGTACCCTGAGGTCCACTTCAAAAGCTGGAAATGCAGTTTTTCTTGCCCACCTCTCTCCTACGCCCCCAGCTCCAGAGAACCTTTTCACTTGTAGGGGAATAAACATGGGGCTCACAGGATTACCCAGCATGGGTAAAACAGTTCTCTACCTACTTGAATACCTTGTTGAAAGGGAAGAGGGAAGGCTGTGTTTCTTTGTCCTAAACCTCTAAATTGAGTCTCCAGTATGTGTTCTGCTGGGATTTTCCACAGGGCAGGTGAGAATTTAGAGGCATCTACTCTAGCACAATTTTCTGTTCTGATTTTTTGCAAGTCTCTCAACTTAAGATAAGCTTTGAGCTTCAAAGAAAGAAGTTAGCAAAGTATATCGATTTTTCAAATCATGTTTTATTTTGAAACCCCTCTGTGCTTCAGAGAGCATCAGCATTATGAAGTGACTTAAAAATTCTCTTTGTATTGTTATGGCTTATCAAATTTGGAAAATTTATCTTTTTTATCTCCCTTACTTTTTGTCTGTTTTAATACCATTTCAAAGACCGCTGTTGGGACGTCCCTTCACAAATAATAAAGGTCTTAAAATTCCTTTAGAGAAACAAAAGGAAAAATGTATAATTCAGTAGCATATTTTAAAATTTAATCCAAAGCCCTCCTTAATATCTTGCCAGCAGATATTTTAAGAGGACTTGGTCAATAAATATAGTTCATGATTGATACCAGCTGTTTCACAGATTTTCTGTGATAAATCTTGAGAATCATTTTTAGCATGGCAATCTGAAATTAAAATACTGGTGAACAACTGTTTTTCTCCCATGTGATAAAAAATAGTCTATGAATAGACAGGGAGTATCTTTACTGTATATAGAGAGACTAATTGGGAAAAGAAAAGATTTTTAGGATTGAATTTTGGTTATGCTATTTGTTTGCTTTGCAACCTAGTAGAAAATATTTAAACTTCTCCCTTTTAAATAGAGGAAATTAATAATTAACTTGAAATATTATTTTTAGAATTATATGATACACTGTATCAAGGACACTTACAGACAGTAGGCCAAACACTAGTTTCAAGAGAGTGGCTGGCTACACAGAATGACCAAGTAAATGATTACAGGGCTGGAAATTTCAGCCTCACTCCCCCTCCCCACCCCCACAACCTCTACCCCATCTTTGGAACTGAGACAGGATCTGGGGACTAAACTCAATAACATGACCTGTGACATAATAATATCCTGTCATGGAACCTCTGCATCTAAAATCCTCTCAGATTTTGCCCCATGTGTCTCTTGCATTTGGCTGTTCTTGAGTTGTATCCTTTACAGTAAAACTGGAATTTTAACAGATACAGTGAAACTGGAAGTTTAATAGTTACAGTAAAACTGGAATTTTAACACTAAGTATAGTGTTTCCCTGAGTTCTGAGAGTAATTTGATGATATTATTGAAACTGATGGGATCATGGAAACCTCAAAATTCATAGCTGATTGGTCAGAAGTCCAAGTGGCACTGTGGCTTGTGGCTGATGGGTGAACCAAAGGCAGGCTACAGGAGGACTTGACCTTTTAAACTTGTGGACTCTGGGACCAACTCTGGATAGATAGCATCAGAATTGAAATGAACTGCAGAACACCAGCTAGTGTCAGAGAAATGGGTTAATAATAAAATAATAATATGATACTCAATGACCTCCCTACCAAGTGAGGAGTTTGAGAGCCAGAGGACATAGCCAAAGGGAAACATGTGAATAAGGGTGCTCAAAAAGACAACTCAAGATGATTTTGGAAGAATGCATCTTGCTTCACCTGTACAGTTTGTCTAAGTTTTTTCCACACTAAAATGCTTTTACCCTTGGGAATTTTTTTTTTTTGTCTTTTCTAGGGCCACACCTACAGCATATGGAGGTTCCCAGGCTAGGGGTCTAATGGGAGCTGTAGCCTCCAGCCTACGCCACAGCCACAGCAACTTAGGATCCGAGCCACATCTGCAACCTACACCACAGCTCACGGCAACGATGGATCCTTAACCCACTGAACAAGGCCAGGGATCGAACCCACAAACTCCAGGTTCCTAGTCAGATTCATTAACCACTTCGCCACAACAGGAACTCCTACCCTTGGGAAATTAAAGATAGTTAGTGACTAATAAGTTATCAGCCACAATCACCAGCCTTGATTCCAAATGAACTGCAAATGTTTTCAATGACAAACCTGTCCTCTATATACAGAATTGGGCCATAAGTGAGAAAATTCAAAATAATTTGCTTAAGGAAAAGCTGGAATTCGTGGAGGGACACACACCTCCTAATCATCTCTGACCAGGAGAAAATGTGGCGTGGATGATTAACCTCTCACAGATAACAAGAAAGAGGTCACAGTCACTGAACAAAAGTGCTCTCTGGAACTTCTGAGGTTGTGCTGGCATGTACAGAACATACAGAGGGTGAACCTCTTGATGGAAGGTGATGCAGGTGGGGACTGACAATAAGTTCATTTAATCTCAATATAGTCTACTTCTCATTTTTCTATGTCTCTCTAATCTCAAAGTCCTAAATCTAAATTAAACAAGCATCTGTACAAATAGAGGAGGGAAATGGCAGGCTACTCAGACACTGACGGGACAGCGCCCTGCAGTCCTAGAAAATATTCAGGCTTCAGAGTTAGGAGATGTAATTTCAAGTTACTACTACTTAGTAGTGAGATTTCTGCTAAGTCATTTAAATTCAGTAAGACTCAAATTTTTAATTGATAAAATGGGATAATAAATTATATCACACATGGTTTAGAGGAGTTATATGAAATAAGCTCATGGAGGTGATCTGTGAGATGCAAAGCTCTACACAATTTTGACATTTGTTATTTTTATTTTCCTCTTTTTCACATTTTTTGCATGCTTCTTTCATGCTATACATATCAGATACTATCAGAGAATAATTAATAACCTTTCAGGCATAAAAATAAATATAATATTACTTTTACCAATTTTTAGGAAAAGAAAGAATAAAACAAAAAAGTATGAACAAAGAGGAGAAAGAATATTCCCATCATTTATGAAGATCTGAGGTTACTTCTACATGACAAGATAAAATATTTATAAAAATAGGAGTTCACATCATGGCGCAGTGGAAACAAATACAACTAGGAACCATAAGGTTGCCAGTTAGATCCCTGGCCTTGCTCAATGGATTAGGGATCCTGCAGTTGCCATGAGCTGTGATGTAGGTCACAGATGCGGCTCTGATCTGGCATTGCTGTGACTGTAGTGTAGGCCAGCAGCTGCAGCTCCAATTTGACCCCTAACCTGGGAACTTCCATATGCTGTGGGCATGGCCCTAAAAATTAAAAAATAAAATATGAATAAAAATAATAAAAGAGGTAAAAAATACTAAAAATATTAATAGTATATGGAAGCAACCTAAGTGTCTATCAACAGATGAATGGATAAATATATATAGAGAGAGACAGAGCGAGAGAGAGAGAAATATTACTCAGCCATAAAAAAGGAATGGGGTTCTGCCATTTGCAATAGTGAGCATGGACCTAAAGTGTATTATGTTTAGTGCAACTAGTCAGACAGAAAGAGGAAAATAATGTATATTTTCACTTCTATGTGGAATCTAAAAAAATAAAACAAATAAGTGAATATAACCAAATAGAAACAGCTCACAGATATAGAGAATGAACTAAAGGTTAAAAGAAGAGAGAGAGGAGGGGTAGGGGCAAGATTGGGAGAGAGGATTAAGAGATTCAAACTACTATGTTTAAAATAAATAAGCCACAAGGATATATTTTTTCTGCACAAGGAAATACAGCCATTATTTTATAATAACTTTAAATGAAGTATAATATATAAAAATATTGAGTCACTATTTGCACATTTGTAACTAATATATATAGTGAATTAACCATAATTCAATATAAAATAAAGTTAAAATTACAAAATAAAAATATTAATAGTAAAAAAAAAAAGCCCTTCTTTTTTTTTTTTTCCTTTTTTTGCTTTTTAGGGCCATACCTATGGCATATGGAAGTACCCAGGCTAGGGGTTGAATCAGAACTGCAGCTGCCAGCCTACAACACAGCCACAGGAACTTGGGATCTGAGCCTTGTCTATGATCTATAGCACAGCTCACGGCAATGCAGGATCCCATGCCCAGTGGACAAGTCCAGGGATTTAACCTACATTCTTGTGGATACTAGTCAGATTTGTTTCCACTGTGCCACAATGGGAACGCCTGCCCTACTTCTTGAGTAGTTTTTATCACTAAAATTGATCTATGCATATGATCTATGTGTCACCATATTTGTACCATATTAGTGATCCAGAATCAAAATTTATAAGCTATTATTTATTTTTAAAAAAGGACTGTGGAGAGTGAATTAGGCTAAAAATTAAAATAACTTAAATTCAGCACTATTGTGAGGGTTAGCATTGAAAATGTTTAATTTCCTCTGCCAATTAGTCAACAAAAATATGATATAATTATTTATGTCCAATGGTCCCAAACCCATTAAATTTTTAAAACTCCGATATTTGGAATTTGCTTCTAGAATCTATATAATCACAAGGTTAGTATAATTGGCCTATTTATTCTCCTATTCTATTAACAATGTAACATCTTACATTGCTTTAGTGAACATGTGCTTTCACATGCATACTTCATTTGACCCTTGAAATAAAGCCAGTGAGAAAAGTGGGACAGAGAATATTATTCTCACCTTTTAAATGAGAAAATTAGGCAAAACTAACACAAACACAGATTGCTTTATTTGTGCAACTCACAGCATTCTCAATTGTTTTGACTTCATACTAGTTTATAAATCTCTATGTCTTTTCTCCATTCCAAAATGATACCAATCAAAACATAAGTGAATATACAGTTTAAGTGAGCAAACAAAATGTCCAGAAATCTAAGTCCAGGGTTTTGATTTTTCACTAAGTATGACGATTTCTTTTGAATTTTGAATTCTCTGTCATGGACCCCAATCCCAGTCACCTGGGCGGGGGGGGGGGGGGGGGGGGGGGTTTGAATAAAGAAACTATTGGGCATCATCAAAATCATTTAAATTTCTGAAGATGAATTAAGTGTACCCTTTTCACCCACTATTGGAAACCAAACTCAAAAAGTACAACTTGGCAGATTAGAAGATTATGTGCACACTTACGGAACACAAGCATCGAGTCTTGTCACTTTCACAACTTCTGGGTCTGGGTTTACTGTACTTCTCAAGCTCTTGGTGTGACAGCTAAAGGGAATCTCTATAATAGTAACAGGGTTAGGGAGTTCCCGTCGTGGCGCAGTGGTTAATGAATCCGACTAGGAACCATGAGGTTGCGGGTTTGGTCCCTGCCCTTGCTCAGTGGGTTAACGATCCGGCGTTGCCGTGAGCTCTGGTGTAGGTTGCAGACGTGGCTCGGATTCCGCGTTGCTATGGCTCTGGCTAGGCCAGTGGCTACAGTTCCGATTAGACCCCTAGCCTGGGAACCTCCATATGCCGCGGGAGAGGCCCAAGAAATAGCAAAAAGACAAAAAAAAAAAAATAGCAACAGGGTTAGGCCCTTGAGTTAGACCCTTCACCTTCTGCCTAAGAACCAATGGGTATCCTGACATTTAAAAAAAAAACATCTCTTTCAGTTCAGGTTATTTGAAATGAGAAATCCAAGGCCAGGGTTAATGAAAATAGATTCCACTTTTCTCTCAAACTCAGCGTTAGGACAATTATATGTTTCTTTCCTTTCTAACAATAAATGATTAATGATCATCTGAGCACAAAAGAGAAATGTTACCAAATCTAACTCACTATGACAGTGTTTAAAAACAACTACAGGATCTCAAGGCAGCTAGTAAAAGCATGTTAGGGCAGCTGCTGCTTTTTTTTTTTTTGTATCAATTAGCATCAGGGTGATCCATAAAATTCTTCTCAACCACAACCAATCCATGAGCAGAGGGCATCCACAGGCATTTTCAGGAGGTCAGCATCTGCAGCTCACGTTTCCATGGGAGGGCAGTGCCCAGAAGTACACATATGGCCCCACAGGTTTACCCAAAATTGTTTACCAAAAAATTAAAAGAAAAATTATAAAGAAAATCAATATAAAGTAAAGCAAAATATTATTAAGCAGAAAAGCTCCATAATTTAAAGGGAAAAGTCTGAACAGAAAGAGAGCAAAGTTTCAAGAGTTAACATATTATCAAAGGCATAAAGCAGCAACAACAAAAACAGCAACAACAATAAAATCTGACTTAGTCCACTGGGCCCTTGTCAGATTTAGATCAATACAGGGCACAAAATCTCTTCAGAATAAATTGGAGTGAAATAACTTGTTCAAAACTGGTATGTTGCAGTGTAAAGATCCAAACTTAGGTTTTGACTGCAAAGTCAAAACTGTTCCTGTCATAGCAGTTTTCTCTTTACCCAGGAATATTGACCAGGGGTCAGGAAGATAAAATTTAAAGCATTAAAATTAGTCAAAGGACAGGAAGATAGGAATTCTCAGGAATGCAAAGGAATCAGAGTCAAAACCTGAGAATCAACTTTTAAAATCTAGAAGTTCTCTTGGGGTGCAGTGGGTTAAGGATCAAGCATTGCCACTGTAGCACCTTTGGTTGCTGCCATGGCATGAGTTCAATCCCTGGCCCAGGAACGACCACATGCTACATACATGGCCAAAATGTAACAAAATAGGAATTCTCACTATGGTGCAATAAGATCAGTGGTGTCTCTGTAGCACTAAGATGAAGGTTAGATCTTGGCCCAACACAGTGGGTTAAAAATCCAGTGTTGCCACAGCTGTGGTTTAGGTCGCAACTGTGGCTGGGATCTGATCCCTGGCCCGAGAACTACATATACCATAGGGTAGCCAAAAAAGAAAACAAAACAAAAGTAATAAGAAAAAAAAGAAAAATCTATAAAATCATCTATGGATAATATATATAATAAATATGTTAAATATGCCATTTATCTAATGTGTACATCTAAAATACGTAAAGATGTGTACATATATATATATGTTGCTATAATCATAATATAAATTTCAAAGAAAGTTTGATTTTTACAACACAAAGCGATTTTAGTTTCAAAAATAAAGTAGAATGAGATAAACACAGAACCTTAATGTAGGAGTAAATCACAAAGTAGTAAATCTTTACAGACTTTGAAAGTATTTTGACTTCTACTTTGAGTGATATGGGAGGCCATTGCGGGGTTCTCAGGGGAGGAATGACAAATGCAACTGGCAGTTCAATAAAAGCCCTCTGATTCCTATGTTAAGGAAGGAGGAAGTGGATTCCAGGAGACAAATTAGGATGTTCCTATAACAATCCAGAGAAAGAATGGTAGCTGGACAAGCACAAAAGAAAACGGAATTGTTTGATGGACTCACTGTGAGGTATGAGAGGAAAAGAAACCTCAAAGATGATTCCAAGTTTTGTTTTGTTGTTTTGGTTTTGACTGAGTAACTTTCACACATGAAGAATCCTGTGGAAGAAATAGACTTGTGGAGTGCTATTGATTTTGATGATTCACTTGTAATTGTTGGAAGTGGCCTTAGGCAAGAAAGATGAACGAATAATGCAGCATATTGTTCCATGGAAGTGGCTTCCCAGTCACAGAATCCTCTTGTGAACTGAATCTGGGACACACAGTACATACAGGCAGCAATGATAGTGATTATGCTGAAGCCCAGGAATACCACAATGAAGTGCATTGTTTGGAGGAACTAATTTCAAGAGCAGTAAAGAACAATTATCAAATGCAAAGCTCTACCTTCCCTGTCTCATGATAACACTTAAAAATCTAACATCCTGCCAAGGATTAAAAAAAAGGAGGTGAAGGGTTAGTTAAACTTTACAAACCAGGAACAAGAAAATTAGGACCTTTAACTATGAACCCACTCCTGGCAGCATGACCCTCGCTCCTTTCACTGATTCTTCTTTAACATTATACATGGAAAATCAATGATGATAAGACTTTATGTTTTTTTCCAATTTCACATTATGTTAAAAAAAGAGAGAGAGAGAGAGAGGGAGATAGAGGAAAAAAAGAAAAAAGAAAACAAATAACAACAGTGAAAGAGCATAACATGAATGGATGCTGACCTTGTCTTAGGTCTTTTCTAATAAGCACTCCTACATATACTCTACTTCTGTCCTCACAATAAACCCATAAGGTAGAGAGTATGGTTACCTCTGTTTTCCAGAGAAATGAACTGATGTAAATAATTTCTCATAAACTGAGGTGATGAATCAATAGATATTCAGCTTAATTTCCTTGAATTGCAGCAGATGAATCTATCCTAATGAGAAATGATCCTCAAAATGATGAACTCAAGACCATGCAAAAGTCTTAGATTTTCAAGGAATTTACTGTAGAAAGAAATCAATCATTCGGGGTTGTAGAAAGATTACAACTCATAGCTATTCAAGACATCTTATTTGTGCAAGATGGGGAGAAAAGGAAGCAGGCTGAGCTGTTGCTTCTGTTAAGAAGGACATTTGATTGACCCAGATATTCATTTCAAAACTCTGATGAACTAACAATGAGTTGAATAAATAATCTTGTCATTTTAGTCATATTTTATTGGCATATATAATTTCTTGATAATTTAAATTCTCTCAAGGAATATTAAAAACTTTTCATTCTCTTCACCAATACTGTATTTACTTTTTAAAAATTCAGTTCATCACAAGAAGTAACTAAGAAAGTGTAGGTAAATAATAGGTATCTGGGATATAGGTGATTTTTCTTATCATTAAGAACAGAAAGGAAACATAATCAATTGATTTTAATATTTTTTTGGTAATAGAAACATTTAGTATTGCCCATCTCCTCAAAAATATAGAAAAAAAATTAGCAAACCAAAAAGGAAGGATCAGATGATACAAAAGACAGTTACGTGTAGGATATTTATCAAGGATATTTGATTAGATATAACATTTCTCTTATGTTAAGTGTGACAGAACAGATGCAAATCTAAGTACTTTCTCTAGGTTTCCACCAGTGAGCCACATATTACACTTTCTTAACAGCCGTACATTATTTGAGTTGAGATTGTAAATAAAATCATTTCCCAGGTGTCAGTGGGTGAGAAATGCTCTCACCAACTAAAAACAGCTTAAATACAATGATGTGCTAGGTACCACAGCTCACAACCTCAGCGCAAGAACCAAAACTTAGTGTATGATCTCAAGTAAGTACATTTGGAGGGTGAGGAAAAGAGATCATAAGTATAGTTTCTGTGGGTAATGTAACTAGTGCCGATTTGAAATGAAGAGTTTACAAAGAGAAATCAAGCTTTTGCGAAAAGAGCTTTGCTTCTGTAAGCCTAGGACTTCCTATCTGTAAAAGGAAAAGGTTGTCTCCTCTAGGTCTGACCATTTAGATACTATCACCTCATGAGAATCCTAGCCACAATTTTATTACCAAACATAATTACTTGTTTTAAATGAATTATTTTGCCTTTGTCAAAGTCATATTATGACACATTGTGAATGGAAAAGCCCACTGAGGTCTTACGAACAAGCTCAGGAAAATTCCTCATAAAATGTCAGGCTCTTCTATAGATCTATCATTAATACTCTTAAAAAATCACAGTCTTTCTAGTTCTCAACCTTTTTAAATTACTTAGCTATATATTTCCAAGCAAGAGTCACATTTCAATAATTTACCTATTGACAATTAAGTTCAATGATTACTTTATATACCTTTATCCTTCAGCCTGTCTACATATTAAATCTAGATTGATTCCTTCCTTCCTCACATATACATGAGTTCTCAGTATAATGAATAAAACAGTCACATTTACAGAAAGTAGAAAGCAGTTTAATGAGATTTTTCTAGGGATCTGATTTTTCCTCTTTTAATATCACCTAGAGTATTTCTACTGATAACAAAGCTGAAGATGGCCAGCTACACCTGGTTACATACCACCCATTCATTGTCAAGGGGAGATAGGAAGTGAATGACCTTAGGATTCTGCTAAGGTATGACTCAAACATTGTACCAATAATATCTGTTCAATTCTAGCTGCCTAAACATAACACGTGGTAATGCCCAATTGCAAGGGAGGACAGGAGGCTAATAATTGTATCATTTAGCCAGGCTGTGTAAGCCCAGCTAAAACTATCAAATGGAAGACTAGGAGAATAGACAATAGTAAATATTTAGTTATCATACTACCTTATTTTAAAGTCAAGTATTTGGGATTTAGGGAGGGAAAGGATGTCAGGAAACACGTAAGCACCCTTACAAAAATCTAAGAAGCACTAATTTTAGAATTTGACCTGCATAATTTATTTCTTTGGAGCAAACAATATATAACATCTATTTTTTTAAACCTTGAGCCTTTTGGGTCCCTGAAATTATATATGAAGGTCTTAATTTGAGAAAAAAAATAATTTTAAAAGCAAACATTTCAAGAAGTACTTCACTTAGCAGTTATCAATGTACATTTTTGAAACTAGTAAAATGTTATCGCAGGGCAGAGTGATCATTTTAGTAAGAATCAATTTCTCAGAATTGAAAATTAACAGACTCCTATTTGGAAATGGATCATTAGGTGACATCTGGAGTTAAAAGTAATTTTTATTTCTATAAAGATCTTATCCAAACATCAACATTCCCCAGATAGAATTGAAGAAAGAAAAAAGTTATAAAATTAGTCTGACTTCATTTGGAACAAAAGTGTAAATGCAATTTAATGGAAAACCCAGAGGAGAAGCTCTTCACCCTGCAACAGAAATATATTCTTACCTAGAAATGAATGCATGGGAATATGTGAAGAGTATCATTCAACATGTTAGATAATCCTTTATATAGAAAAGAATGAATGGTTTCTTTTCCCTCAGCTGTGGTAAGAAGAGCGAGTCCCAAATCTGGACTGTGGCTGTTAAAATCCGTATGTCATATTTATCGGGACTATAAGTTATTTAAGTCCCAGCTCTAATATGTGAATAATGCCCATTGGCTGTCCCTGACCATTAGCATTCAGACCTAAGAGCGCAATTAGTACCACAGAACCATGTCTTTATCATTGGATACAGTCTGGTATGATTAAGTAATCAAAAGCTCTTCTTTAATCTATAGATCAAAAGAATAAACAATATACAGACAAGACCAATGATGTTCTTTCCTTGTAATTAAAATGAAGATGGTTGGAGGCATTGTAGCTATATTCACTCAAGACGTTTTATCTTCCCAACCTTTCAGAGACAATGGGTTACCAGCCTTCCCATCAATTCTATGAAATCCTTATCCATACAAGTCCCTCTTACCTAAACTTAAAAAGTACAGATTCTCAAGTCTCAAGTTAGGCCTACTGAGGAAGGTCATTAAATATATTTTACTAAGCTCAATATTATGCATATGACCATGACCAGTGATACCGGGTCAGCACTTGGCCACTGGCGAACATGTGACAATCTTAAGAGCCTTGTACCCATATCAATATCACCTGGAAGTTTTTAGAAATTTAGAATCTGAGTCATCACCCTGGATCTACTATATTAGAACTTCATTTTCAGAAGATTCCCATCTTCAAGAAGTAGTACTGGGGATAACAGTTTCAGGAAGAAAAGAAGAAAAAAATGTTGGGGTTGGGGTAGCAAAATGACAAGCTTTACAACCAGTAAGGTGTATGGTTGTAGATATACCCAGAGTTCTCTTGGTATGTGGACTTTCTTTAAAATGGCAACTTTGTGTGTGTGTGTGTGTGTGTGTGTGTATGTGTGTGTGTGTCTTTTTAGGGCCACATACCCTCAGCATATGGAGGTTCCCAGGCTAGGGGTTGAATCAGAGCTACAGCTGCCAGCCTACAGTAACGCCAGATCTGAGCCATGCCTGCGACCTACACCACAGCTCATGGCAATGCCAGATCCTTAACCTACCAAGCGAGACCAGGGATTGAACCTGCATCCTCATGGATACTAGTCAGATTTGTTTCCACTGAGTCACAATGGGAACTCCCTAAAATGGCAACTTCTTTATAATTTCTATTTTTATCTTACTGAAAAGTTTGTTGTTGATTAAAGAGAGAGAGAGAAAAAAAATACTAAGAGATTTCCCTTGCTCAGGACTTTAAAGAATCTTGAAGTGCAGGTTTCACTGACTAAGGAACTAAAAAGCTCTACGTGATGTTACCTTCTTTAATGTTCAGACTTGGGTCGGAAGGGCCTTGATGTGATTCTGAAGGACCTTTTAGGATGGTTCAACCTATTTCAAAAAATAGCAGAAATTTTACTTTAGTGCAGAGTTCAAAACATCACTAAGTTCCTTCAAAGTTGAAATAAATCTATGTTTTAACCTGAGAAAGCATGGAGAGTTTTATACACAGGAAGGAAAAAGAGAAATGGAGAGAACAGATTGAAATAGGGGCAAGAGTTGGCTGATGACTGAAATTACATTCAAAGGAGAGAGAGGAAATGCAGTGAGTCCTCATTCAGGTTTAAAGTAAAAGAATCTGGAAGAAGAAATACAGCGAATTAAGTTCAAAGTAAGATTTTCACCTAGAGCACTAGCTCTGTAGGCAGGCAGCCTCGCTTTGAATCCCAGCTCCAGTATTTTCCAGCTATGAGATTTTGAGGAGCTACTTAAACTCTAAAACCTTCAATTTCCTATTTATAAGTTGTGACTAAGAATACTAAAGGGGAATTTGGGAGGTCTGAGCCTAAACTGGGTCTTAATACATTATTAAAAATAACTATATGAAAGAAAACAACACAGAACCCATGCTGAAAATGTGCCATGGGCTAAGGATTGTGATTAACCAATGTAATTATGGGTAACAGTTATTTGTCCTTGCAAAGCAGAGCTCTTTTGCTGTGGTTAAATTTGATAGAGAAAATCCTTAGATTTATTTCCTGCATACTGAACTCTTGCTGTATTACTAAGGACATGCTGTCCAAATGATTCCTTGAAGCAGATACTCAGAACATTTAGTGGGAGACTTCTAGGACGGTCTTTGCAAAAAGCTGCTCTGAAACTGCTTTCAGTTACATAACCATCAATATCTTTGTATCATATATAAATCATAATTTTTATGCTTATAAAGGAACTTTTGAGGTATCAACTTTGTGTTATTTGGCTTCCTTGGTTGTGTGTGATAGATACAAGCTCCTCTGCTGTTATTCCTTTCAAAGGCCACCTTTTTCATGAAGTGTTTGGTGGCTACCCCACCTGGATAAGATGTTCTCATTTGACTATATATATCATTTCACTACACTTCATGTTATTAAAATACTTAACCGAATCTGCTTTATATTGAAGTAACTGACATATATTTTATAAATACTATTATATCACACCAAATTTTATTATATGGATGATATATAACATCTATGTATGACAGGTAAATATTAATCTTGACATCCACAAAGAGCAGGGATTTTTTTTGTGCATTTTAAGTTTAATAGAGTTTATATTCTTCTGTAGAATCTAGAAAAGTGCTAGGAAAATATTAGGAATTCAGCATATAGTTATTTGTTTAAATGTCTAGAGAAAGGAATCTTACTGTATGTGTACATAAATGAGAAATATTAATGGAGTATTCATAGACAGTCTTTCATATAATAAAAGGTTCCTTCTTTACATAATCATTAAAACTGAAGTTAGCCTAAAACATTCGCTAAGTAGAGATATGTTAAGGTAAACTTAAAACAGTATATTCATTATTAACCAAGGCAATGAATTAACCAGAACTTATCGAGATTCATGATTTAAGATTCACAATTTAAAATGAAGTAAAGTAAATTGCTAGGATAAAATCATTCAAAAGCATCTCAGACATCTCGTGGACTTTGTATATAAGTGACTCAAACTCCTACTCCTATTTCATCTGCAGGCAGGTATCAGAATCCATTTTTAGAATGATGACCCTGAGGCACTCTATCACATTATGAAATAACCCATATCCTTCACTTCAGTGTACTTAATAAGACAAGAGGACAGAATAATTTATTGTACAGAGACTTGTAGCCACAAGAATTGAAACAAAATTGCTTTTCTTCTTAAAACTCAGTAGAGTTTCTACATCAGTGGTTAATAAATATTTAAAAATATTTTCAGCCATCTCCCATTAAGAATCCGATGAATATGCCCCAAATACAGGAGCACCCAGATATATACAACAAATATTAACAAACATAAAGGGAGATATTGATGAGAATACAATCATAGTAGGAGACCTTAATACCCCCCTCACATCAATGGACAGATCCTCTAGACAGAAAACCAATAAAGCAACAGAGATCCTAAAGGAAACAATAGAAAAGTTAGACTTCATTGATATCTTCAGGACACTACATCCAAAAAAAGCAGAATACACATTCTTCTCAAATGCTCATGGAACATTCTCAAGAATCGACCACATATTGGGACACAAAGCTAATCTCAATAAATTTAGGAGCATAGAAATTATCTCAAGTATCTTCTCTGACCACAATGCCATGAAATTAGAAATCAACCATGGGAAAAGAAAAGAGAAAAAACGTACTGCATGGAGACTAAACAACATGCTACTAAAAAACCAATGGGTCAATGAGGAAATCAAGAAGGAAATTAAAAACTACCTTGAAACAAATGATAATGAAGACACAACCGCTCAAAATCTATGGGATGCTGCGAAAGCAGTGCTCAGAGGGAAATGTATAGCAATACAGGCCTTTCTCAAAAAAGAAGAAAGATCCCAAATGGACAACTTAACCCTCCACCTAAATGAATTAGAAAAAGAAGAATAAAAAAGGCCTCAAGTCAGCAGAAGGAAGGAAATTATAAAGATCAAAGAAGAAATCCATCAAATAGAGACTCAAAAAACAATAGAGAAAATTAATAAAACCAAGAGCTGGTTCTTTGAAAAGGTCAACAAAATTGACAAACCCCTGGCCAGACTCACTCAAAAGAGGAGAGAAAGAACCCAAATAACCAAAATTAGAAATGAAAAATGAGAAATCACAACGGATACAGCAGAAATACAAAAAACCATAAGAGAAGACTATGAACAACTATACGGCAACAAGTTGGACAATCTGGAAGAAATGGACAATTTTCTAGAATCTTACAGCCTGCCAAAACTGAATCAAGTAGAAACAGACCAACTGAACAGACCGATCACTAGAAATGAAATTGAAGATGTCATAAAATCACTCCCTACAAATAAAAGTCCAGGACCAGATGGCTTCACAGGTGAATTCTATCAAACATATCAAGAGGAATTGGTGCCCATCCTCCTGAAACTCTTTCAAAAGGTTGAAGAAGAAGGAATACTCCCAAAGACATTCTATGATGCCACCATCACCCTCATTCCAAAACCAGACAGAGAGATACCACCAAAAAAGAAAACTATCGCCCAATATCATTGATGAATATAGATGCAAAAATTCTCAACAAAATCTTAGCCAACCGAATCCAACAACATACCAAAAAAATTATACACCATGACCAGGTTGGGTTCATCCCAGGTTCACAAGGATGGTTCAACATACGCAAATCAACCAGCATCATACACCACATTAACAAAAAAAAAGTCAAAAATCATATGATCATCTCAATAGATGCAGAAAAAGCATTTGACAAAGTCCAACATCCATTCATGATCAAGACCCTCGCCAAAGTGGGTATAGAGGGAACATTCCTGAATAGAATCAAAGCCATTTATGAGAAACCCACAGCACATATAATCCTCAATGGGGAAAAACTGAAAGCCTTCTCACTCCAATCTGGAACAATACAGGGATGCCCACTCTCACCACTGCTCTTCAACATCGTTTTGGAAGTCCTAGCCACGGCAATTAGACAAACCAAAGAAATAAAAGGCATCCATATAGGAAGAGAAGAGATAAAACTGTCACTGTATGCAGATGACAAGATACTATACATAGAAAACCCTAAGGACTCAACCCCAAAACTCCTTGAACTGATTAATAAATTCAGCAAAGTAGCAGGATATAAGATTAACATTCAGAAGTCAGTTGCATTTCTGTATACCAGCAATGAAATATTAGAAAAGGAATACATTTAAGTCTTTCAGCCATTTGGAGTTTATTTTTGTGCATGGTGTGAGGGTGTGTTCAAACTCCTAGAAGAAAACATAGGCAAAACTCTCTCTGACATCAACATCATGAATATTTTCTCAGGTCAGTCTCCCAAAGCAATAGAAATTAGAGCAAAAATAAACCCATGGGACCTCATCAAACTGAAAAGCTTTTGCACAGCAAAGGAAACCCAAAAGAAAACAAAAACACAACTTACAGAATGGGAGAAAATAGTTTCAAATGATGCAACCGACAAGGGCTTAATCTCTAGAATATATAAACAACTTATACAACCCAGCAGCAAAAAAGCCAATCAATCAATGGAAAATGGGCAAAAGACCTGAATAAACATTTCTCCAAAGAAGATATACAGATGGCCAACAAACACATGAAAAAATGCTCAACATCACTGATTATAAGAGAAATGCAAATCAAAAGTACCATGAGATATCACCTCACACCAGTCAGAATGGCCATCATTAATAAGTCCACAAATAACAAGTGCTGGAGGGGCAGTGGAGAAAAGGGAACCCTCCTACACTGTTGGTGGGAATGTCAACTGGTACAGCCACTATGGAGAACAGTTTGGAGATACCTTAGACATCTATACATAGAACTTCCATATGACCCCGCAATCCCACTCTTGGGCATCTATCCGGACAAAACTCTACTTAAAAGAGACACGTGCACCCGCATGTTCATTGCAGCACTATTCACAATAGCCAAGACATGGAAACAACCCAAATGTCCATCGACAGATGATTGGATTCGAAAGATGTGGTATATATACACAATGGAATACTACTCAGCCATAAAAAAGAATGACATAATGCCATTTGCAGCAACATGGATGGAGCTAGAGAATCTCATACTGAGTGAAATGAGCCAGAAAGACAAAGACAAATACCATATGATATCACTTATAACTGGAATCTAATATCCAGCACAAATGAACATCTCCTCAGAAAAGAAAATCATGGACTTGGAGAAGAGACTTGTGGCTGCCTGATGGGAGGGGGAGGGAGTGGGAGGGATCGGGAGCTTGGGCTTATCAGACACAACTTAGAATAGATTTACAAGGAGATCCTGCTGAATAGCATTGAGAACTTTGTCTAGATACTCATGTTGCAATAGAAGAAAGGCTGGGGGAAAAATGTAATTGTAATGTATACATGTAAGGATAAACTGACCCCCTTGCTGTACAGTGGGAAAATAAAAAAAAATAATAATAATAATAAATAAAAAAAAAAGAATCCGATGAAAGCTATGAGTCCTCTCACCTGAAAAACAGATATATACAAATAGCTTCCCTTTTTCTTTTACATTTTAGGAGGTCCAGTATATCTCTTAGAGCCATTCTCATAATTGCTTATGCTACTGAGAACCTCTGTTCTACACTATAGCAAATTAAGAAAATTAGTTTTGCCCTCCAACTTTAGACATAGATTTCCATGTTTCCTTAATTTAAGCACTGGTTGAAGAGAACTGGTTTTTGCTATTTAATGCTAAAAGAGAGTTTATTTCACACACTGTGTACAGAGGTCTGAGACTCTGTGCTGTTTTTGTGAGGATTCTGAATGATGACACATTAAGGCAGATAGGTCTTCTACACTTATACCCCTTGTCTATGGAAAGTTCATTTAGTGTATATTACTTTCCAAATTATTTGAATGTATCTTCTAAAACATGATAGTTCCCACAGTGTTAATCCCATATTTCCAATGAAAGTTTTAATCAAACTACACCCACTTTCACAAGACCTCTCGCAACTATCCGGCAGACAGTCAAATATGCTTCCCTATAAAATGTAGATATAAAACTTGATCACACAAGAAACAATCCAGCTGGTGCACAAGGTTCTGAGTGTAGTCAAAAGTAACACACTCAGGTGTCAACTTTAAATATCTAGAGTTATAGTCACATAACCCCTTCAATCCCATCTCTGTTGGAGACCACTAATTTACTCTTTATCTACATAACTTTGTTTTTCAATATGTTACACGTACCTTTGATTTCAACTTTTTTCCACTCAGCATGATTCCTTTCATATCCATTCACATTGTTTATCAGTAACTTGTTCATTTTTATTGCTTAATAGTATTTCATGGTATGTATATACCACAGTTTATTTAACCAAATAAGGGTATTTGGGTTGTTTGTAGTTTTGGTTATCATAAATAAAGCCTCTTTGACAGTTTTTGTACAGGTTTTTGTGTGAACATAAATCTTCATTTCTCTGGACTAAATGCTCAATAATATAAATGCTGGGCTGTATGATAAGTGCATAATTTGTCTTATATAGAATTGAAAACTTTTCCAGAAAGACTATACCATTGTACATTCCCACCAACAATGTATGAAAGATTCAGGTTCTCTTCATCTGTCCCCAAAGGAGACAATAAAAAAGAAAAAATTCTTTAAAAGTCACCTTCTCTGAGGGTTTAGCTTTCAAGTATTTCAAACAAAAATCATTCACTTTATTTATTTATTATTTTTAGATTTAATTAAATTAATTTATTTTTATCACATTGTTTTTTATTATTGTATTTCCCCAATACAATCTTTTTTTCCTACTGTACAGCATAGTGACCAACTTACACATATATGCTTCCATTCTTTTTTCTCTCATTACCATGCTCCGTCATAAGTGATTAGACATAGTTCTCAATGCTTAACAGCAGGATCTCATTGCTAATCCACTCTAAAAGCAATACTTTGCATCCATTAATCCCAAGCTCCCAATTCATCCCACTCTCTCCCCTCCCCCTAGGCAACCACAAGTCTATTCTCCAAATCCATGATTTTCTTTTCTGTGGAAAGGTTCATTTGTGCCTAATATTAGATTTCAGATATAAGTGATATCATATGGTATTTGTCTTTCTCTTTCTGACTGACTCCACTCAGGATGAGAGTCTCTAGTTCCATCCATGTTGCTGCAAATGGCATCATTTTGTTCTTTTTTATGGCTGAGTAGTATTCCGTTGTGTATATACACCACATCTTCCTAATCCAATCATCTGGCGATGGACATTTGGATTTTTTCCATGTCTTGGCTATTGTGAAAAATGCTGCAATGAGCATGAGGGTGTATGTGCCTTTTTTAAGCAAAGTTTTGTCAGGATATATGCCCAAGAGTGGGACTGCTGGGTTACACGGTAGTGCAATGTATAGTTTCCTAAGATACCTCCATACTGTTCTCCATAGTGGTTGTACCAGCTTACATTCCCACCAACAGTGCGGGAGGGTTTCCTTTTTTCCTCACCCCCTCTAGCACTTGTTATTTGTGGACTTATTAATGATGGCCATTCTCACTGCTATGAGGTGGTATCTCATGGTTGTTTTGATTTGCATGTCTCTAGTAATCAGAGATGTTGAGCATTTTTTCATGTGCTTGTTGGCCATTTGTAGATCTTCCTTGGAGAAATGTCTATTCAGGTCTTTTGCCCATTTTTCCATTGGGTTGTTGTCTTTTTTGCTATTGAGTTTATAAGTTGCTTGTATATTTTAGAGATTAAGTCCTTGTCGGTTGCATCATATGAAACTATTTTCTCCCATTCTGTAAGTTGTCTTTTTGGTTTCTTTTTGGTTTCCTTTGCTGTGCAAAATCTTGTCAGTTTGATTAGGTCCCATTGGTTTATTTTTGCTCTTATTTCTGTTGCTCTGGGAGATTGATCTGCGCAAACATTTGTAAGGTTTACGTCAGAGAATGTTTTGCCTATGTTCTCTTCCAGGAGTTTGATGGTTTCTTGTCTTATATTTAAGTCTTTGAGCCATTTTGAGTTTAGTTTTGTGCATGGTGTGAGGGTGTGCTCCAGTTTCACTGATTTGCATGCAGCTGCCCAGATTTCCCAGCAATTCTTGTTGAAAAGACAGTCTTTTCCCCATTTTATGTTCTTGCCACCTTTGTCAAAGATTAATTGACCATAGGTGTCTGCGTTTATTTCTGTGTTCTCTATTCTGCTCCACTGGACTGTATGTCTCTTTTGGTCCCAGTACCACACTGTCTTGATGACTGTGACTTTGCAATATTACTTGAAGTCTGGGAGAGTTATGCCTCATGCTTGGTTTTTGTTCTTTAGAATTGCTTAGCAATTCTGGGTCTTTTGTGGTTCCATATAAATATCTGAATGGTTTGTTCTAGTTCTGTGAAAAATGTCATGGGTAATTTGACAGGGAATCATTGCATTGAATCTGTAGATTGCTTTGGGTAGTGTGGTCATTTTTACAATATTAATTTTTCCAACACAGGAACATGGAATATCTTTCCATTTCTTTACATCTCTAATTTCTTTTATTAATGTTTTATAGTTCTCAGCTCTAAGTCTTTCACCTCCTTAGTGAGGTGTATACCCAGGTATTTGATTTTTTGGGGTGCAATTTTAAAGGGTATTGCATTTTTGTATTCCTTTTCTAATATTTCATTGTTAGTATACAGAAATGCGACTGATTTCTGAATGTTAATCTTATAACCTGCTACTTTGCTGAATTTGTTGATCAGTTCAAGTAGATTTTGGGTTGAGTCCTTAGGGTTTTCTAGGTATAGTATCATGTCATCTGCATACAGTGACAGTTTTACCTCTTCTCTTCCTATTTGGATGTCTCTTATTTCTTTTGTTTGTCTGATTGCTGTGGCTAGGACTTCTAAAACTATGTTGAATAACAGTGGTGAGAGTGGGCATCCCTGTCTTGTTCCAGATTGGAGTGAGAAGGCTTTCAGCTTTTCTCCATTGAGCATTGTATTTGCTTTGGGTTTGTCATAAATTGCTTTGATTATGTTAAGGAATGTTCCCTCTCTTATCCACTTTGGTAAGAGTTTTGATCATGAATGGATGTTGGACTTTGTCAAATGCTTTCTCTGCATTTATTGAGATGATCATGTGGTTTTTGACTTTTCTTTTGTTAATGCGGTATATGACACTGATTGACTTGCATATATTGAACGATCCTTGTGCACCTGGGATGAATCCCACCTGGTTGCAGTGTACGATCTTTTTGATGTGGTGTTGGGTTCAGTTGGCTAAAGTTTTGTTGAGAATTTTTGCGTCTATATTCATCAGAGATAATGGCCTATAGTTTTCTTTTTTGGTGGTATCTCTGTCTGGTTTTGGAATTAGGGTGTTGGTGGCATCATAGAATGTCTTTGGGAGTGTTCCTTCTTCTTCAACCTTTTGGAACTGTTCAAGTAAGACAGGTATAAGTTCCTCTTTGTATGTTTGGTAGAATTCGCCTGTGAAGCCATCTGGTCCTGGACTTTTATATGTATGGAGTGTTTTTATGACATATTCAATTTCATTTCTAGTGATTGGTTTTGGCAGGTTGTAAGTCTCTAGAAAGTTGTCCATTTCTTCTAGGTTGTCAAATTTGTTGGCATATAATTGTTGATAGTATTCTCTCATGTTTTTTTGTATTTCTGTAGTATCTGTTGTGACTTCTCCTTTTTCATTTCTTATTTTGTTTATTTGGGTTTTTTCTCTCCTCTTCTTGGTGAGTCTAGCCAGAAGTTTGTCAATTTTGTTTACCTTTTCAAAGAACCAGATCTTGGTTTTATTGATTTCTTCTATTGTTTTTTTTAATCTTTATTTTATTGATTTCCTCTTTGATCTTTATAATTTCTGCCCTTCTGCAGACTTTAGGTTTTTTCTTGTTCTTCTTTTTATAATTCATTTAGGTGGTGGGTTAGGTTGTCAATTTGAAATTTTTCCTCTTTTTTGAGGAATGCCTGTACTGCTATGAACTTCCCTCTTAGCACTGCTTTTATGGCATCTCATAGATTCTGAGTGGTTGTTTCTTCAATATCATTTGTCTCGAGGTATTTTTTAATTTCCTTCTTGATTTCATTGACCCATTGGTTTTTAAGTAGCATGTTGTTTAGTCTCCATGTAGTAGGTTTTTTCTCATTTCTTTCCCTATGGATGCTTTCTAGTTTCATGCCATTGTGGTCAAAGAAGATACCTGAAATAATTTTTATGCTCTTAAATTTGTTGAGGTTAGCTTTGGGCCCCAATATGTGATCAATTCTTGAGAATGTCCCATGTTCACTTGAGAAGAATATATATTCTGATTTTTGGGGATGTAATTCCTAAAAATGTCAATTAAGTCTAAGTTTTCTATTGTTTCCTTTAGGATCTCTGTTGCTTTATTGATTTTCTGTCTAGAGGATCCATCCATTGATGTCGGTGGGGTATTAAAGTCTCCTACTGGAGTTTTCCCGTCATGGCTCAGTGGTTAACGAATCCGACTAGGAACCATGAGGTTGCGGGTGTGGTCCCAGCCCTTGCTCAGTGGGTTAATGATCCGGCGTTGCTGTGAGCTGTGGTGTAGGTCGCAGACGTGGCTCGGATCTCGCGTTGCTGTGGCTCTGGTGTAGGACAGCAGCTACAGCTCTGATTTAATCCCTAGCCTGGGAACCTCCATATGCTGTGGGAGTGGCCCAAGAAAATGGCAAAAAAAGACAAAATAAATAAATAAATAAAATAAAGTCTCCTACTATGATTGTATTCCCATCAATTTCTCCTTTTAGGTCTGTTAGTATTTGTTGGAGGTATCTGAGTGCTCCTATTTTAGGGGCATATATATGGATGATTGTAATATCCTTTTCTTGAATGGATCCTTTAACCATTAAATAGTGTCCTTCTTTGTCTTTCTTTATGGCCTTCATTTTAAAGACTATTTTGTCTGATATGAGTATTGCTACTCCTGCTTTCCTGTCTTGTCCATTTGTATGAAATATCTTTTCCCATCCCCTCACTTCCAATATATGTGTGTCCTTTGCCCTAAGGTGAGTTTCTTGTAGGCAGCAGATTGAAGGTTTTTGCTTTTTTATCCAGTCTGCCACTCTGTGTCTTTTTATTGGAGCATTCAGTCCACTGACATTTGAGATGATTATTGATAGATATGTATTTATTGCCATTTTAAACCTTGTTTTCCAGTTGATTCTATGTTTCTCGTTTCTTCTTTTCTTTTTTTGGTTGGATAGTTTCCATTTATTTTATGCTTCAGTACTTTTCTTTTTGGTTTTTCTGAATGTAATGTTCAGTTTTGGTTTGTGGTTGCCCTGTTTTTTTAAGTATGTTAACCCCTTCCTATATCTGCTTATTTTAGCCTGATAATCATATAGGCTCAAACACATCATTTAAAAAAAAAGAATCTATTTTTTCTTACTTCCCTTGCCCACATTGTATGAATTTGATGTCTTTATTTTATTTTATTTTTTAAATTAACATCTTCATGTTTGGATCTGTATGCTGGCTTATTTAAGTGACTGCTTTCCAATTGTGGTTTCCTCCATTCTACTTCTTCTTACTTTTTTTTTTTTTTTATTTAGAGAAGCCCTTTCAGTATTTCTTTTATAATGGGTTTCATATTGCTTTACTCTTTCAGCCTTTGTTTGTTGGAGAAATTCTTTATTTCCCCTTCTATTTTAAATGATATTGTTGCTGGATAGAGTATTCTAGGTTGCAGATTTTTTTCTTTCAGCACTTTAAATATATCTTGCCACTCCCTTCTGGCCTATAGCGTTTCTGTAGAGAAATCAGCTCATAGAGTTATGGGGGTTCCCTTATAATTAACATTTTGCTTTTCTCTTGCTGCCTTTAGAATCCTCTCTTTAACTTTTACCATTTTTATTATAATGTCTTGGTGTGGGCCTCAATTTGTTGGTTTGGGTTCAATTTGTTTGGGGCTCTCTGTGCTTCTTGTATCTTGATATCACTATCAGTATCCTTTAGATTTGGAAACTTTTCAGCCATAATTTCTTCAAATATATTTTCCATTCCCTTATCTTTTTCTACTCCTTCTGGAATTCCTATTATGTGTAGATTGGCCCACTTTATATTATCCCATAGGTCTCATGTTGCTTTCATCTTTTTTCATTTGGTTTTCTGTCTGCTGTCCTGTTTGGGTGATTTCCATTATTCTATCTTCCATGTCACTAATTCGTTCCTCTGCATTATTCATTCTGGTCTTTATTGCCTTTAGCTCGGTTTGTATCTCTGCAAGTAAGTTTTCTAGTTTTCCTTGGCTCCTCTTTATAGTTTCTAGTTCCTTTCTGAGGGAATCTGCATTACTGTTAATATTCTCTCTTAATTCCTTCAGTATTTTCACTATCTCCCTTTTGAACTCAAAGTCTGTCAGACTGCAGAGGTATGTTTCATTGTTGACTGCTCTAGGTGAATTCTCCCGTTGCTTTAACTGGGAATGGTTTCTGAGCTTCTTCATCATTCCTGTGTTTTTCTTTTTCTGTGAATTTGGGGAAGCCAAACTATAGTTTGGCACAGTCCAGGGAACCCTGGTCAGTGGGGGTGGCTCTGCGTTGGGTGGGAAGGGTGCCAGGAGCTTGCATGGCGGGCCTGGCAGGGTCACCTCCATGCTGATAGGGCACGGGTGCTGGGAACATGTGGCAGGGCTGGTGGGTCCCACTCCACGGTGGTGGGGTTTGGGCACTGGGAGCATGTGGCAGGGCTGGCTCCAAGCAGGCAGAGAAGGGCACTGGTAACATCCTGGTCCACTTGGCTGGGTCACAGGTACCAGGAGCACGCAGCAGGGCTGGCAGGTCCGGCTCCACACAGGTGGGGAACAGTGCCAGGAACATGCACGGCAGGGCTAGAGGGGGCTCCTCGCTATGGGGGGAGGGGGTGGTGTTGCACCTGGAATACTCTGCTCTCTGAGATCAGGCCGGCCAGGAGTTTTCTATGGTGGCCCGACCCTCCTCCTCTCCCCCTCCCAACAATAGCGCCTTGTCTCTCTTGAGGGTCGGGACCTTTTCCTGGGTTCCCTCTGCCATGGCTTTCC
Source organism: Phacochoerus africanus (assembly GCF_016906955.1). Taxonomy (NCBI): domain Eukaryota; kingdom Metazoa; phylum Chordata; class Mammalia; order Artiodactyla; family Suidae; genus Phacochoerus; species Phacochoerus africanus. Next base: position 35,614,620 of record NC_062547.1, on the reverse strand, counting down.
ACTCTCCAGCCCTTAGAGCATCACTCCCTCTGCCCACAGCCAACTTCTCTCTAGTCCCTTAAGCTGTCTCCACATTGTCCACCCCAGCCCTCTCCCAGGACTGACCTCCAGAGCCTAAGTCTCAGTGCCCAGCCCCCACTGAAGCATCTCAGGCTGTGATGTCTGTGCCAGTGGTTCAGATGGTCTGTGTGTCTCTCACCCTGATTTCTGTTTCTCAGTCCAGCTGCTGTGCTTTCCTTGGCTTCTTGGAGTTCCCTCCGACTCGCTGATCTTTTGTCAGTCAGGTGGCTTCCCAGGGTGTGAGTTCCCTTTATCCTTCACAGCTCTCTTGGGAGAGTGCTAATCCCGTCCTGATTCCTTTTATTTCTCTTTTTTTCTTTTGTTCTACCCAGTATGTCAAGAGTTTCTTGCCCTTTTTGGAGATTTAAATTCTTCTGCCAGGATTCAGTTTATGTTATGTGTGAATCATTTTGTATGTAGATGTTTTTTTGATATGTTTGTGGGAGAGGGTGAGCACGTTCTCTTACTCTTCTGCCATCTTGCCTCTCTCTCTCATTCACTTTAAATGTTTCTATTTCTACACTTGTTTTCCATACCTATAAAATCCATATTTACTTTCTTAAAATTCATTTAAGGACAGCTAGATTTTCAGGTGACCTTTCAACCTTGATACTGGGGCAGGGTGGGGGTCAATTAAAAGCTCAAAATGGATCTTGGATTTAAATGTAAAATATACAACTATAAAACTTTTAGAATAAAATATAAAAGAAAATATAAATTTACATCTAAGAATAGTATATCAATGACTTAAAGGCATTTTCAATTCCCTTGGGAGATAGATTATGTCACCCATTGTAACTCTGACTTATTTCACTAGTTACTTTACATACTTTATGATGGAGGGAAGCTAAATACTCACTAAATATTTACCTGGCCACTGCCATTTTTCATATAACTAAGAAATTACAGCTTGGTTTAGTTGGAGTAAAAAAAATTAATTAAAAAAGGGAATTATGATTTAGCTTCATTAATTATTAGTGGTATATTTTTAAAGATGCCTCAAATATCCTGCCATGAGAGAAATTTAAATAAATAAATAAATAAATAAGCAAGCACATTAGCTTAGAGATGTTTATTAACTTGAAGTTACTCATTTGTACAATGGAGATAGGAAAATCTTATTTTGCAGGATTTTTGTAGTAAAATATTAGGGCTTTGGGTACCAAATAAATGCTGGTCAATATATTAGTTGCATTTTTTAACTGACCACCCATTTCAGCATCCCATTTCCATTTTATCATCTTCTTTGAGTCTGCCTTTAGAATTCCAAAGACACATATTACTTAATACTATGAAAAGAAGTCCTATTTTTTTCTTTGCATATGCAGAATCTTTTAAATTTCTTGTTATCTGGGGAAATATACTGTTGTAAATACCTGGCACAGTAAAGTAAGGTAGGTAGGAAATAAAAAATGAAGGGGTCATTTAATTGTTTTGTTTTGCTTTGTTTTGCAGTGTGTCCTGGTAGTTACTGATCATTCAAGGGCAAAGGAGCAATATAACTTATTTTTTCCCATCTTTTTGTCCTCTTTCCTTGAGGAGACAAGTTGCAAGATTTGGCTCAATGTACAACTGTTGAATTTGTTCATGAGAAGACTACATAAAAGGGAATTATCATGACAGAAAGCAAGAAAACAAAACCTTGACTCAATATTTCAAAATATACAGTAGCTGATATTGATTCTTTTCTTTTTGTACTTTTATAATAGAGTAAAAATAGATATTAAGTGATTATCTTTTTATGATGCTGAAAAAATCACAGTGGATTGCAGAGCTTTTCTCCACTAAGCTATCTAGTGCCAATATTCAACCTGTATATAACCAGAGAGGAGCAGCTGAATCCTGAGTAGTTGGGTTCTGGGATAGAACCCAATCCTTTTTCTTTCTTTCTTTATTTTTTTTAACTGAAGTTGCTGATACTTATTTAGTTTGTACAGTTCAAAATATGGGAATTATGCTTCTGAATCATCAGAATATCAGTTTCTTTAAATATCTATATTTAAATACCAGCATAAACTTCTCTATAGAAATGCCCATATTAAAATAAATCTACATAATTTATTTTTATAAATTTACTGTAAATAATAACAATAAAATTAAATTAAAAAAGATACATACACTCCTGTGTTCACTGCACCATTATGTCAGAAAAGCATTATGCACAATAGCCAAGACATGGAAACAACCTAAATACCAATCAACAGATGAATGGATTAAGAAGATGCGGTACATATATACAATGGAATACTTCTCAGCCAACAAAAAAGAACAAAATGCAGCAACATGGATGCAACTAGAGATTCTCATACTAAGTGAAGTCAGTCAGAAGAGAAAACTAAAACCGTAAGATATTACTTACATGCAGAATCTAAAATATGGCACAAATGAACACATCCACAAAACAGAAAGACTTGCAGACACAGAGAACAGACTTGTGGTTTCCAAGGGAGGGGGCATGAGAGTGGGATGAACTGGGAGTCTGGGGTTAGTAGATGTAAACCCTTACATTTATTTTTCTTTTTATGAAGAAAAGAAATACCTGCAACATATGAAAGTTCCCAGGCTGGAGGTCAAATTGTAGCTGCAACTGCAGGCCTATGGCACAGCCCGCACTTGCAGCTTGAGGCAATGCCAGATCCTTAACCCACTGAGCATGGCCAGGGATCAAAACCACATTATCATGGATACTGTGTTGGGTTCTTTTTTTTTTTTTTTTCTTTTTATGGTCACACTTGTGGCATATGGAAGTGTGGGTGAAAGAAAACAGGGCCATAAGCCTCAAGCTTGAAAGCACCTAGCTAGACTAAGGAAAGAGAGTAGAATATAGAGGTCATGGAAAACCATGACCTCCTCCTGGAACTCCAAGAAGGTTACTCTAGGAAAGAACTTTCGATAGTTAATTAAGGCTTATGGGCCCTGTGAGGGGAACAAACAGGCCTGCTGTAAGGGTTAATGTATGCCTTCCTGATATAAGATCTGATGATTGTTAGAACAGACTCTATTAATCATAATCCCCCAGTGGTCCCTGTATGGTCCTTATAAGTTTTATCTATAGTCTCTGCCCCCCACACTTTTACATGTATCCTTTGTTCACAATCCTAATGAAAGACAGACTCTGAGTTTGCTCGGGGCTCTTGCTTGTCACAGCATTAGCTGTCTCTTGTGTCTTCTCCAGGCATAGCCTAAGTTCTAATGGTCACAGATGATGACATGGAAGTTCCTGGGATAGGGGATGAATTGGAACTATAGCTGCCAGCCTGCACCACAGCCACAGCAACAACAGATCCAAGCCACATCTGCGACCTATGCTGAAGCTTGTCACAATGTTGGATCCTTAATCCAGTGAGCAAGGCCAGGGATTGAAACTGTATCCTCATGGATACTAGCAGGGTTCTTAACCCTCTGAGTCACAGTGGGAACTCCAAATTCTTACATTTAGAATGGATAAACAACAAGGTCTACTCTACAGCACATGGAATTATATCCAATCTCCTGGGATAGGTCATGATTGAAAATAATATCAAAAAAATAGTGTATATATTTCTATGACTGAGTCACTTAACTGTATAGCAGAAATAGGCACAACACTGTAAATCAACAATAAAAAAAGAATAGGTAAAAAATAAAATAAATTTTAAAAATAAATAAAATTAAAGCTATGAAAATCACAACAATCTTAAGTTTAGAATCAATGAGGTTGTTTTATATGTATAAATGTGTGCGTGTGTGTATTTTTTTTTTCTGAAGGTATTCTCTTTGTTGACTTTGGTGTATGTTCAAATTAATATTAAAAAATGCATCTCTGGAGATTATCATGAGTGTAGCTTTAAGCAATTTGGAGAATACTGAATTGGATTTCCTAATACCTCAACATTTACCCTTAGTGAGCAATTCAAAAAATCATCAGTAATAAATTGTGTTTACCTGAATAATAAACATTGCCTTGACCAGTGGGGCCAAATAAACAAAAGCAGAGAACAAAGAGAAAATAGCGCTCTTATCTGATGGATTCTAGGCTATCCTTGCTTTGTGAATAGCTTTAAGCAGTTTATCACATCTCATTTCAAGAAAGGACAGATGGGTTAATTTTACACATTTCAGATATCTCAGCCTCTACTTAACTGTCCAGTTGGAGAGGCAATATATCTAAGTTTATAGGAGCTTGATGCTATTGTTTGATGAAAAATGTTTTATAATAAGCTGAAATATGTCACTTTTTTTTTTTTTGGCTTTTGCTTTTTTACTGTGGCATACGGAAGTTTCCAGGCTAGGGAAATCAGAGATACGGCTGCTGTCCTACGCCATGGCCACAGCAAGCCCAGATCCGAGCCATAGTTGCAACCTATACCACAGCTCACAGCAATGACTGATCCTTAACCCACTGAGCAAAGCCAGGGATCGAACCCACATCCTCATGGATACTAGTCAGGCCTGTTACTGCTGAGCCACAATGGAACTCCCTATAAGTAACTCTTAATGACAGAAATCAGATTGTGTTTTGAGGAATACAATTAATTATTGACATATTAGCAAGTTTGCCTACTTCTGTATCTATTTTTAAACTGTATTTCAGGAGTTCTGTGGTGGCATAATGGTTAAGGACCTGGCATTTTCAGTGCTGTGGCTTGGGTTACTGCTGTGGCTTGGGTTCAATCCCTGTCCTAGGAACTTCAGCATGCCACATGCTCAGCCAAAAAAAAAATGTATTTCAATATTTCACATGCTACTAAATATGTGTGGATGGTACAGTGAATTTTCCTTTGGACCTACTGTAGCATCACAGTGTATCCTTCTTTAATTAATGAATTAAATAAAATATTTAATGTGTGTACATTTTATATCTATATTAATGATTATAGTTCTAAATAATAAAAATGACAAATTATTTAGACCAAGAATCACTGAAAAGTGCATGAAAAATTTCAAAATAGTTTTTAAATTATTATTATTACTAGTATTGTCACTAGTATCAAATAATATTGAATATTAAGGATAGCAAAAATTCAACAGCATTAATAAAACAAAATCTTCAGTCATTTCATTCACACACTGCTAAAGTCATAATTTTTATTTTTTTACATTTTTATAATGATTTTTATTTTTTCCATTATAGCTGGTTTACAGTGTTCTGTCAATTTTCTACCGTACAGCAAAGTGACCCAGTCAACACATACATGTAAAAATTCTTTTTTCTCACATTATCGTGCTCCATCATAAGTGACTAGATATAGTTCCTGTGCTATACAGCAGGATCTCATTGCTTATCCATTCCAAAGGCAATAGTTTGCATCTATTAGCCCCAAATTCCCAGTCCATCCCACTCCTTCCCCCTCAGCAACCACAAGTCTATTCTCCAAGTCCCTGATTTTCTTTTCTGTGGAAAGGTTCGTTTGTGACATATATTAGGTTCCATATATAAGTGATATCATATGGTATCTGTCCTTCTCTTTCTGACTTATTTCACTTAGTATGAGAGTCTCTAGTTTCATCTGTGTTGCTGCAAATGGCATTATTTTGTTCTTTTCTATGGCTGAGTAGTGTTCTATTGAGTATATATAACACATCTTCCTAATCCAATCATCTGTCTATAGACATATGGGTTGTTTCCATGTCTTGTCTATTGTGAATAGTGCTGCAATGAACATACGGGTGCATGTGTCTTTTTCAAGCAACGTTTTGTCTGGATATATGTCCAAGAGTGGGATTGATGGATCATACAGTAGTTCTATACATAGTTTTGTAAGGTACCTCCATACTGTTTTCCATAGTCGACTCATAATTTTTAAATATATGAATGAAAATAATGAAAACTCTTATATTAGTAAAGTTGCTCAGTTGTTTTCCTGTCTTTAATGGGCAATATTTCCATTTCCAGGCAACCAGTCTACTATGAACAACTAAACATCAACTAATTGGAAAACCTGGAAGAATTAGATAAATTCCTAGAAATATATAAATAACAAGATTGAGTCACTATGAAATTGAAAATATGAAAAAAAAAAAAACCCACGATTACTGCAGTTCCCATTGTGGCACAGTGGAAATGAATCCAACTTGTATCCATGAGGATGCTGGTTCGATCCCTGGCCTTGCTCAGTGGGTTGGGGATCCAATACTACCATGAGCTGTGGTGTAGGTTCAGATGTGGCTCAGATCCTGCATTGTTGTAGCTGTGGTGTAGGCTAACAGCTGTGACTCCAATTTGACCCCTAGCCTGGGAACTTCTGTGTGCCACGGGTTTGGACCTAAAATAAACAAATACATACACACAATTACTAGTAAAAGACTGATCAGTAATCAAGAACTTTTCAAAAAGAAAATTCCAGTACCAGTACCCAAATATATTTTTTTTGTCTTTTTTTCTTTTTAGGGCCACACCCTTGGCATATGGAGGATCCTGGGCTAGGGGTACAATCAGAGCTGTAGCGGCCATCCTACGCCACAGCCACAGCAACACTGGATCTGAGCTGTGTATGCAACCTATACCACAGCTCACGGCAATACCAGATCCCTAAACCACTGAGTGATGCCAGGGATCAAACCCGTGTCTTCATAGATACTAGTCTTGTTCCTTAACCACTGAGTCATGGCAGGAACTCCCAAACATTTAAAGAAGAATTAATACTAACCATTCTCAAATTCTTCCAAAAATACAAGAGGAGGTAATACTTCCAATAATAATACTACTTCATTTATGAAGCCAGCATTACCCTGGATACCAAAACCAGACCAATACACTAAAAAAGACAACTACGGGCCAACATTCATGATGAACATACATGCAAATATCCTCAACAAAGTATTATGAAATCAAATTCAATGCTACCTTTTAAGGATCATATACCAAGTGGGATTAATCTTTGAGATGTTGAAATGGTTCAATATCCACAAATCAGTCAACAGTATATACCACACTAACTAAATGAAAAATATAAATCATATAATCATCTAAATATATGTGGAAAAAGCATTTGACAATAATTCAACAACATTCATGATAAAAACTCAACAAAGTGAATATAGTGGGAATGAACCCCAGAACAATAAATGCCATATGGGACAAACTCACAACTAATATCATATTCAAATATGACCGTCTAAAAGCTTTTTGTCTAAGATCAGAAACAATGCAAGAATTCCCACTCTCACCACTTTTATTCAATGTAATATTTGAAGTCCTATTTTGAGAAATCAGGCAAGAAAAAGAAATAAAAGACATCCAAATTAGAAAGGAAGGAATAACACTGTCACTGTTTGCAGACAGCATGATATTCTATACAGAAAACCCTAAACTTCCACCATAAACTGTCAGAAATAATGAAAAAATTAGTAAATTTGCAGGATGTAAAATCAATATTCAAAAATTGTGTTTCTATATACTAAAAGCAAATGGACATAAATAAAAACAAAAAAATCCACTTATAGTTCCATAAAAAACAATAAAATACTTAGGAATAAATTTAACCAAAAAGTGAAAGATCTGTACATGAAAAGCAATAAGACATTGATGAGAGAAACTGAGAAGGCATACATAAATGAAAAAATATTTCATGCTCATGGATTGGAAGAATTAATAATGTTACGATGCCCATACTAACCAAACTACAGATTAAGTACAAAATTAAAACATATGAAAATTAAAATGATAAATTCCATAGAAGTAGTAATATCAATCCTAAAAGTTGTATGGAACCACAAAAGACGCCAAATGACCAAAGAAATTTTGAGAAAGAACAAAGCAGAAATAATCACACTTCCTGATTTCAGACTATACTACAAGGCCATAATAATCAAAACAGTATGATATTGTCATAAAAATAGACACGTAGATCAATGAAACAAAATAGAAAGCCTAAAAATAAACCCATGCATATATGGTCAACTAATTTATACCAAGAAAAAGCCAGGATTATATTTGGGGAAAGGATATTACCTTAAATAAATGGTGCTGGGAAAGTGAACAGTCACATGGAGAAGAATGAAAGTGAATTCCTATTTTACTCTATACACAAAAATCAATTCAAAATGGATTAAAGACTTGAACAAAAGTACTAACACCATAAAACCCCTAAAAGAGGCAATAAGATTTTTTACTTTGGTCTTGGTGATGATTTTTTGGATCTGACACCAAAGCCAAGGCAACAAAAGAAAAAATAAATAAGTGAGATTACATTAAACTAAAAAGCTTTTTCACAGAAAAGAAACCTATCAATAAAAAGAAAAAGCAACCTAAGGAATGTTGGTAAAATATTTTCCAAATATTGGTAAAAATATTTGCCAATCATATACACAATAAAGGGTTAATATCCAAAATATATGAAGAACTCACACAACAGCAAATCAACAACCCAGCAAACAAATGAAAAACTGAATAAACATTTTTCCAAGATGACATACAAATGGCTAATAGGTACATGAAAAAGTCCACAAGATTACTAATTATCATGATATGCAAATAAAAACCACTATGGAACATTACCTCACATCTATTGCTGTCACCAACAAACAACAAAAATAACAACGAAAACCAAGAGATTACATGTGTTGGCAAGGATGTGGAGAGAAGAGGACCATGGTGCACTTTTGGCGAGAATGTAAATTGGTGCAGCTAGCATGGAAAACAGTATAGATATTGCTCAAAATAAAAAATGTAACTACCATATGACCCAGAAATCCCACTTCTCAGTATACAGTCAAAGGAGATTAGTAAAGGATATCAAAGAGATAGTTATACTCCCATGTTCACTGTAGTCATTATTCATGACAGCCGAGATATGGGTCAACTTAAGTATTCATCAATGAATGGATAAAAAGGATGGGATGATATATATATTCAGCTGACCCTTGAACAATGTGAGTTTCAACTTCAAGGGTCCACTTATACATGGATTTTTTTCAATAGTAAATACTACATGCAATACTACATGATCATAGGTTGGATGAATCCATGGATGTGGAACCTTAGATACTGTGGTATCACTAATACAGAGGGCTGACTCTTGAGTTATACACAGATTTTTGACTATGCAGAGGATTGGTGCACCTAATTCCCATGTTGTTCAAAAATACATATATACAAAAAAAAGTACTGCTATTGAAGAAGAGAAATCCTAAAGAAGACTGCTAAGATGTCTAGGCTAAAGGAATAAAAGAACTATGATTATTTACATTTGGTGACAAAATTTCACACATAATGTTCCTTTACTCCTCTCCAAAGCTCAGTAAGTTGAGTTAGGTGCAATTATTACCTTTATTTTACAAATGAGGAATCCAAAGCTCAGAGAGTAGTCTACCTAAATAACATTGCTGGGAAATGCTAGTACTGGGATTCAAGCTTATCTATACCTAAAGCTTATTTCTCTTTTAGTAGCACTACATTCTTTCTACAATAACATAAAATTGGCCAGGGACAAATTCCAGACAAAAGAATACCCATGAAATTGGAATGATGAAAGGTTTCAGTTGCTTGAGGTTTGCTTCCTCTAGTGGGACCACAAATGCTCTAATAAGCCTCTCACTAGCCACTTAGTTATTCCAGGATATTTAGAAAGACGTGTAAACATCTAACTCCCCAAAATAATGTCGTGATTTTGAAAAAAAATTAAATAATACTTTCTTACCTTCATGCAATTTTTAACACAAGATGCTTAAATATGACATACAAAGTTTGATACTTAGACTGAGGGATTTTGTTAAACCTTGATTTTGCTCAGTTGATATGTATGAGTCCCTTATAAAGAATCTTTCTATGCTAAAATATATCCAGTGTTAAGTTGATATTTGGAAAGCATAGAGAGAAGCATTTAAATGAGTATAACATTAAAAGGCATCATTGAAAAGATTCTAAGTATTGCTAGCCTATAATAACATTAACCCTAAGCTTCATGTTTATAAAGATAATTAAATGAATGTTTATGTAAAGATAATTAAAAATCACTCCATGTGCTAAAAACTGATTCCTATATCAAAAATAATTATAAATTCAAAGGTTTCAGAGAGAAAAGGTAATGTCATTTGTTTTCATTTAGTCATTTTCTAAAATAAAAGGCTATCTGGTTGATATACATTGTTTGTTTCTCCAAACCTATTTTTTTATCCTTTCTACATTCAGTTATCTTTTATTTACCCAAGGCTGTCGCAGTTATAAAAAGTATACTGCAATACACTTCACGTTTAAAATATTTAGACTCTCTGACTCAAAGAAACTGAGTGAAGTGGAACAAGCAGGATTATTACTTTAGTGCACAATTTAACCTGGTAAGACCTTTCAAGTAAATGTTATTGGCACTTGTAAGTCACTGGCCTGAAAGGAATCATCCCAGCCTTATGAAGGCCAAGGGTCTGGCATGTTAAAGTTTATTTACCAGATGGCTAAATTCCACAGAGTAAATGGCAATCCAGGTATTGGAAATCCCTTTATGAATTTACAGCCAGCAGATGAGTTTTCTTGAGTCTGTATGTTAATACTGAATATGCACACATAGAAGACTTATATTTTCACCTTTTTTTTTCTTTTTTCTTTCTTTTTTTTTTTTTTAGGGCTGCACCCACAACATATGGAGGTTCCCAGGCTAGGGGTCCAATTGGAGCTAGAGCTGCCAGCCTACACCACAGCCGCGGCAATGCCAGATTTGAGCCATACCTGTGACCTACACCACAGCTGAGGGCAACGTCATATCCTTAACCCAATGGATGAGGCCAGAGATCGAACCTGCATCCTTATGGATCCTAGTCAGATTGGTTTCTGCTGCACCATGTGATGGGAACTCCGCACCTTTCCTTATATTTGGCCCAAACTATCCTCATGGTCCTTAATGCTAATCTGATCAACAATTAACAAGACAGAACAAGTAAATAAGGTGATTTTGTCAGAGGCCTCATCCATGTAGCTCAGGACAAATCAAGGAAAGTATGGAGATTTTCTATCAAAGCCAACAATGGGCATGGTTAAGTTCATTCTCTAAATTCTGCAAACTTTTTTTTTTTTTTTTGCTTTTTGGGCTGCACCTGAGCCATATGGAAATTCCCAGGCTAGGGGTTCAATCAGAGCTACAGCTGCTGGCCTACACCACAGCCACAGCAATGCAGGATCTGAGCCATGTCTGTGACCTACACCATAGTCCATGGCAATGCCAGATCCTTAACCCACTGAGCAGGGGCCAGGGATCAGATCTGCATCCTCATGGATACTAGTTGGGCCAGGGATCGGACCTGCATCCTCATGGATACTAGTTGGATTTGTTTCCTCTGCACCACAATGGGAACTCCTAAATTCTGCTTTTTAATCCATACTCTTACCTGTTAAATGTTCTGTTCTACAAAGTACAGGACAACTACTAATATAATGATGAATAAATCTTGGCTTCTCCCTGGTGGAACTAACAGATTCAATGCAACATTTTATGTGGTTTCTCCTTTTATTCCCTTGAAACACTGAGGCAGGTATGGTGAAGAAGCCATACTATCATACAGAGAATCGAGACCTCCTGGATAAAAGTCAGGACCAACTGTCAGAATATGTGAGGGTATTTTGAACTTTCTAGCCTAGGCTATTATCCAACAAAATACAACTCCATGTGGGTCCAGGTGAAACCACCAAAGGTGAGAACCCACATCCAGGCTGCAAACTGATCATTCTTATACCTTCACATGGCAGAAGGGTCAAGGGAGTGCTGTGAGTCTCTTTTATAAGGGCACTAATCTCCTCCCAAAGGTCTCACTTCCTAATATCATCACCTTGGGGTGGGATTGGGTTAAGATCTCAACATATAAATTGTGGGCAGACACAAACATTGAATAATCCATAGACTTTGGCATAGATAACTGATAAAACATTGCTTTATATTTTTTACAATTTGTTTTATGTGGTATCTTCTAAGTCAGGGATCGGCAAACACCACCTCTGAACTGCCTGGCAGTAAGTATTTCACATTTTGAAGGTAATATGGCCTCTGTCATACCAATTCAACTCTGCCACTACAGTGCAGTGAGTAGGTAAACAAATGGCATGACTGTTTTCCAATAGAACTTTATTTAGAAAAATAGGCGGATGGGCAGATATTTTGTTTACCGGCCACAGTGTGCTGACCTCTCTTCTAAGTTAACAGCCTAGGAGGATGTATGTAATTCTCATTTTATAGTATGAACTAAATTATTGGTAATTAGCCTTTCTGTCATTTTCAAAAAATTCTATATTGAAAGAAACCACACAGACATTTTTATAAAGAATATTAAGACCAACTATGGCCGTCAACATCTTAGTGCACAGTGGAGTAAAGTCAGGTAAACAATTCTTTTTACAGAATGTTGTACAGAACTTAGCAAATGTAAACGGTGTTCAGTATCATATTTTTCCTAAAGTAATACTACTGCTATTTTAAATACAGTAACAGAATTTTAAAGACAACAAGAAAGAGTAATACAATCTATTAAAATTTCTAGTCTCAAAATTATCAGAGCAAATATAAACTAACGTGAACTTAAGAAAAACAATGTCTTCCTAGATAATGTTTATGTCTGATGAAATAAGAAGTATATCAATAATACAATTTGACATCATGTATTGACTAATAAAGATGTATGTAAAAAGAACCTTTGAATGAAATTCTATTTCTTTCACTCTTGGAACACCATTTGACACAATTATTTAATGCAGATTCCCTAAATTTTTTCATTCTTCATTTGAGTTACATATATCAAAGAACAAATCAAAGAAAATAACATTGGAGATACAAATAACAGCATTCTCACTGGGGACAAAATTAAAAATAACTTCAAAGAGATGAGCCTGGAGGATATAAACTTTGAAATGTTTCTTCTTACATGCTACTCAGGTTCTAAAATAACTTTCTCTTCCAAAAAGCCTCTCCTAACTTCAAATTTAACATAGCACAGACAACAGTGGTAATTTAAAAAGACTGAGACTAATTAATTTGAGTTGACAAACCTATTTCTATAAATGTCATTTCCTCAAATTTTCAACAACCTCTTATCTTGACGTTTGAGTGTTTGAAATAAACAAAAATACTTTCAAGTTTAACAGTCTCTAAATGATGAAGACTATCTCCTTTTGCTATTGACACATAAATAGATAAACCAACAGAACAAAAGAGAAAGTTCAAAACTATATTGAAGGATAGAGGGAAATCTGGGATATAAAAATATCTCAAATCTCCAAGGAAAAATTGACTTGTTAATAATTTGTGGTGAGCAACATGATAGAAATTTGGTTAAAAAAAAAAGATTGAATCAACACTTTGCACAATACAGAAGAGTAAACTTCTAGTGGATTAGAGGTTAAAACACACACACACACACACAAAAAACTAAAATGAAAATAAGCCATATGTTTAATAGGAAAAAAAAATGAGAATAAGTATAACCTGAAGATGAGGAAAAAAAGTTTTCCATTATGGTTTAAAAATTAAAATTTAATAAAAGAAGTGCACAGTAAATTCAACTATATTAAAATGCATTTATAAAGTGAAAAAACACTGTAGATAAAGTAAAAAGACAAAGGAAATATTTTCAAAAAGTAGCACTGATAATCTCACTAATATAAAATGAGCTGGTACCACTTAAGGAAAAAAACATCAGAAACAAGATTTTAAAAATGAGTAATACTTTAACTGACAATTCATAAAACAGATATACAAAACGGCCCTAAAATGTACAAAAATATATTCAATTTCTTCTATAATAGTAGTAATGCAAATTTAAAGTACACGATGCCATTTCTCACTCATAGTATTGGCAGAAATAAAAAAGCTTGACAAACCTACTCCACAGGTGAGTGAAACTGTTGTAAACAGGCATTTTCATGTATTGCTGGTAGGATTACATGCCTTCTGGAGAGGAATTTGGTAATATGTGACAAAGCTTCCTATTTACAATTTTACCCAGCAATCCTACTTCTAAGAATTTACTCTGGAGGGTTAGTGTCAGGAATATAAAAATATGCATAATGCTCATTGTAGCATTATTTTTATTATTATTTTTTTTAATGCAAGTTCCCCAGGCTAGGGGGTTGAATCAGAGGTGCAGCTTTTAACTTATGCCACAGCCACAGCAACGCCAGATCTGAGCCGCATCTGCAACCTACACTGGAGCTTGTGACAATGCTGGATACTTAACCCAACTGAGTGAGGCTAGGGAACAAACCTGCATCCTCACGGAGGCTATACTGAGTTCTTAACCTGATGAGCCACAACAGGAACTCCTGTAGCATTATTTTAATTTTTATCGGGAATAAGATTTTGCCAAACATGTAAGACTATTTGAATAAATAAACTATGATATATCCACAAACCCAAACAATCAACTGTGCAGTTACAAAAAAGAATGAAGACAATCTCTATAACTGATTTGAGGTGATTTCCAAGATATATTTTAAGTGGAAAAAACAAATTGCAAAGTAGTAATATGGCATGCTGACTTCTGTGTAAGAAAGAAAAGAAAACAGGAATCAATGTGGAAGCCAAGAACAGTCATGGAGAACAGACAGTTTCTTCAATAAACGGTGCTAGGAAAATGGGATATTCACATGTAAAAGAATAAAACCTGACCCCTAAAGACCCTCTTGGGTCTTGGTAATGATTTTTTTGAAACCATACCTAAAGCACGAATAACAAATTTAAAAATAAACAAGTGGGACCACATCAAACTAAAAAGCTTCTGCACAGCAAAAGAAACCATCCATAAAGTGAAAAGGCACCTATGGAGAGGGAAAAATAAGTTTGCAAACCATTGTCACAGCAGACAACATTTCCCCCTCTACCACTCTTGAGTTCTTATGGATCAACTAATAATAAAATAGACATAACACAGATTAACAAGATAAAAAAAACAAATTTTAATTCTTGTGCATGAAGGTCTCATATAAATGAGATCTAAGAAAAGGCCAAAGTAGACTGGTTTTATACCTTTTCAGACAAAGAAATAATAAATTTGTGAGGAATTGACGGGAAAGAAACTAGGTTGCGTGTGCTCAATTACTGAAGAATCTAAGCAAAGCTTGGTTGGGGTAGTAAATTAAAATAATACAGTTTGTATACATGGCTTCTCAGCCTGAATTTCTTACCTCTGGCAAAAGGGTGTCCTTTTACCTTCAGATGCAGAGAGAACACTTTTCACATGACAGATTTATTCTCTGCTTTTAGGGAGACGAAAATGAGGGTCAGAATATCCCTTGTGCATTAACCATTTCTTAACTAACTTTAATTCGAAATAATCAGGAGGCCATTGTGTTGTATTTTTGGGGCAGCCCTCCCTGAGCTCCAAAACCATCTACCTGATGAAATATATAAAGAACTCACACAACTCAATTGCAACAACACCAAATAGTCCAATTTAAAATGGACTAAGTATCTGAAAAAACAATTTTTTTTCAAAAAAAGACTCACTAATGACCAACAGATACATGAGAAGATGCCCAATATCACTAGGCATTAAGTAAATGCAAACTGAAACCGATGATATATCACCACACACCTGTTAGAATAGCCATCCAGTCTCAAAAAGATAAAGAGTTAACAAATGCTTGCATGTATGTGGAAAAAAAGGAACTCATGCATTGTTGGTGGTATTGCAAATTGTCACAACCACTGCGGAAAACAGAATAATCATACGATCTAGCAATTCCACTTCTGTAAACTCATCCAAAATAAGTGAAATCATTAACTCAAAAAGATATCTACATCCCATGTTGATAACAACATTGTTTCAACAGCCATGGCATGAAAACAACCTAATTTTCCATTGGTGGAAAAATTAATGAAGAATTTTATTATATATATAAATATATATACACATATATATATGAAATGGAATATTATTCAGCCATAAAAATAAGGGATTTGCCATTTGCAACAATATGGATAAAACTTGAGGACATTACACTAAGTGAAATAAATCAAAGACAAATACTTTATGATCTCACTAATGTAGAATCTAAAAACAAAACACCAGATACATACAAAAATAGATCATATTTATGGCTACCATACAGGAAGGGGAGGAAGAGGAAGAAGGCAGTAAAGAGCTACAAATTTCCAGTTTTAAGATAATTGTGTACTAGTGATATAGTGTGTAGCATGATGACTATATTAGCAGTGCTGTATGATATAGGAAAGTTGTTAAGAGAGTAGCTTCTGAGTTCTTATTACAAGGATAATGTTTTTTCCCTTTCTTTCATTATATCTTTTTGAGATGGCTGTTAATCGAACTTTTTATGTTAAACATTTCACAAAATATGTAAATCGAACCATCATGCTACACACCTTAAGTTTATACAATGATGTGTGTTGATTGTTTCTCAATAAACCTGGGAAAAAATGCATGTATGTGTGCATGTATATGTAAAAACTATATCTTAACAGGCAAGTATATGAACATTTTACATTCATATATTTGTACACATACATAAACATATATGTGTCATATGTCTACATGCATATACATATATGCCTACACACAAACTTACTTTTGCAAAAGTGAAAAGAGGGGACGATAAACCAAAATGAGTTAAACTGATTACCATAAGAAGTAGGTGGAATCACCTTGGAAAGGACAGAGAAGGAATGCGATTTTTCTTAATGTTGTATAGTTTGATTTTTGACACCCTCCAAGAAATCAATGAGGATGGAAAAAACTTTATAACTGATTATAAACAGAAACAAATAACCCTAGATATATTTTAAACTGAAACCCAAGCATACAAAAGAAAGATGAAAACTCAGATAACTCTTGAACATAGTACTGACTATATCTGATCAGTGGGATGTATTTTAAGGGAAAAAAAATGAAAAGAAATCTTAACTTTTAATAGCCAGAGTTTTGGGTAGTAATAGTATTGGTACAGTGATTTTTGAGCTACTTAATTTATATTGTTACATTAGTAAAATGGTACAAATGTACTAAAAGTTTTGGAGGACCAGTGTTCTCTATGGGAGAAAGAGGTGATGCAAGCATTGAATGGTGAAAGGAGAAGAAAGACTGTGTCTTAAGATCAGAATTAGAAGTGTCACTATGGACTCATGATTTTTTTAAAAAAATACATACTTTATAGCTTTGTCCACAGAATGGGCCAAGTAATATAACAACTATTATACCACTATAATTATTTATCTAATTATAAAACACTATCTGGGTTTCCAAATTCCTTTCACTATTGAAATAGTCAGGATAAATGGATAAATTTTTGTTTCCAGAGTACAGAAAGATGAAGTATAAAATGAGACAATAAGCTGTGGCTGAAAGTATGGAAATCCTCAAAATATGATAAGGACATTTCATTAGATACCTAGGACCTGGTTTGAAAGGTCTCCCCCTGGCCACATCTAAGACATTTTGAGAACCGAAAGAAATGACAGTAATGAATTATAATGTATTATATAAAAATAGAAAATAATCTATGAATACATGGTGATGTAAGCAAAGCAAACAGAAATAAAGGGTGGGGAATTTAAGAAGGGGAATCTAATTTTTACTAAAAATGCCAACCATTAACTGTAGAAGAAATGGTGTAATTAGCATATCTCCAATTTAAAACCTATAATAGAAGTTTCAAGCAAATATATAATATATAATAAGATCACTGGGATTGCTCTTTAGATTACTTATTAATAACAAGAGAAAATGGACCTTTACAATGGAGAAATCTGGAAGACAACATCTGAATCCAGAGAGCAAAGTCAACATCACCAATAATAGTACAACCTGATATCTCAATGTATTATATGATAAACTGAGAACAGCACATACCTTATAGAATTCTTATCAAAACTAATTCAAAGGAAAAATCAGGTAAATAAAAATTAAAGACATTAAAGATAACTTGTCTGAAAAACTAAAATATATTAGTATCACCAAAAACAAAATGGTAGGGAAATTCTTCCATATTAGAGGAAATTAGAAAGATGTGGCTACTAACTACAATATGTAATTCTTGAAGAAACTTGATGGAAACAAAAAAGAACTCTAAAAATGACATTATTGAGAAAACTGGGGAAATTTGAATATGGTCTATATATTAGGTAGTAGAGTCATATCAATGCTAAATTTATTAGGGTGATATTTGTATTTGTGGTTATTTAGGAGAAAGACATTACACAGAAGATACTGGCTGGAGTATTTAAGAGTAAATTGTGTGACGTTTGTAGAATACTTTCAAAAGGTTTAGCCACAGGAAAAAGAAAAGATAAACTGCTAACAAATGAAAAATCTAGGTGAAGGGTATGTAGGTGTTAATTTTATTATTCTTTCAAACTTTCAATAACTTCAAGTACAAAAAAAAATATCAGAAACATGAAAAAAAATACTCCTTTTCTACTTCACTACCCTTGCAATCATCTTCAGACACTTTTGGCGCTTTAGATATTTCAGTTCTGGATATTGCTTTATCTTCTATTCATGGGGCTGCAGGAAACACTGACCCTTTAGTGTTACATTAATACTTGAAGGATTGCATTTGTCAAGGAGGAAAAAAATTTCCTCTACCCTTATAGGTTCTTCTGGCTGGTCTAAGAGTTAAATTGACATGAGACAGATTAACAGGAAAAAAATTCAAACACAAGTTTAATAAGTTGGATACATTGGAAAAGCTCAGGAAAACTGAGTAGCTTTCCAAAATGGCTCCAACCCTCATCCTAAATAACATTTCCAGCTAAAAACAAAAAAAGATACTGGGGGTAGTGCCTTGAAATATCAAAGTGGAGAAAGACAACTCACAGGAAGATGGAAAAACAAATGTTTGGTAGACAAACTTTTGCAGAGCCATTCAGAAACAACTGTACACAGAGAAATTTTTTTTCTTTGTTTTTGCAATATGTATTTATTTATTTATTATGTATTTGATTTACAATGTTTTGTCAAGTTCTGTTGAAACAGATTTTGTTAGGTACCTCTCAGTCAACCACATCTAGTTCATGCTATAGCTATCTAGTGTGATAGATCCCTTCCTGTAGTAGGCCCTCTATCCAAATTTTTTAGGCAGCTAAGGGGGAAGATCAAAGTTTCTTCTGGAGTCTTCTGGGTTTTAATTTTTTTCACCTTAAAATAACCTATCTGTCAAAGAGACATTTTGGATTGGCAACTTTTGTTTTCCTTACACATACGTATGAATCAACAGTAGAGTCTGTTTACTGCACAGATTTCAGGCTCCCACAATCTGAGACTCTGATATAGTAAGTGCAAAATACAGAGCTTTAGAGAAATACTTCAGGGATATTTTAGAGCTAGTGATTTAAAATCCTTACCGCAGATGGTTCCCCCAAACTGGTTGACAGACTAACCTGAGGAGGTGGCTTGTTGCTGTTTTTTAAGTGCATGGATTTCTAAACCGCAGTCAACCCTCCTGAGTAACTTGTCAAAATGGCTCCGACCCTCATCCTAAATAACATTTCCAGCTAAAAACACTGCAGAATGATACCCAAGATTTCTGTTTTAAAACTTCCAAAACAGCAAAACGACATAGCAAATGACCTCTCAATCCTCAATAAGATTTTGATTTGAGGATCAGTATTATGTTACATTGTATGTTCATTAATCTTTGTTATATGCCTGGCAAAGTATACTGTGGTATGTATGGTTTGTTTGAAAAAATTTAAAAATTCCAAGAAGACAAACTTAACTTTATTTTCAAGAACAGAAGACAAATTCTATCTACAAAATTCAAGTGAGCCTTTGCTTTAACCAATAATTCCAACTTTACCTACAGTGCTACCATATAGATTTTTGATTAGTAATAGTACAAGAGCAATTCTCTTGTTCTTTATAAAGCAAACAAATAAGGATGAAGGAATCTGTAATTGCAAAGAATACATAATTTGAGTAGATATTGTGTGAAGAAAAAATAAGTAGCTTTGTTCTCTTTATAAATGAATAAAACACTGAGGGGAAAAAAAGAATTACTGGCAGGCTGGCAGCTTATGGAGAGATAAGCATTTCACTTTTCCAGGTTAGAGCTTCTGTAATAGGGAAGAACAAATCTGACTCAATATTAGATCTGTTTCTTTTTCTTTGACTTTTGTTTTCTATTGTTTTTGTTACAAGTTAAGAATGTTTCCTACAGCCTGAAATCCACTGGATAGCCCATTCCAAAGACTCTGATCTTTAAAGGTATAACATTTTTACATTCCTACAGAGATAAAAAGTTGCAGAAGAGAGGAAAACATTTGTCTTGTTTACAGTAACATCTTGATCTGATCTTCATGGACAGCTGCACTAAGGATTCTGACACCAATAATTTTGCAACAACAGGAGTTCCCATTGTAGTGCAGCAGAAAAGAATCTGACTAGTAACCATGAGGTTGTGGGTTCCATCCCTAGCCTTGCTCAGTGGGTTAAGGATCCGGTGTTGCCCTGAGCTGTGGTTTAGGCTGCAGATGCGGCTTGGATCCAGAGTCGCTGTTGCTATGGCTATGGTGTAGGCCAGCAGCTGTAGCTCTGATTTGACTCCTAGCTTGGAAACCTTCATGCACTGCAAGTGCAGCCCTAAAAAAGCCAAAAAAAAAAAAAAAATGCAACAACCAACCACACCCCCCCGTTTAATATAAAAGAAGTCTGAATTCCAAATTGGGTAAGATGGTTCTTTGGTACACTGGTACACTATCTTCTAGGTCTCCTAGTTTTCTGAGTAAAGTCAATATTCCTTGCCACAACTCATCTCTCGATTTACTGGCCTGTTGTACAGGGAACAATTATAAGTTTGGAGTTGGTGACATTTTCAATAGCTATTTCTTAGCTATTTCCTAGGTAAAAGGACAACTAGGTGACAGTTCTTCATAGACCATCTACAATACCATCACCTGGGGCTCTGCTAACATGGAGGTCCTGCACCACTCCAGATGGCAGGGCTGGTAGGAGAAATAGTAAGCACTTCGTGAGCACAGGGTGATAAACGTAGGATAAAATACACAGGACTGAGAATTTAGATAGAGCACACATTATAATTAATATTAAATGCTAACTGAAGGAATTCAAATGTTATTTAGGTAGCAATGCTGAGATTTGAAAAGCTTGAAATTCAGTCATCCTAGTGGTATAAATATTATCTGACAGTTTTGATGTACATTTTTCTAATGAGCAATGATGTTGAGCATCTTTTCATGTGCTTATTAGCTATTTGTATTATCCTGGAGAAATGTCTATTCAGAGTCTCTGTCCATTTGAACTGTATTATCTTTGTAGTATTAAGTCTTAAGAGTTCTTTATACATTCTGGATTCAAGCACCTAATGAGATTTCCAATTTGCAAATATAGTAGTTTATTTAAAGGTAAGAAATGTATCTGAGAACAAATGGATAAATCACCTAGAATAGTGACCTGTGGTCAATTAAAACTTGGGTTAAGGTTGTGAAGTTTTGGGGGGAGAATTAGAGAAAAAAAAATCCACAGCAATGCTTAACATTCTAGAATAAATACAAGTATGAGAATTCAGTCATAATTGCGGGTGGGGTGGTATTTTCTTTCTAAGACCTACACTACACAAACTCTACACTGTTGATTCCAGAGCTCTCGCCAACTCTTACATTTCAGAAATACGCTTTATTAAAGAGACTAGAAAATTTTACCAGATACTGGAGGTAAGTGATTCTTTCTACACATAGTGTTGCAATTTGAAAATCTTAAATATCAATTCCCAAGGCCATTTCCTCCCTCGTGTAACATTTTGTTTTCTCAGTTCTGAAGAAATATATTGGTCTTCTGAGGCAGTTTATTTCTGGCTTCCCTCTTTTGATGATGCCATTGAGTTTGACCTCTATTTTTATGAGAGGATTTGATGGGGACAGCTGAAGTTAGAGGAATCTTACACTGGCATTTAGATGTAATTAAAGAATGTCTCCTTCACAAAGTAGTGCCAGTTTAATGTAAGCCTTGGAGAATGCCTAGGCCACAAGAATTATTATGTTACTATTATACTTTAAGTATGTTGAAATTTGACCTTAATTATTTTTCAGGTGGCTGAAACATTTTTTCCAGAAATTTAGAATAAAAATGAATAAAATATATTTCATATCTTAGCAAAGTCTCAGTCTTGTCAATGAATCTCTGCAGTCCCATTTCAATGAAGAAGTATGCCCACAGATACATTATAGGACTGAGGAATATCAGACAAAATGTACCCCAGAGGCTAAAGACAATTGGCAGCAAACACAGATTTGAGAAGTCAGATATTCAGCAACTTTGAGATGGCCCATCTTTACACAACATTTTGTTTTCTGCAATTCACCAACCTTAATGGGTCTCTGCAAACAGTTATGCCATCAAGAGAAGTACCAGGTTGGCTGAAGATGCAATCACCTATATCTTTGGCCATACCTCACTGTATATGCTATGATTAGTTTTGTGTTCTTCTAACCGTATTCACAGGTACAGCCACAATGTTGAGAATTATAGTCACTCCATACAAAAATTTTGAATGATTATTTTATATTATGTATTTTCTAATAATTTTGTCTGCATAAAATTACTATCATGACTATTATTATCATCCTCATCTTAAAGATGAGAATATTGAGGCACAGAAAGTTAAATTTAATTGGCCTAAGATCACAGAAAGATTAAAAAAAAATTGGCAAGATAACATCTAATATTTGAACCCCAGAGCCCACTATTTGAACTATTAGAATAAACCAAACTCTCTAAAATGCATTATTTCCTAAACCAAGAGTCAAATCCATTTAATTGTATTTACTCCAGGACTAATAATTCAACTACAGTGGAAATACTAAAGAGAAATGTAACCTAAATATTTTAACCATGGGTAAGTAGGGGTAGTCAACATCATTTGACAAAATTCATGTAGTATCTACTCTTTCACAGTTGGAGCTACAGTTATAGCCCTGATTGAGACAGACCCAGACCAGAAATAAGCTCTCAGTGGGTAGAGGGGTCAACTTGTGGATAAGGAGGGCAAGAAATAAAGAAAAAAATAATTATTTAACTTCAGTGCCATAAAGAAAATAAAACAATTAATTGAAAGAGAATGAATGAGTGGAGTGGCTGATTTAAACAGTGTGTTGGAAAGGTCTCTTTGAAAAAGTGACATCTGATTTGAGACCTTGTATGTAAAAAGGAGCCAGATGAGAGCTAACCTAATGAAAGCACCCCAAGCAGAGAGAACAGAGAAACTGGGTGGAAAATACTTGGTGACAACACAGACACAGGAGAACTCAGCACTGAATTCAGACCATAAAACCATTTTCACAAATTTTATATTCATGGTGACAAAGGCCAGTTATGCTTCTTGTCCCAAAACCATGAAGGAGCATAAATGAGAGGTGTCCACCCTATCATACCATATGAACTGGAATTTAAGCCTTGGAGGAAATCTCAGGTCATTTAGCCAGACTCTCCTTGAAAACCAGTTAAGAGTGACCTTTGGATTATAAATGAAATATCTTTAAAAATTAAAATATATTTTTCTATGAAAGCATCCAATTATCATGTAAACAGTTAAACAATATCTATATGCATTCCTGAGAATAAAAAAAAGATAAAAATTAATATTAGCACCCACTGTCATCCTTCCTCTACCCTACTTTTTCTTTTCCCTATCACATTGTAATATACCAGGTAACTTACACTTTATTATCTTTAATTTTATGGATTGAATTTTACTTTAGAATATAAGTTTCAAAAGTATATAGGAAGTGGTCTGCTTTATTCACTGATATAGAACCTTGAACAGTTTAGCCATCAGTGGTGTTTGCTTTGTTTTGCTTTCCTAGACCAGTCCAGGATCGGACCAGCTCATCTCTTAAGTTATTTTCAGCCTTATTTATCTATGATTTGACTCAAGATCTAACTTTGGACACTATAAAAATCCTACACTAAGTAAATATTTTCTTATTAACTTTTTGCATTAAAAGAGATGATTTTACATTCCAAGAATCTATAAAAATTGTGCAGACGGGTGAGTTTTATGTTTTTATTATCATGTTTCCTCTTTGGGACTGGAGCATGCCTATGGTAACTCAGCCTTCAAAGAGCAAGTTTAATTTGGCTAAATGTAAAATAAACTCTGAGAGTCTCTTCTGTGTTTGTGTTTATATCCACATGTGCAAAACTTTTCCTACACTACACAAAGTGTGTTTCTATAAAGAGAAATAAACATTTTCAGGGAATCTCTAAACAGTTTAAATGTGGGAACCTTGGTTTATATGGTGAATATATAGTTTAAGAAGTAGTCTATGTAAACTGTCCAGATCTTGACTTCAAGACCATTCACCAGAAAGGGAATATTTATTTTAAAATCATGAAATTTTCTACTAACATGTGATATTCAAAATGTATTCATTTAAAAGTAACAGAGGTTCTTAAGTAAAAGAAAAGACTAAAGTAAAAGGTACTAAGCCCCTGAACTATAAAGTACAGTATAGAAGTAGAAAATGATGCCTCAAATTCATCTCATGCCTTTCAGCAAATGTACTTTTTCCTTCTCTTTCTTTTTACTGATTAAAATTAAATGACTTTTGCGGAGAATTTTGTACAACACTAAAAGGTATAAAGAAGGAAACGATTCTAGCTCACAGAAGCTACAGATGTAAATCTCATTATCTTCAGGAACATCTTCAGTGGTTTATGTAACTTGATGGTGGCAGGAAGGTAGGCAGGTGCCAAGCATGTATTATCTTTCAGACTAGTGCCTAAGATTTGGAACTGTATCTTGAGAATGATATGGATGTAAGTGTATGAGTTTGAAGTTGCTGTTGTAGTTTAGCAGAGAGATGACACTGCCCTATAGCAACAGAACTATCTTATACATCCACATCTTTCTACAATCTATGCTCTGTACACAAAGGTATGGAACATCAACGTTCAACATAGTTTATCAAGAGCTACACAAATCAGAGAATAAACATGAATTCAATAATGCTATCATATCTTGATCTTTCTAGAATCCAATCTGGTCTCCCTGGTTCCATTCTTAACTTATTTTCATTGGGGGTAATTATGAGTGTTTCTTTTACAACACAAATGGTGTCATGGAATTACCTTGTTCAGAACCCTCCTGTGACTTCCTATGATATTTAAAATGTTTTTACGACTGAATCTATATCCCCTAATAAGAAGGCTTGGTTCAGAATAAGAATTTTATAAGTATTTAAAGAGTTTTGTTTTAAGTGTGAATTAATGAATTCAGGTGAACAACACAGATTGGGAGTTAGTATCATTCTATTTGAGACTTAAAAATTGGGATAAGAGAGAAAGAAAGAAAGAAAGAAAGAAAGAAGGGAAGGAGGGAGGAAAAAGAGAAAGAAGGAAAGAAAGAGAGAAGAGAGAAGGAAAGAATGAGAGAGAAAGAGAGAAAGAAAGGAAATTGTGTGTTTCAGCCAATATCTGAAGATATTGCATATCCCCTAGTTTCTTCAGGAAGGTAGAAGCCTAACTTTGAATAATGCCAATCAACAAACCCAGACGGCCTAGAGACATGTTCCAAACCCTCTTTCCTGTTTGTTGTAAATTTCCACTTCCTTGATTGATCTCAATAACCCCACCCATCCTCATCCTCCCTCTCTATATTCCTTCATTCTGTGGTGTGTGTAATTTATGTGTTTCAACAGCAAATGGAAAATTATTTACTCATATTTAGTCATAATAGGAAATGAGATAGTTTTTAATTATTAAAAAAAAACCAGCAAACAAAAGACAATTCCAGACATCTCTGCACAAGTTTGAGTTCAATTTACACTGGACTCTTTTTCTTACTGCAATAATCATTACTGATTAAAATCTGTCTATACCACTTTAACTTGCAACTGGCTTTGTCTTTGACAGTAAACAGAATGATGTATCTTGATTCGTTCATTTCCCGATGCACATCTGCACTTAAAAGACAGAATTTAACTCAAGGGAATAAGACGCTACTAGCAGAAGTGGGAGCATCAAAAACAGGCCAGTAGGAGAAACACTCTCTTAGGCATATCATGTAGGCACCACTGACAGCTGACTTCACCCAGTGGTATCTAGTAGTTCATGAAGAGAGCAGGGTTTCTCTGCCAAGACTGTCTCCAATCTAACATAATGCCTTGCAGTTTTAAAGTTGCTGAAAAATCCCAGCTCAAGTGTGTAACTGCAGTGCACACGGAGGAACTGTACAAACATAGATATCATTAAGTGACAGGAGTTGTCATCAGGGCACTTTAGACTTAATTCACTCTTTAGGTTGCCACCTCTGCTTCAACCCTAAGCAAAATTTGACTGTTAATTACATGAGCACCTGATTGCAAAAGTCAAAGCAAGTGTGAATTATGTCTTAGATGGCTCAGGCTGCCAAGAGAAAATTTCACAGAGTAGGGGAGTTAAACAAAAGAAGTTTATTTTCTGACAGTTCTGAAGGCTGGGGAGTCCAAAATGAAGGCACCAGCTTATTCAATTTCTGATAAGACCTCAGCACAATTCCTGAGACATTGAAAGCATGTGGTAAATGTTAGGTGATGATGATTATGACATGAGGAAAATAGAAATGGTGATAATAATAATGATAATGACACCATTTTCTCATAGTTCCCTATGGACTTTTCTAAGCTCTAAGAGTAGAGATTTCTATTTATTAGAGAACATTATGGTTAAAGTATAATAGCTATGCCAAAAGGAGAAAAAAAACTTTTAAATTCTGCCAAATTTTATCTGTCACACTTAATTAACCCAAGATAATAAGATAATAAAACTGAAATGACTAATTTCAATGACAGACTTAAAATTGTGAATGCAATTCACAAACATCAAAAAAAAAAAAAACGAAAAGTTGGCAAACCACGAAATCTTAGACTTGCAGTCAGCTCCAACAACCTGTGATCTCAAAAGGTTAAAATGCATTGTGCTTGACTCACAACAATGACAATGTATGTACTCAGCAACCAAGTTCTTAGTGTGTTGAATCCAGGCAAACAATTATATTTTATGAGCTTGTACTTTAAAAAATTCTGATTACACAATTTCTATTTTCTAGTGCTGAATTTATTAGGAAGTAATATAAATTCTACTTCAGCAAAGGTAAGTTGAAGAACTTAAGTACATGTCAAAAGCATTCAGTATTTTATAGATAAATGGCAGTTTCCACTAGTTGAGCAAACACAATTGGGACTGGCTATACTGCTGTGCTAAAAAGAAGTCTCAGGCCTCAGAGAAAAAGAATACCGTGGAGATGTCTGCCAGAGGGAGGCAGAATCACAACAGGAACCAGGTATATATGCAGCAGAATTTGATCTGAGACTTGATTTTATTGTAAAATAGTAGCAAGGCTGTGAGGAAGGGGACTGTAGTCCTTACCGACCTTTAATTGTTGAAAGCTACTGTATTTACTAAAGATGCAACAATTGTACAAGATCAAAATGACTTAAATCACTTCTTTACAAAGGAGAGCCATCATTTATTTCATTAGGACTATTTGGCCTTTTTTTTTTTTTTTTGACACTAGAAAAATGTCTTTTTAACATTCAAACCCTCAACACTTGAGACCTAGCACACAGAATTTATAAAGCATGTTAGAAAAATAAAGGAATGATCGACAGGAATAATTATAATGTAAAGATTATTCAAGGTCACTAGAAAGCTGGATAGATAGATAATTTCAAGAAATTTAAGTTAGTGTCTGTTTTACTTGAATCATACTGACCTCAGAGAGACAGCAGCAAGTGATGGCTTGGAGCGAGATTGTAATTTTCTGCTCAGGAACTGAACCTGGGCAGCCTGGATGAAAACCAGGAGTATTAGCTTCTAGATTAGCTAGAGGCTAAAAGTAGAATTGCCCTGATTCTTGCCCCCTGATGAAAGCAAGAATGTTTCAAGGAGGCAAAGACTGTGAAAACAGGTATAAAGCTTATTATTAGAGTCACAGTATAACATGTGGGAGAGCACAGAGAGAACCAGTTTATTTAAGTCAAAAGCAAAGAAGTAATACACACCCTAAAGAGAAGTGTGGGTACAGGCGTCCTTCTCAATGAGGAGCAGGCCAGAGAAGTGATTTAAATCACTTATAAAAGACAGTTCTTCCAGGTCTTTATTTACCTTTAGCCAATTATCTTGTTTTAATTCTCACATGTAATGGACATAGGACTCTCCCCAATATGCCTGCACATCTTTTGACAAAGATAGATTCCAAAGCAAAGGATGCCAGGATGGTATCAGGACTTATTATGGCCTTATGCCCCCTCCCTTTCTCACCCTAGGATGTCTCACCTTGTGTGTGTAACTGAGGAGCTCTCCTTGACCCCAGGAGTGATTGAAGTGGTCATCTTTCTTAGGTAGAAAATGAAACAAGGCCTAAAAGGAAAGACTCTTTTTTATCAACCAGGCCCATGCAACAGATGAGTTCCCAAAGACAAAGATAGCCCCGAGGCTACAGACTACAAGGCTCAACAAAAAGACCCAGGTCTATAAAAAACCAAGCACTACCCTGTGGTGGGGGAGCCAGAGTCTTGCCTGCTCAGAGTTCTGTTGGTCAACAAACTCAGCTTGCCATCTCATTGCTCCAGCCTCTGCCTACTTCTTCCCTGCTGTTCTAACAATCTTATCTCTCTACTCCAGCTGAGCTTAGCTCCTTCAACTAACTTTTCCCTTGAGGTGTCAAAGAGAAACAATGAATGCCCAGTTTACTCAGCCTAACAAGTCCCAGCTGTTTTCAGCCCAGGGGCCCATCTATCTCCTATCTCAACACCAATTATAAGACTACGTTAAAAGTAATACTTATGAAGCTATGCCTTGATGCCATCCCCAGATATAGCTGGCTTCCTTCTGTTCCTTGGTCATAGACTGCTTCTCATGCCTGTGGTTTTCACACATCAGTATGAAAGGCAAAAGAGACCAGAAGTGCTTTGATCTTTGATCATTTCGTTTGCCTAAATTCATTACCATAACTCTATTAAGTGAATGAAGAAAAGCTTAGAAAACACCCAGTTTCTGACAAGGCCAAAAACAGTTCCCCAAATAATGTTTTCTTTTTTTTTAAGCTTTTTTTTTTTTTTTTCTGGGGGGGGAGTGCCATGCCCACAGCATATGGAAATCCCCAGGCTAGGGATCAAACCCATGCCACAGCAGCAACCCAAGCCGCTGCAGTGACAATGCCAGATGCTTAACCTACTGTGCCACAAAATAATTCCCTACCAAGCTTTTCTTTATTCATCAATAGCATGACAAAATGGAAAGACTAAAATTCAATAACCAATATTAGATTTGAAGTAAAGAGAATGAAGAGAAATATAAGAAAATCTTGGTTTTTAACCAGAAAATAAAATTTTACAAAAAAACAAGATTAGACTGTCAGATTCAGAGCTGACCTATCATTTGAACAATGAGCAATACATTATGAATTGAAATAAAGAAAAATAAATACCTTCAATATAAGCCCTTGAGGTAATGTAAAAAACTCAAAAGTGAGAACTCTAAGTGGATGTTGAAATAACATCTAAGTTTTAGTCTGAGCATATGGCATCAGATATGTAGCTTTTGATGGAAATGTACTTCGGAGAAAATTCATAAGCTTTTGGAGCTATTTCTGCATTCATGATTATGAGAATTCCCTAAGAGTCAGATTCATGCTTTATGAATACCAAACATCTGTTCTTCAAGAAAAAAAAATAAAGGAATGCAAAGGTAAGACTATTTAAGACACAATGGATATTAGAAATGTGATTCATGATCAAATATAGATTATTAAATCTTTTGTGAATTTTTTAAGAAGATTGTACACTCAAAACTTCATGGAATATTCAAGGAAGACTACAGAAGAAGTGGGTTTTATTCTCATATTCATGAAACACAACTTATTAAATTTCTATTGTTTAAGAGGAATTAAACTTGGCCGTGATGTAAAAGCATGAACAAGAGACCAAGCCCATCCGCACTCTGCCTCAAAAGCACATCACATTTGTTATCATTTGTTCAACATCTATGTTCCTTGTTGTTTATTAACAAGATTTCTTTTCTTCTATATTTATCCACTACACGGTGTACTAAATAGCTATTCATTAACTATTAGTAGCAAAAATTAAAGTCTTCTTTCTCCATTTCTCGTAAAAGCAGAGGCCATGTTTCATTCCTTCAACTTTAATTGCATATCTTGTACAATGTCTCACACTAAGAAAGTGCTCAACAAATTCTGTGGACTTGTAAATAATATATTGTAAAGACTTCAAAACTTGTACTTCATCCTACAAATTTTCATTTTTCTCCCCACTTTTCTGTGATGAAGAGTTTGCTTTCATTTCGGATTTCAAATATGTCATTTATATAATTTCATGAGTAACATAAGTGGTTCCCCTGCTGCATGGTATGGGTGGGTCAGGGCCAGTACAAAAGATTGTGTAGCCAGGTAATCAGGAGACTATTTTACCTGAGAACACATGTGTGGTCCCTACTCTTTTACTCTCATTGCACCTGGTAACTTTGTAGACATACTGGCCAGTCTAGCAATGAGGGATTCTTTGTCTTATGTTGACTCAATTCATGCCACAATCATTCTTCTTAATCATTTTTTGAGCAACAGTTTTCACCCTGGGACTTCAACATAGATTAATGAAATGGTTTTCTACATCTCAGAGATAACTTCAGAACTACTGGCCTAAGGGAAGAGAACATCAAGCCCAGTTCCCTGATTGATTTGCTGTGCTGCCTAGAACACTGTTGGGAAGGATTCTGAAGCTGAATTTACCTTTCCCCCTTTTTTTTTTTTTTTTTGGCTGTGCCCAAAAAATGTAGAAGTTCCCAGGCCAGGATAGAACCTGCACAATAGCAAGCAGCAACGCAAGCCACTGCAGTGACAATGCCAGATCCTTAACCTGCTGTACCACAGTATAACTTTTTTTTTTTTTTCTGAAGCCATATTTATTCTTGGAAGCAAAGAGAATTGGAAGAGGTTATGCCAACGATTGAATGAAGAAGAGGATATTTGAAATTTGTGTACCAGTATTTTACATAAAATCACTTCAGTTTTATGGTAGACTAAGAATGTCTCTAAATGCAATATCGTTTACTTAAAAGTACATCGGTTTTCTTTAAAAATTGGAGTCAATGTTCAGTCCCTGATGTTTTATGTTAACAGTAAAGGTGAGAGATCTGAATCAACTCAGATCATAACAAATGAACATGTATGTGAGCTAGAGTCATAGACCACTCTTTACTTTGCTCCAGTTAATCTATGTTCATCACATACGTTATTTTCAAATCTTGATAAGACAGTAGAAAAAATAAAAACTAAGTCTGCCTCTCCCCATAGTGGGCACACATAGTTGGCAAGTGATATACTTAATGTGGGAAAGAGTTTGACATTCTGAATCTCTTTTATTTCTTTTGTATTAAAAAAATAGGCCCCTGCTTATTATATACATTTCTTCTTCACAAGTAATAATCCCAGGGTTATCTAAAATTAATAACCGAACTGCTCCCTCCATGCCTTTTAGGCAAGCTGTTCTTTTTACCAGGAAACCCTCCTACCCATTTTGTTTCCTGACTCATTCCTTTTTGTTCTTTGGGGCTCAGTTCACACATTTCTTCCTCCAGAAAAACTATTACCCCTGAACTTAACATATTTTCTCTCTGTAATCCCATAACATGCTCTTCCTACTTCTGCCTACACATTAATTGCTGACATATTTTCTGCTAATCCAGCAAACTATAAGCTCCTCTGAGTAGTTAACCATGTTTTACTAAAATTTGCATCTCATGTCTTCATTCACAACTAGAGAGACTTTTTTTTCCATATATATATATTATACAATGTTTTCAATACTGTTTCTAATTCTACTTACAAATGCATACATTAAAAGTACAGAAGCCAAAATGTCCACACATTGAGTTCTGTTCTAACGAGGGATAAGAGGAGCTGCAATTTGAATGGAAGCCCCTGATTGCCTTTGCTTCCACTCCTTTACCGCATATTCTGACAAGATCTATGTTTGCTGTGGGGTGATGTGTCACTTCTCTGAGCATCTTCTCTTCATGGGATGTGTATCTAGGCACCACTGAGGAAACCGAGCCAAAGCTTATGATGTTGGTATTGAAGATGATGTAATGCTTTACTGTTACCTGAAAGTCAAGGCTTCATCTGATTCACTACCCTGATATGAAAGTCTCTGATGACTGTAAAAATCTCCTAGGGCATTGTGTGTTGGGACCACACTATTAGAATAAAAATACCATCCATTATTCAGTGGAACACTTATTTCCTCAGTGATGATTTTTCTAGGTGCTGTCTTAAGAATCAGGGGGCACAGATGCTAGTCCAATTTGAACTCAAAAAAGTCACTAGCCAGGAGTTCCCTTGTGGCTCAGTGGTTAATGAACCTGACCAGGATCCATGAGGATGTGGGTTCCATCCCTGGCCTCACTCGGTGGGTTAATAATCCAGTATTGCCATGAGCTGTGGTGTAGGTTGCAGGCATGACTCGGATCCCACGTGGCTGTGGCATGGTGTAGGCCAGCAGCTGCAGCTCCAATTCAACCCCTAGACTGGGAACTTCCATATGCCACAGGTGCAGCCCTAAAAAGAAAAAAAAAATGTCACTAGCTCCCATTTATCTGTAAAATGATTAAGACTGAGAATGATTTCAATGTCTTTTACAGGTGTTGAGTTTTTATGATTGTTTTCCATTTATGGATCATTTTATTCTAACTCACCTATAATAGGGCATGATACACAGCTGATGCTTGCATGAATTCAGATTGATTGCAAAGCATGTTCATATGCCTAATATCATAGATATTTTTAACAATCCTCTGAAGTAAGCAGGGAAATACTGAATTTTCTATTTTACAGTTGAGAAAACTTGCACATGGATTCAAGGTTAAAAAGCAAAATCTGGCTACTACAAGTCCCATGCTCTTCTTCCTTAGAACAAATTATTTTGGTCCACTCTAACGATTCAAACATAAACTTTTATAAAAATTATAGAACTTGGGTATATAAAAAATACAGAATTTTGAGTCCATTCCAACATGAGTTTACAAAGCATTTTTAATTAAAAATTGTTTACTAGAAGAATATATGAATGAGTCACTTGTAATCTTTTATATATAGAGAAAAGTAGCAATGTGTCCTAAAGTATAAGATCCAGAACACATGGTATAAATCATATAGATTTTAAATATGACTCCCTTATATAGAAGTCAAGATCAATACCCAACTAAGTAATTAAAACTGAGTTAATAAGTGGACAATAAGATGCCATATTAAACAAAAACAATAATTATATTCCCACATCCATTTTCTTATAGACAATTTAACCATTACCATCAGAGATACCTGGAAATTTTCTATTGGACTGCAGACCCTCACTCTATATTTTCAAATTGTGCTAAGGTTAAGTAGAAACATTTTTTTTTTTTTTGCTTTGTTTCAACCCTAGAGTGGTCTTAGTGTGTACAGTCTAATGAACATAATTTAGTTCCGGATGATTAAAGATAATGAGGGGTTGTTAAGTTAATGGTAACTGTCTTAGATGTAGCCTGTCTAGTATGATTACTTTTAATTAGAGAAGACATGGTGAAGGTATATTTATCACAGAAAATATATGTAAATTTTATTAAAAATAAAGTCATTTTCATTGTTATTAGTTTTATGTACAATACTTATAATACAGATATTTCACTAAGAATTTAAATTTTAGTGATAAACATCACTGCAGTTTCCTACTATTATATAACGAATCAGCCCCAAACTTAAACGTAAGATAATAAGAATAATTTTATTATTATCTCCCATTTAATTAGGTTAAGGAAAGGGATTCTCATTCAAGGTTTCTTACGCAGTGGCACTCAGATGGGAGCTAGACTTACGCTTGAAGTTAGCAGAGTATCTACACATGGTCTCTGCACATGGCCTGTGTGGCTGAGATCAGAGTCTACATTCCAAGAGAGAGAAAATATCAACTGCCAGAATCCTAAATCTTGGGCTTCAAAGCTGATAGTGCCAAGTATCAACCCCACCACATCCCACTGTTCTAGCAAGGACAACCTAAGTTCAAGAGGAGACATAGAATCCACTTCCCAGTGAAATAAAAATGTCACTGAATACAATGATATTTTGAAACTGCCAGAGTTGGTCCTCTGGCCATAGATTATTTACGTATCAATCACATGCAAAAAGCTCTCACCCACTTAGATTTTCTATACCAAAGTAACATGTCCTTATGGAATCAGACTCCAGTCTCAAACAGCAGTCCTACTATAGACACTATTATCTATCCAGATGGGCTCTTTGGGTGTGGTACCTAGGACAGACATTTCTGAGTGCCCTCCCTCTCAGTTTGAAAAATTCCTGACTAAAGAGACAAGATTTTGTCCCATGTAGAAACAACAAACGATGCAAGAAAAAGCATAGAATATCTTTCATTCAAAATAAAGGGACAAAACAGGATGCACATAGCAGTCACTGGTCAACAGATATTTTGAAACACCTCTAGGCAGCTGTGATTAGTACCTAGTCTCACTCTGGCTTTGGCTCTGCCCTCTCGGGTACTGGCTCTATCTTCTAGTTCAGCTTCTTTTTTTCATTGGAAATTACCAGTTTTACTGCTCTGTAGTTTCCTAACAGCTTTTCCTATAAACCTTCTAATTGTATTAGATTAAGGGCCCAAAGGCCTCTCTTCATTTTTTGTGGTCTCTATACATTTAGTACAAGCTGGTGGTACTTCTATCAGCACTTAACAACTTTTAACAATTTTGTATTATTTCTATGAAATCTAATTTGGGTTTAGTGGATTACTCAAAGTCACAACCACAATCTTAAAAAAAACTATTTTTTTTAAGATTAATCTTTCTCTACCTTGGTTTCTCTATGATGTTGCTGTGGAACAACATATTTATGATTTTTAGAAGCTTTAGAGTGGATCCGTTTGGCATACAAAATCTTAGAGGACTCTTATCTAAGTGGTTCTATGAATGATTGCCTAAGATTTTTGTGACAGCTTTTTTTAAAAAATGTCATAATAGTCTCCTCATGGGTGTAGCCTATGGTCTCAAGCCCTTCCACTCTCAGAAGATACTGGGAATGAGAAACTTTAATTTTTGTACCCAGCGTGCCTTTGCTTCATTTTATTTAAGAGCGCATTCCTTAGCACATCTTTCTTTTTCTAACATTGTATCACATAAAACAGGAGGACACCAGATGGTACTTTCAATCATGTCACATTTCTTTAGCTAGATCACCAAGTCCATTAGGAATATTTCCTATTTTCCACATTATTCCATAGGACAGTATTGTCAAATTCCTGCCACTATATAACAAGGATCCCATTTCCTCCAGCTTTGTACCGTTTTCTACTCTTTAAGATCAAGGTCCTGTAGGTTTTCAGTACCTCTTTCATTGATACCCATTTAGACTTTTCCACCATCCTTGAGGTGCTTCTGAATTCTACTTGCCACCTGGTCCTAAAGCTTCTGCCAATATATTTTTGGTTATTATAGTAACACAAAATTCTAGGTACTAAAATCAGTCTGAGTTACTTGCTGCATCACAAATCACACCAAATATTGAACCTATTGGGATCCAGCCAGAGTCCTGGAAGAAATCCCATAGTTTGGAAGAAACCCCATTATCTGGAAGAAACCTAATGCCTTCTCTGTAATCAGGGATCAATGAGTCTGGCCTGTGCAGTAAGCACCATCTCTGCCTCTTGTTTATAGACATTAGAAGTCCACAAGATCAAGCCTTCTCTTCCCTGATGGATTCACGCTCCCCTAAGGCACAAAAGACCTAAGCTTACTAACCCTAAGACTGTGGGAGACAGGGATAAAAAATTTCTGGTCCAAGCCTTGCATTTCTGGTCTGAGATATGCTGATATCTTGCTTTCATTACGAGCCTCAAGGCTCACAGGAGTAGGTCCTTGCTAGTAAAGAAATAGCATGGGGAAATGGGTGTTCAAAATTCTCAGCTTTGTGTATCCTAACCAAATGTCTTCATTCCATTTCTCAGGATCCCTCTCTAGCTTGCCAGTGTCATTACTTTAGTATAAGGGTCAGCAATTTTTTCCTGTAAAGGGCCAGATCATACATATTTTAGGCTTATGAGCAATTTCTATTGCAACTGCTCACCTGTGCCATTAAAAAGCACCAATTGATACTATGCAAATGAATGGGGATGGTTGGGTTCCAATAAAACTAAACCTTTTTTTTTTTTTTTTTAACCAAAAGCTGGTGGTTAGCCAGTTTGGTCAGTAGTTTGCCTACTTTCGCTTTAGTGTAATGGATGTGTTCGGCTGAGCATTTAATCAATGCTGTAATCTAAAAACTTATATTCAGTTCTTGGGAATGAGTTTCAGCCATATCTACTATTGGAGATAAAGTACTTCTAAAAATTACAATAGGGACCTTCCATTTTTTCTTTAGGGCTCTTATTTAGGCATTCAAAAGATACTTCTTTGTTCTTTTCTTTGTACTAGACTTCCTACTTTTGTCAGAAACTGCAGCACACTTCAGTTGTTTTTAATTATCATTATTAACCATAACAGTAACTATGTGCTACAAACACTTCAATCCTTAAAAACCTTGTCCTCAATTTGTATTCCATTCAGGGCTTCTTATAATTGGTAGGGACCAGTGCAAAGCAGAAATGCAAGTCTCTGATCAAAAACTAAAAAAAGTTTTTTTATGTCTTCCATGATCTCTCTCACCTGTCAATGGAACTTTTAATTTGCTTTTAAGTATCACATTTGCTCAGGCATGGGGAAAGTCACGGTACAAGTGGAGTCCCTCATAGGTGCCTATGGTCCTGTTCCTGACAGAGTGGTGCTTCATCCCTTCTTGTGCCAGCACCTGGGTCCCCTCTTGGGGCACAGGAGGGCAATAGTCACTGGGCAGAGGTGGGGGAGAAGGTGGCCAAGACCAGTCCCATGAAGGCAGAGAGAGGCAGGGGAAAGTAGGACTGTGTGTGAATGGAAGCTCCAAGTCCTTAGCACGTGCTCCATTACCCTATGGGACTTCACTCATAAATTCTAAGATAAAATTTATTAAGAGTTTCAAGATAGTGATTACAGAGCATTAGACTCTAAGCAAGGGTCCTTTGTGACTGCACATGGAGTTAGTACTGACCGTATTCTAATTTTTAATACCACGACAAATGATAATCCAAGTTAACTATGCTTTCACTGGAAACCATGGATTACCATTTTGCTGTTTTTTCCTCACAAGTAAGATATCCATGTACTCATTAAATACATGAGCAACCTAGTCCCATATTCCCATTTTCAAGGCCTGTTTCCTGGGATCATTCATAGTCTAATCATTATCTCAATGAGAGTCCCAGGAGAAAAAACAGACCATTCGTTCAAAAGTGATGATTAAATAAATTCAAGGAAAAGACTATTTACAAAGTTGTTGTCCTTGTTAAGGACCCTGGGATCATTTGGACTGGAAAACAGTACCGCTTTCAAATCTGAAGTGTCAAAGGCAGGGAGCTGTTTTCAGAGAGAAAATTCTAGTTGTGAAATAATGAGACAGAAGCTTCAGCTTTTAATAGAGCAACTCATCTGCTGCCAACCACACCATGAAGGAGGAAGTTGGTGGGAAAATTATTTCTACCTCTCCTTCCTTCACTCTTTAATCTCCTCCTGGTGCCACCCCTTTGCCAAACAAAGTAGTCCAAATGTCAGAGCTTACAAAGATGACACTTCTGAGGCACAGAACAGTACATGGGTTGTAAATTAGAAATAATAGAGCAAACAGAAGATACAGGGCAAGTCAATTTTCATGCATGTGCCTACTGCTGTACACCTAGCAGTGCCCTACACAACCACCAACAAAATAATAATAATAATAATAATAATAAGTAATAACAGTGTAATTACATGGATTAAGTGTGCTGATTTTTCAGATTTATATAGTCAGGTCAACTGATCCTCAATATTTTCACACTCTGAAAATTAGAGTTTAAGAAACGCTAACTGGCCCATAATCTCACATGTGTCATCACAGGGTTGATCTAAAGGGTGAACAAGCTTTGGAATCATCTGTCAGGGAAAGTTTTTTGTTATTTCTTTCTTATAAAAATAATAACAACAACAATAATGATGATGATGATAATAGGCAAGTTAGGCACCAAATTGAAGTAATTCACAGAAAAAAAAATTTTTTTTTTTTTGGTCTTTTTGCTATTTCTTTGGGCCGCTCCAGCGGCATATGGAGATTCCCAGGCTAGTGGTCAAATCGGAGCTATAGCCCCTGGCCTACACCAGAGCCACAGCAACACAGGATCCGAGCCATGTCTGCAACCTACACCACAGCTCAGGGCAATGTCTGATCGTTATTAACCCACTGAGCAAGGGCAGGGACCGAACCCGCAACCTCATGGTTCCTAGTCGGATTCGTTAACCACTGAGCCACTATGGGAACTCCAATTCACAGAAAATTTTATGGCAGCAATTTGAAATGTTATTATCAGAGACAAAGTCTACAGACTTTCATGTCATGTCAGGTTATTTTGATAATTATTTGAAATAGAATAAAGATAAAATATAAGAGATTTGGAGGATAAAGTACCTTAGCAAAAATATTTTACATAATACTAATTTTGACTACTGAGTAGAACAATTTATCATACTCAAACACAATCTCAAGAATGATTGCATAATTTTAATAAGATGAATGTACATCAATTAATTAGTATTTATTCAATATTCACTGAGTGCCCAAAACTATTCTGGTCTGTCTTGAAATACAGGGAAACTGTTATATACTTCTGCTTAAAAGCTGACGTACTGACTTTCAAATTATTTAGGAACACAATTAACTATCAGTCAGAATTCCTGTTTGAAAATAACATAATCCACCTCAATTAGTTCAAATGGAAAAGCAATTTATTTTAAAAGAATCTCAGAAAATCTCAGGAAGCATGGAAGGGCAAAGCATTAGGTTTAGAGGCTATCCATCTAAAGAAATACCAAAACCACTGCTGAAACTGGACCATGGATGTCAAAATCCCAGCAACTCCACCTCCAATATCACTTGAAAAAAACAGATTCTTAATGTATGTACTTTATTACATTGCTCTCTTCTGAATCAAAGTCACACACTGCACCTCTCTTTGGTGGGCCAGATTTTTGTTTTTGTTTTTCTAGCTACAAGTAATGACTAAGAAATTGATGGTATAACTTCTCTCTTAAAGGGTGGGAACAGTACACAAATAAAATTATGGCAAATATCCCAAATATTGGAAGGTCATTAAAAAGCATATTTGCATGATGAAATAATGGGCTAGACTGATTTCCCACCATAAGAAAACCAAAAAAACAGGATATTATGTGTGAAATAATTACTTTAAACATTAAATAATACATTTCTAAATAACCTATATGTCAAGGAGGATACCACAAGGAAAACTGTAAAATATTATGAGCTAAATAAACATTAAAGAATAGACCAAAATTTATGTCTATAATTAGAACAGTTCTTACAGGGAAATTTATGTTTTAAATGTTTATATTAAATATGAAGAAAGTCTAAAATCAATGATTGAGGCTTCTATGACTTAAAACGCTAGAAAAACAAGAACAAAGTAAAACCAAACTAGATAGAAAAAATAGAAAAAATTACTAAGATAGGAAATGGATAAATACAGAGAAAAATCATTAACACCCAAAGCAGTTTTTCTAAAAAGATCAACAAAATTATAAAAACACTCTAGATGGATCAATCAATGAATAAGAAAGAAGACAAAATCTGCCCATGACAGGAATTAAAGAAAAGCCATCACTGCAAATGTGACATACACTAAAAACATTAAATATATATTACGATTAAATTTATTTAAAAAATTGACATCTTAAATGAATTGGAAAAAATCCTTGAAATGTATACATTTAAAACTTGATACCAGAAGACTTAAATTTAATATCCCTATAGTCATTGAGGGTACTTAATTTGTAATTTAGAACCTTTCCACAAAGAAGATCTAGGCCCAGAAGGCATCATTGGTCAAGTCCATCAGAAACTCAAGGAAGAAAAAAATAGCAATCCTTCATTAATTCTTTTAGAAAAACAATAAACAAGGAACATATCCAAACTCATTTTATGACACTAAACTATGACACTAAAACCAGACCAAGATGTTTCAGTAAGAAAAACTGATATCCAGCAATAATCTAAAGACACACACACAAAAAATGCTTAACAAAAGATTCAGCAAGTAGAACCCAGCAATATAAAAGGGGGAATAAATACATTGGGACCATGTGAGTTTTAGCACTAAAATAGTGGTTTATCAATTAAAAAAAGTATCAATGCAATTCACCACATTAACAGAATAAAGGAGAAAAGACATATGATCATCTTAATAAAACACATGATCATCTTAATACATGTTGAAAGCATTTAATAAAATGCAATATCCATTCGTAATAAAAATTCTCATAAAACTAGAGCCAGAGAGAAATTCTTCAACCTGTTCAGGGCATGTATCAAAACATGTAACTTCATGCTGCTGCATGAATGTTTTTGCCCTATGATTAGAAATAAAACAAGATGCCCACTCACTAGCTCTATTTAACATTTTACAGGAAGTGACAGCCAAGGGGGGTTTGGAGGGAAAGAGGATGAATAGGTGGAATATTACATACTATAATAGATGCCTACCATTATATATTCATCCAAACTGTAGGAATTACAATGCATATCAATTGCAAAAAATATACCACACTTATGCAAGACGTTAATAATAGGGAAAAGTATGTGGGTGTTGGAAATTAGGGTGCACATGGGAACTCTCGGCTCGTTTTCTTGGTATACTCAAAACTGCTTTAAAAAATAAAATGTACTAATATATGTAAATAAATACATATAAATATATGTGTAAGAACACAAATACATATAAATGTAAAAATGGTGAATCTAGAAGAGTAGATGATGTCACTTTACATTAGTCCACTTTTCAAAATTAGACATTGTATGAAATATAAGGACTATATGAAGCCTACAAAATAATATTTAAGATCCTATGAAATAAAATTGAAATAAATTTAAAAGGCATCTATTATCTTGGAAAAATCTAATCCTGTCATATTCCCTGCTTAAAACCATCTCCAGCTTCCCACTGTTCCTAGGATAAAGATGAAAAAGCTTAACATGGTGTGTGAGGCCCAGGACGGTCTTAGCACCTGCTTCTTCTTTCTCACCACCAGCCACTGGCTGGATTCCCATCACCATCATCCCTGTCTTTGGACTCAATAACACTTAACTATAACACGGGAGGAAACAACTCCTCCAAAGTTTTCTCTCCTCTGGGCCTTTGCACCTGCTGCTGGCTAAGAAGGACTGAGAAAAGGATCTTCACGCTGTCTCTTTTCTACTGTTCCCCTGTATCTCCATTTGGAAATTTTCTCTGTCCCCTGAGCTGGGGAACATGTTTCCTTAGGATCCAATGCTTAGTCCCACACAGCACTTAGTACATGGTATTGCAATCGTCTGCACACTTGTCCATGTTCTCCAATGTTCTGTAAACCTGAAAGCAGGACCTGTCTTCATTCCTCAGCCTCCAGTTCTGGGTCAGGCACATACTAATTATATTTTCAATAAGTGGGATATAAAAATGTGAAATTAAAAAGTCGTCCTAAGTGAACCAGAAGATCACAGGCTATCACATGGATTGAACAATCTCAACCCAACAAATACCTTTTTCTCTGATTTCTCTGGTTCCGGGCATCTGCTGACCTCAGGCGTCAGAAAAGTTCCCACGAACTCTCCGAACGTTACGTGCCTGTTCAGGCTAAGGTCACGCAGCGTGGACTCATTTCCCAGCGTGCCTCGGGTTGTGGGCCTGGAACTCACAGGCGAGTCTCGGCGCTGCCTGTGAATTTAGCCATAGCGAAGGCAGAGAGCGAGCTGTTGCTGAGAGGGCCACATATCAGTGGCCAGGTGTTCACGAGGCCGTGTCATATTATCCTGGACTGCGAAGGCTCAGGAACCCTTCGTTCGTCTGTTCGAAGCAGCCATTCGAGTGAAGTTGGAGCAGAACCTGAGCTGCGAGGTCTGGAGCTGACCAGTGAGAGCTGAGGGGCCACTCGATCCCATCAGCAGCAGGATGCATTTCTTCACTGCTGTGGTGAGTTTTAGCTTCTGGGGACTGAAATGGTCCACCGCTACACTGTCCAAAGTGCCGGCCAGGCTGGTCCACAGCTTGACTCTGCAGGTGGGGAACCCCTGCCTGGTGGAGGGATTTATTAAGGGTGAGGGCCCCTGGCTTCATTAAGGCGTCCATATTCATCAGTAATAGCATTGTATTAAGGCCAAAACTAACCCGAGGAAGGGCAGAAACGTTAACCAGTGCTCTTAGCATGGACTATTCAGGAAGGACTACCCAGTTATCTGTGTTTAATGGTGACTAAGAAACCATCCTGACCTGAAGAGTTGGACACAATCCTTTATGTTAAAATGGAAATTATTGTATGAATTGCAGGTAAATAACTAATTATATAGGTAAAATTTATACAGATTAGAAATAAAAGTTTTCATTCCAGATGACATTACTCCCTGTGTAGAAAAATCTCAATATATGTAGCAAACTAATTAGATCTAATAAGAGAATATATCAGGTGCACAAAATTCAAGGTAATGTAGAGAACTTAATTGTTTTCCTATATTTAAGCAATGTACAGCTGAAGTTTGAAATTAAACATCATTAGCAATAACACAAACATATTACTTTTTGAAAAAAATATCTAGAAAAAATGTGTAATGTTTATACACTAAAACCTACAAATCATTGCTAAGAAAAATTAAGTTTTCATTCTAAATTTATCTATATATTGAATCTTAAACCCAATCAGATTTTCAGAAGCCTGTGTTTTCTACAAGTGGACAAACTGAAACTGTAATATATATGGAAATTCAAGGAACATAGAATGGCCAAAACAATTCTGAAAGTAAAAATGTAGAAAGACACTACGTGATTTTAAGATTTACTGTAGTGCTAGAGTAATTAAAAGAGTGTGATATTTGTGTAATAATATGCAAATTTATAACTGGAACAGAATTGTCCAGAATTATACCCATAGGTTTGTGACCAAATGATTTTCAGCAGAGGTTCAGAATAATTCAACAGAGAAAGAATAGTGTTTTCAATAAATGCAACAATTAATAATCTCAAGAATGAACTGTGTATCACATTATATAAAGTTAAACATGAAATTTATCATAGAACTAAAACTACAAAAAATTTCTAGATGAAAATATAGGAGATTAAATTTGTAAACTTGAGTTATAAGATTTCTTAAAAGGAACCAAAAAGTATGAATGATTTAAAAATTGGTTAAAATCGAACTTAAAATTTAAAACTTCTGTTTTTAGAAGAGATTGTTAAAAAGTGAGAAGTCTCTTCCCAGTCTGGGAAAAAATAAATTACATATAATATTCAGAGTATTGTTTATATACACACACGCATATAATATATGTATATATGTATATTATATAAATATATAATATACATGTATATGAGTATTGTGGTACTGTAAGATTACATACGAATATGTATATATGTCTCATTTGAAGACTCAATAACACAAAATGATCCAGTGAAGTTTGACAAAATGATAAATATTTTAAACAGGCACTTCAACAAAGAAGATACGCAGTTGAAAATTAAGTACATACAATGTTGTCAACCTCATTATTCATTAGGGAAATGTAAATTAAAACCACAATGGTAAGTTGATATGTCCACTAGAAGGGCTAAAATTTAGATACGCTAGCCAGGGTACAGAATAAGTCAAATTCATTAAAATATACAGCTAAAACAGATTATTTTATGAATTGCAGATAATATCTTGTTAAATCTGACTTAAACTTTCAAAGAAAGCAACATAATGCATCTCAAAAATAGTATGAGAATATAGGGAAACAGAGGAGGGCAAATCTAGTCAAGAAAGACTTCTCAGAGATGATGCTTGAGCAAGAAGTTAAGGATGACTAAGAGCTACCTAGCCAGGTAAAGAAGTAGATGAGAGAGAGAGAGAATAATAGAAGCTAATTCATAAAGATCCTTGAATTATAAGCTGAAATTTTACGTTGTCATGTATGTGATGGTCAATAACCAAATGATTTTAAATAGGAGACTGATTTAATTAGGCTTTATTTGTGAATAAATTCTGGTTGCAATATGGAAGTCAAAATGAAATATGGGGAAACTATGTGAAAAATGTATATGTAAGGGGAAGATGAAGAGGACCTAAAACAAGACATTGGCTCTTACATGGGGGAAGACAGATGGAAGGTTGTATGATTCTGCCACTAATGAGACAAAGAGTCAGAACATGAGTATGATCTCCAGATTAGATGATACCTTGATAATGGGGATGTTTCAAAGGTTGAGGAATATAGTGCTACAGTCATACTTGCATTAGGAAGTTAGAAAATCTAAGACATGGTGTTAAATATGCCAAATCCAAGCTGCGATATAATGAAGCATAGGCTGACACAGTTCCTTTATTCCTTCCCTACAAAATTACATTTTTTTTGTACTTTATGCCTCTTTAAAACCAATTTTGTCTTAGAAAGCTTTTTTTTAATTGAGTTACTTTCTCCTCCCATCCT
Source organism: Phacochoerus africanus (assembly GCF_016906955.1). Taxonomy (NCBI): domain Eukaryota; kingdom Metazoa; phylum Chordata; class Mammalia; order Artiodactyla; family Suidae; genus Phacochoerus; species Phacochoerus africanus. Next base: position 35,570,045 of record NC_062547.1, on the reverse strand, counting down.
TACTCTTGACCTCCTTTTTCCTTCTTCTGTAATATTTATTTTAATATGTATAGTGACTGTGTATAATCATACACACAAGCATCAAATGACCTTTAGGAGCATGTGTAATTTGCAGGTCCTCACTTCTTTATTTAGACTGCGCATTTTCTGAGGTGACTAGCTTTAACTTGCTCCTTAATATGGTGACACTTGAAAATCCCAAAAAAATAGCTCATACTCTAGTGTATTAGAAGGCCCAATTAGCTTCTCCATATTTAGACTGGATAATCATATTTTGTTGTCAGTGCTACTGTGCTGTTTTGTTGTTTATCCATTACAAAGACTCTCTTATTTTGTTTAAGACTGGGTCCTTTTAAAGCTAATTTAACTTCTGTCAGCTATCAGGCAAAGGAAGAGACAAAAGATAGTATTTAACTGCACCACTTTTGGTATTGATTTTGAGCTAAAAGGTGCACATAAAATTGTTAAAACTCTTCTTAGGCTTCTTGAAATAAGTAAAAAAAAATCTTTTCCATGTGGTGAAAATATTTTACAGAAGAATCACTTCACTTTCTAGTAAACAATTCAAACTATATATTGTGACAGTTATCAATGGATAAAAATTAATTAGTAGTTAAGAAAAATGAATAAATTGTATGAATGGACACCTGGTATGTATGTGTTGTTCTATCTAAGCTTAGTAATAGCACAAGATAAAGATGTTTTCACATTTGTTAGAATATGTTCTAGTTGAGTATGTTAAGTTATAAAGCAAATAAAACGTTAGGAACTTACAATATTTTTAATTATTTTAAAAATTATTGCAAATTTGTCAAAACTATTTGAGCCTAATATGCTCTCCAGATTGTAGAAGTTCATGGACTACTGGAAATTGTAGATTTCACTGCTCTTGGAAAAGAAAAATATTCATTTAGAGCAAAACACACATATGCATACCCCCACCCCCTGAGATACCATTTCACATCTAATAGAATGGCTAGAATGAAAAAGATTAAAAACACAAAATGTTTATACAAATGTGGAATTTAATTTGCTGGTGGGGAAGGTAAAATATTGAAACTAGTTCAGTAAACTTTCAGAATCATTTAGCAGTTTCCTACAAAATTAAGCATGAATTAACTCCATGGTCCAGTAATTCTGTTCCTAGCTATTTCCCAAAGAAAAATGAAAGTTATTTCCACAAAGGCACTTGTACAAAAATGTTATAAAAGTGTTGTATATAATAACAAAGTAAAATAAGAATAAAAACAATCCAAATGCCAATCCATAAAAAATAGATAAAACAATTATGATGTATTCATTCAATGAAGTAGTACCCAGCAATAAAAAAGGAATATAGTAGACATACATGCAGTAGTGAAGACATTAGTGAAAGAAGCTAGACACACACACACAAACACACATACAATCAAGACAGTGTGAAATGAAAATTCCATATAAGTATATGAAAGGGGAAAGTTGAATTTTCTGGAGTGAGGGAAATGTTTTATATTTTATTTGGGATGGTGATCACATTTGTAAAACCTCATCTTAACAACTGTGCATTGTATTATACATATAAAATTTGCCTCTCTCTCCCGTTTTCTTTTTTTTTCTTTTTTTCTTTCTTTCTTTCTTTCTTTCTTTCTTTCTTTCTTTCTTTCTTTCTTTCTTTCTTTCTTTCTTTCTTTCTTTTTTTTTTTTTAGGGCTGCACCTGCGGCATCTGGAAGTTCTCAAGTTGAATTGGAGTCACAACTGCTGCCCTACTCCACAGCCACAGCAACACGGGATCTGAGCTGCATCTGTAACCTACACAACAGCTCATGGCGATGCCATATCCTTAACCCACTGAGCTAGGCCGAGGATCGAACCTGCAGTCCTCATGGATCCTCTTCGTGTTCGTTAACTGCTGAGCCAAGAAGGGAACTCTGCCTCTACATTTTTTAAGAAAGAAAAAAAGTACTGAGTAAACCAGACATATTGGCTTATCTTTGTCATTTGAGGTACTAAAAGTACCTCATTCCAAAATAGATGATGATTCCACTTGGAGACAGAATCCATTGCTCTGAGTTAATTTCCGCCTATGCTGGAAGCTTTTAGAGCATCAAAACCAGGTCTCTAGGTGTCAGTGGCCTTAGTTCAAGGCTCTTGGGGAAGAATTGAAAGAGTTGAACTGGTAGCAGAGGAGGGAAGTTACTGGAGATGTTGGCCAAGAAAGAGCTAGAGGATGAAGATGAGATGAGTGGTAAGGCATTTTCTCTTGTTTCAAAATTATGAAGTTTGGATCCAAGTGATATTATGTGAATCATCTGATTTTCTTGTTTTAAAATTTATATATGCAGTATGCAACGTAGAAGCAATCGGTATTGTAGGAAGAATGTGGAATAAATATAAAAAGTAGACTTCCTAAGTGTATTGCTTAGTAGTGTTTGAACTTTGGGCAAGGAATCTGCTCTTTCTGCTTCTTTTATTTTATTTTCAAAATAGATTGCTTGAACTAGAAGGCTTCAAAGTTCTTACAACTCTCAAATTTTTTGTAAAATAAAATAGTAGAAGGAACACATGAACCGTAATTATAGACTCACATCATAAAAACTATTAGGAAGAATAAAGACAGAATCAACTGTCTAATGACAAAAATCCTATGGCAATACTTGGATATATTTATTTGACAGAGTGGGCTTATATAAAATCAATCTGTACTTATGGAAAGATAACAAATTGGACATGGAGGCATTCATAATACATGATAATTATTTTTATGGCTGGCTGAGATAATCCCTTATCTATAATTGATTAGATAGGTGACAGACTGATACATGAGGTATTCCTAATGCATATACTCTTCCACACTTCATTGATTTTCCTGACTCCAGATTTTTATCCGTAAACAAGGGTCTACAGTGAGCCAGAAAAGGCTTTATTTATTGTTTTCTTTGTAGAGTTTTCAAAGAAAGGGGGCAGATCTGAGTTGAAAGAGTAAAGTATAGTCATTTATATATCAATTTAAATGAGAATAAGAGAGCAACATGAGAAATTTTAGAAGAAAAGTGGAGAATGTGTTTTTCCACTGAGATTTTTCTAAAGGATGTTGTAACTTAAGACAGTAAAGGAAGCCCAGACCCATTCCAAAGGAAGCAGCACACAGTATTCTTCAAAATTATCTAGCCAGCAGCCTGGACCTTCCCTGATTTCAACTCTTGCTATTCATTTGAGGTCAGTTATTCTCTGGGTACTGTGAAAGGGTTCAACACTAAAAATCCCTTCTCCTTATGAAACCAAGAAGAAAAATAATCAACTTTTTTTTTTAAATAATACAGAAACATTCATGTTAAATTTTGTGCTTAGTTTTTGTTGTATGTTATAATTAGATGCATTAGAAAACTGCAAAGTGGGGAGTTCCTGTTGTGGCACAGCAGAAACGAATCTGGCTAGTATCTGTGAGGATGTGGGTGAATCCCTGGCCTTCTGCAGTGGGTTAAGGATCCAACGTTGGCCATGAGCTGTGGTGTAGGTCACAGATGCAGCTTGGATCCCAAGTTGCTGTGGCTGTGGCATTGGCTGGCAGCTATAGTTCCAGTTGGATCCTTAGCCTGGGAATGTCCAAATGCTGTAGGTGTGGCCCTGAAAAGCAAAAAATAAAAAATAAAATAAAATAAAATAAAATAAAGAAAACTGAGAAGTACGAAAAAAACAGTAATACTAACTGGAAGATTTGACTTGGGTAGCTTAATGGATAAATGTGCCTTTTTATCCATATGTGGCTTTCAGTTAAATATAAGAAAGTAGATTTTTACTCAAAGTATTCCAAAGACGGGGTAAACTACTTCAAAAAATAACAGACATCAAAGCATGAACTGGGTGATCACATCCTTATGAAGTTGTACAGGGGACTCAGCTTAGGTTGTTGTTTAAAATAAGCTAGAGAGAAATAAATTGACTTTTAAATGGTACAGAGGTAAGTTAATATGCATTGACAAATGAGAAACATTTTTTAAAAAGAGAAAAGCATGGATGCACAAGGCCTTTCAGTTCCAGAATGATATTTCAAGAAAGGTCTGTGACATAATTTTATATATACTAATTTAAATATATAATTTATATGTACATACACATCTGTGACATATAATTTCATATATATAATTATATATATTATATGCAGATATGTAGATGCATATAATATATAAAAATTCATAGGTCATGAACTTAATGTAATGAATGAATATGGTTATGAAGAAGCCATACTCACCTTATATCATTAATATATAGTGAATTTATCTTTTCTGTATGTAATAATTTTCTTTATATTTGAAAGGGTTTTTTTCTCAGACTTCATAGTCATTTAAGGAAAATTGTATTTTTTAATGATTTGGGGGAATTTAAATCAATCAGTGTCTCTGAAACTATTTCCCCTTAGAATCAATAAGTACTCAATTTTAATGATATTCAAAGAAAAATTGGGGCAACAAGGTTAGGTAAAGTTCAGATCACATATTATCAAGCAAATGGCAGGAAAACATGAAATAAGGTAGTAGAATGAAATGATCATTGTTTCTAGAATAAATGGCATAAAACTAGTTATGTTTAAATCTGGCTTTTCACTATCTACTTGCATGACCCCAGACAAATGCCTTCATCCATCAGAGCATCCATTTTAATGTCTAATTAGGATTATAACAACTAGAGCTGTTCTGAAGTTTATAGCAAATTTTTGAGAAAAGCTCCACATGATCAAATTACAAACAAATATTAGCTACTTAAATTAATAGTGATATTAACTTAAATCTATCAATAGCATGAAAATTTTAGAGTGCTGGTGATTCTGAAAGAATCTGAAGAATGAAATATACTCACATTCTTTTTCTTTCATTCAGAATTTAGAGGGAATTGTGTTTAAATCATCTGTGCCACTGCTTATTCTAGTCATGTTTGTTTATTTGAATCTACTATCTTTGTCCTTGGAGTATTTAATTAGCTAACTTAATTACTGGTGAAACAGTGGGAAAAAATCAGCTATCTGAACCATGTAAATGGAGGAAGAGTTGTTTGGAAAATCTCAACTACTCCACGTGAATGGAGTAGTGAATAGTGTACCAATAAAATAGCGCTGGACTCTGTCTCACTACTACCCCTTCCCCCCCAAAATAGGAGGTTTTTTTTGTTTTACTTTGTTCGGTTCTATTCCTTTTATTCCTCTTTTGAGCTCATACTATTGTTTTGGACATGAGCATAAGACAAAAGACAATTATAAATGTTTCAAATGATAATAAACTGAGAATTTTTCCATCAATAAACATAAACTTCCTATTTTCCTTAATGGCAGGTTATTCATCCAGAATCAATAAGTCTTTCAAGTTAGAATTTTTTTTTCTTTTTTTCTTTTCTATATATGTGAATAACTGTACTTCTGAAAGATATTAGTGCTTATTAGAAAATATTGCTGTGGCTGTGGCATAAGCAGCTACAGCTCCAATTCGACCCCTAGCCTGGGAACCTCCATATGCTGCAGGTGCGGACATAAAAAGCAAACAAAACAAAAGAAAAAAAAGAAAATAACAGAATAATCTCTTGTAAATCTCAAAAATTGTGATGCTGGCAATTTAAGAATCCATATTTGTAGCCCATTGTTGACCTCTTCTAGAAGATGGAAGTTTCGCCTCACTGGGAGCTATTGCTAGGCTAACATCAGCAACAAATCAGTATATCTTTCTATGTCAGCTATGTAGGAAATTTCTAAATCATTGGCAAAATAATATGCAGTAATCTACTGACTGAAATATCAGACTTGAAGCAGATAGACATAGTTAAAATATTTCTAAATAAAATAAAAATGGAGAGATTGTGTTTCTCAAAGAAAGCTCATAAAGTCATCTATTCATCTCAGCACAATCAATTTAACAACTTTAATTTAGGCCTAAAGATTATTGCCTGTGTATATTGCTTGGTTATTTATGATGCAATTAGGTTTATCTTTCAATATATATAGCAATAAATGTCTCTCAAGGTTTGCTTATTCTTTTATCTGACACAGATTTGTCAAGCTTAGAGGTTTTAGTATGGAGTGATTTATTTGTTTTAATATTTTTAATGACTGATATGGTCCAGATGTTTATAGTTCTGCAGTTTTAAATGTTTCACAAAGGAAATAATATGGGAGTAGCTATGAAAGGATATAATGCTGAGTTGCAATTTAAAACTATGGAAAAATTTGCTTTTGATCTACAAATGGTAAAGACACTTATCACCTGATAATATGTTCACATTTAATTCAATAGAACTTAAGATCCATTAATTATTTGTATGTCTTCATCTGATATTATCACTTTCCATTCTCATTTATTTTTCCTATCAGAGGTTAATGTAAGTTTTGATTATAGTCTTATTATATGTAGACTAAATGTTATATGTAGGAGAATTATTCATTCATCCATTTAACAAATATATACTGTGTACCTTCTATGCACCAGGCATAGAAATTATGTACTGACTATTTTATACTTTTTCAAACTTCTTTAAGCTATTCTAGAACACTTGAATTTCCAAATAAATGTTATAATTTATCAATTTCTGCACACACACACACACACACACACATGAAAAACCTATCAGGATTTTGACTGAGGTTGAGTGAAGTCTATAATTAACTTGAGGAAAATTTTCGTCTTGAAAATACTGAATCTTTAAGTTCATGTGTCTTATATGTGTTTTTCATTTTACAGTTATAAAAATATACTAAACATGCGAAACTTGTTCAAAAGCTTTTGTTTTTTTATCCCTTATGATTTATTACAAAATATCACACTGTCTACAAATAGAAGTACTTTTATTCTTTCCATTTTAATATGTATGGCTTTTATTTTTCTTGCTTCGTTGCATCAGCTACAACATTCAGTACAATGTTGAACAGAATTGGTGAAATGTTTTTGCCTTGTTCTAGATTTAGATGACAAACATTGTCTTTCACAATGAGGCATAATCCTATCTGCAAGTTTTCCTTGGGTGCCTTTTTCATATTGAGAAAGTTTTCTTCTGTTTGTAATTTGCTCTTTTTTAAATTATTATCCCGAGAAGTGGACCTAAAAGAGGAGAAACAGGAAGAAGTGAGTTAGATATTGTGGAACTGAAGCGTATTTTTTATGGTTGCATTTATTGTAGTTTCTAAGCACTCTCAGTTTGACTGAACTTATGTTTTAAGCTAGGATTCCCCTATTTAAATTCTTTCACTCATATCTCACCACTGAAGGAAAAGTCAATTCACTTAGTGTGGTACTTATTTCTCTTAATAGAATGAGCTCTGCTTCCAGCTTCCTGTTCTTAATCTTCCCTTATCCTGCATGACCTTCTATACTCTTGACAGTTGAAGGATGTGTGTTTCCTAAAACATACAGTAGCAGGCACCTCTGTTTATAACTGCTGTTCCTTTTGTCTGGAATATTTTTTCAGTTTGTACCATGTGGGGGAATGTCCACACACTTTTTTGAATCATCTCTATGAACCAGTCTCAAATCTGTCACACTTCTTTATAAACTTTAGTCTCAGAAAACAGTGTACAAATACTATTTGTTCTGTTGCTTGACCATCCTCTCCCCACCCCCAACACACACTGGGCCATGAGCTTATTAAAGGCATGGATTTTCTGGGTGCTGTGTTTGTATACCAAAGCCTTAACTTTGGTAAGTTAAGCTGTGTAACAGGTGACATATGCTAACAGTTTTGAATGAGTTCTTGAAGGAAGCAGCTTATCTAGATTGACCAAGGCTAGGCTCAAGCATCTTGACAGAGAGTCAATTTGAGTTGAGTTATCCTGGTATTTATATATAAAAAATGCCTGAATAATTTCTTAACTTTGGAATTTATGAACATATTTACTATAAATATATGACTATTAATTTTGGAACAAGAATGAAATGTTTTGCAACACATTACTAAGATAGTGTTAATTAACACAATTATTTACACAGGGATTTGGAAACAAGTTCCATCACTTTCTCTTCAATGATCTAACTAGGTTCAATAAATAATTTCAATAGTTTTGAATTCACCTATAAAACTTTTCAGCTATATGAATTTCAAGAATAATTCAATCCTTATTCAGACCTAGAGGATATAGTCATTGATATTCTTAGGCATCAACAGGAAGTTGACTTTATCCTATTTCCTACTTTCTCTCTGATAGCTCTCTGAAGAAAACATTCTCTACTCTGACTTAAGTCAGAATAATCTAGTGGCAAACTATGCAGGATAATTTTTTTAGGAATATGCTTATGAAAAGAAATGAAAACTGAGAGCTATCTGCTTTTGTTTCAGGGTGTCAAACAGGGGGTAAAATATAATAGCTGCCTATACAAAACTGACAAATAAAAGGGTGAAAGGAGACTGGAGTATGACTTTGATGGATGTGTCATGTGGGAGGAGTGAGTTTTCTGACATGCAAGAAATGAAGTCTCTGCTTTGTTGAGAGATGTACTCTGTAAGAACTTGCTTACATTTCAGCTCAAGTCCCATCTGAGCTTGAAATTTTGCTCTCTTTGGGGCCAGTCTCTTCTGCCCAGCTGTTGAGTTACGGGTATATCTCTTGATCTTGACATATATATGTGGCACATTTCTTATAGATATGATTTGTATATTTTAAAATTTCATGGAGTCTCTAATCAAATTCTGCTGTAGCTAACAGAGGTTTTTTTTTGTCATTTTCCTTTTTTTCAAAAAAGACCACTTTGTTCTTAAATACTGCCACTTTATTTTTATTTATCTTTTAAAAATTTAATTAATTAATTAATTATTATGGCCACACCCCTGGCATATGGAATTTCCCAGGATTGAATCCAGCCCACAGCTGTGACCTACACCACTGCTGTGACAACACCAGCTTCTTTAACCCACTGTGCTAGGCCAGAATTTGAACTAATGCCTCTGCAGTGACCCAAGTCATTGTAGATGGATTCTTAACCCACTGTGCCACACTAGGAACTCTACTGCCACTTTATTTTAATGAGAGTCAAGGATTGGTTGTCTAGGAAGCCCATGTCAGGATATCATAAGTATCAATTTTATTGATAGCTTCAAATATTTGTCTGACACTAAGGTACCCATAAGCACTTTCAGAGTCACACGGAAATCTCTTTTTGAATATCATTGACCCCCATGACACAAATTATACTTTACTTATTTTGTTTTCATATACTCAGTTTTCCTCTTTAAATTTCAACCTAGGGACATTCGCTCCACTGTAATAAAATGAGGCTATATGCAGAAATGCCTGAACAAGGTTTTGTGTTTTTCCCCCCTTTTTATTGCCTTGTTATTTTCTTAAATAATTAAGATTATAAAGACTACATGAGAGATATTGCAAGACAGAAAACTCCATTTTAAATTTGTGATACAAGGAGTTCCCGTCGTGGCACAGTGGAAACGAATCCGACTAGGTTGCGGGTTCGATCCCTGGCCTCGGCCTCACTTAGTGGGTTGGAGATCTGGCATTGCTGTGAACTGTGGTGTAGGTCGAAGAGGTGGCTCAGATCCCATGTTGCTGTTGCTGTGGCTGTGGTGGAGGCTGGCAGCTGTAGCTCCCGTTAGACCCCTAGCCTGGGAACTTCCATATGCCACAGGTGCAGCCCTAAAAAGACAAAAGACAGAAAAAAAATTGTGATACAAGATTATAAAATATAAACACTTAAAAATTGATACAAGTTTAAGTCTAGTCTTACAAAATTTTGGAAAGAAAACAATATAAAACAGAAAATAACATCAGTGCATAGATGACCAAAACACTAACAATTTTTTCTTCACAGATGAATCATCTCTAAATAGTCTTAAGAACAGTGCTTCTCTTGATCATCAGTAATCATTGGCCAGTAGTTCCTGCTGTGGTACAGTGGGTTAAGAATCCAACTGCAGCAGTCCAGGCAGGTCACAGCAGAGGTGCAGATTTAATCCCCAGCAGCACAGTGGGTTTAAGGATCCAGCCTAGCTGCAGGCATGGCACGGGTCACAGCTGTGGCTCAGATTCTGCCCCTGGCCCAGGAACTTCCATATGCCATAAGTGTGGCCAGTGAAAAAAAAAAATGTAGGCCAGGAAAATATCTGTACAGAAGCATAGACACTATGTGAATATTGGCAGTCTGGTAGAGGGATAGCAGTAGACTTCATTGTTTACAGACAGTCACTTGGACAATTTATCATTTGCTATGTTTCTAATGATCTGATAACAAACTCTGTTTATCCAAACCTGTTTTCAGGATTCTAACACTGAGTTATGGGTGCAGTGTATGTCATTAATAAAACAGGAAACTTGTAAAACAGTGCTGATACTGGCTCAGCATTGCCTAATATTTCAAGAAAATAGTGTTAATACTGGTTCGAAACTGGGTTTTAATACAGTCAAACTCTGGAGGGCAGTATTTCTCAAAATTTTGTCCAAGATGATCTGAAGAATTAAATAAAATGCAGTTTTCTAAGCCCCAGTGTAGAACTTCTGCACTAGAATCTCTGAGGGAACAGGGTGAAGAACAGGAAATCTGATATATGCTTTTAAGTATCTCCCCAAGAAAATTTCTTCACACTAAATGTTTTTTGAAACATTTTCAAATATATATTCTAGGTGAGTAATACAAGTTATTCTTGAATTTCTTCTTTAATTTTCATAACCCTAGATTCAGTGTCTCCAAATCCAGTGATTTGTAGCACCTCAAAGTTACTAATATCTGTTCTTACTTATCAACACCAACAACATGCTGGAACTCAGACTCTCCTTATTTCTAAGTGACAAGTCTGCACAATTTAATGTAGTAGTGACTATCCACATATAGCTATTGAGTACTTGGAAAAGTATGACCAGTAAATGATTTTAATTCTATTTCATTTAAATTAGTTTAAATATATTTAATAAATAAATACTTAATTCATATTTTGGGAAATGTTTAAGTGTGAAACATTCGGAAACATGAATTTACTTTTTCAAATGATAATTTTATGAAATCTCAATGTAAATCAAGTATTTCATATGGAAATTCAGCATCCAAATGGAGATGTGTTAGTTAAAAAAAGCAGCACATCTCAAAGATTTAGTATTCAAAAAGGAAAGTAAAATATCTCAGTAACTTAATGTTATTTACAAGCTAAAATGATAACATAGAGTTAAGTAAAATGTATATTAACTCAACTTTACCTATTGCTTTTTGTGTTTTTATTGTGGCTTTCAGGAAAAAATTTAAATTATATGCTTGATTCTCCTTATATTTCTGTTGGAGAGCACTATCCTAGTGTGAAGAAGCAGATATCATTAAGTATGAGCAGAACCACGCTAACCACTGCTAAAAGAAACATGTTTCAGAAAAGCAAAGGAAAGTCTAGGTAAGGGGTAAGAGAAAGAAGAGATGGAAGGCAACACAGGACTGGTAGGCAGAAAAGTCAAAATCCTATGAATGGGCTGATCCACATTTTAACATCACATTTTAACCTAATGAAATAAACAAATCATAGTATCAGATTTGTTTTCCTAACTATTCCTTGAGAATTTTTCCTAAGTAATCGTAGTATCAGATTTGTTTTCCTAACTATTCCTTAAGAATTTTTCCTTAGTAAATAGCTTTTGTTTCCCCCCCACACAAGACTGACACCCAGGAATAAAAATTAAGAAATCAAAGAAGTGCATAATTAAGAACGACTTTCTTTACAGAATAAGATATAGGCAATGTTCCAGTCATCCAATTTTATAATTAATGTCGTAATTGAAAATTCTGCTTAAGAAATACCATTCTCATTATTGTCCTTCATTTTTATATAAAATTAAAGATAAAATTATATAAAATTAAAGATAATAGTCATATAAAGATAACTATTATATAAAATTAAAGATAACAGTCATTTAAAGATAACAGTCTGAGGGAGGGTAAAAAGTAGAGAGGAGGACTAGTGAAATAGAAGATACTCAATATATGTTAAAATCATGAAAATTGCTTTCTTTTCTTATTTCACACCTCTCTTCCCTTTTTTACCATGCCCATCTCTTCCTTTTCTTTCCTGAGCCATCCAGTTTTAAGACCTTTAGGTAAGGGGCCAAGCAAAAAAGTAATCTCTACTCAATGGAAAAGAGTCATGGTGGACAAAAGCAGGGTTCAGAGCCCTAGGGATGAGGAAGGCATTCACATGGGAGAGAAATGGGAGTAAGGAATGGAAGTCCCAGCGAAGAAGGAGGGCATTGCAGGATGGGACACAGAACCTAAGTGAGGTAAGGCTGGAATCTAAGCCCTTGGCTGGGGGCTTGAGTTTAGAGTGAATACAGAGTTTTCTTTGTGGTGAAATGGTTTGGCAAAAGGTGTTGGTGAATGAGCAGAAAGAGAGTTCTACACAGGTGGATGGTAGTTGAAGCTAGGCTCAGCATGTCCAACCTAAAGTAGGGTGAAAAGAGGGAGTGTGGTGGCTATGGGAATATTGGTTAAACAAATAAACGTGTTAAGGGTAAAGGATGCTAGTATCAGAGAATGGAGTTACAAATATGGAGGAAAGAAGAGGAGTAAACAAGAATGATGTTTGATTAATTCTGGAATCATTAACATAAATCAGTTAATCATAAACCAATTAATTAATCATTAACAGATTACCAGTTGCATATGTAGTCTCAGATTTTGGCTTCTATATGCCATTCTCTTCTCCAAGAAATGAAGGATTATTGGAGAAGTGACTGAATCCAAGGACAGGGCAACCACACTTAAAGATTAGCCTAACACTGCTTATGACAAAAAAATAAGGAAATGTACAAGGAACAATGTTTAAAGGACAGAGAAGCCAGATGTTCTCAGATAATTTAAGCACAGAAATAAACATAACAATAATGGATTATGATTCACTGAATTATATGGGAAACCAGAAGCTCCAAAATAATAAAAATAGATATAGGAATAAATTGAAAGATTTGTGGAAACAGTATATTCATATAATTTCAAAGCAACTTGCCACAAAATACCTATTATAAAGAGCAAAAACAGTTTTTTGAGGGGAGATGAAATGCCTGACAGTTATCACCTTATCAAGTGATCAAACATCATTAGTAACAGGACAGATTGAAATTGTGTGGCCCTGATGGGCTACAATGAGAAAAACATGGTATAGCTTCTGCATTGTCTATCCAAAGATGCATAACCTGAATCTACTCCTGAGGAAACATGAGATAAAGCCAATTGAAGAACATTCTAAAATAGAATTGGTCTCTAACCTTCATTGAGGAGAGGAAAATTTCAGCCATATCCCTCTTGGTTCTTTTGTCTGATCTAAAAGTCAAATTGATGAAAGACATTAACAAAACAAACAAAAATAATTTCATATGTACATATAGACGTGGGAACCAAAATGTAACCAAAGCAGGGAGCTTTTATACCTTTTAGACAAAGAAACAATACATTATGAACACAGGACAGGGAAAACAAGTTTGGGCTTGGGGTAGTGAATTAGTACAAAAGTAACCACATTTGCTTATAGCCTCTAAATTCTCTCTCTAGTGATAAAGATGTCTCTCTACCTTATCAAGAGGGTACCTTTTACATTGAGAGTTTATTTCTTGCTTTCCGGAGGACAGAGAGGGCCAGAGTGTTCTTACCTCAGCTGTTTCTTAAGTAACTTTAATTCAGAATAATCAACATGCCAAAATAGCATATTTTGAGATGACCTGCCATGAACTGCATTACCTTCAAAAGTATCAAGATCATGAAAGTTAAGGAAAGACGATGAAACTGCTCCATCCTGAAAGTTACTAAAGAGGCAGGACAACTGAGTGCAGTGCATAATTCTGAAAGATATTTCTGGGCTCTAAAGGGCATTTTGAGAATAGTATTCACATTTGATGGGGGTCTGAGGATTACATTAGTAATGATTCAGTGTTTGTTTCCTGATTGTAGTGTAATTATGTAATTATGTAAGAAGTCTAAAATACTAAATAAAGTATTTGGAGATGTTGGGGCATCCTGATTTCAACTTACTGGCAAGCAGTTCATGAAAAAATAAGCGATTTTACTATTCTTGAAAGTTTTCTGTATATTTTAGAGTGTTTTCAAATAAAAACAAAAAACTCATGAGAATGAAAATATATTTTTTAAAAATCTGTAATCTAATAGACAAATGGCTTTAAAATATTTTCTGTCCAGCTATAATCCTTTCTAGTTGTTTTGGTTTTTCCTCAACGAATTAAATTGCCAGGGTCATAAGCTGAGAGGGGATGAGTGAGGGGTTTGGGAAGTCCGAAAAGAAAGGAATAGGAGCTAGAAAAGACTGAGAGGTTATAGTATGGCACTGGACAGCATTAAGGGCCTACTCGAAAGTAGAGTCATGAATTTAAAGTGAGATCAGAATTTCTCAGTTGTATTCATCTGCAGAGGTGCAGACTAGAATAGAAAAAGAATAACTTGCACTGTGGTTTTTCCAGGAGAGTATGGATAAATCAAAAGAAAGAAAAGATAGTTGAAGATGTTTACAAGAAAGTTGTAATGATTGACTGTGGGAACATAGTTATTGTAGCTTTAAACATGATGTATATTGTTGAAGAATGTGTTCTTTTCCTGACACAGCCTTCTTAATACAGGTGTTTCTGAAATCCTTCTCCTCCTAATTGGAGGAAAGCAAAACTCTGTGTTTTGTTAAAGATGGGGATACCATATTCTCACAGTTTACTGTGTGTGTGTCTCAATCACTAATGTCACATCATTAGTTCATAATTATCACTTGTGTATCTGTCTTCCCAACAACCGTGAGAGGTTCTAAAACATGAGAGTCTATTTGTTTAAATGCCTTTCACAGAGCCTGATATATAGTAAACTATCAGTCTTATGGGAGATAACGTTATTTTTTTGGAATAAAATCACCATCTTATGGCAAAATAAAATATTGTCACTGTAGACTGACAAGGCATCAAAATTGGCATAAGTGTAATTACTTTCTGGTCTTCGGACTCTAAACAACGTAAGATTTAGTAAAAAACAAAAACAAAATACCTGACAGAACTCAGTTTTGACATGTCGGCTTCAGTCTCTGTATATAATTTAAATGTTTGGTACTATTTAACTGCAGGTTTTTATGTCAAGGAAAAAAATTCGTACATTCATAAGAAAGGAAGTTGGTTATTTAAAGAACCTGGAGAAGTTTTCCAGAACCCAGATCTATCTAGAAGGTAACATAAGGTTAGACTTGAGTCCTAAAGCCATCAGCAACACATCTCCATCTTTCAGGGTCAGAAACTATTTTCTTTTCTTCTTTTAATTTTCTTTTCTCTCTACAGAGCTTTCACCTGCTACCCCCATCTTGAAAATGTTTTTCAATGACGGGCCTTGGCTCCTTTCTAAGTCATTGGTTTTAAATCCACTGGTTAACTGACACTATATCTGTGTCCTGGTACTAAAATGCAGAAAAGTTATCTAGTTGGCCCAGATAATCTTTTTCTCAACAAGTCTATCTGTGGATGGATTCCTTCTTTAATCATTTTTCCTTTCCTAGTTCAATCAATTGTGGTAATAAGAGAGGTCAGTGATTTTCACCTAGAGGGAACTTGTGGGCAGGTATATCAGTCAGAAAAGCGGAACCACTAAGAACATATCAAAAAGAGGATGAGCTGTAGGAATTAGATCTTACACAACTGTGGAAGAAATAAGGTCCAGAAAGGAGATGAAAGATGAAAAAAAAAAAGTCACTAATTGGCCTCCAGAAGAATTTCCAGCATTAAATCTCAGAGTATCACAGAAATGTGAACTTAGTCCTAGTAACCTGGTGAAGAACATTTATAAACTGAATGGTTTTGTGTCTTTTTTTGCTTTTAAATTCTTTTTCTTGGAGTTCCCATCCTGGCTCAGCCGTTAATGAACCTGACTAGTATCCATGAGGACGCGGGTTCTATCCCTGGCCTCACTCAGTGGGTTAAGGATCCAGCGTTGCTGTGGTGTAGGTGGCAAACCCAGCTCAGATCCCGAGTTACTATAGCTCTAGTGTAGGTCAGCGGATACAGCTCCGATTGGACCCCTAGCCTGGGAACCTCCATATGCTGTGGGTGTAGCCCTAAAAAAAAAAAAAAAAAAGACAAAAAATTCTTTATCAGTAGCATATTTCCTTAAATTTTATGTTAATGTTTTGCTACTGATAATATTTGCTAACTTTTATGATTTGGCCTGACATTTCTAACAACAAGGATGACTAACTTGACAAACTTGTTATTAAAAACAAAAAATTACTGGTACATTCCAGAAAATTAACTATTGCTCCAGTTTAGCATCAATAAAGTGATTACATTTAAGCCTAACTTCTATGATTTATGTTCACGTAACTTTCATCCCTGAAATTTCTTACAAATATAGAAAAACTGTTTATTTGTTTCAATTGTAAAGGAGGTTGATATCCTGTATTATGAGCTTAAGAATATCTGTAGATGGTTTGAGATGTCTTCTGGAGATTAATGTAATCAGCCATTGTTTGCATGATCATCACAGAGGAAAGGCCAGATATTAATTGGATTTTTTCTTTTTAAACAAGATCTTCACAAGGAGTAAAGCTTCTACAGTGTATGGGAAGGAAATGTTATGGCGAAGAAGAATTCTGCTACAAATGTTTATGTGTGGAATTAAAAAAGATTTCCAAACGGAAGAACCCAGAAAACCAAAACTAGAAGAAAAAAAGTCAACTAAATTTTATTGCCACTTGGGAATTCCCATTGTGGTTAAACAGTAATGAACCTGACTAGTATCCAGGAGGATGCAGGATTCATCACCAGCCTTGTTCAGTGGGTTAAGGATCCAGTGTTGCTGTGAGCTGTGGTGTAGGTTGCAGCCTCAGCTTTGATCTGGCATACCTGTGGCTGTGTGGTGTAGGCTGGCAGCTGTAGCTCCAATTTGACCCCTAGCCTGGGAACTTACAATGCCTTAGATGTGGCCCTAAAAAGCAAAAGCAAAAAAAAAAATTATTGCCATTGTAGAGTGTTGGACAAAAAGACTGGAGTTGAGCATCTCTCTTATAGCATAATAAGCATTGTATTTGCTTCATTTGATTAAATAGGGCATGATGAAATTGGGCTGTTATTTGGCAGTCTGTGTCAAGAAGAAATACTTTCCTTTAAATATATAGCACAAGGGAGTGAATGTTCTCAAATAAGCAGTTTTAGTTTTTGATACTACAGTATTTCCTAAAAATCTCTTCACAGGTTTGAGAAGACTGCCTTCTAATCCCATAGAACATATGTCCAGGTCAAGCTCTGTAACAGATAGTTTATTGGAAGTACTCTTCTTTGTCATTTTCAATTTGCCTTACTTGAATATGAATTGAAAGAGGAATTGTACTACAAGTACAGGCTTGTGTTCAGCACTGAATATAAACTAGAAGAAAAAGAGAGTCACATGAATGATTTCTCTATTAAGAGATACTTTTTGGATATTTGTAATCAAACCTATGATTATAGAATATTAAAGAGTCAGAAAACATTAATAAAAAGTAAAAAATAGCACTAATTAATGTTAGCAATATTTATCATACCAAAGGGTATATTAAGGCTGAAAAATGTATCTGTAAAATCTGTTGTTTCCCTTAGGTATATGCCATGTATGTACCACCTGCCAGAAACTGACATAAAAGGCAAGTACATGTTGCCAAAATAAATGACGCTTGTGTCATAATGTCTCAACCTCTAGTATATGAAATTACCTGGCAGCCATAACAAATTATCACTCAACCATTTGTGGGTGCCCTATTATAAAAGTGTCTCTATTTCAGCTAATCCAAATCACAGAAACTTTCTCAGGACGATGTCCTTCCCTTTGCTACTTCAGGTGTACCACAGTGTCTTTGTCAACTAACATCTCTCACAGTCTCACTTTTATCTCAACCCTTCTCCTGCTGATTGATGACTGCTTAGATCTATCAATAGCTGCATCGTCTAAGTGGAAGTTAATTGTTTAGTGTCAACAGTCAGGGAATTACTGGACACCATTCCTATTCCCAGATTTCTAGTAATAATTTTAATACCAAACTAAATGTACCTTCTCAACTCAACTTTTCTTTAATTAGATTCTAAAAATGTTAATTGTCACTCTAAAGCCACTGACAAAATGGGAAATATAAAATGGAGGTAGAAATAAAAACAAGTAAACATTTTTAACTGGCTGTAAACTCTCATTTTGCATTTTTGTTGTTGTTGTTGTTTTTATGGAATATCCCAGGCTAGGGGTCAAATCGGAGCTGCAGCTGCCAGCCTACACCACAGCTATAGCAAGGCAGGATCTGAGCGGAGTGTGCCTATGTGACAGCTCATGGGTTAGGGTTAGGGTTAGGTTTAGGGTTAGGGTTAACCCACTGAGCAAGGCCAGGGATCAAACCTACATCCTTATGGATACTAGTTGGGTTCATTACCTCTGAGCCACAGTGGGAACTCCCTCATTTGTCAGTTTTTAAAGAAACATATTCATTAAAGCCCCTTAGTAGAGGCACCATGCAAGTGAAGGGCCTTGACTCTTTTATTTCATTAGCTTCCCATTAAATCTACCTCTGACTGTAACTCCAGTACCGAGTAGGTGACACATAATAGGGTCATAAAAATTAGCTGCTAAATGGATGGATTAATATATTGAAATGCAGAAAAAAGCGATGTAATATTTAGTAACAGAATGACTGCTACAAGAATCCATATGGCACAAGGTGTCCCTCCTAGTCCTCACCACCTTCTAACGTACTTCAGGGAATTTTTTTCCCCCAAGATGAATATCCCGGATTACACATAGACCCAGAATGTAGGCCTTGATATTCTGGAGAACGCCGAGCCTCATAATATCATTATGACTGTCACCTGCATCTTTACCATCTCTAGCCTCAGGATTCAGCTGGATTACAGAAAAAAAAATTATTTCTATTATCATGTTAAACAACTTGGCTCCTAAAAGCAGGTCACTTATTCCAAAGCAGAAGGGTCATTTATTTTGCATGGGGGAAATAAAAAAGACCCATTTAAAGTGTTTTGTTTAGTCATCACACACAAAAAAGAGCAGTCTCTCTGCTTCTACTCCCTTCCTTTGGCAAAAGGATATACTTCATCTGGTAGAGGGAGTAGGAAAACAAGCTAAGAGCCTTACAAGTTTCAGAATTAGCAAGTACTAGTTTCAGAGTACTCCCCCAATCAATGATAAAAGATGCAGTGTGATGAGTGTCCAAAGGGAATTGCAAATAGTAGTGGAGTTCAGAGAAGAGAGAATCCACTTACACTTGCTGGAATCAGAAATTCGATGACAGTAATTGCAACTGTAAGTGTAGGACTTTATAGGTGAGTGGAAGACAACAGTGGAAAGGCAGAAGCCACATCCTCAAGGTTTTGAAAATCAGTCTAAAAAACTTAACTATGTAGTGAATGAAAACTAACTTTTTCTCGGTATTACTACATTCTTGGCTGAGAATTGGCTGTAATTAAAGATTAACAGAAGAAAAACAAACAAATTTAATGATATATATATATATATATATATATTCCTGAGTAATTCCCAAAATGACACAAGCCATCACCTTAAATGTCATTTACAGTTAAAGACAAAGGACATTGGGGAATGGAAAGCTAGTTATGGGAGGTTTTCAGGCAAAGCATAGTAAACAAAGGTAGGGTTGTTGTACAGATTTAAGTTCTGGCCTGCTCCACTGATAAGAGGCTCTAGAGATTTAGCTGTCCTCCTTACTGGTTAGCATTGGAGACGCCCTTGTTAAAAGAGTTCCCTTATAAATATAAATGTCTATTACAAAAGGTTAACATCTACTTGGTTTTCTTAGCTTCTCCTGTATCAGTTGTTTCTTAAAAGTAATTAGCCTAAAATAAAATAATCTTTATGCCAAACAAATATTTTAGGGGAGCAAATTCTGTTCTCCTTCAGTTATTTGGTGGGAGATCAGCAACCCCAGAGTTTCTTATTAGACCCCTGACATCATCAGATCTGTGAGTCAGGAAGTTTTTTCCAGAGAAAGAGATACTGATAAGAAGGAGAAGGAAAGTTCCTCTTGTGGCTCAAAAATAACAAGCCCAGCTAGTATCCATGAAGATGTGGGTTCGATCCTTGGCCCCATTCAGTGGATTAAGGATCCGGCATTGCTACGAGCTGTGGTGTAGGTTCCAGATGTGACTCGGATCTGGTGTTGCTCTGGCTGTGGCATAGGTCAGCAGCTGCAGCTCTGATTCAGCCCCTAGCCTGGGAACTTCCATATGCAACAAGTGTGGCCCTAAAAAAAAAGACCCCTCCAAAAAAAGAGGGAGAAGGAACAGGACTACTTAAGAGACAGCTCTCCAACTTAGTCCAAGTCCAAGTGAGAGCAATAGCAAAGGAGAGTATGGGAAGAGTCTGGATACAGTAGGCTTTGGGGTGATGTTCAAAGAAAAAGTTCAGGGAAGTACTTGAATGAGCAGGTAAGCAACGAAGTTAGTAGAGTGAACCAGACCTTGTCCATGTTCATATGAACTTCCACTGTAAAGATACTCTATCACAATTAAGCTATGCTTATATTTCTAGCTACTAAATAAGAGTTTTGAGAGTCTCTTTGGCTTGTTTTTGCATTTTGACTACATTGCAATTCATAGATACAAAGACAGTAACTAATACACATCAAAGCACACTGGAGGAGTTAAACTTAGTTCAGTCTGCCATCATAAAATTAAAAAAACACCTATTTTATTTTTTCAAAAGAACATAAATCATCATACATAAATTTGAGTAGAATATGCAATTTGTAAAAAGGAAACTTGAGATGAGTGATTTTATTCAATGATAGCTAAAGGTCACAAAATGCCTAGTTAAATTATAATAAGGTTTGTCTACTTAAAATCTTATTCATACATAGCTCTGGGAACTTAAATTTTTCCTGGGAAAAATTATTTTTCTCTTTTTCAGAGAATAGAAAGCGAAAGCCAGTAAGTATTCAGGACTCCTGCCAAAGGAAAATTATCTATGCCTAGAATGGTCAAATTCCCAGCACACAAAGATTTTTTTTCTTCATTTCCATGGCATAGTCACGTCTTACTCCAAGAGCCTCTGGCAGTTGGTAGAAAAGAGTTGGTCCAGTGGCCATGTCATAAAGACCACCTTCTCCCTTAAAGACAATTATACATCAGAATCTTGGCAGGGATTCCCATAGTGCACACAGTGAAATTTCTCATGACATCCAATGCCTGAGAATAATTATGCAGACTACCGGAAAAAATAAATAAGTACCTTCTGAGTTGTTGTTAATGCATGATAGGGAGTATGCTTAGTGATTTGCATTATCACTACTTGAAACACTCTATTGAGTTATATGTTACTATTTCGACTCCATAAATGAGGGAATTATAGAAGTTATGACATTTGCCCAACATTGTAAACCTGCTATGTGAGGCAGAGATTTGAATTTGTGTCAGTTGCATCGCATGGCAATATGCTCCTACTGGAAATTAATGTTTATTGAACACCTCCTAAGATGGAAATTTAGAATTAAACATTGCCAATAGAAAGAATATTTGTCTGTTCTTCAGTCAGCTAAAATGTAGATGAAATAACATAGATCAGGGTAACATTTCCATGAAGCACATTTACCATACTATATTCTCAAAATCTATTGGATTTACTGTGTCCTCTAAAGTATATCCTGATTTCTACCAAGGTTCGTTGTTTTCATCAGTTGGTCAATAATCTAAGTCACTCTCTCCAACTTGTAACACTGTATCCCCTGATATGTTCTTTCAGCTCCCACTCTTGACACTCTACACTCAATTTCCCAAAAACAGTAGAAGCAAGGTTTTTGGAAGGCAGATCAATTCATACTGTACTCTGCTTAGAAACCCATGAAAATGTCTTGCCAAACTTTGTTTTGACTTCGGGCTCCCTCCTTGGCTCATTCCTTAGCCCTCTTTCTGTTCCTTACTAAGTAACAGCCACACTGGTCCTGCTGAAATTCAAATCACGCCATGTTCACGCTTGCCTCAGACCATTTTTTTCTATCTGGAGTGCTTTCCCCTTGACATACACTCCTTTTTCATTTAGGTCTCCTTAGAAAGCCCTTCCCTTTTATTCTGTGAAAAAGATAACACCCCAGGCTCTATCTCTTGTCTCTTCTTAATTTATCTTCACAGTTTTTGTTATAAATTGAAATTGTATTTTACACATGTTTTTCACCTATTTAATAATGCCTGACTTCCCAGCAAGATGTGCTATATATATTGCATATATACATAGACATGTATACTTATCTACTGCTGTATCCTCAGGGTCCACAACATTGTCAGCCATGCAACAAGCTCTTAATAAGTATTTCTTCTGTGAATAAATGAGTGGGTGAATGAAAGAAGAAAGGAGTCCTGTCACCAATTTCCTTATTCAGTATCCCAAGCATTCAGAACCTTATATAAGACACTATAGAAATCATGTTACCCATTTGCCACTAACTCCAGGGATCTTGGCAAATCCAGGACTTTATTTATTTATTTATTTAATTTATTTATTCATTCATTTATTTATTTATTCATTAGTTCAAATGTTGGCATAGGAAATCCACTGTAGCCTATTGTCCAGGGGAAAGCCATGGGAGGCTGGGAGCCTGCTCCACTGATAAGAGAGAAGGCAACCTGAGGGAACCACCGAAAACAGTAGAAACCTGATGACACTGATATTCACTGCTAGTAAACTAACGAAACTACCCTATCTCTCCCTTTCTATAACTTATAAATACTAAAGTCACTGGGCTTTTTATTACATGAAATCAAAAGCAGTTTAGCTAATAGATGTCTGCATCATATATCTGGTTATTTAACAAACATATTTCTTCATCATAACTCCCTTTACTGTTACTTACACATATTGGATTTTTTTATCATTTATATATATATATATATTTTTTTCTACTGTTCAGCATGGTGACCCAGTTATACATACATGTATACATTCTTTTTTTTCACATTGTGTTCAATCATAAGTGACTAGGCAGAGATGCTAATCCATCCCAAAGGCTATATTCTGCATCTATTAACCCCAAGCTCCCAGTCCCTCCCAGTCCCTCCCCTTCCCCCTTGGCAACCACAAGTCTGTTCTCCAAGGCCATGATTTTCTTTTCTGTGGAAAGGTTCATTTGTGCTGTATATTAGATTCCAGATATAAGGGATATCATATGGTATTTGTCTTTCTCTTTCTGACTGACTTCACTCAGGATGAGAGTCTCTAGTTCCATCCATATTGCTGCAAATGGCATTGTTTTGTTCTTTTTTTATGGCTGAGAAGTATTCTGTTGTGTATATATACCACATCTTCCTAATCCAGTCAACTGTCGATGGAAATTTGGGTTGATTCCATGTCTTGGCTTTTATGAAAATTGCTACAATGAACATGCGGGTGCATGTGTCTTTTTTAAGCAGAGTTTTGTCTGGATATATGCCCAAGCGTGGGATTGCTGGGTCATATGGTCGTTCTATGTATAGTTTTCTAAGATGCCTCCATACTGTTCTCCATAGTGGTTGCACCAGCTTATGTTCCCACCAACAGTGCAGGAGGGTTCCCTTTTCTCATGAGATACCACCTCACACCAATCAGAATGGCCAACATTAATAAGTCCGCAAATAACATAATGGATTTTTTTAAGGAAAGGAATAAGGAACAGCTAGCTTGTTTTCATTAAAATTGTATATATTTTTTAAGCATTTAGGGACTCATTGAGAAACTGTATTATTGGTTGAATTTTTACTGAGGTTGTTCTTACACTTTCGTGTTTCTATTTGCTTGCGTGAGTTTTTAATTCTTTTGAATAAATTCAAATTCTAAAAGATTTTGCTATTTTAAAGTATGGTTTTCATCCCACACTAACTTGATTTCTTGGTTTTGTGAAAAATAAGATTGATATTTCCAAAGTATTTGGTAACCCTTCATGTTTACTCCAAATCCCTCCTTCTCCATTCTTTCCTCTGCATTTATTTTTTCATATATTTCTCACCAAAGGATCTTGCGTGATCTCATAGTTGTTCCTTTAATTATTGCTGACATTACTAAGAGTTGAATATCTATAAATAAAATGTAAATTTCTCCTTAATATTGATTTCCTCTCGTGCATAACATAATTATGATATATGCAAATGCTAAAAGACCTTTTTCCTGTGAAGCAAGACAAAAAAGAAGCTTCATTTGGGGAAAGAGAAAAGATCCCCATTTGGGGAAAGAGCCTTCTAATATACACTCTTACCATCTTCCTTAGTAACTGAACTCAACTAACTGATATGTCTTAGTCATTGCCTTTCAGTTTCTGTGCCTATGCAATTAAGTTCTGGTGAATGAAAGAGGAATTAAATTGTTAAGGGGTACTTAGGATTCATCCTTTGGAGAGGAAAGAGAACACTTCTGTCACTCTTTTCCTTGTTAAGTGTGGTGCTAATGTTATGGCTAGAGCTGCAGTGTTCCTCTGGGACAGGTCGAGAAGTTTGAGGATGGAAATAAGCAATGTTTGAAGTTCCTGTTGATTTTTTAAGAAGTATTAGATAAGCCAGGATGACTTGCCTTTTGACTTGTTGAATACTTAAAGGATGTATTTTTTTTTTAACTAGAAACCAAGCACAATGTTTATATGATGCAAACATTCTACTACATGTTTACTTAGAGCTCATTCTGTTCTCAGAAATATACTAAGCTGTGGTTTTCAATTATTTTGATTTTGACTTTGATCCATAGTAAGAATTTATTTTATAGCACAATCTAGTATTCACATATACAGTTCTTCTTCTATATAATGGAAAGATCTTTTTTGAGAAACAATATTTTATTCTTGCTATATGCAAAATATTTCAATATATCCAATGTATCTATTCAATGTATGTTATATTTAAAAATAGAATTGGGTTAATTGTGCCAAGAAGAACACCAAGAGAATATAGAGGGAAAAGCAGCGTTGATGCTGATTTAAGCAAAGAAATGTGTGCTGTGTGTAGAAAGAATGAATGGGAAAGAAGCTAACAATTTAATAATTACTGTATGCCTGGCAGGGTATTAGGTGATTTGCATAGGGTGAGTGCATTTGAATTTTCGAAAAATGCCATTGAGTTAAAATTATCTACATTCAGTAGACAACCGTAATTATTTGAGTTGCAAGAACTTTACCCTAAAACATGTAGTTAATGGGTGCTAGAGCCAAGATTCAAACTTAGGCTTGTCTGCCAACTACATTGATTTCAACTATTCACTTCTAAATTTAAATATGTGGGTATTCTTTTTAAAAATATATTGAAATATAGATGAGGTACAGTGTTGTGTTAATTTCTGCTATATAGCAAAATGACTCAGTTTCATATGTATATATGTGTGTCTCTATATATGTTTGTGTTTATATGTATATATATTCTTTTTCATATTCTTTCCTATTCAAGTTTATCACAGGATATGGAATGTAGTTCCCTGTACTATATAGGAGGACCTTGTTGTTTGCACATTCTGTATATAGTAGTTTGCATCTGCTAATCTCAACCTCTCACTCCTTCCCTCTTTTACCCCTCCCTCCCCGTTGGCAACCACAAGTCTGTTCTTTGTGTCTGAGAATCTTTTGTTTGTCGTTGATATGTTGATTTGTGTTGTATTTTAGATTCTACATATAAGTGATAGATAACATACAGTACTTGTCTTTCTTTTTCTGACTTACTTTATTCAGTATGATAATCTCTAGGTCCATCTACACTGCTGTAAATGCCGTTATTTCCTTTTTTTTTTTTAATAGCTGAGTAGTATTGTACTGTATAGATATACTACATCTTTTTATTCATTCATCTATTGATGGGCATTTAGATATACTACATTTTTTTTATTCATTCATCTATCGATGGGCATTTATACTACATCTTTTTTATTCATTCATCTATTGATGGGCATTTTTTAAATAGCTGAGTAGTATTGTACTGTATAGATATACTGCATCTTTTTTATTCATTCATCTATTGATGGGCATTTAGATATACTACATTTTTTTTATTCATTCATCTATCGATGGGCATTTATACTACATCTTTTTTATTCATTCATCTATTGATGGGCATTTTTTAAATAGCTGAGTAGTATTGTACTGTATAGATATACTGCATCTTTTTTATTCATTCATCTATTGATGGGCATTTAGGTTGTTTCCATGTCTTAGCTGTTGTAAATAGTGCTGCTGTGAACATAGGGGTGTTTGTATCTTTTCAAATTATAGTTTGGTTATATGCTAAATATGAGGATTTTCTTACTCTGATTTTTTTTATATAAACAGTGCTTATTAGCTTGTTTCACTTTCATTCAAATGATGCCTTTGGCGTTCTGAAAACTAAATTAAAAAGTGAATAAAGTCAAGGAAAAATATTTTATTCACGTTTGCTCAAAAGTATCCCCCAAATATGGGCATTGATGGGCCAATTCAAAAACAGTCCATATTCAGTGGAGGCACTTTATATCTTAGAAAGAGCTGTGCTCTCTCTTGCATGTTCCTGAGCATTGTTAGAGATCACATTGGTCAGAACTTCTTGATTTTATTTCTCTTTCTTGTTCTTTACATGATTCTTTTCGAAGTTATGAGTTTTAAGTACCAAACCAAATTGATGCTGAATTGGGCATTGGGGTCATAAGGACATTAATATAAATCTTGGTTCTAAATATTACCTTGTGCAAATTATTTAACTTCAGTTTCCTCACCTTATGGTGGTGATATAAATGTCAGCCTCATAATGTTGGTTTTAGAATTATCTATCTAAAGCAGCAAACAGAATGAACTTTAGTAGTATTAAGTGCTCAAGCTTCAGGTCCCAAAGACCTAGTTTGATATCCTGATACCTTCATTACTGCTTGAGTAAACTGAGAATGCTACTTAAGCTAGATGTAAGCATTTTCTCTCTGTAAATATTAAAACTTCCCACTCCTTTCGTAATAACTATAAAGACTATAAAAGATAATTCATTTGAAGGGC
The DNA here is from genome assembly GCF_016906955.1 of Phacochoerus africanus. Taxonomy (NCBI): domain Eukaryota; kingdom Metazoa; phylum Chordata; class Mammalia; order Artiodactyla; family Suidae; genus Phacochoerus; species Phacochoerus africanus. Next base: position 35,543,140 of record NC_062547.1, on the reverse strand, counting down.
TTATCACAAAACATGTTACATTTAAACACTCAGTATTAACACCTCTCATCATTCCTCAGTGGATTAATAATGAGTTCATATATGAAATAGATGCTTCCAAATCTTAGTAGACAGCTTTTATAACCCTTTTAGGAAAACCAATTAGTGCAATAAAATTTGTGTTTTGAAAAATTATCAAACTCCACCTAACTCCACCTTACATAATCCTGCAGTGCTACTTCTGGAGGACTTTTGAACTAAAATGATTAAAGCTTTTATGTACTTTTGAGGTATATTTCTCTATTCTGATATTTAAATAATTGGAAAATATATTCCATGTAAAACTGAAAACTGATGTTTTTTCGCCACTATTTGACATAATGTGTTTTAGGTTCTTAATTACATCGGAAGCAAAGATGAAAAATTCCATCTAGGACGTAAAGCATTATTGTCTTTGTTTGGAGATTTCTCCTTGTAAAGCCTTTAATGTATTATAAGTCACTTTAATGAAATCTTCATGAACATGAGGTGACTTTTTTAACTGGCACCCCTTCAAAAGAACCTCAGAAGAATCCAGTTGTTGCTCAAGATTAATCTGTATTTCTGTATGACACAGACACATCAGCAATAAATATTAGGATTTTAAAATTGTTTGATAATACAGAAAACCTAGTTAATACAATCTATTGCTTTCCCTTTCTTCAATTTAATAGATATCTTATCTGATTAATTCTGCTACCCTAAAGCCACCAAGTAATTACATTTCTGAGGCACATTTTTATCTAAGTTTCCTATCTGGATTAGTAGTCCTTTCTACTGGTACCTTATATTCAATCTTTTTTTTTTTGTCTTTTTGCTATTTCTTTGGGCCGCTCCCACAGCATATGGAGGTTCCCAGGCTAGGGGTCGAATCGGAGCTGTAGCCACCCGCCTACGCCAGAGCCACAGCAACGCGGGATCCGAGCCGCGTCTGCAACCTACACCACAGCTCACGGCAACGCTGAATCGTTAACCCACTGAGCAAGGGCAGGGACCGAACCCGCAACCTCATGGTTCCTAGTCGGATTCGTTAACCACTGCGCCACAACGGGAACTCCTTATATTCAATCTTTAGCCAGTGATGTTTCAATAGGCAAGATCTGAATTAATTTTAAAGTGTCAAAAAATTTGATCGAAAAATGCTCACAATGTTAATTTAAAATTACTAGGAATCCTCTTGTCATTTTATTTGTTGCAGTCCTAGGAAGTACAATAGTCTCAGCAACTTTGCAAAACAACTACAGGCCTCATTGAAATTTCAGACACAGATGATTGGTCAATTTATATGCTGCAGTACAAATTTACTGTTGGTGCATGGTCTCCATAAATCCAAAGATCATCAAACAGCATTTCCGTATAACTGTTTATCTATATCCTAGCTCAAATTTCCTGTTATTATTCGTTGTTCGAAATCTACCCATCCTTGTTTTTTACTGTTTGATCTAATTGATCTAAAAACATCAGCTAATTAAATGGCTCAGAGCTATAATTAACTAGTGGAACTATAATTTGAATGCATTACTATACAATCTAGATTTTATAAAATATTGGAAATACTTGCCAGTAATTGCAAAATTACTTTTCTGTTTTCAGATTAAAACAATCAAAATATCACTTTTTTGAAATATGACAGATGAATTGACATGTAAATTTATTATCAACAAATTTTCTATCAGTATATCTTAGAGTCCAGAAGTTGAAAGATCTGGCTAGAGTCACATGAAAATTAAAACACAAAAATATTCCTTGCATCAAAATTTTAACTCTTCATTTCAGGAATATCAACTAGAAAGTTCTTTGCAAAAAGCATTGTTTAGCAATTATTTTTCTCATCGTAAGGGCAAATTTAAATTTTAAGACTTATGCATGCATCTTCACTTAAGATTTTTACGTTACAAAATTTTCTACATGAACAATTCTCATTCATTTAAGCAGAAACATTTCCTAGTGCTAAAAACTTAATTTCGTAAACAAATATTCTATACCAGAGAAGTTACTAAATTATTAAATTGGTACCCACTTATGAGTGTATTTTGATCTTTTCATTCTACATTGTATATATCATTTCTACTGTAATGTCTAAAATATATTATCAAATTTGAGTAAATTAATATCCAGTTAGAGCTTCTTTGTGGACTTCTTTTCCTCTCTTTATACCCCTTATCACCATTCCTCAAATTTTCATCTAAAACAAAAATTTATCAAACCCAGGCTAAAGACCAGTAGTATGCTTCACTCAGGAGCTGCAAACATGGAGATGAAATAGCATGTGCTTCTCAAATCCTTTATAGACCAAGAGTGTAGGCTACAACAAATGTAAGTAATACCAAAGAAATGTGACAGGTTTTATGATGGAAGTATAATCTTGGGTATGACAGAGAGATAACCATCCCTGTCTAATGAATAAAGGAAGTCATCCCAGATGTTATCATATTTTCAAAGGGGCCTTAATTGAGCCAGATTTTTATGATCAAAGAAGGAAGGTAGAGCTCTTCAGATACTATGCTCTGGAATGGAAAATGCAACTAGAGTTTAGATTTAGGATTTAAGGCCGTGGGATTATATTGCACTACTTTATAAAACTGTGGATTCTGAATGGATATGAGAATAACTACTTTGGCTAAGGGGTTTGAATAACTTCTCTGACTTTTACCCTAGAAAGTGCTGGAGGGAATGAGGTGAAGGGATGACACTGAGCCAGTGAAGATTAAAGAAGAGAATCTGATATATTTGTAATGACCTATTACTTCCAGTAGAAATTATTATTTTAATAAGTAATAACTATTACTATGACTTTTCAAAATTATAAATCTTAAAAAAAATATCTCTGAAAGCAGTTGTGCCAAAATATTCAGGGTAGTTAATTCTCAGGGTAAGAATGTGGACAGTGAAAATTTTTCTTCCTAGAACTAATTATAATATTTAAAAATCCTCAGAAATTAAAAATTTGACTACTCTCAAAGAGAATCTGTTTATTTGGAAATTTGAATGACAGCTGAATTAAGAATGAGGGCAGTGGGGAGTGGGGTGGGGCAAAGTGGATGAAAGGCATCTATTAAAAGATACACATTTCCTGGAGTTCCCATTGTGGCTCATTGGAAATGAATCTGACTAGCATCCATGAGGACTCAGGTTCTGTCCCTGGTCTTGCTTGGTGGGTTAAGGATCCCATGTTGCCGTGAGCTGTGGTGTAGGTCACAGACGCAGTTCGGATCCCATGTTGCTGTGGCTGTGGCTAGGCCAACAGCTAAAGCTCCGGTTTGACCCCTACCCTGGAATCCTCCATATGCCTCAGATGCAGCCCAAAAAGACAAAAAAAAAAAAAGTACACATTTCCAGTTATAAAATAAACATCTTTGCACCGTAACATAACACAATGACTATGGATAACAGTACTGTATTGTGTACTTGAAAGTTGCTGAGAGAGTAGATCTTAAAAGTTTTCATAGTAAGAAAAAAAATCATAACCATGGTGATGCTGTTAACTAGAATCATTGTGGTGGTCATTTTTCTGTATTTACAAATATTGGTTCTCTCTCTTTTTTTTTTTTTTTTGGTCTTTTTAGGGCTGCACCTGTGGCATATGGAGATTCCCAGGCAAGGGGTCAATTGGAGCTGTTGCTGCCAGCCTACACCAGAGCCACAGCAATGCCAGATCCAAGCTGCATCTGCAACCTACACCACAGGTCACGGCAATGCCAGATCCTTAACCCACTGAGGGAGGCCAGAGATTGAACCCGCAACCTCAGGGTTCCTAGTTGGATTTGTTTATGCTGCGCCATGACGGGATCTCCTTGATTCTTTATATTAATAGTGTATGTCAGTTATACTTCAATTAAAAAAGAGGTCATAAATATCAGATGAGACATGAAATCAGTATTACAAATAAGGGGTAATAAGTTTCTGAATGAAAGGAGTGATAGTAGAAGAAAACTGAGTTTACAGATGCACTACTTATTAAATAAAAGAAGCATCCTGCACAATATGGTCCTATTAGAGTGAGTTGAAGATATTACTTCATTTAACTAGACGTATTTTTGTAGTTAAAAAATTCGAGTTGTAGTTAATATTTATATAGTGTCTAAATGAAGGCAATAATATAAAACAACTGTGCAATATATGACAATTCTAAATTCCTATATTTTTGTAAGAGCCAGTCTAAATATTTAAAGATAGTTAATGTGAAAATGGCTTAAAGCCAAGAGCTAAGAGGAATCAAGTCAACTTTTTAGGGCATAAGATAAGAGGCAGTAATTATCTGTGAGGGTAAAGAAAGCAGAAAGACTAAAAGTCAGGTTTTAGGCATACAGTATATTTAAGAAATGCAGGTTGTATGAAGGCTTGAGAAACATCATTTGTATCTCCCTTGACTTTGTTGAATTTCTCTAAATCTTTACAGAATGTACATCATGCCACATCACATTGTTTCAAGTTATGGAACCTAATAACTATGACTTTATTTCTCACCTTGCAGTCCGAGCTTCATTTTTCCTTTTTTGAGAGTTGAAGCAAACCTGAGACAAAGATTCTTCATTAGTCCATAACTGGGTACCAGAATAGAAGGACAGATTTTAAAATTTTCTAGCTAGATCAGTCAGAAGCACATAGACTATATCAGATAAGTTCAAATCTTGGTTTAAAGCATAAGAGAACCACTATTAAACACTGGGTCCAAAAGTACAGAAATGAAGATGGGATATAATAGATCAGGAATCAAGGAAGTTATCAGGTGAGGGTACAAAGCATATTAGGATGGAGTCCTACTAGATTCAAGATATAGATTATAAACAAAGCAAAGGTACTGTGAAAGCATTTTTACTGGGTGATAGTTGCATTTCTAAGACTATCATTCTTATTTTATATAAAAGAAAATTAGATGCAAATTAAGTTCTCACATAATTTTATATGTATATGCCCATAAGTTAATGACTAGTATTCAAATAAAATCTTGCTGATTTTAAAGTTTTCTCAATATTTGTCTACATAATATTGACCTCAAGACTTTAAGGCATTTTTAAGGTCTTTTAAAATATATTCAGATTTGATTTTGGAAGGATTCTTTGGCATAGTTTATTGGTAGAAGATAGACCTTGTCTCCTAGCTAAATATTCTCAATTCTTTTATATGCTATGCATTCCAGCTCCTCAAGCACCTAGTTGTTTTTCCTGTTAATATTTCTGTTTGACAATAAAATATGTGTTAATCTGTTTTCTTAAAGAAGCAGTCAACAAATAGGGTGAAATGGGCAAGAATTTTACTAGGGAAGCATTTATTGGAAAAGAAATAGAGGAGGAGTCAGAAAAGGTAGGGAGAGTAAGTAAACTGTGATTAAATCCAACCCTGTGTGAAGCAGAAATTGAGGGAGGTTTGGGTAGGCTTGTCCTAGACTGCAGTACGGTTTTTAAAATTTATTTATTTATTTAAATTACTCAAATGAATTTATCACATCTGTAGTTGTATAATGATCATAATCTGATTTCACAGGATTTCCATCCCACAGCCCAAGCAGTACGGTTTAATAAAGTTTGGCTGTGAGGTCAGAATCCTCCAAAGCCTCCAGGAATAGGTCTGCTTTAGTAGCCCTGCCACACTGTCATTAGTTTGGAGCAGCTGTTGGGAAGTGGGACCTTGACAAAAACATTGCAGTGAATTTCAGATAGTCATAGCTAGGGCTTAGTCTCTCTATAGTTGTGGATCTGTTCTGCAAATAAACGTGTTTATTTTCTTATTAATTTGTCTTTTACTACAGTGATCTTATCTCATAGTTGCCAGAGAAGACTCCAAAGCTTTATGAAATTTTAGAAAATTACCAGACATCATCTACCCTATGCATGAAGGTATATAGTTTTGATAACTAGATGGCATTTTATATAAAGACTTTCTCATGCCTCTCTAATATCTCTCATATTCTTGGATGAGATTCATGAAAAAAAACCCTTTAAATATTATTTTAATAAAAGGAAGAACTGAAAATCTAAATTTGAATTATAAGTGAAGTGGAGCATAATCTCTTACTAAGGGTGGATATCATATTTTCTTTCTCAAAACTAAATAACTTGAAAGATAAGTCACGAGATTAATGGCTCTTTGGGGTACTAAATTAAAAATGAGTTTGTTTTTGTTACAAGAGATAGCATGCAGTATTTATTCAACTTATTCCAACAGATGTGAGGAATGGCCATAATGTGTCTGAGATCATGGGAGATGATTTACATTTGAAAGGTATCAGAATATGCCACCTCAAAATATGATGGTAGGAATTCATAACGTGCCAACACATATATGTCTCTTTGATATATTGATTATTTTGAGAATATAGGCACTTGAAAAACAGCAAATACAGAGAGGCTTACTCTGAACTCTTCTTAGGAGCCTAAAAACAAATCCTGCAAAAAGAACTCAATTGTCATAAGGCCCTTCCCCAGGAGCCTCATCAGCCAAGGAGAGTAGACTAGCAGTTCACACTGCACCTAGACAAGTCGTGTGCTGTCTCCTTAAAGCCTTATATCCTCCCTCCCCTTTCCCTGTTAACATGGTATTTAAGTCAGAATTCTAAGTCACCTGAAGAAGTTACTTATTTTCCCTGGGTATCTCCAATGACCATGAGGTATACATCTTAATAAACGTGTTTATTTTCTTATTAATCTGTCTTTTACTACAGTGATCTTATCTAAGAACTCAGAAGAGTAGAGGGAAGATATTTTTGATTCCCAACACATTCAATCCATATAATGACTGAGGTAGAAAAAAATTATTAGTCTCAATTAACAGATGAAAATAATAAGGTTCAATATTACTATTGATCATAGATCTAAGAAATGATAACAGATTTCAATTTAATTCTGAGTAGCTCTAAATCCTGTATTCTTTTAAAATGCAAATTTTAAATTTGTTTATCAAAAATTTCCTAAGTAAGACTATATATCAGAGCCATTTATAGACTATGAAAAAATATGTATAAATTGGTCATAGTCTATCAAGGAGTTATTTGGAAGAGCTAATCAATATATATGTAAAGTTATAAAATGCAAACCCAATTGCATATTATATAACTAGTAAAATCAATAAATACTCACTATGAGCTGAAGCCATTAGTGTGAGGTTTATGGTAAAGTGGGTGCATGTAAAACTAACAGGAAGCATTAGCTGTTTTTTTGACAAGTGTCTTGCTATGAAGTAATACCATAGGCCATGTACCTTATAAACATAAGAAATTTATTTTTACAGTGTAGGAAGCTGGAAGTCCAAGATCAGGGGTCAAGTGAGTGCCTTCTTCCTGGGCCCACATTTCTTATATTCTAACACGGTGGAAGAGACTGGAGTTTTCCAGAGTCTCTTTTACAAGGCAATAAACGTTTTTAAGAGGGATCCACCCTAATTGGTTAAGCACATCCCAAAGGCCCCACTTCTTAATATTTTTTATTATAGTTGATTTACATTGTTCTGTCAATTTCTGTTGTACAGCAAAGTGACCCAGTCATACATCTACACACACTCTCTTTCTCATATTATCTTTCATCATATTCCATCACAAGTGATTGGACATAGTTCCCTGTACTATACAGCAGGACCTCATGGTCTATCCATTCTAAATGTAACAGTTGCATCTATTAACACTGAACTCCCAGTCCAGCCCACTGCCTCCCTCTCTCCTTCCCCTTGGCAACCACAAGTCTACTGTAGTCTGTTTCTATTCTGTAAATAGGTTCATCTCTGTCATATTTTAGTTTCTGCATATAAGTGACATCATATAGTATCTGCCTTTCTCTTTCTGACTTAACATTACCTAGTATGAGACTCTCTAGTTCCATCCATGTTGCAGCAAATTGCATTACTTTGTTCTTTTTTATGGCTGAGTAGTATTCCATTGTGTATATGTACCACATCTTCTTAATCCATTCATCTGCTGATGGACTTTTCAGTTGTTTCCATGCCTTGGCTATTGTGAATAGGGCTGAAATAAATATATGGGTGCGTGTATCTTTTTGAATGAAAGTTTTGTCTGGATATATGCTCCAAAGTGGGACTGCCAGATCATATGGTTGTTATGGTAGTTCTATATTTAGTTTTCTAAGGAAATGCCATAGTTTTCCATAGTGGTTTTACCAATTTACATTCCCACCAATGATGCAGGAGCCTTTCCTTTTCTCCACACCCTCCTCAGCATTTGTTATTTGTAGTCTTATTAATGAGAGCCATTCTGACCAGTGAGAGGGTGGTACCTCATTGTAGTTTTGATTTGCATTTCTCTAATAACTAAAATGTTGAGCATTTCTTCATACACTTGTTGGCTATTTGGGTCTTCTGCCGATTTTTCAATTGCGTTGTTTGTTTTTTTGCTGTTGAGTTGTATGAGTTGTTTGTATATTTTAGAGATTAAGCCCTTTGTGAACTGCATCATTTGAAACTATTTTCTCCCATTCTGTAGGTTGTCTTTTTGTCTTTTTTTTTCCTTTATGATTTCCTTTACTGTGCAAAAGCTTGTAAATTTGATTAGGTCCCATTGGTTTATTATTGTTTTTATTTCTGTTGTCTTGGGAGACTGACCTAAGAAAAAATTTGTATGGTTGATGTCAGAGAACATTTTGCTTGTGTCCTCTTCTAGAGTTTTATAGTGTCTTGTCTAACATTTAAGTCTTTAGAGCCATTTTGAGTTTACTTTTGTGCATGGTGTGAGGGTGTTTTCTAGTTTTATTGATTTACCTGCAGCTGTCCAGTTTTCCCAGAACCACGTGCTGAAGAGATTGTCTTTTTCCCATTTTATATTCTTGTGTCCTTTGTCAAAGATTAATTGGCTCTAGCTGTCTGGGTTTATTTCTGGGCTCTCTATTCTGTTCCATGGGTCCATATGTCTGTGTTTATACCATTACCACACTTTCTTGATTATTGTAGCTTTGTAATATTGTCTGAAGTCTGAAAGTGTTATGCCTCCAGAAACATGGGATATCTTTCCATTTCTTTGAATCTTTAATTTCCTTGATTAATATTTTATAGTTCTCAGCATATAAGTCTTTTACCTCCTTGGTCAAGTTTATTCCTTGGCATTTAATTTTTTGTGGTGTGATTTTAAAAGGTATTATATTTTTGTATTCCTTTTCTAATATTTCAGTATTAGTATACAGAAATGTGACTGATTTCCTAAAGTTAATCTTGTATCCTGCTACTTTGCTGAATTCATTGATCAGTTCAAGTAATTTTTTGTGGAGTCCTTAGGATTTTCTATATATACTATCATATCATCTCCATGTAGTGACAGTTTTACCTCTTCCAATTTGGATACCTTTTATTTATTTTGTTTGTCTGATTACTGTGACTAGGACTTCTAATACTAGTTTGAATAATAGTGGGGAGAGTGGGCATCCTTGTCTTATTCCAGATTTTAGCAGGAAAGCTTTCAGCTTTTTTCCATTGAGTATTATATTTGCTGTGATTTTGTCATAAATGGCTTTTATTATGTTAAGATATGTTCCCTTTATGCCCACTTTGGTCAGAGTTTTTATCATGAATGGATGTTGTGTTTTGTTAAAGGCTTTTTATGCATCTATTGAGATGATCATGTGGTTTTTGACTTTTCTTTTGTCGTATTGTATAACATTGATTGATTTGTGTATGTTGAAGCATCCTTGTGAACTTGGGATGAAACCCACTTGGTTGTGGTGTATTATCTTTTTCATATGTTGTTTAATTTGGTTGGCTAAAACTTTGCTGAGAATTTTTACATCTGTATTCATTAAAAATATTGGCCTGTAATTTTCTTTTTTGATAGTATCTTTGTCTGGCTTTAATATCAGGGTGATGGTGGCTTCATAGAATGTCTTTGGGAGTGTTTCTTCTTCTTCAACCTTTTGGAAAAGTTTAAGGGGGATGGGTATAAATTCTTTGTATGTTTGGTAGAGTTCGTGTGTGAAGCCATCTGGTCCTGGACTTTTGTTTTTATGGAGTGTTTTTATTGCATATTCAATTTCATTTCTAGTGATGTGTCTATTCAAGTGATCTATTTCTTCTTGATTCAGTTTTGGTGGGCTGGATGTTTCTAGAAAGTTGTCCATCTCTTCTAGGTTATCAAATTTGTTGGCATAGAATTGTTCGTTGTAGTCTATAATTTGTTTTTGTATTTCTGCAGTATCTGTTGAGAGTTTTCCCTTTTCATTTCTTATTTTGTTTATTTGGGTTCTTATTTTATTTATTTATTTATTTTAATTTCCCCAATACATTATCATTTTTTTTCTACTGTACAGCATGGTGACCCAGTTACACATACATGTATACATTTTTTTTCTCACATTATCATGCTTCATCATAATTGGCTAGATATAGTTTTCAGTGCTACACAGTAGAATCTCATTGCTAATCCATTCCAAAGGCAATAGTCTGCATCTGTTAACCCCCAGCTCCCAATCCATCCCAACCCCTCCCCCTCCCCCTTGGCAACCACAAGTCTATTCTCCAGGTCCATGATTTTCTTTTCTGGGGAAAGATTCATTTGTGCCGTATATTAGATTCCAGATATAAGGGGTATCATATGGTATTTGTCTTTCTCTTTCTGACTTACTTCACTCAGTATGAGAGTCTCTAGTTCCTCTCTTCATCTTGATAAGTCTGGCCAGCTGTTTGTGAATTTTGTTTACCCTTTCCAAGAACCATCTCTTGGTTTTATTGATTTTTTTTCTTTTTTTTTAATCTGTTTTATTGATTTCCTATCTGATCTTTATGATTTTCTTCCTTCTGATGACTTTAGGTTTTGTTTGTTCTTCTTTTTCTATTTGTTTTAGGTGGTAGGTTAAGTTGTCAGTTTGAGGTTTTTCTTTTCTTTTTTTTTTTTGAGGAAGTCCTGCATTGCTATGAACTTTCCTCTAAGAACTCCTTTTGTGGCATCCCATAGATTTTGAATGGTTTTGTTTTATTGTCATTTCAATCTGATTTCTTTGTTAACCCATTAGTGTTGTAATAGGATGTTGTTTAGTCTCAGTGTAGTCAGTTTTTTCTCATTTCTTTACCTGTGGTTGATTTCTGGTTTCATTTTATTGTGGTCGGCAGCGTGTGTGCTTTCCCAGGGGAGTAAGGGCAACTGGTGGCACTTAGTTGCAGTGCCTTCCTCTGCCTTTATCCCAGAGGGGACTGGGGCTGTAGGAGGTACCTGTTCACAGACCCCTAGTGGTGGCAGGCCATGCCTCCCTCCCCTTCCGGGGTCTGAGATGCCTTGGGCAGTTTGCACTGCTGCCCTTAGCCAGTGCAAGAGGTGTCCCGCTGCCAGAGAGCCTACGTGTGTGGCAGAGAAAGATATTTCTATGGCAGTCCCACTTCTCCTCTCCTTGCTTTTCCCCAGCATTTGCACCTTGCTTCTCCTACGGGCCCATCTGTTTTCTTGGCTGCAGCACTCCCCTCCCAACCTGTGGTGCATGGCTCCCTAGTCCCTCAGGCTGTCTCCACATAACCACTCCTAGTCCTCTTCCAGGAACTGACCTCTGAAGCCTGAGTCTAAGTATCTAGCCCCTACCTGAGTGTCTCAGGCTGTGGTGTCCTAGAGTGGTCCTACTGGCCTGAGGTCTGCATGGCCTCTTTCTGCTTTGCCCTCCTCAGTCCAGCTGCTGTGCTGGACTGAGGCTTTGAGGTTTCCCTCTGGGATTGTGGTCTCCCAGGGTGTAGGTTCCTTTCTTCTTTCACAGAATGCTGGTCCAATCCTGATTCCTTTTTTTTTTCCTTTTATTCTACCCAGTGGAGGGTTTCTTGCCCTTTTGGAGGTTTAAAGTCTTCTGTCAGCATTCAGTAGATATTCTGTGCTGATTGTTCTACATGTACATAGTGAGTTTTTTTGTTGTTTTGTTTTGTTTTTAATGTGTTTGTGGGAGAAGATGAGTGCCAAGTCATACTCCTCTCATCTCGATGCCCCCCACTTTTAATACCATAACTTTTGAAGGGGTTTAGCATTTAAACATAAATTTTGAAGAGGCACAGATATCTAGACCATAACAAAGGGGAGTAAGTGTCAGACTTAAGACACCTAAGATTGAGTTCTACCTCTAATAAATAACCTCACAGTTATTTCAAGTTAACTGCATATGACTCTTAGTTTTTAACCTCTTCAAAATGATACCCACCTTACTGTGTTACTGTGTTGTTGTGAGGACTGAATAGGAAAATGCATTAGAAAGCAAGCAGCAAATTCCTAGTATAAATACAAAAGATACTATTATAGGCAATGAAATCTGCATTTCATTTGAATGCCAGATTCCAGTCATGCTTAAAATTGATAAAAATCTTTACCCTACTGTCAAAAGTTTTCAAAATGAAAACATGAAAACTATTTGTTATTGGATTTTAAAATTATCCTTTGAATTTTATGATTCATCAGTCTTCAAAATGTTTGTATAATTCACTGATGTTCAACAGCTAGCAGATCTCTTTAGTTAGATTTCTAAAGTTTGGAAAGAAGCAAATGCCAAGTCTATCCAAAAGAAACCTAAAAATAAAAAAAAGGGAAGAGCAAGAAAGGCATATTTTCAAAATAGAAAACACTCATAAGATTCACCCAAATAAAATATATTTTAAAATATTAAATCCGAGAATTCTCATGGACTATATTCTTGGTAAATGGAATTTGATTTTCCACTAGAGAAAGTGTGACGCTCTATTTTATTTTTGTTGTTAATTTAAAAATAAGACTTCTTTGGTGTTTACTGTGTGCTAGCACCTTATTTTTTATTAACACATTTGATTTTTACAATACTCTTATGAGATAATTGCTCTTACTTTACAAATGAGGAAAACTGTAGCCAGAAGCTTAAGTGACTTGCCACAGGATATAAACAAACAGTCTGACTGGTGTTCTTGTTCTTAGCTATGGAGTTTACTTCATATAGTTTACATTCTAGGGACATATTAGAACTTCTGTGAATTTACTGCTCTCCAACATGCAGTTCATAGACTTTTCCCTTTGCCTCTGGAGCCTCTTCCTCCAGATATTCACAAAGTATTCTCCCTTTCTTCCTTCTAGTTTCCTTGTAGACAACATCTCCCAAGAGTCTTTCCTTGATCTGCCTTCCATATGCTTCTTACTTGGTGAGTTTCAATGTGTATTGTACTTTGTCACATTATATCTTTATTGGGTTTATTATATCTTTTCCATTATCTTGAAAAAAATGTCCAAAGCAATGACTAGTATACTGCAGACTCTTTTGTAAACATGTATTGAACAAATAGGTGGTCATGAGCCAGAGGTTATGTTATTATCTCAAGTACTCTTGAAACAATCCTTCTAGGCATGAGTAACATTATTTCAAATTCCACAGATGGGAAAACAGATTTAAATATGTCAAATAAATTTAACAGATGCATGTAGGTACTAAATATTCAAGACAGGATTGAATACAGGTCCATATGATTTTAGAGTTCCCTCTTTTTCACTTATTTTGTGCTGCCTTTCTAATTATTTTGAAAGAAAAATAAGGAAAATAATTTTTTTTATCTCTGCTGTAAATCATTGTTTTGTATGACAACAACATGTTTTAGTGTAAGATATACATTAAATTAAGTCTGTAGTTTTACAAGGATGTTTCTTCATGCCATTATAATCAAAGCTCTGATTTTTTTCCAGTATACTTTCATCTGTCTTTGTACCTCTAAAGAGATATGCAATTTAAGTTTTTTATTAAAGAATAATGTACAATTTCATTAATGTAGGAACTTTAAGAATCACATCTATCCTTAACCCTATGTGCCCTAGGGTCAAGTCAGAATTGTAAGGCTTTTAATAACACAAAATCAAAAGCCTACTCCACAAGTGGTCACAATTATCTCTGCCCTGTTCAAGAAAAATGAATATTTCTTCTTCCTTTTTTTGCTTACAAATTTAGTTTATGAAACCTGAATATTCTTGAAAAAGATTACTGTGTTATTAACCTGGGACTTTCGTGTAAGTGCCTGACTGCTTGGCTCTAAACTGATTTTTAAAAACACCCATAATGCATCTTTGGTTTAAGAGGATAATCGCATGATGTCAGAAGTGCATAGGTGGTCTAACAAAAAGGATTTTTGCATCTCTGGTTCATAGTAAATGGAATGTGCAGCTAATGCATTTAAATAAATAACTTTTCCATTATTTCTAATAAAACTTGTGCTCAGTTGAATATTTCCAACTTTAAGTAGAGTTTTTGAACGTACATTGTTGTGTGAGATTGAATCCCAGAAGTTAATTTTCAGAAGATCATTTGAGAAATTTAAGAAGCAAATACCCAGGGCTTTGGGAATATGTATTATTAATGTGAATTGTAAATGTAATGAGATAAGAAAGAACACATTTTTTTCTATCGGTAGTTGTTGATGTTGGAAAAATTATTTGGATGTATAATTAATTTGATTGATTATGATGTTTTGAGCAACTTCAATACGATGTGTGAACCTAATATATAGTACTTCAAATGGTATCTGGAGATTATCTTAGGTAAATTAAAATCATCAATCAGTATATTTAGGATCAAAAGCCAGGATAAAATAAAATAATATTCAATAAAGTTAAAGTTTGATACCAAATAAAAGAAGTTATTTAAAACTTATTACTGATTTTTTCTGACTTTAAAGACACTGAACACTTCAGGATTCAAGCTGAACTTTGTTTTGTTTTCACTTTCATAACTCATTCTAGAAGTTCACACATATCCATAAATTTCTATTGGACTTCCTTTATAGAATAAAACGAAAAGTCTACAAAATATAATCTCTAAGTTTTTCTTAAATGTTAAGTTAATTTTTTGGAGCTAGCCAATATAGTCTTTAGAATCTTGGAATTTTTATGACTCAGTGGTTAACGAACCCAACTAGTATCCATGAGGACACAGGTTCAATCCCTGGCCTTGCTCAGTGGGTTAAGGATCCGGCATTGCCATGAGCTGTGGTCTAGGTCACAGATGTGGCTTGGATTCTGCATTGCTGTGGCTGTGGTGCAGGCTGACAGCTATGGCTCTGATTGGATCCCTAGCCTAGGAACCTCCATTAGTCATGAGTGTGGCCCTGGAAACACAAAGGACAAAAAAAAAAAAAAAAAAGAACCTTATAGCATAGCATCTTGAATAACTGAAGGGTTTGGATGATATCTAATCTACTGATTACTACATATGACTTATTAATGAGATTGCATAGATGACTGTTGAAACATTCCTCTAACTTCAGTTTGAAGATATCTCCTTCTATAAATCTTAGGTTTGACCATGGAAAATGTACTAACACTTCCTGTATAAGTCCAGTTGGCTATGAGACAACTGAGGGTGAATGAATAACCTCAATAATTAGAAATTAGTTTTGGTTAAATTTAAATAAAAAGACAAAAAGAATATCTGTAAAAGATGAAGATGATTTTCCCTTGTTTTCTTGTGTCATCAGTACCTTGACATTCATACATGAATATATAGTTTATGAGTTGTCTTTCTAGGGGATTTGTTTCTTATTTAAAATTGAAGGAGACATAGGCCCTAAAAGTCTGAAATTTATCACGGGATTTTAGGATGCTCCCTCTCCACCACCACAGTAGGGCTCTAGTATTGTAGTACTGGATTCCAACTGAAAGAACTGTGGTATCATAGACACTATATAATCAGGCATTCTTACAGAACCCCTAAGACAATTGGGGAGACAAAAAAAAAAAAAAGGACAATGAAATAAATTGAAATCTCCTGGCATGTACCTAGCACAGGTGTTAAAGACAGACCAACTTCTATTACCTGGTTATTTCTAAGTCTGAAAGTGTTTGAGAAACCTTCACACTATGTTTACATCTGAAGCCATCTGATTGTGTAAGAGATCATGTGTACAGAGTAGTCTCCTCACTTTCACACAAAACCCTAACCTGATTCTCTTTTCAAATGTTTTTGATAAAACAAATTTCCCTCAAATCAAATAAGTAGGGCAACACATTCCATCTCCTAATAATCACAAATGGTCATTGTAAAAATATTTTCAGTTGCTTCCCTGCCAGCCATTTTTGTGAAGAACAGTCATGACTTACAAAAACCTATAAGAAAGAAAATAATAAAGGCAGTTATTTAAATAGGAGAACCTGAGAGAGGTTTGAGAAAAATATGAAATTGCAAAAAAAGAAATAAAGATCCATGTTTGGGGTAAATATTTGAATGAAGGGAAGCCATGGTAATATTTTATTGTAGGGATCAAACATATATGCAAGCTCAGGGTTATTGCCACAAAAGGCAGGAGACAAATAAAGGGAGTTAAAAATTTTTAAGGTCTATGCATTTTTAAAGTAGTGGTGCAAGTATCAATATGCTAAACTCAAATAAGTATTCTGTATTATGGTGATCACTAAGAAAAGATTAAGATATGTATAATGATACAGGAAAATAGCACAAAGTAAAACAAAACTATTGATCTGTCCAAAAGATTAAGCAAAATGAAAACAAAAAAGTTAGATTTAAGTTTAAATATATCAGTAACTATGCTTAATGTAATGTGAATGTGCTAAACACAATTAGAGCATGAAGGCTGTCTTTGGGATTTTTTTTTTTAAATATTGTTTTGTTCTCCTTAAAGGAGTCAGAACTGTAATATATATACAGAAAGCTTGAGTAAAGAGGTGGAGAAATGTTATACTATACAAATATTAACAAAAACCAGCATGGTGTTGCTAAACTACTATCAGATAAAGCAGACTATAAATCAATAAATATTCATAGACATAAGGAAGAGTATGTCATTTAAAAAAAAATTAAATCCACTACAAAGCATTATAACTTTGCATGCACACTAATAATATATAGTCTCAAATTATTTAAAGCAAACATGACTGAAATTAAAGGAAACAAATACATTCACATTCATAGTAAAAGACTGTAAGATAATTTTCTTAATTACTCATGAAACACGCAGATAAAAAATCACCAAGTGTTTGGAAGCTTAAACAATGTGATTAACAAATGGCCTTGCTGACTAAAAGCACATTGCACCCCAGATCTTATGCTGTGGCATAAACAAGTTTCAATAGAAGTTCAAAGATGGAAACCATGGACCCTGAGCATAATAAAACCCAACTTGTCAGTAAAACCAAAAAAACGAAAAAAAGAAGGAAAGAAAGAAGGAAGGGCTGCTAAATTTGTAAATTCAACAAGTGCTAAGTAGCCTTTAATTCAAGGAGAAAATCACAATGCAAATTAGAAAATAATTTGAATTGAATAAAAATAATATTAATTATAATAACTATTATATTTAAATGTGTGAGACATTGTTAAAGCCATGTTTAGAGAAAAATAACTAAGTATATTTTAGAAAAGAAGAAAGATTGAAAATCTCTATACCTCTTAGGAATCTAGGAAACAATGGCAAATTAATCCCAAAGAAAATAGCAAGAGGAAATTTTTAAAGTAAAGGTAGAAATCGAGATTTGAAACAAGTGAATAAGAGAGAAAATCAACAAGGCTTCCTGTGCTGGCAATTTAAAAAGATTAGTAGAAGTTAAAATACCTTAAACGGAGCTATTCAAATCAAAGGAAAGAAGGCATAAACTATCAATAACAGGAATGAAAAATGGAAATAACTTCAGATCCTTTATATGTCAAGAAGATATAGAGAGGATATTATGAATAGCATATTGCAGGAGAATTTTTAAAAGTGGGTAGAAAGGGAAAATGCCTTGAGAAAGACAGCATTTCACAACTGACTCAGGAATTAAGGGGGAAAAAAAAAGAACAAAACAACTCTGTTTCTACTAAAGACATTAAGTCACTCATTAAGAATTTTCAAATAAGAAAACTTCCAAACCCAAATGGTTTTCCTATTTAATTTTATCAAACAATTAAGAATGAGTAATACCAGGAGTTCCTGTTGTGGTGCAGCAGAAAGGAATCTGAATAGTATCCACGAGGATGCCAGTTCGATCCCTGGTCTTGCTCAGTGGGTTAAGGATCCGGCATTTCCACGTGCTGTGGTGTAGGTCACAGAGGCAGCTCAGATTCCACCTAAGTTACATAATTTTAAGTCTTCCTTGTTTTATAATGTTTTATTATTGTCATGTTTTTGAATTACAGAGACATATCTTTAATCAGATACCTATGAACTTTGCTTTATATGTACATATGTGTGTGTGTGTATATTCTTTTATCATTTGACCTTGAAACTACATGACACACTTCCATCACTCTCAACTTTATTTTGAAATTTGTTAGATATAATCTTTAACTGTGGAATTCAGATCACATCAAGATATATTTGATGTCAAGGTATGTACCCTCCTTCAATATCAACATCTTTGATTGGTATTAATATAGTTCTGTAAATTTAAAGAATCAGTATTTTCATCCACACTATAAACCTATTTGTTTTTATTTTCTTATATTTTCATTGTATTTAATTTTTAATTTTTTATTATATATGTATTGTATTTTCTATATTCTCTGTCTTAATTTCTAACTTTTTATATATTTTTTGCTCTTTATTCAAAGTAACTCTTCATGTTGATGTTCTAATCAGTTAAAAGTATTTTTTAGCAGATTCTCCTATTATCCACTGCTTTCACTGAGTTGACTTTTAAGTGTTCTCTTTACTTATTTTCAACAACTTTTTCTATAATCTGCTCCTTTCTCCCTAGCAACTTTGTTTTATCTCTCATATTTCATTGGAATTAGGAAATACAACTAGTATCTTCTGTTTTTTGCATTTACTCTGATACAGTGAAGCTCATCTGGTTTGATTGCTCAGTTAGATTCTTTAAATTATTGTTCGTCTTTTTTTTTTTTTTCCCTCCGTGAGGCAGAAATGACTCAGGTTGACAATCACCTGTATTTTACTCAACATGTGATCTGCTCCAGTTGATACTTCCAGGTAGTGTGTGAGGAGGATTTCATTGAAATAGCCAAAATCCTATGACTTATCACTGGTGTGGCTTCTGCTTCACCCCATTAGATGAAATTTGGTGCAACTGTGAATGGAAATTAGGGAAGATTTCAGGGAGGCAGAGTATGTGCTAAAGTTTCACTGCTGAGAAGACTGACTTTCTTCAGACTCCTAGGGCACTCTGCAGTAAGATGGGGAATGTTCCCATCTCCATCTTGCCCTGATAGTCAAGGCAATGACTGAATACTGATCTCTTGTTTTCTTAGTGTGAGGTTAGAATCAAATGATGCTTAGGGACAAAGCAGCATATCCTGTCCCACTTTGTCTCCCATGCTCTGACCTGGAGAGGGATGGGGAATTGTCCATGGCTGTCCTAAGTGAAACTCTTCACTAACTTCTAGGCAACTTACTTTTTGCCTGCATGGAATTGTTCATTATTCAGGCTGTTTAGCGCTTGCCTACACCATAGATTCCAGAATTTTCTCAAATTTTCTTGATAATTTACTATTTTGCTACTCTAAGATTTTGAAAAAAATTCAGTTAATTCAATGTTATTCTATGGTCCTTTATTCAGTTAGTTCAATTGATAGTTAAATGGAAGAGAGAGGGTGTAAACGTGTGGGCTCAGAGAGTCATTCTGAAATGAGAAAAATGATAAATGTATGTCTAGAGAATTGTTATGCACAATGCATTTAAGAGCAACAATGCATTTAAGAGCAAAGCATCAAAAATATATTGTCTGACTTACATTTCTAAAATTATTCATTGGGAGACATAAGTACACTGAAACCTGTGTAAAAAGCAAGCTTATTATACTTGTTTAAAAACATATTGTATGTATGATCCAGCTAAAATTGAAATTATTCAAAGTAAGTATAACTATTTTTTTAAAAAAGTAAAGTTAGTTTGGTCTGTTAAGAGAAGCCAAGATGGATTACACCAAAATTAAGCATTACTAAAAAGGACAAAGCTTTGCAAATTCAGCTTATGTTTTAAAATGAATGAAGGACCAGAGACTAGAATTTATTCTAATCACTAGCAAGTGAGTGGTTACTATAAAAACAGAGACAAACTGATCCAGATTAAGATAAAAATGTTTGCAGCTAGATCAATCAAAAGGAAGGAAGTTTCTGTGTGGTGTTTCCTGCCATCTTCTGTTCCCACTCTAAGAAGAAGAATCTTTGAGGATATGTTCCAGCTATCAGGAAGATGACCTGTATAAAAAATTTACACTGGTAATTCCTAAGATTTACAGAAAACTGTTCTAAATATGTATTTCTAAAATGTCACAGAAAAACTTCACAAAAGACTAGAAGTCTACAATAAAATTAACACTTCCATCTTAATGTTTTATATCTCAATAAAACTGGCGAAAAGGGGGAAATAAAGTACATTAATTTTTAAAAAAATGAGTTGATGTTTACAGAGGTCTGGGTAGAAGTTCAAATGTTCTGTCCAAAGACTCAGGAATAGAAACGTGCTCAGGATTCCAATTCTTGATTATCCACATTAACTAAAGTTTCTTTATTACTGACGTGTCTCAGACCTCAAGAGATGTTTGTACCTAGGTCACTAGTGCAAAAGGACAATGAAGTGATTTTCTTGACAGAGTTTGCTCATCTAAATTATACATGACAGAAAAATCTTATGTCTTATATCTCAGTTTATGGATACATGGACTGTACCAAGTAATTATGTGTGGTTTATAAATCCACCTGAGTATTAACAGTCATCTGAGAGCAAATCAGTAACATTTCTTATATATACATTAAGAAATTTTCAAGGTAGATAGTTGTGATTAATAAAATACAATATTTAACTGTTAGTTAATTTCACATAGTTTTATATGAATGTCATATATTGATATTCAAAATGCAATAGTATGAGTACAGAGTGATGGATGAATATATATGTATGTGAATATATATATATATATACACACACACACACACTCTTTTTTTTCAAGATGTCCTCATGCTCAAATGATGAGACCCACAGCTAAAGAGAATGAGATAGTTTTATGACACAAGATATCATCTCCTCAGTGTCTTGCTAGAAATCATTTATCAGGTGATGCTAACTGCAGTTCTCATGCAAAATCACATTTCCTTGTAACCACATTCTTTAAAGCATTACTTGAAAGAGCAAACACTCCAGGATTTGGGCAAATTTATCAGAGGTATAGAGGTTATAAACTGTCTAGTAGGTAAACCTCCTTGAGCACCTCTTAAGTCAAAGCATCTAGACTCTGTCTCTCAGAAGGTGCCCCCTTACCATCTACCATAACAAATATATAAATTGAGAATTACAAAGCCCCTCTTTCATGACTCTAGATCCTTCTTTATTTCTCTAAATTGTATATTCACCTTTTATTACCCTTTATCATTTCTCTAATTTTCTACCAACCATATTTTCCTCCACATATTTTCTCACTACTGACCAATTTGTGTCTTTTCTAGAAGCCTTAACTCAGACTCTTTAGAATCAATAGGTGGTAGGAGCTAAGTATGTATATTACTGTGTAAGCATTTTGTCAAGTATCCAGAATAGTACTGATATTTTCATTTTTATTTTAAGTAGTGATAGTATTTTTCTGAGTTATCATTTATAATTTTGATTTTGCTTTTACTTTCTTGTGCAAGCAAAGTCTCATATAGCTACCATTGGAACTGGGCCATCTTAGCCATTTCAGTCAAAGATTTTTCATACCTGTTCCAGAAGTGTGATAGCCTAGGTTTTCATAGTATATTTGGATGGTTGGCCATGGTGTTAGAATAACAGTCATTCCCTATTCATGAGCAATAGTTTATAAAAGCATGAGGAGCAGGGAGTGAGTTTTCTTTACTTGTTTCTTCAGTTATAACTAATGGTGAGTAAGACATCACTTTTTTTCCAGAATCCTTTTTATATTGTAATAGCAATGAATTTGGAAACATGTATTTTACTTTCTCAAACAGTGCTGAACACAGTAAAATTGCTTCAAGCATGCCATTCCTAATGTGTATCATATTTATTGCCATACTTAATGCCATGGTCATAATTAAAATATCCAATCCAAAGTTCCTGCTGTGGTGTAATGTGATTGGCAACATCTTGGGAGCACTGGGACACAGGTTCGATCCCCAGCCTGGCACAGTAGGTTAAGGATCCAGCTGCATCTTAGTTCACAGCTGCATATCAGATCTGATTCCTGGCCCTTATGTAGTTTGACTACCTAAGCTGAAGGATGGATTTTTCAAAGTTACTCTCCGACAAACTATTAATATGCACCTCTTTTTTTGTAATCATGGATTCATGGACTACAGGACAGAAGATGAGTAAGAGTGAGATCCTAAATTAAATTTTCTGTAGTGACCTGCACAACCTTCAGCCCAGTTACTCAGAGGGAACATGTGGCTTATCTCTCAAATAGTACAATACCAGATTTCTCGATCCCTATTTATTTATTTACTTTTTTAGCGTTTTGCTCTTCCATTTTTCACCTGCTTGTACTATGAAATCCCTTGTTTTGTGTTTCCCTAGCTGCTCATTCTATTTGGCCACTATTTTTAAAATCCACCTTTTACCTTGAGCTTTATTGCGCTATAGTTGGCAGATAACATTGTATAGGTTTTAAGTGTGCAGTTAGGTGGGTTTAGGTATGTATGTATTTCAAAATGATTATCACAATAAGTTCATTAACGCTTCTTTCACCTCACATAGTTATCTTTGTGTGTGTGTGTGGGGGGAGATCTACTGTCTTCGCAACTTTCAAGTATGCAATACGGATTGATTAAAAAGTCACCATACTGGATGTTATATCCCTGTAACTCACTCATCTTGTAACTGGAGGTTTGTACCCCTTGACCAACATCTCATTTCTCCTGCCTCCCAGTCCCTGAAAACTGATAATCAACTGTCTCCATGAGTTCAGCCTTTCTGGATTCTGCGTGATGTGAGGTGATTCAGTCTTTCTGTCTGACTTATCTCACTTAGCCTCAAAGCTCTTCCATGTTGTCACAAAGAGCAGGCTTTCCTTCTTTTTTATGGTTAAATAATATGCTGTTAGGTATGGTACACTGTCTTTTTTCAGTGAACACCTGTATAGCTTTAATGTCTTGGCTGTTGTGAGCAATGCTGCATTGAACATGGGGATGCAGATATCTCTTCAAGAGAGTGATTTCATTTCATATTGATATACACTCAGAAGTGGAATTACTGGATCATATGGTGGTTATAGGTTTTTTAATTTTTTGGGGGGGAGTTGCCATAGTGGTTCCCATAGTGGTACACTAATTTATATTCTCCCAACAGGACACATGCTTCTTTCTTTTCCTCCGTATTCTTGAGGTGTTAGTTCTTGTTTTTTGTTTTTTGCTTTTTGTTTTCCTGATAAGATCCATTCTAACAGGTGGGAAGTGATATCTCATTGTGGTTTTTATCTGCATTTCCCTGATGATTAGGGATGTTGAGCACATTTTCATACACTTATTGGCCATTTGTATGTCTTCTACAGGTTGTTTGCCCATTTTAATGGATTTTTTCCTATCAAATTGTTTAAATTCTTTGTATATTTTGGATATTAACCCCTTCCAGTTACATGGTTTACAAATATTTCTCCTATTCCATAGAGTTTTTAATTTATCTTTTGATCCCCACAATCATAGACATTTCAATAAGCATCAGGATTACTGTCTAACAATCTTGACTCATGAAAAATAATTTTGAATTAGCTTCCTTCCAAATTAAGACGTTCCTCTGATGAGCTGCCCAGTGCGATAAAGTTGCTTTCTCTGACAGCCCTTGGCCCCACCCAGCTGATCTTTTGTATACAGATATGTGAAGGAGAACTTCTAATACCAAGTTATTAAAAGCATCTCTCTGCAGCCTTGCCTATGTCTTCACTTAGCTCATTTTACTTTTTACTGCAGCCTCTCTCAGATGGGGTTAGTGCTGCTATCATTTAAAGGCAGCAAGATATCTTCAAGAAAAACAACTCTGAAATCCATCCATCCTATTGACGTCAATTGCTTAGGAAAGGAGTGAATACAGAAAACTTCTTAGAGAGTCAGCTATGAGGTTTTTTGTTTTTTTTTTTTTAATCTTTTTTAGATTTCCAAGTAAAAACAATTACTGGAAAGCCTGGGGTTATTACTGATTATAAAACAGTGATTTCCCCCCTCCTATGTTTTTTTTTTAAACTTCAAGTAGTGTGAACTTTGATTTATATAGCTCTTTAAGAATTTTACAATGTCAACTGTGAAGTTTGAAATGGATTATCTTTCTCCTGAAGGCTTCAGACATGAGCATGCTTCCAGCCCAGATTTTACTTTAACCTGTTTGACCGAACTCTCTGATGATTCTAGTCAATTTGGATTTCAGCACTCGAATTCTGTCCCTGATGGTAAGCTAAACTTTAGACTGATATTTTTGAATGTTTTAAATTACATCTGTACTTTTTTAATGTCAGATGTGTAAAAAAATAAATCTTGATGTCATTTATTTGTAGTGGTATAGCTGATGCCAATTTTAGTTTATTGAGTTATTTTTTCCTGAAATATATAAATAGATTGTTATAAAAAAGAATGGAGAGTTTTGCCAATAGAGTGAAATGAGAGAAAACAAATTCCGTGAACTAAAAAAAAAATGTTAATAGTGAAGCAGATTTTGTTTCTCTGAACACTCAAGCCTATCAGGGCTTAGTTTTGTTTGGGATGACTTATGAAATCAAGGATTTTATCCATAAACTGCAAGAAAAAAAAAAAGCCCTACCATCTTTCATTCCTTTCTTATATTTATGTTTCCTGTTACATAATTATATTGTAAGGATATAATACATGCTTTATTTCTCATTAAGAACAAGATAATATTTTTTTTGATTGTTATTTTGTGACTTGTCTTTGATTCCATATGAACTGATAGTGTTGATGGAATTCAATGTGAATTTCTTTTTT
This sequence comes from Phacochoerus africanus, assembly GCF_016906955.1. NCBI lineage: Eukaryota > Metazoa > Chordata > Mammalia > Artiodactyla > Suidae > Phacochoerus > Phacochoerus africanus. The sequence continues at coordinate 35,518,358 of NC_062547.1, read as the reverse complement.
GATACCTATCAGTGTTACTTATCCAGAATCACAGTTTTCCTTTTTGCTCTGCAATTTTGAGGAAATCATTCCATACACTAATAGGTTGCATTCATAAAAAAATTAGTTTTTAATGACAACTATGAGATGTCAATAACAAATTAATTGTGCCTTATACAGTTTTTGTATAGTAAATAAATAAATAATATTTAAATGTTGTTCTAAAGGAAAATTCCATTATGATTTAGTAGTTCATCTTTACTCATAAAAAAGGCAGTATAATTCTAATGTAAAATTTAAGCAAAGCCTCCATAGCTCTGGATGTTACTGAACATTAACCTTTGCCCAATGAAAAATATTTGTAGAAATAATAAATTCTACTTTGCAGCCAGAGAATTATTCCAAGAGAATTTGGCACATGTATTTACTTTCAAATGTTTAAAAAGTTTTATGTGACTCCCAACCAATTGCTGATTTTTTGTTCACAGCTTCTTTTGTATTACATGACTTGTTTTACATTATAGGCAGTTCTACAATCAGGAGATATAACAACTGTTTGTAGATTTTCTTTCAACTGTAAGAAAAGAGATCTCCATGCTATTTTTTTCTTAAATTGAGCAGGAAAAAAGATTTATAAATGAAAGTATTTGCCAGTTCAATCCTGTTCTTTCCAACATATTTTGTCTTCTAGTCATCTCTGTCACAGCACATCTATTCCAGCAGATTCAGCTATTGTCTTTATTCAGTTGACCTACACATCTATAGCTTAGGTATAAACTCTTACCAAAGCCTTGAAAACCATCCTCACTGATATACTGGCAGTGCCTCAGATGCAACCCAAATAAGCTAAACTCCCTAAAATGCTTCCTCCTTAAGTCCCTATTTTTGTCAATAACTCTTAAGTCATCTCAGACATTGCTTTGCATTTATTTGTGTAAAGTTTGTTTATTTATATGCATATTAATGTATTATTTGGCTTATCTTACCTCTTTGACCACCACTCTGGCCCCAGTACTCAAAAGTGAGCCTGGCAACAAAGTGGGTTTTTTGCCTTGATCCACTGACTGAGGGACTGAAAGATTCCCCATAGTGCATGCACCTATTTGATTTCTCACTGAACTCACCTGCAAGCTCTCCATAATAAGTCTCTTGCCCATTGGCAGCTACACAGTCCTTCATAAGCGCAAGTCTGATCCATTTCCACCTTTTTTACAATTTCTATAATTCTATATTACCTGGGTTGTAAAAGCTGGTTTTCTAGGATCAAAATCTGTTTTTTTCCAAAACTTTTCCAGCCTCATATAACCTGTACATATCATACAAGAATAATTTACACTTTCAATCAATGTGCATATTATTCTTTCAAAATAATTTGCAATAATTATTTCTCCCCACCTCTATTAGGATCTCACTGAATAAAATACTACTTTAATTCCAAATCCCTATGGTTAACTCTCTGTGTAAAGGACTTTTTCCCATTGCTAAACTTCTGCAAAATGTTCTATATAGTGAAATGCTCTTTTTCTAGTTTTTGTTGTAAATGCTTATGTTCACAGATCCTCTCCTATTACATTATGTTTCTTAAGAATAATTACCACTTCAAACTGTTTGTGTCTGGGGATGATACACATGCAAGCAATATGATTAAATGAACTACCAATTAGTGCAGTGTAGTTTATATTTTAATTAATTTTCTGTCATGGGGGTATTTGCTTATATCAAATTATACATATAGTTTAATAGTGAAAATATTACATAGAAATTATTACACAATTTGTAACCTAATGGTACCATTGTACAGGATAGTACTAATGTGGAATTTATTTTTCATTTGAAACTTTTATGGAGTATTGAGCATTCTAGAATCTGTTTTGTATGCAAGATCTTTTTACCCTATTTCCAATAGAGTCAAATTGTATTCTTTCATTCAAAATATATTAATTGAATATTCATGATAGAGATTTAGCACCTTGGTATCTATATGAAAATGAAAATAAGGCTACAGTAGAAGTAGAGAAAGAGCTGAGTCCTTGTAATCTCAGTGGTGTGGCAGTGTGTTTTTAATATGCAGGTGACTATGCCTAGTGTGGGAAAATAAACTATAAAAGATGAATGTTAGTCCACAGAAAGTTGAGCAGGTGTGGCAAAAAAAAATATGGGGAATTCCCACTGTGGCTCAGCGGAAATGAACCCCATTAGTTTCCATGAAAATGTGGGTTCACTTCCTGGCCTTACACAGTGGGTTAAGGATCCAGTGTTGCCATGAGCTGTGGTGTAGGTCACAGAATGAGGCTCAGATCCCACATTGCTTTGCCTGTGGCTTAGGCACCAATTGAACCTGCAGCACCAATTGAACCTCTAGCCTGGAAACTTCCATGTGCTGCAGCTAACCCTAAAAAGAAAATAATAATAATAATAAATATGTTCCATTTTCAACAAAAGAAGTATTTATACCTTTTACTTGTTTATTATCTTGAGATAACTCATACCTACAAAAGCCTAATAGTTCTTACAAGACATCTATGAGGTAGAGTTCATTTATCTTAAACTCTATTTGATAGAAAGAGAATCCAGACTTCAGAGAAGTAATGTATTTAGAACAAAGTCACATACATATAGTAAGAGAGAGAGTGAGAAAGAGAACAAAAGTATGGTGGTGTGTGTGTGTGTGTGTGTGTGTGTGTTTGTTGGATGGGTGGCAGAGACAGATGAAAGTTGACGAGCTCTTAATCTGTTTTCTCTCTCTCAGGGACTCCTACCTATTTCTATTTTTCATGAATTATTTTTCTACTTCCAGATTAACTTGTTCATTGTGGGGATATAACATTCCTTTAGAATTTAAGTACCTTAATACAATTAGATAATAACCTCTTAACTTAAAATCATGTTTTATTAAAAATATTTTGTCAGATATCCCAATTATATGAAAACAATACAGTACCAGTAAACCTCCAATTGGACCAATGGACTGCGTATTGAAAAAATATAGACATAATTTGCATAAGTACTGGTATAAATACTTCACAGTCAAATTCCAAAGAACGCAAGATCGTTTGTTCCTTCATCTGTTATTCCTTCCAAAACAGGTATGTCCCACTGGTAGTAGTATAACTTCCAGTGTGATAAAGTAATATTTTATTAAAGCAATATTTTAATCAGTGTGTGATCCATAACTCACATAGCCAATAGCATAGTCTTTTAAACAGTTTTCAATGATCAAAAAGCTTTTAAGCATAATAGATAGCATTTCTTCTTTCTAGAGATACAGACAATACAACGTATTCTGTAATGTATGTGATTCAACTTTAAAGAAGTTTGTTAATTTTATTTAATCTAGAATTGCACATATTTATTAAACTCCAGAACCCTTTTATATAGAACATTTCCTAACATTCTGCAAGATCTGCTTTGGAGATTTGGTGTTAAATAATAAATTATATAACTAATGAAGTAATGGGAAAACTCTAGCAAAAAAGTCAAGATAGTGTCCCACTCAGTCACCAGTAAGCTATGTAAGCTTTTTTTTTTTTTTTTTTGTCTTCTTGCCTTTTCTAGGGCTGCTTCCGCGGCATATGGAGATTCCCAGGCTAGGGTTCAAATTGGAGCTGTAGCCACTGGCCTACACCAGAGCCACAGCAACGCGGGATCCGAGCCATGTCTGCAACCTACACCACAGCTCACGGCAACGCCAGATCCTTAACCCACTGAGCAAGGCCAGGGATCGAACCTGCAACCTCATGGTTCCTAGTCGGATTCGTTAACCACTGTGCCATGACGGGAACTCCCTATGTAAGATTTTAACATCCCTCCTGGGTGATTTTACTAATCTACACAATATCTAGAATAGATCGGTTGACCTTGAAGACCACTGGCAATTATAAAAAAGCTTAAAGAAAATAATTAGAACATTTCCAATGCCCATCATTACACTTGGTAAACCCAATAATATAATGAGTAAAGACAAAGTGTCTGCTTACATGTATGCTATACCAAAAATAATGAGTGCCCAAATATGCAAAGAACATCATAATTTACAGAGCTCTTTTACACTTGACTTTTATAAACACTTTGTAGATCGAATCATTTTATTACTCCCATTTTTACAAAGAAACTGCATATCTAACAATGATATCTTTCAGTGAAATGTTAGTAACTGGTAAACCAAGGACTTAGATCCAGACTTAGATTCCAGATGTCACTGTCATACACTACTACAAGTACAAGCATCACTATTATTGCTAAGACTATAATGAAAGGCAACAAAACAACATTTACTGTATTAATTACAATACCAAACAGTTGACATTCTGATCTCAATTTGCTCTCCCAATACTGTTCTGAAGCAAGGAGAAGTTAAATATTATCATAATCTCTCATCGTATTTCAAATATAGATTTATAGATCACTAACTTACAAATTAATTTAAACTGATTTTCAATTCAGAGGAGCTGAGCTAATATCTTTCCAAGAAAAGACATCTACAAGTAAAGTGATCATCTAGGAAAGACTACGCGGCTTATAGAAAATTAACAATTAACGTGCTGATTTTAAATAATGACTATGTTCATTTCAAATAAGTTGCATATATTTAATGAAGCACTTACAGAATCCTTTAATAGTGTTAATCATCTTTTTCTATGTTAGGAAGTATATTTATTTCAAACGGTTTCTAGTAAACTAATCCTACTTTTGACCAGCTATTATTAAATACTAGAAGTTGACAAGATTACTATATTTTTGAAAAGTACTTTTAAGTTATTTCTATAAGACACTTGATGCTTTCTCTAAGTCTTAGCAAGGTGCTGGTGTATTATGGACTTATAATAACATTTTGAGGCAATTAGGAATCTTTTCTGAATTCTTTTGTTTAAAGCTGAAGATTAACTTGAAATGATTGACTTGGACTCACACAGCTACTTGTTACCAAAAATAAAGATAAGAAGACGGGTCTCATGATTACTTCTCTACTGCTTTTCACACTACAACAAATACCTTCCTTCAAAAATTTCTTGGTATTATGACTCCTTGATACCAGATGAAAATAAATACACTCTGCTGAAGTATAGCTGAATCACAGAACAATTAACTATTGTGCTTTTCTTAGAGTAACAGATTTTGCGGTCTCATAAAATCCCAAACAAATGCTATGTTTTCAAAAAGGAGTTATATAAGAGGAGTAAATGTAAACCCATTGTAAGTATTATATAAAATCACCATCAAAGATCACTCATACACACACACGAACTCTCACACTCAAACACACATTCAATCACTGCATTTGTTTGTTTGTTTGTTTTTTGGGGCCGCACCTGTAGCATATAGGAATTCCCAGGCTAGGGTCCAATTGGAGCTGCAGTTGCTGGCCTACACCACAGCCACAGCAATGCAGGATCCCAGCCTCATCTCTGACCTACACCATAGCTCATGGCAACGCCGGATCCTTAACCCACTGAGCGAGGCCAGGGGTGGAACCCATATCCTCATGGATGCGCATTGGGTTCATAACCTGGTGGGCCACAAGAGGAACTGCATCAATCAATGCATTTTCTTTTAGAGAATTTGACTATATTTTTCTTTCCGTATATGTCCTGGAACCCACAAGTGACTGACCACTCTGCTGAAATTCTAGTTGCACTGTGGTAGGTTAGCATAAAAACAATCTTTTTATATTCTAGAATAGTGTGGGGTTTTATGAGGTGGGTGATTATTTCTTGGTCTCAGAAAATGAAGAGCATGACTACTGAAGATATGCAAGAAAATCCAGAGAGTAGACTCTGTGTTCTCTGGCCTTGGGATAGAGGATGAGCATCCAACTAATTGCAGCCCAAAAGACTATCTCTGATCAAAACGTTCAAGATAGACCCCTATGTAAATAGATTTTTGTTTGGTTAGAAGGAATTAGAGGTCCTAATTTCCTGAGATACATAGAACTATAACCAGTGGCCACATGACTAGTGATAGTTATGATACTACCATCATAAACTAGTTGTATTTATTAGATGTGTACTCTTTGCTCAGTTTTCAACCAGTCTCTGTGAGAAATGTAAAGTATTCAGAAGGTCCAGTGCCTGCTTTAAATATACTCTCTAAATCTAGTTATGAAAAAAAAATTCATATGTGTGATTGAATTAGGTGGCTGTCTCATCCTACTGATGTCATTTAAGGCAGGAACATATCAACTGGGAGGATAATGCTTTTAGTGAGGTAGTTTCCAAAGTTAAAGTGTAGCCACAGAGCACTTGCATTAGAATTACCAGAATACTTACAATGCATGAAGATTCTAGGCTCCCATACCGGACTCTTTACATGTAAACACTGAATATAATCCAGAAATACAGATTTTATGAATTTCTCATATTTTGACTCTATGCCCTAAAGGTCGAGAACTGCCTTTTTTGTCAGTGGTCATGATAGTTTCATCGGCAAGGGCTCCTTACATTCACTATGTTATGGTAACATGCCTTACATATAAAACATCTCATTTCCACCATATTGGATGCCATAATGCCCATATTTATGGCATTGATATCAATGTAAAATTTTTTCTGCATTTAACCTTGCAGTTAAATCTTTTAGCTGTTAGATATGAGGTATAGCTTTCAATGCAGTTTCATCAAATAGAGGATAAAGCCCCCCAGGAAAAGAGATGTATTTTGCTTCTCTTCTATTCCCCAAAAAGAGACCAGTAGAGAGTTCTATGAACAGAAGCAGAACATTACTTGTTCCTAATATGACTTTGCAAAGATGGACCAATTGGTAGAAATCTTCATTTCCATCATGGAACTTTAATATAACTCTGATCTCTTAATGGCTTTGCCTAGAGGCCTTCAGTGCATTCTGTCTCAAGAAGAGCAATCTAGGTTTATATAATATGGACACTTTGGCTACCTTGGTAAAATGAAAAGTTAATGCTAATGTGATGTTGTAAAATGAAATAACCCCAACCACCACTGTTTCCTTAAGTGCCTACTGAAAATATTCTACTAGGAATTGAATACATCTATTTTAATTCAAAGTAATGAATTAAAAATGCCTTTCAGGTAATATACAAGGAAATGCTTATGGAAGTATCGATAAGTGGTCATTGAATTACTACATAATACTTGGTTAAATTTACTAATATATGTGGAGATAAAGAGATACATATATAGATATTTCTCCTCAAATGCTTTTCAGTATCATGTCTTCCTGATACCAGATGAAAACATTGTACTGTTTTTTTTGGAATAAGTCTCAGTACCTTGGCTTATCCAATACTTTATATCAATAATAATAATAATAAGGCTTGTGGTGAAATATTTATGATAATATTCTCAGGTTAGCATGATGAAATATAGCAACATCTTTATTCATAATGCTCTTTCTGGGAAGTGATTTACAGGTTTCTCTAAAGTAATGGGTGTGTTCTCATCTGAAGTATGGAATCAGGCATACTACCAATAATTTATGACCAATTATAGAAAATGTACTTTACTGCAGCTTGCAAACATTATCTCTTTGAAAGTACAATAGATTCAAGTTTATCTTGTAGTTGCTCTATCTCAGTTTAATGCCAATGCTTTCTTTTTAAGTAGGAGATAAAGTAGTGGGGTACAAGTATACACCGGATTAATCAAACCCTGCATGTATGAGGGTGCCCATATATGAAGAATTGAAAATCACTATTTGTAGTCATATAAGCATGAGGATAGAGGTCACTGAGTAAACTCTTCTGGAAAGAAATATGACATTATTTTTCAAATGAATCTTGTATAGCTTTAATTCAGAAATTCAACTTCTAGGAATTTGTTTTGAATAAAATCAGAGGTATACACAGTAGTAATGGAACAAAAATGCTCATTCCAGTTTTGGTTTTAATAGAAATAGTGGGATTTAAGTGTCCAACATTTTTAATTCATTAAATAATTAAATGATAACATATGCCTAAGAAAGAATGTTTTAGAGACTTTTAAAAATGGTAGTTAACAAAATGTTATTGGGACTGGAAAATACTCAGGGCATGATATTAAATGAGGCAATAAAATTACATGCTGACTTTTATACAATTTTTATGTAGGTGTTTATGTCAGATTTGTGCAAAAAATATGAGAAAAACATACTGAAATAGTAAAATCTGTTAGTCTTAAGGAAAAGGATCCCAATAAAATTTAGCTTTGGTTTATTGTTATGTTTTCTAAATATTTTGATTTGTCATGTGTTACTTTTATGATAAGTTAAAGTTATATTAAAGTTATGATGAGTTTTACCTTTTTGTCCATTAAAGAGAAATGAGAAACAACTTACAGGAAAACAGACATAGAAGGAGGTAAATTGTGCTGGAGTTATTGACTAAATATAGGTCTCGACAACTGAAAATTTTCAGGTCTCCACTTGTCTCTCACAGAATTTCCATGACCTTGTTTATCTGTCTTATCTTCGGGCCGAGGCCATAGCATAGAGGCCCACATGAAAGCATTAGATACTCAGAAAACAATGGTTCAGGATGTTGAGAATATTAGTCTTTAGATCTATTTTTATAGCCCTGGTTCTCCCTATCCCTTCAAACCCCTAAACCTATTTCAACAAAATTCTTTCATATATAGAAATAGCTAGTATACACACATAAATAGTCATTCATTATATCCAAGTAAAATTACAACTGTCACTTTTATGGGCTTCATTATGTTTAATTTCTCAGAAAAAAATTTTTAAACCATTCAAGAAAAGGATAATTCAGGGAAGACAATGATATATAACAAACAGAGACTCTGTCCACTTTTTAAATGTGGGGGTTAGCAGAAAGGAAAGATGATAAACAGTGATAGCTGTAGACATGAAAAAGTCAGTGGCATCCAGAAGTCAACTATAGGAGAGAAGAGAAAGGCACATGTATAGAAATTATAACAACAACAAAAGTATAAAAAAGTAAGAGGAAGATAATTGTACAATGGATAGAATTTTTTATGAACTAGGGTCTGTTTAAACACAAAGAGATTTTTTAGGAAAAAACTTTATAGCTCATAGAAATCATTGCATCAGCTTAAGAAATAAGCCCTAGGCTGAAGTTTTCAGGAAAAATAAATTATAGGGCATGCTGATGTTCAGCATGAAAAGAGAAGCATAGATGCTACCAGTTCTCTGTTTTGCTGAGGTTACCAAACCTTCACCTCTGCAGACTACCTCTGCTTTCACCCAAAACTACACAGAAAATCACTGAGTGAACAGGAAAAGGACACAGTGCTACTCCTCCAGATCAAGTCTATGCCTTAATTGGTTTCTGATTAAACCACTACTGAATCCCTAACGCAGGTGGGATGAACTCCATATAGGGCACACTGCCCGAGACCAGGCAGTGGGTAGATCCATTTAGAAAAGGCCACTCAGCTTGTTTTCCTCAAGGAGCTGGAACCTATTTCAAAGATTCTTAGATTTGATTAAAATATAAAAAGGATCTTTGCTGGGAGGGTCTATGAAGTCCTGCAAGTCACTGTAAGTTCTAAATGCTTACTGCTTAATATAAATCTGCACATTGGAGAAACTCATCATTGGTTTCTGATCTCCCAACTTCCTATGGCTATGTCACTCTTGTGCCTTTTCAAAACTCACTGTGCTTCACAGTGGTACTTTTCATCTAAGTCAAGAGCATTGAAGAAACCTTTGCTTGTCCCTTGAGTCAGCTGTGGTGGACCGTATTATTTATAGTGGCAGTTTGCCTATTTTTCAGTGGCCAATGAACTTTGCCCATGTTTCCCGTGTTTGTATCTCACTTTCATGTTCTCATATTTCAGCTTTCAGTTTTCTTGTCCTTTTCTTGTACTTGGTCTTTAATTTGAGTTCTCAGAAACTAAATATATTTGTTCATGTTCTCTGAAAATTCTATGCAGAAAGTTCTTGTTCCAGTTTATGACTAGAAAATATTAACTACAATGCTAATCTTAGATTTAATATTCTCATTTTCTACTTCTCTTAAGTAAATCCAAAGTTGATGGAATTTATTTTTGTAATTTTCTGAGCTCTACATTTTTACTGCATATTGACTCATTGGTAAAGGAGTAGGGGATTGTCCACTTAGAAATGGAATTTATCAGATAATCCAGTAACCCTATGTAAGTTAAAATTGTTATTCTTCATAAACAGCAATAGAGACGTGTTTGCTTAGACGCTAGTTCAGAGGTTGCTCTGATACTTCTTAGTTGTGTGACTTAAAAATAATTCAGAGAATCTCTGTGTGTTTCTATTTCCCTATATGTAATAATGGTGTAAAAAATCTCTATCTCACAGAGTAGTAAATATTAAATGAAATAATACCAGAAAAGCATTTAGCATAGTGCCTGTAACTAATACGTATTGAGGAAATCCTGTTAGTCTAAACATATTATATAGGGTATGTTACACTATATCTTTACAGTATAAAGATGTTGTAGAATATGATGACTGACCATGTTCTGGGGATTATAATCCATATGAGGCTAATCGCACAATCTATGTAGTGTAAACTAAGGTTCTTTTTTTTTGCCTTCTACTTTTATAGTTTTCCAATTTTCATTTTTTAAAATTAGAGTTGATTTACAGTGTTGTGTCAATTTCTGCTGTACAACATTGTGACCCAGTCATACATATGTACATTATTTTTCTCATACTCTCTTCCATCATGTTCTACCCCAAGAGATTGTATATAGTTCCTTGTGCTGTACAGTGGGACCTCATCGCTTATCCATTTTAAATGTAATAGTTAGCATCTACCAACCCAAAATTCCTCTTCCATCCCAATTCCTCCCCCTCCCCCCGACAACCACAAGTCTGTTCACTGTGATCTGTTTCTTTTGTAGATAGAATTGTTTGCACAAATGATTCAACTTTCATTTGTAGGAACAGTATATGCCATGCTTGTATTGCTTATCTTTTAGAGTAACTTAGTTTATAATGGCCACACTTTATCCTGATTGACCTGGATGTGATAGGTACCATGCTAACTTCCTTACACCATTGTAGACAAGACTATATGACTGTGCAGAGAATGAACATCACAGACTTCAGGAGCATTTGTTTTACTTGGTAAGTAATCTTATTAAATTTTAATATTAAAAAGGGAGGATTTGGTAAGAAGTTAATAAATACCTAGAATAATTTTTATAATAAAATATTAGACTTCAAAGAATATTCCTGTTAGCCTAGAGATTTTTGTGGGCATCCACCTGTATGTAACAAGAGAACAGCTTTCTAGAGAAACTCTTCTAGAGGACATTTGTGAGGCACTGGAAAGAAAACAAAAAAGTACTGGTTGTAGTAGAACCCTGGTTTCTGCTGGTTGTTTGGGTATTGATTCCCCATGATGCCAGTGGGTATGCAGTGCTCTTGACAGGGTCAGTAATTTGTCTTGGATCCAGTGAGGCTATGTTGGTTTTAGCATTGATATCATTGCATTGTTATGAAATAAAGTTCTCTTAGGATTTCATGGGTTTTCGGAAGCAGTTGAGAATTTTACTTAAAATAAGAGTGGGAAAGGAAAATGTGAACTTTTTTCTGTGCTAGAAATTTTGTTCCCACTATAGATTAAGTGGGCAAAGAAAGTCTTTCCTATGTTCATTTTTAAGAACATGTGTATGTTATCACTTATATGTGAAATCTGAAAAAAAATCAAACTAGTTAATATAACAAAAAGGAACAGACTCACAGAACAACCAGTGTTACCAGTGTGAGAGGAGAGGAAGAAGGACAAGACAGGGTTAAGAGATTAAGAGGTACAAACTACTATATATAAAATAAATAAGCTATAAGGATATGTGGTGCAGCATAAGGAATATAACCAATAACTCTAAATAGAGTATAATTTTTAAAAAATTGTGAATCATTAGTTGTGCACTTAAAACTTCTATAATACTGTTAATCAATTGTACCACAATAAATAAAAAAAGAGGTGATCTAGCTTTTAGAAATGAGATGTCATCTCTGAATGTTGAATAGTGCATTAAACATGGAGGCAGAAATATTAGTGACAATCATGCATCATCTGATTTAACTTGACTAAATTGTACTTGTAGATGTGAAAAACTAGATTTATAAGCTTTTCTTATGTGATAATATGAGAATGGGACCAAGAGAGCAGGAGTACCTTGTTTAAGATCTCACAAATAATTAGATACAGAAATCAGTCTATAATTTTCTGTAGCCTGCATTGTCAAGCCCTCAAGTATCTTCTAACCCCCAGAAGTCATCACAAATAAGAGACACAGCATGGGCTTTGTCATAGAAAAGCCCTGATTATGACTCAGACACATAGTAGATTTTAGAACTTGTGCAAATTGTTTAGTAATCCTCTGCCTTTTCTCAGTGGCACCCTCACTTTGCAGAGTTGACTAGGATTGAGAAAAATGTGTGAAAAGATGCCTTGTGCAGGGAAGGGGCTTAGATATGAGGTGTCTCCCCCATTTCTTGCTTCTAGTGTTCTGCATACTTATTAATTCCTTGTGGCTTCTCAACCCAAAACTTTCTAGGCAATTCCTATGATATGCTACAAGAAGGGAGATAATGAATCTGAAATCCAAAAAGTATTCTACAAATAGGTGTATATTGCAACTACATGACTTTTAGACCAAACTCCCTTGCGAGTGATTTATGATTAATTCCAAAAAGACGAAGATCTGAGAGTACTGGTCTAAAACATCTTTGGTAATGTAAGACTCTTGATATCATTTGTTGGTTTATTTTCCATTAACATTGGAGAAATTATCTTTCCCCTCTGTATGTCCTGTAGATGTTTGCTACAGAATTCTTATCTGATTCTACAGTAGATAAGCATAATTCAGTTTCATTTTTCTTCCTTTCCACTGAATATTTAACTCCAGCCAGTCAGATTTCAGAATGCAGGCTCCATTTCCAAGGCCAAACTGGAGACATGTCTCAAAGCAAAAGTATTTAAAGATATGGTTGATTCTATAACAGAGCTCAGAGTATGGGTTTTGGAAATTGCCTGACTTCTGTGTCCAAAATACTACTTATTTCATAACTTCAGATGAAATACCATTGGATTACCATAGGAGCTTGGTAATTTTCTTCTTGTTCTGTGTTGAAATTCAAATGAAATTTTTTTCAACAACTTATCTGATGTCATATAGGGATTCTTTTTATAAAGGACTTTTTTTTTTCTTTTTTCTTTTTTTTAGGGCTGCACCCACCACATATGGAGGTTCTCAGGCTAGGGGTTAAATTGGAGCTGTAGCTGCCGGCCTGCACCACAGCCACATCAACATAGGATCCAAGCTCACAGCAACTCCAGATCCTTAACTCACTGAGCAAGGCCAGGGATCGGACCTGCGTCCTCATCGATGCTATTCAAATTCATTAACTTCTGAGCCACGATGGGAACTCCTAAAAAGAATTTTTAAAAAGTAGATTTCTATTAGCTCTATAAAATGTGTATGCACTTTACAATTTGAATTGAAAGTCACCATTTGTTTCATCACAGAGAAATGAAGAGGAGAATAGGTAGAATCTGTGGAAGTTCCAATGTATGAATTATTTATTTTGGGGTCAGTGATATAATGTGTGGCCTACTAAAGTGTAAGACCTTGCACAAGAATAAGGATTAAATAAAAGGAGACTAAAAGTGTCTGCTCTTTGCGACTATTAGAGAAGATATTCATTACATTAATGTTTACTGAGTAATCATATATACAATACACCGTATTTACATATATACAATGTAACATATATACAGTGGACTTTGCTACACATGCAGTAATGTGTGTGTGTATGTGTGTGTTGCCTGGGCTGGTATCAACATTATCCTTCCTCATGTCATAGAAATTTCTGGTATCCCTTGCCTAATTCTTATCCATGAGTGTCCAGAAGTAGTTAGTCAGTCATCCTTTCAGTCATAGGCCTTAGTTCTTGTCTCACCCTGAACATGGTCAGTATTAGTATATTCAGTGATAGGTGGTCCAAAGAAAGAGAGGACAGCTAAAAACAAAAGGAGAGCCTACATGGAAGATTTTTTAGTATAGACACTCTGTGAATGCATTCATGTCAGTTTAATTTTAGTCTTTAGTTTTCTGAAAGTTAATATAAAGAGAAGTCTCTTCTAGGGCTTACAGTCTATGCCTTTTATGTCATAGTATCTCTTTATTTGTGTTAGTCTCCCCATACTGTTTCTTTTAAAGGTATACTCTCCCAGGTCTGGACTTGGCCACTGTTTAATCTTCATCCACACCAGACTGCTTGTGCCCCATAGATATCACATTCTGTTCTGCATTCTCTAACTCCCAAGCAGTCTCACTCATTCCCACCTGTTGGAGCAGCTGTGGCTTGTGCATGACTCCAGCCTCATTGTTGCTGAAGATGCTCATAGAACATGGGAACCATGAAAATGATAGAGAATTAGCACCTCTTTCCACCTCCCAGGTCCAGTGAGGCAAGAGGTAGGAGACTGTTCCTCCTTCTCCCAATGTAAGTGGCGGGTGTTAGAAAATAAGAAAGTATAATTATTTTGAAAAGTCAAATTTGAACTTTAATAGTGTACCTCCACCACATGATGAGTTAAACTTTACTAGGCTATCTTGAAAAACAAACATTCTGTATTATACCATTTTTTAGGGGAAGATCTTTCTCTATTCTGGGCAGTATAGTTTCGAATTTAACTCTCACAGCACACACAGCTGTTTTGTAAGTTGGGACTGATCATTCAGGGAAATTGAGGTAACTATTCATTATAGTATATGCCAGAGGAAAAAAAATCAATGATCAAGAATGTGGGTTCTTCACATCCTCTCACCATACACAAAAATAAAGTCAAAATGGCCTAAAGATTTAAACTTAAGACATCATACCATAAAACTTCAAGAAGAGATCATACGCAAAACATTCTCTGAGATAAACCATACAAATGTTTTATCGATCAGTCTCCCAAGGCAATAGGAATAAAAACAAAAATAAACAAATGTGACCTAAAAAAACTTACAAGCTTTTGTATAACAAAATAAACCATTAAAAAATGAGAAGAAAAACTACCAAATGGGAGAAAATATTTGCAAATGATGCTACCAACAAGGGCTTAATTTCCAAAATATACAAACAACTCATGAAACCTATCAAAAAAACAATCCAATAAAAAATGGGCAGAAGATTAAATAGACATTTTTCCAAAGAAGAAATGGAAATGGCCAATAGGCATATGAAAAAAACACTTGACATCAATAATTATTAGAGAAATGCAAGTCGAAACTACGGTGAGGGAGTTGCTGTCGTGGCGCAGAGTAAATGAATCTGACTAGTGTCCATGAAGTTTCAGGTTCGATCCCTGGCCTTGCTCAGTGTGTTAAGGATCTGGTGTTGGCGTGAGATGTGGTGTAGGTTGCAGACATGGCTTGGATCTGGTGTTGCTGTGGCTGTGGTGTAGGCTGGTGGCTACAGCTCCAATTAGACACCTAGCCTGGGAACCTCCATATGACACAGGTGCAGCCTTAGAAAGACCAAAAAAAAAAAGACAAAAACAAAAACCTACCGTGAGATACCACCTCACACTGGTCAGAATGGCTGTCATTCAGAAGTCTACAAATCACAAACACTGGAGAGAATGTGGAAAAAAGGGAACCCTCCTACACTACTGGTGGGAATTTAAGTTGGTACAGCCATTATGGAAAACAGTATGAAGGTTCCTCGAAAACTAAGGATGGAGTTAGTATGTGATCCAGCAATCCCACTACTAAACATATATCCAGAAAAACCATAATTCAAAAAGATACGTGCACCACTGTGTTCATAGCAACACTATTCATAATAGCCAGGACATGGAAACAACCTAAACATCCATTGATAGATGAGTGGATAAGGAGAATGTGGTACATATATGCAGTGGGTCAAGACTCAGCCATAAAAAGAATGAAATAACGCCATTCACAGCAACATGGATGGAACTAGAGATCATCATACGAAGTGAAGTAAGTCAGAAAGAGAAAGAAAAATATCATACGGTGTCACTTATATGTGGAATCTAAAATATGACATTTATGAACCTATCTGTGCAATAGAAATAGCCTCAGGGACAAGGAGAACAGGCTTGTGGTTGCCAAAGGGGAGAGAGTTGAGGCAGAAATAGAGTGGGAGGTTGAGGTTAGCAGATGTAAGCTATTATATACATGGAGCTAATAAACAAGGTCCTACTCTGTAGCACAAAGAACTATATGAAACATCCTATTAAAACCATAATGAACAAATATTTTTTTAAAAAGAGTGTATATATAGACTCCCTTCAATAAAAAAAAAGGAATATGTGTTTTGAACTTACAGAAGACTAGATCAATACAGCCTGAAGAGAGTAGAAAAGGAAATGAATTTTAAAGGGGGAGGGGGCAGGCTTTTTAAAAGAAAGGAGGAGGGTATTCCTGGGGAATGGAATAGCATAGATAGATCACAGAATGTGGTATCATAAAACATTTCATTTCTTTGTGTGTATGCCTGTGTTTGCCAGCTTATTTTTTTCCTACTTCTGCATGTGTATCTCTTTCTTCCAGTATGAATACAATAGTTTGGATTTCTCTTGGGGAATTAATCCCTTTCCTACTCTCTGATGATATGGCTTATTCCCCTAATTTAAGCTGTGCCCAAAGTCAGCCATCTTTCCATGTATTTCAGTTTTTGGGCCAATGAATTCCTTATTGGTTATCACTCATTTGATGTGACTCTTCCATCACTTGCAACAGGAGGAATTCTTGAAGGTAGATGTGGTGATAATTTTCTGGTTTTTGGTAGCATAGTGACAAGAAATGACCTGCTTAACTAGAGTGGAAGATCGGACTTGTAGGATAGTAGAAGGTAAATTAAGTATGAATAGAAGAGTAAGCCTCAAAAGCTAAATTAATAGTGCTGGCCAGTATGGTTGGTAGACACCTTGCAATTCATGGCAGACCTGTATTAGCTTTCCTCTTTTTTTTTTTCTAGTCAAGACTTGATAACATTAGGCTGGGCCCATAGCCAGACAATCATTCTTAACTCATGGAAGTCTAACAAACTCTAGCTTTAACCTCTGCTCTCTAGCTTCCTGACTCTATATCCTTTTGCAGCTAAAATAGATTAAAAACTAAGCCCCATATAGACGTTTAATGTGTCCCCAAGGCAACATTGAAATTTTTTCTTCCTCCCACTAAAGGAGAAATTTTATTTAATTTGTAGAGAGAAGAGGAAATGGCTAATCTTAGGCTGTTTACAGAAACTCCTCCAGCGGTCTGAAATTTGCCTAGCCTGATTCAGTTCTATTTCAGGGTGGAATCCATGTGGTACTTCATGTTCCTGTTTTTTGTTTCTCGCAGGCCTGGGACCTAGGCATAAATTTATACTTGTATAACCACAGAGAGATGTCATTTGCTTAGGAACTGGGACAAAGGTTCTTTTACACTCTGAGAAGCTGTGGTTATAGAATTTGTTAATATTAACGACTTCCTATGTTTCTATATTTTCAGGGTACCTTGGGGGCAAATGTCAATGGGTTGTATCTTCCTTATATGAGGAAACCGATTTTTTACTTCCAGTGGGTGGTTTTAGGACTAAAAACATAAGGCTGGTCTTGGCGGTTGTATATAACAATTGCAGCAATGCACATTTCCCCTCTTTAGCCAAGTTTCTTTTAAGAAACCTTTCCTTGCCACATTCTAATCATCGTATTAGTAGATAAAACCATATTCTCTGGGAGTTTGACTGATTCATGACCATAGAGTATCTTATTGATTTAGAAGGGGGACTAAACTTGTCCAGTAAGAGTGAACTTTAAGACTTTAATTAGGAATTCTGGGCCTACTTTCTGGGTTTGGGGAAAGGTATAAGATGACACCTTACTTGAAGCAATCATGAGGTGAGAGCCTGGAGCTGTCAGGAACTATCTGTGGAGCAAACCAGGAGGAAGCAGAGACAAGAGATGGATGTTATTGTAACATTTGAGTTTGAATCAGGCTCTAGCTGAAGCTAGTATTAACCCAGGGTTCAGTTAAAGTAAGCCCATTATTTCTTAGAGCTTATTTCTATCATGATTTATGTAGCTGTTTATTGTTTGGAACTATAGGAAATATTTTCCCTCTTTGTCTCTTTCCTCAGAAAACTCCTTTTCTTCTAATTATCTCTCAAGTATCTCCTTCCCTGTGAAGCTGTTTTTGGACCCAGCTTAGTGGTTGGTTAATCTGTCATACTATTTATCATATAACACAATAATATATTTATGTATCCATATTTTTATATTGTAAATTACTTTAATTTTATAATATTTACTTAGCACCTATTCTGTACCACATTGTGCTCAATTTGAGGGATTTAGCACAAACATAGATTGTACTCTGGATGAACTATATTTTTCCTAATTAAAAAAAATTATTAGAGTATATTTGACTTAGAAAGTTGTGTTAGTTTCAGGTCTATAGCAAAGTAAATCAGTTATGCATATGTATATATCCATTCCTTTTCAGATTGTTTCTTGATAATGCAGCAGTCTGGGTAAACTATTGAGCTGACAGGTTGTTAATCATTAAAGATATGATGTACTTTACCTAAAGGAGGAACTAGGAAAGCTATGGAAGATGGCTAATAAACAAATTATTATATATGTGATATATTTGGTGTCTCACAAAAAAGGATAACTGCACAGTACTCAGTAAGTATGATGATTCTTAGGGGCAGGAAGGTCTTCTTGATCACGGTGCTTTATTTTAAATCAAAAGGGCTGTTTCAATTCTTGTATATAAGAGAAACTCAAAAAAAAATTCTGGGTTAGTGTGTGATTAAAAACACATTCATCTCTGAATCTTTCTTGACTAACACCATTCTTTTTTTAATTGAATTTTATTTTTTTCATTGTTATTTCCCCAATACACTTTTTTTTTTCTACTTTACAGCATGGTGACCCAGTTACACATATATATATACACATTCTTTTTTCTCACATTATCATGCTCTATCATAAGTGACTAGACATAGTTCCCAGTGCTACACAGCAGGATATCATTGCTAATCCATTCCAAAGGCAATAGTTTACATCTATTAACCCCAAGCACCCAATCCACCCCACTGCCTCCCCCTCCTTGGCAGCCACAAGTCTATTCTCTAAGTCCATGATTTTCTTTTCTAAGGTACCTCTGTACTGTTCTCTAACACCATTCTATAAAGACCTTAAATCTATATTGAATGTATCCTTTTGCCTTACTTTATTTCTTAAGTTTTGAGAGTTAGTGCTTGGCATTCATAAGCCGTGTATCTCAGGTCTTCAAAGAGTTTCCAAATCAAAACTGCTAGAAAATTTTCCAAAGCAGGTAAGTTCTCCCTGAATCACAGTGTCACCAAAAGTCACATATAACATCAGGTGCCACAGCCCAGTTTTGCCATCTTTTCAGTTTTCACTAACATTTTATCATCTATGTTATAAAAATATTACCTTGACTATATAACTCATTTGAACAATTTAAAAAATACTCTTCTTATTTCCATAACACTGTATTGTATGTTATGTTCAAGTTATAGATACTTCTCTTGGGAGTATCTAAAATTATTATACCCAGGCTAAGAACCAAGTATTTACTATATTTTTTTGCTTTACTTTTTCTTTTAATTCAGTGCTTTCAGTCAGAGTTTCATTCTTCCTTATACCAGGGCCAGTTTTTCAAAAGAAATATTTTCTTTTAAAACTTTCAGGAGTTATCACTTACTTAAATGATAAATGGAGAAAAGATGAGAAAAAAAATAAGTTGAGCTGATGCCAGCTTTGATCAAAAGCTAAGTGAATCATATACTATTCGAAGTTGTAAGTCAGTAAATCATAAGTGAATCATATTATGGATTTTCAATGTGCTCAAACATACTAGAAATCATGAATATCAAGTCCATTATAATGTTTTGATTGTGGAGTGGTAATATGTTTAATTCACTAAGGCTGTAAGTTATATGAAGAGATAATAATTTGCATATTCAAACTATGTAAATAAAACATTGCATAGCTCTGAGTCTGTTTCTCATGTATAGTATTAGTACCTGAAGTTGTATTTTTAGTATGTCTCTCATAGCCTTCCAGATCATACTTAATTTATAGTTAATCAAATGAACAATTGACCACTAGTAAAACATTGTTGGAGTGGCACTAATGATTTTAGGCAGGACGCTTTCATTTATGCTTATAATTTGTTGTTACCTTTGTATTCGTCTATAAAGAGGTCATTTAGAGTTTGGGATACAGCTGATGTTGGAAGGAAGCATCCTCAGAAGGAAGCAAACTGATCCCCTACAGACTGGATTCAAGATATTAGCTTGCTCAATATTAATCTTTAACCTATTCATATAAGTGTTTAGGTTTGGAAGAGTCAGCAATAAAAATTTCTTACCAGTATCTTATCCAGAATTTCCTACTGACCTCAAATAATATTCTAAGTTATATTTGTTTACAAAATTCCATTCACTAATTTGTTATTAAAGAAACACTTTTTAGGAGTTCCCGTTGTGGCTTAGCAGAAACAAATCTGACTAGCATCCATGGGGACTTGGGTTCAATCCCTGGCCTTCCTCAGTGAGTTGCGGATCCAGTGCTGCCTTGAGCTGTCGTGTAGGTCACTGACGCGGCTCAGATTCTGAGTTGCTATGTCTGTGGCATAGGCTGGCAGCTGTAACTCCTCCAATTCAACCGCCATCCTGGGAACCTCCAAATGCTGTGGGTGTGGCCCTAAAAAGAAGAAGAAAAAGAAAAAGAGCAAAAAAGCAAACAGAGCAAAACAAAACACACTTTTTAGAATCTTATATCATGGATCTTGATTAATGAAACAGTTTAGTGGGAAAACAGATAGTTAAACCTTCTATTAAAGTACAACATAATCAGTTCTATAGCAAATTCATGAATAGCACGTATTGGAAACACAGTGGTAGGAGTGATATGTTCTGACAGAGAGAGATGGGAAGGAAAGTACAGAATAAATACACAATGGAGGAGACATATGAACAGACTCTTTATAAATATAATTTTTTTAAAAAGTAAAAGTAAGAGGGTAGAAAGCAGCCCAGGTAAAGGGAACATCGTGGTCAACCAAAGAAAAGCATGAGAAAGCAACCTCCAGTTGAAAAATCAAAATCAGTTTTTAAAAGTCACCCTGAAACCACCAGAGATATTTTCAGTCATTTGTCTGAATTCCTGGAACAGTTTCCATATATTTGGTAGAACAGTGTTTTAATGAGTCTCAGGCTACTCCCTTCATCATGCTCTGTTGTTCAGGGCAGGAACCATTTCTGACTTAGTTGGCAAAACATATGGTCCCTTGGCAGTAGTTCAACAGATAGTTGTTAAATGGATTTTTATGTAGCTGGCTGTGGGTTGTGTGAGACAGAGATTGGAAGATAAGAACGTTAACTTTGGCCAATTTGTGATGGGATTTGAATGTCAAAACAAGCAGTTTAGCTTTTATTCTTTTAGTGAAGGCAAGCTACCAAGGGTGTTAAAGGAGGTTAGGGACAGAATCCAAGTTGTGCTATTGTTAGTTCCAAAAGAAGAAAAGATATTTTCTTTGGTCTCCAATTGAAGTCTAATTATCTTAGTAAAAAGATTTTAGTATGGCCACACACAACTCTTAGATTTATTAATAATTAAATTAGCTTCTGATTAGTGAGAGGTGGTTGCGGACAATGTTTCTTCCTTATAACCAGTTTATAATGAAATTGACACATACTGCCACATGAAAACATTCTTAACACACTAATGTCAAAGAGTCATTCCAGTTCTATAACCACAGTGAAGTATGGTTTAGATGGTCTAGTAGTGCCTTGAGTGGAAGATTTATCTAAGGCAACACAGCAGTATTCTAAAAACAGGATTTACCTAATTGGAGTCAGGCACTTAAGACCTTTCTGAACTAAGAGCTATAAAACAGGTCTGTTTTGGAATTTAAACCTAGGGAACCATTCTTAAGAAATCTGGTTTATTTCTTAAGAAATATGGGTTCCCAGATTTGTAATATCCTAGCACATAAAGACAAGAATGCCTCTGTACTGTTTCTACATAAACTGTGTTGTATCACTCTTTTCACCACTGAAAAATCATATCTAAAATCCATTGTTTTAATTGATAAATGATTGATGTTGACTGCAGATAATAGTGAAGAACTGATACCTAACTGGTTCTGAACATGTTTTAGTTCTAGCAACACCTACCCTCCTAAGGTGTAAAATAGTAGAACAAAAAGACACCTACACACACAGATGCACACAGACACACACAGCGTACACATGTGCACACATGCACTCACAAGCTCATCACATCACATTCTCTTTGCAACAGGCATATTAAAGTAAAATTTATAGAATATCAGTGAAGAATGTATATGTATTTTTTCTGGTTACTATGCTAACATTTCTATACAGTAATCTGTCAAATCTCCCTTCTCTCCTCTTGAAGTATAACACAAGCCAATTCTGCTGCTTTTGCCAATGACATTCAGGTTTATAAGAATCAGATTTTCAGAAATTACAAAGTCAAGAAAATAATGTGATTTAAAAACATCAACCTTTCATACAATTCAAAGTTTCACTCACCTTACCTTCTGCTATAGATTAAATGTTTATTTCACCCAAAATTCATATTGAAAGCCTAACCCTCAATGCGATGATTAGAAGGTGGGGTCTTTAGGGGGTGATTAGGTTATCAAGGCAGAGCCCCCATGGATGGAATTAGTGCCCTTATAAAGGAGGCCCCAGAGACTTCCCTGTTCCCTTCTTCCATATGAGGACATAGTGGAAAGATGGCCATTTAGGAAGTAGGTCTTCACCAGATCCAAATCTCCTGGCCCCATGATCTTGAATTTCTCAGCATCCTTAACTATGAGAATTGTGTTGTTTATCAACAATCCAGTTTATGGCACTTTAAAAAAAAAAAAAAAACCCCAAATGTGCTAAGATACTCTCTTTCTCTGTCTGTCTGTCTCTGTCTTCTGTGTCTCTCATGGAAGAGTTCTTGAGGGTTTTCTGGAGATTCCCTCTGCTCTCAGCATCCACGCCTCCAGTGGAATTTCTACTCCACACTCCCTGGGAGGTTGATTGCAGTTTCCCACTCACACTTTATAATGCCTCCTCAGTTTCCACACACAGGACTTGCACCTCACACAGATCATTTCCTAGAAAAGTATCTTCACCTTGGCAGGCATTTTTCTCAAACAGTTCCTTTTCAAGGTGTGTGGTGCTCTTTTCCCTTCCAGGCATTTGCTTATTAGCTCACAGGTTAACACAGTAATATCATACCCAACACACTTCAGAAGAGCATACAACTAAGCACCAGTTTTCTATCTTTGCTTTGTCAGCAGGGGCATCTCCAGCACCTATATCCTTCCAAATTTTCTGGGAAAAAAGTAAGACATTGATTTCTGTGCCATGGAAACTCCTAATAACACAGGTCAGTTTTTCCTGAGAAAACTTTTATCACTAATCACTCTAGTCTCTTTTAATTGCTGTATCCCATGTGTGTGGGTGAAAAGCAAGTCCTTCCCTGCAGCCGCACTCGCTCTCTGGACTAGTTTTCTTGAATCTGTCACCATTTTGTTTGAGGTGGCAATGGAACACATTGGAGAGGTATATAGAGTATACAGCAGGCTGTACTTTTCCTCTGTACAGTAGTCTTCACTCTTTCTTCCCTGTGAATCTCCTCTATCACCTTATATTTAGGTTGGAGTTAAAAGATGTACAAAAGGAGAATCCATGTGCTTTATAATCAATAAATGTGCTTAGCATCTTTCTTTGGAGAAATAGGTAATTTCTACCTATTATTTTCAGCTTTGACGCCTCTTTCTAAAATGAAAAAATTCAGGAACATTCTGGTTTTGCATTTTATTAGACATTCTACAGCTCATTTAATACTCATATTGGCCCTAAGAGGCAGGTATTACTATCCTCATTTCATAGATGCGGAAATGGATGTGGAGCTCATTATCTCTCCACATGGCAGAATTCAGCTCCCAATCTGTTGTGTCTAGCTTTAGAACCCAAACACGACCCTACTCAGTTCTGAAATGTTTGAACAAGGAGGCTGCTGACAGAAGAGACCAATTTGTGACTAAAAGGTCAATGTGCTAACAACAGCTATTTTCTCAAGGACAGACTCTGTATTCCAAAAGATTCCTCTGAAAATGTGAAAATTTTAGGTAACTTGACTACCAAGTCATTTTGAATATATCAGTTTGTAAGCCTAGGACTCAATCATTCTCGTAGGCATTAAATTGTACGTCATAGTTCTAAGTAAAGTTAAAGTTGCATCAAAGCTGCAAACCCATGCCTAAAAGAGCCATTGTCTAAGACCCAAACTGAAGCTTAAGTTTCATATGTATCCTCTTCTGTTAATTTTACCCCTCTACATGTTAAAGGAACATCGAAAATCCTTTTAAGAAAAATAGAGGTACATGCTTATATGAAAAGAGCAGAAATGGCAAGAAATATTGATTCCCAATAATGATATATTGTCATTTCCCAATTTCAATTAGCTTTTTTTTTCTTTTTTCTTTATTTTTTTCTTTTTATGGCTGCACCTGTAGCATATGGAAGTTCTTGGGCTAGAGGTCGAATCTGAGCTGCAGATTTGGCCTATACCACAGCCACAGCAACACCAGATCTGAGCAGCATTTGCGACCTATGCCGTACCTTGTGGCAACACTGGAGCCTTAAGCTGCTTAGCCAGGTCAGGGATCAAACCCACATCCTCACAGAGACAATGTTAGGTCCTTAAGCCTCTGAGCTGCAACAGGAACTCCACAATTCAACTTTTATGGTTAGAAACTTAAACTATATTATCAAACACAGTTTTATTATCCATTTGGAAATTTGGCTTAATTAATAATTTGGATCTTTTAAAATATATGTTTCTATGAATATATACTCTTTTAATTGTACTTCCAATTTATATGACTTGAATCTTGTGAACAATTCAGCCTGTAGTCAAAATGTCCCCTTCCTTGTCTTCCTCACATGATACATCCCATCTATCTCCAAATGCATATATTATATTATTAGAAGTACTACATAGCTAGAACTCTTCTTTTAAAAAAATGTTAGGGAGTTCCCTTCGTGGCTCAGCATGAACCCGACTAGTATCCATGAGAATGCAGATTCAATCCCTGGCCTCGCTCAGTGGGTTAAGGATCCGGCATTGCCATGAGCTGTGGAGTAGGTTGCAAATATGGCTTGGATCCCACGTTGCTGTGGCTGTGGTGTAGGGCAGCACCTGCAGCTCTATTCGACCCCTAGCCTGGGACCTTCCATATGCCACAGGTGCAGCCCTAAAAAAGACCAAAAAAAAAAAAAGTCTGAAATCTGGTATTTGTTAACAAATTTGGTCTTCCTTTCTAGGTAAACTTTTATTATCTTTATTTCCATTTTCCCTGCTTCTATAAACATATCAACACTATTTCCTTTCTGAGCAGTATTAGAAAAATTTATTCATGTTTTAACATAAACCAATCTCCCCGAGGAGGAGAAGAGGTAGTGTATAGAGGACATCAGCATAATTATTATTTGATGAATGAAAATGATTTTATGTTCTTGGTGCAGAGTGGTTTCAGAGACTGAAAAGAAAAATGTGTACAAGGATAAATTAATCAGAATATTTTCAATCAAAAATATCTAGCTCAAGGTTAGTAAGTTATTTATTCTCATTTAGGGAATAGTACTGAGGTTTTGAAAGGCTGGAGCATTATGTTCATTGAAACATTAGTTAGACATTGAGCAATGAATGAACATACAGGAAAGAAGCATCTTAGTGTGACTGTATTTTGCTTTGCTAACTTAAAAATTAATTTTACTCTTTGACTTAAGTTGATTTTTAAAATAAAATTTAATTAATAGGAAATATAAAAAATCATTTTATAAGGGTTAAGGGCTTAAAAACATAAAGCTTACTTTTAAAGTGTAAGTGCCTTGTAATAAATCAGACTCATAAATGCAGAGTTAATAGGTGATTTTTTTTCTTCTATAACCTTTACATTTTTAAAAGAAAAACCTCAGCAATACCTTTCTTTTGTATCTACTGCTTAATTGTTTCATGAAGTGTTGGTGTGGATTTAAATTCACATACCTCTCCCTACCAATCATGTTGCATGAACAAGTACTTTCAACTTCTCTGCTCCTTGAGAGTTTCTTCGTCTTTAATAATAATAATGATGATGATGATGAGAATGATGATGACGTTAATAATTAAGTTGTTAAGTAGTTAGTGCCGGGTATTATTTTACATGCTTTTTATAAAATAATATATTTAATCCTTATAATGGGTCAATGAAGATGTTAGTATGATTATGGAGAACAACTGATGCACAGACATGTTAAAGAGGTTGCCTCTGATCACATACTTTGTAAGTGGCAGAGGGTTGGGGTTAGGGATACGAAAATGGTTAATTTGTTCTTAATATCTATAGTAGGTTGCAACTATAAAGGTCAGTAAAATGTGGAATGAGTGAAGGCGACCTCTGGGTATTTTACTTTTATTAATATAATCCATTATAGGTCTACACTGAAATCTCTATGAGATAATGATTTCAAAATTTTTGCAAATGATGTGTACGATTTGAGATATATAATAATACCAAGATTTTTACACTTTATTTGCCAAGCTTTGAGTGGGGAGGCTCCCCACAGAGAGTCAAAAATCTGCAGATCATTTAACTTTAGGATGATTTATAAAATATGAAAATAAATGTCAAAACTAAAAATATATTGATATATTATGAAAATGCTATTAGCCTTCACAGAAGGAAAAAAATGTCCTAAGGAAAAAAAATTCTGAGGCATTCAAAGCAACTTCTTAAAGACTATTTTGATTAATTTTTAAATTTTGCATAAATATTTATTGTTTTGTACACATAAGTATATTTTTAAAAAATCAAAGCATTTAGCTTGTCCTTTTCTTGGATTTGAATGAAGCAGCAGTCTCAGGCAGAGCCATCATGAGACACAATAGCCAGAAAAAAAGGGGCACTGAGGTGGTTTTACTCTTTTCGTGTATTTTCAGTTTCCTGATTCATTAAATTTGTTTCATTTATGGCATTTAAAATATATGTGAGACCTATTATCTGTATTTTCTTTATTTCAAAGTATCTCCTTCTTTAATTTCCTTGTTTCTTCTGACTATTGAGGGACAACTTGGCTGTCGTTGCTGTTGTGGAGGAGAGGAAATGGGAGGAGGTAGTGGGGGTGGGTGTACTTGGTGTGATGCTTGTTCTTCATCCTCAGTTGGAATTTTCCCTAGAAATGAGAGTTTTATAAGAGATTAAGGTAGGGAGAAACTCATGTTATGGGAGAAATTCATGGTATAGCAGAAAAGATGCTGAAATTGGAATTGGAAGACCTAGGTTTCAGGATTGACTCTGTCACTTGGTTGACTCTGTAACTCCAAACAAGATTAGTAACAGTTGGAGCCAGTATAGCTTTAACTGCATAATGGGAATAGCTTTGATCCTACAAGGTTGATATGAGCATTAAGTGAATTAACTAATATCAAAGTGCTGGGTAAACAGTAAAAACAATGCACATACAACTTTAGTAATAAACTAATAAGTAATAAACCAATTGGTGTAGTTTTAATTCTATAATGTTAATAATAATAATAACAACATTAAGCTAATATTCAACACCAGGTGCACCTTACTTCGTATAAAGAACTTTGGTATTGCTTTATCACAACTAATTTGAGAGCAAATTCAATTTTAGTGGCATCGGTGGTTTCTTTTCCTGGTTTATAGAGAAATTATTATATTCTTGACAAGGTCAAGAGTTAACTTTAAAGTTCTAGTGGAAATATCCATGATATAAATAAGTCAGGGTTTCAGTGAATCTTGGGATGAGTGAATTGGGTTATGATATTTTTTAGAAGTCTGTGGGAAAAAGTCTTTATCAACTGGACTAGCCAGATCAGGAGTTTCTCATACCAAGGACACCTAATCTCCAACTGTTCTATCTCATTAATGATTTTCAGACATTTTCACATTTGTCAAGAAGGACCATCAATCCCCTGGGATTAAAATATTGTTTAAATGTATCTCTTGCTTTCATACTCCCCAACCACTGAATCCTTTATGAAAGTAGCACCATTATAACAGGATTTTAACTCTGGCCCCACTGCCATCAATAATGCTCTCTGTTAGAGCAAAGAATGCAGAAATATGGCCCCACTAACCCTGCAGTCAGAAATTATCTGGAAATGAACACTAAAAGGAACAGGTGGGTCAGACTGTTGGTATGAAGAAAAACCAATTCTGCCTTCCCTGAGGAGACTGCATTGAATTTTGGAAAGTTAGACATTTCTTCTTAATTACAACTTGAGCCCTCTTGTCTAAGACCTAATGTATGAAGAATATTGTAAAATTTAAGGTTATAATATAATCTCCTTTAAGGGGAGGTGCATCATAGCTAGTAAATTGCCCTTAGTAATAATGTGATTTCTTTTAGGGAAAGTGGATTTATTTTCTGCTCACTATTGAGATGGAGAACTGATGATCCCATTTTCCAAGCAACCCCTTAATTACTCCTTAATTTGATATGGGTTGATCAAGTCTTACAAACATTTCAGTGTGACTAATATTAACTGATACTATGTGAATGTGATGATAGCTAATAAATAAATTTAATAAATGAAATAATAAACTATTGCCTCAATCAATAAGTAATAGCTTCCTCCTAACTACAAAAAAGGGGATTTATTGATATTGGTTTTGCATATCCCTCATTTCTGTTAAATATAAACAATCTTCTCCCTGTGTTTTAAACATGCTGGTCAGATGCACTCTTTGTCTCCCATCACTCCTTATCGATAGTCTCTCTTGAAAACAATCTCTGCTCATTAAATAAGTGCTTAGGAGTTCCCGTTGTGGCTCAGTGGGTTAAGGACCCGATGCTGTCTCCCTGAGGATGCAGGTTCTATCTCTGGACTTTCTCAGAGGGTTAGGATCCGACCTTGCCACAAGCTGCTTTGTAGGTCTGAGATGTGGCTTGGATCCAGCATTGCTATGGTGTGGCAGAGACCTGCAGCTACAGCTTTGAATAGCCTCCTAGCCTGGGAACTTCCATATGCCGCAAGTGCGGCCATAAAAAAAAAAAAAAAGAAAGAAAGAAAAGAAAGAAAGAAAAAGGTGCTTAGATGTTTTTGAGTTTTGGATCAGCTTGGGGAAAAAAAGTGAACTAAAGTTTGCTTCCTTGAGCTTAAAACTCAGGAAGAAAGTTTTTTTCTAGGAGTAGCAGTAACTAAGAACTTGAGTATTGTATTATATTCTGGATCAGAATTACTGGTGAGAATTGTAAATAGCACTTATGTACATGTTACCACTTCTTCATTTATTTTCTTTGTCTGTTTATGCATCTTTCATATGTGCGTGTTTGCCTAAACACACGTGCATGCATACATACACATATATACTACTTCTGTGACACTATATACACTAGAAAAAGTGTTCCGCCATAACTCAAATTGAAGCTTTCAAATATTTGTAGCTACAAATATTTCCCCAAGCCAGTATTCAATGTCATTCTTTCTAACACCTCTAACTGTTCTTCAACATTTCTGAGAACACTAGAAATACACAGAAAGTATATTTATGTTAATCAGCATTAATTGAATGGTTGTTATATGAAATATACAATGCTGACTATTCTTTTCTCTTTTATTTTATTTTACATATTTTTTACTACTCAATTACATTTATCGTTGTACAACAATCATCACAACAAATGCTGCCTTTTCTTATGTTACCAGGTTTTTAAGCTTGTGAATATTAACCCAGATTTTTAATGGCTTCAATTAGATAGTTCTCAGGAACATTCTTTGCACAAATTTTTTGCTCCCATGAGCAAATTTTATGCTTTTATTCAACATCTGATGAAAGCAACAATTTTGTTCCTCAGTAATTTGTCCCTTTATTTAAAGTATCTTCTGAAGATATACAGATGGCCAGCAAACACATGAGAAAATGCTCAACATCGCTGATTATAAGAGAAATGCAAGTCAAAACTACCATGAGATACCACCTCACACAAGTCCGAATGGCCATCATTAATAAGTCCACAAATAACAAGTGCTGGAGAGGCTGTGGAGAAAAGGGAACCCTCCTGCACTGTTGGTGGGAATGGAAACTGGTACAGCCACTATGGAGAACAGTTTGGAGATACCTTAGACATCTACATATAGAACTTCCATATGACCCTGCAATCCCATTCTTGGGTATATATCCGGACAAAACTCTCCTTAAAAGAGACACATGCACCCGCATGTTCATTGCAGCACTATTCACAATAGCCAGGACATGGAAACAACCCAAATGTCCATCAACAGATGATTGGATTCAGAAGAGGTGGTATATATACACAATGGAATACTACTCAGCCATAAAAAAGAATGACATAATGCCATTTGCAGCAACATGGGTGGAACTAGAGACTCTCATCCTGAGTGAAATGAGCCAGAAAGACAAAGACAAATACCATATGATATCACTTATAACTGGAATCTAATATCCAACACAAATGAACATTTCCACACAAAAGAAAATCATGGACTTGGAGAAGAGACTTGTGGCTGCCTGATGGGAGGGGGAGGGAGTGGGAGGGATCCGGAGCTTGGGGTTATCAGACACAACTTAGAATAGATTTACAAGGAGATCCTGCTGAGTAGCATTGACAACTATGTCTAGATACTCATGTTGCAACAGAACAAAGGGTGAGGGAAAAAAAGTGTAATGTATACATGTAAGGATAACTTGATGCCCTTGCTGTACAGTGGGAAAATAAAATAAAATAAAGTATCTTCTGAGTATCTATGTTTAAAGTACCATAAGTTACATGCATTCATAATCCAGAGGAAAGTTCACTTTTTTGTTTCTGTGCTTTGAAGAAATTTGGGGTAGAAAGTTTAAAAAGTTGCATTTTGGAAAAGTGGTAAAGTTTATAAAAGTGAGAAAAGGGGAAGAAGGGCAATGAGTCATTGGAAAAAGGTGGGGACAGATATCTGTCCTGTCTAGACCCAGTCAAGACTATTCCCATACAAGAAGTTTTCCTATAAAATAAGAAGTGAATTCTTGCAGTAAGTCAAATAATAGATTATTGATTCTGATAAGGTAACTTTCTTTTCTTTTTTTTTTTTTTTTTTACTTTTTGCTTTTTAGAGCCACACCTCAGACATATGGAAGTTCCCAAAGTAGACATTGAATTGGAGCTACAGCTGCCAGCCACAGCCACAGCGATGCCAGATCTGAGCCACATCTGTGACCTACACCACAGCTCACATCAACACCAGATCTTTAACCCACTGAACAAGGCCAGGGATTGAACCCATATACTCATGGATACTAGTCAGGTTCATTACTGCTGAGCCACAATGGGAACTCCCTGATAGTGTAACTTTCTAGTACTATCTTAATGAATCTCCTTTGGGTCTGTTCAGTTAGAACACAGTTCACTTGTTGGTAATTATCCTGTATCACATGAGCTTATGGCTAAAATGGACCAATTAGAACGTCGCCTAGGATTTTGTGAGAATCATAAGGAAAGAGACTCTAATTCTGAGATTACAGGCATTAAGGTAATATCAATCACCACTGTATAGAAAATAGTCTTAAGAGTACTTTTACAGTGATAAAGCTAACCTCAAGGTAATAGGAAAAGTTCAGATTTTCTACTTTTTTTTGTAAAATAATGATAATTATTTTATATAGTTTAATGTACAAATTGATAAAGATGAGATTAAAATGTTTGTATATCTGACATGCTTAAAAAGATCTATTTCGTGGAATCAGTCTTTATTCATATAAATTTTTATCTATCCTTTTAAAGTACATCACATTGAAATATGTCTTGATTTGATCTCTGTTGGGACTATAGCAAGTTTAATTAGATTTGTGAATCTAGAATGCAATTTGGTTTCTCCATATATGGCTTTTTGAAGCAAAATAATTTCACGTATTTGTCCTGAGCAGTGAAATGAAAATGAAAATTTGTTTTAATTTTGCAAAGCTTTTGGTAATAGAGGAGAGTTTTGAAAGATAATTTTCATGTGTATGACCTTTTGTGTTATTTACACCAACATAATGATTTTCAAACTTATGTATAATACATTCCTTGAAATAAAAATGTCAATGCAATAAACTGTGCCATTCTCCTAAATTGGAAAAATAAACAAAATTATAAATATCACCTTTTCCTAAACCATATAAATATATTTGTGTACTTATGAATATAAATAAGTGACAACATTGATTTTTTTTTCTGTTTTAGAGAGTAAGGGTGGGCAATAGTGTAAGATAGGCTGGCACCTTTCAATTTCTGTGAGTTTAAAACTGTCAGGCTTCATTTACTTCTTTCCAATGGAAAACTATTGATTCAAGAGTTAGGCTTGGATTCTGAAGTAAATGTTCCATATCATAACAGTAATCACAGAAGAGATGTCATCTTTGGTAACTAGCAGTATTTGGGCATTTGCAGTTAAATCCAGAATACAATTTCAGGAATATTTCAGTTTCTTTTCATATTCCATCTTCTACTCAATTTCTTTTCCTTCTTTCCTCAATATAATATTTTGAAATATTTTTGGAACAGATTTAGGTTTATAGAAAAATCCAGAAAATAATACAGGGAGTTCCCGTATGCACTATACCTGGCTTTCCCTGTTACTAACATCTTACATTAATATGATGCATTTATACAATTAATAAACCAATATTGATACATTATTAACTAAATCCAATACTTCATTCAAATCCTCTTAGTTTTTACCTATAGTCTTTTGTTGTTTCAGAATCTTATCCAGTATACCACAATAGTTGTATTTGTCAAGTTTCCTTAGGCTCCTCCTAGCTGTGACAGTTTGACACTTTGTTTTTGATAATCTTTACAGTTTTGAGAACTGGTCATTTATTTTGTAGAAAGTTCCTCAATATGTATCTGTTTCGTACTTATCTCATGTTTAGACTGGGATTGTATGTTTGGGGGGAGGGAGACCACAGAGGTAAAATGCCATTTTAATCATATTGTGTCAAGGTTATACTCATCAACATTCCTTATCACTGTTGAAATTAACCTTCATCACTGGATGAAATAGTGTTTCTCAGGTTTCTCCATTAGAAAGTAACCTTTTTTTTCCCTCTTCATTATACTGTGTTCTTTAGAAGGAACTCACTAAGTACAGCCCACACTTAAGGAGTAGGGAGTTATGTTTCACCTCCTTGAGGTATTTAGTATTTAGATAAATTATTTGGAGTTCTTCTGCATGGGAGCTTTATTTATTTTCCTTCATTTGTTTAGATATCCATTTATTTTTATCAGTATGGACATATGGATCTTATTTTGAGTTTTAATGCAATGTTACTTAATTTTGTTTCTCAAATTGTTCCAGCTTTGTCCATTTGTAGCTCTTTCAGTTCTCCTGTGTTCTTTTGATGTACCACTACCAGTATGAGTTTTTTCTTTTTCCTAATGAAACATTCTGGACAATACAAGATATTCCAGTTTAAGCCTCATGTATTTCCTTCCCTCGTCCTCCAGTATGCCATTTTTTTCCCTGAAAACTCTGGTTCCTTTTACTGAAGAATGGTATTAAAAACCAAGATCTGGGCATTAAGTGTGCTTATTAGTATTATAATACCATTGCTTTTAGCCTCTCTCAGCTGAAGGAACAATAAATGTCTGTGTGCAAATGACCTATATATACCCATATAGCTATAAATAGTTCAGTATGTAACTGTATTTACCTATATGAAGCTTATATATCTGACTCTGATCCATTACCACATGAATCCTTATAGCTTTCTCCCTTGTTTATCTACAACACCCAACTCTCAACAATGAGAAACTTGACTCCTACCATCTACCACCCATTTATTGATTTATTTTTCAACTTCAGTATACATGTACAGTTTTCCTCCACTCCCTTCATTTAGGATGATGCAATACATGTAGATAGCCTCTTTCCTTCTTTCCTGAAATAAATACCCTGACTACTTAGAATATTTTTTTAATTTGTATGTATTAGGGTTTATTCTTTGTGTCACATAAAGTAGTAAGGTTTTAAACAGATGTGTAGTGTCATTTATCCCATGTTGCAGTATCATAGATAAAACTTTAACTGTCTTAAATGTCACTATGCTCGACCCATTAACTTTCCCTCACCCCAATACCTGCCAACCACGATCTTTTTCCCATCTCTATAGATTTTGCATTTAGAGAATGTTATATAATTTGGAATCATACTGTATGGAGCCTTTTCAGGTTGGCTTTTTTCATTTACCGATGTGCATTTAAAGTTTTTCCATGATGTTTTATCACTTGATAGTTTATGTCATTTTATGGTTGAATAATATTCTATTGTATTCAGTAGAATGTGTCACAGTCTTAGCCATTCAGTTATTGAAGAATATGTTGAATACTTCCAATTTGGGTGGTTGTCAATAAAGTTACTGTAACTTCCATGTGCAGGTTTTTGTGTGAACATGTTTTCAGTTGGTTTAGTAAATACCTAGGAGCATGATTGCTGGATTGCATGGTAAAATTATGTTTAGCTCTAAAATAAATAGCCTGTCTTCCAAAGTGGCTGTATCATTCTGCATTCCCATCAGCAACAAATGAGAGTTCCTTTTGTTCTGCATCCTGAATAGTAATTTGGGCTGTCTCCAACTCCAGTTGTTGAGTTTTTAAAATGTGTATAGTGATATTTAATTTTTGTCTTAACTTAAAATCTCTGGTTACAATATCTTGAACATTTTTCATGTTTATTTGTCACCCAAACATCTTTGATGAAGTGTCTGTTCAGATCTTTTGCCCAGTTTTTAAACTGTTCTGTCAGTTTTCTTATTGTACAGTTTTTAAAGATTATTTCTATACTTTGTATGTAAGTCTTTTATCAGATATTTATTTTACAAATATTTTCTCCAAATCTTTGGCTTATCTTTCCTTTCAATTAAGTGTCTTTCTCAGAGCAAGAGTTTTGATATTAATGAAGTTCAAGTTATTTTTTTTTTCTTCCATGGATAGTACTTTTGGTGTTGTATCATGTAAATATTCTCCTATACTGTCTACTAGAAAATCTATATTTACATTTTACATTTAGTCCTATAATCTAGTTTGAGCTAGAAAGAACATGTCTGTGTCTAGGTTACAGGCAGGTGATGGAAACTTTGAAGCTTGCCAACAGATCGAGGTAACAATGGCCAAGAGATCGAGGTAACGATGGCCTCTGCCATATCATGTACTTTCATATGGGAGTTAGGTGGACCACAAATGAGAGATTGGGTATCACAGTGAGAGATCATAGTTTCTGGATTCAGATATCCTGATCAGAATCCTAGGTCTATCTTTTTCCAGCTAGTTGACTTTGTTCAAGTTTTAGATAACCTCTTGTGTCTTGGTTCTTCCATTTGTATGAGCATGATGTCAGTCTGTATCCATAGAGATGACTTAAGGTCAAATTAATATTTACTAAGTTCTTGGAACAAAACCAGGGGCATAATAACTGCTATAAAAGCATTTGAAAATTATTAGAGATTTAAATACAAATTTAAACTCAAATTATCTCTAGATATTTGTTAGGCTTTTTTTTTTTTTGGTAACATTTTAACTTAAAAGAAATCCTTAATTATTGAGGACATTTGGTGTGTGTATATGTTTGCATGTGTGTGTTCCTCTCTGAATGATTGGAGTTGATGGTTGGGATTGGTGTCTGTGTTCATGCATGGACCAAAATGTTAAATGGAGGATATTATTTGCACTGTGGCCAGTGTAATAACTAAGGACATTGAACTGTGGGCAGGAGAATTCGAGCCCACTCATGGCTGTATGCTTCAGCTATCCTGTGCTATAAGAAACTCCCTTGTCAACAACTTTAGCAGTACTGAAATGTAATTATCTGTTTATTTTCAGTAGGTGAGGCAGCATTGTTTATAGTGCACATTAGCAGAAACACAGAAGTTCTTTCTCGAGGAAGAGTGGTCCCAATTTTACTTTCATGCTGAACCCATCAGGCCAGGGCTACTTTGTTATAGCCAATTTTGAGTGTCAACCCTGGAAAGAATGACCAGAAGAAAGACACTGTAGCTGTGCCTAGTGGTGTTAGCAATGAGATGGCCTTTTCCTGTAGCCATCTAGAATCATCGGTTGATTGTTTTTTTCTCTACTCTCTGTTTTAAATGTACAATCTCTTGAATATTTTTATTTCTTTTTTTTTTGTCTTTTGTCTTTTTAGGACCACCCCTGTGGCATATGAAGGTTCCCAAGCTAGGGTTCTAATCAGAGCTATAGCTGCCGGCCTATGCCACAGCAATGCTGGATCTTTAACCCACTGAGCGAGGCCAGGGATCGAACCTGTGTCCTTCCTCGTGGATACTAGTAGGGTTCATTAATCACTAAGCCACAATGGCAACTCCTGAATTTTTCTCTTCTGTATTTTACTATGCTACTTTCCACTTTTCTTTGACCAACGTTTTAATTTAATTTATTATACTCATCCTTCCAGCTCTCTTCCTTGTGCACTCACTTCTCTAGATTTATCTATGTTCACATCCACTGACCCTTTATATCCCTAGAGGCTGCTTCGTATCATTGTTCAGCTTTTTGCAAATTAGCATTTGGCAAACAGCTGATAGGAGCTCCCCCAAAGGATGATATTAACTATCAGAAATTTTTATATGAGGTAAATAAATGTGCAAAGGTTTATATTTCTCTTTAGAGAAATATTAGTAAGTTGAGCTCCAGACCATTAAAGAAGATAGTTTAAAAAAAAAAATGCAAACCCATAGTCCCAGAACATGGCACACATGTGTTTTTTACGTGAAAATAAAACTGAAATGGGAGTTCCAGTTGTGGCTCAGTGGTAACAAAGCATGAGGATGCAGGATTCTTCACCCTGCTCAGTGGGTTAAGAATCTGGCATTGCTGTGAACTGTGGTGTAGGTCACAGACACGACTCGGATCCTGCGTCGTTGTGGCTGTGGCATAGGCCTGCAGCTGTAGCTCCAGTTCAAGCCCCTACTTCAGCCTGGGAATTTCCATATGCCCAGGGTGTGCCCCTGGAAAAAAAATAGGTATATAAAACTGAAATGAAGCAAGGGGGATGTTGTGTCCTTCCAGTTGATGGTTTCAATCATCATTTGAAAACTTGAACCTAAATTGTCATATTATCAACTCTTAATGTGTTTGCCATCTTCTAGATCAGGGTTTCTCAATCTCGGCTTTTTTTTTTTTTTTGCCATAAAATTCTTTGTTTCAAGTGGCTGTCCTGCTCTTTGTAGGATATTTAGGAGCATCCCTTGTCTCAACAGCACTAAATGCTAGCGCCCCCCTGCCCCAAACCGGTTGTGAAAAACAAAAATGTCTCTAGGCATTTCCAGAAGTCCCATGGGAGCAGAATTGCACCCAGTAGAGAACTACAGCACAAAACATTTAAAAAATTATTTTCTGCGAGATGTTTAACTCCATGGGAAAAAGATATGGGGAGATAGAGAACTTGAAAGTAAATATGAGCTAGAAACTTAGGCAGAACTTCAAAGAGTTATATTAAAGTTGCTATGTTATCTGAGCCTGCTTAATCATTCCATTTTGTACTGGTGTTTGTTTTATTTGAGTAGAAATCTTTAATAACTAGCAGTGTAAAGGGAAATGATATCTTGTTTTTACTATGGTAAAATAAACAAACTCTTTTCTTTGGGATCTCTTGGTTTTTTTCATGAACCCTGCCTTTGAGATGTGATAACGTTAAATATTATACCAATTTGTGTGGCTGAAAAAAAGTGAAAGACACAAAAGATAGCAGCTCATCTAGGATTCATAACAAGATACTCCAAGTCCAAGAAGCAACCGGAAGTATGAAATCCATATTTATAACTTAAAGCTACTTATAGCTACTTGCTTGTAACTTAAAGCTACTCACTGCTGTTTGAGGTTTTGTGTTTTTGCTGTAAATTTTTTAAAAAGACATGTTCTTTTTATAGCAAAATTTAAAAATACTCATTTATTACACTCTCACTACTAAGGTCATGTTAGGAAAGGTTCTCAACTTAAAAGCCTTCTGAATTCTGCCTAACATTTCACATGTCATAGGCACTGAACTAGAATAATTCAGCTTTATTCAAGAACAAGTAAGTGGCAGAAAAAGATAGAGACCATAAAAGCCTCAGAAAAAATTCACATGAGAAATTATTTCTGATTGAGAATGAGGAATGATCCAGGATTTATGAAGCCTGAAGCTTATGTAATTAGTAGGGCCCCTTTCAAGAGATAACAATGCAAAATTTTACATACAATAGTTGGTAGGAAGGGGAGCATTTATTTAGAGTTGAGAAAAGTAAATGACTACAATTACACTTTTTAAAAATGCTGACAAGTTGTACAAAAGCACAAGCTGCAAAACAAATGACATGTTATTTTTATTAATTAACTGCCAGACACCCTCTACTATGTCTCTTCCCTGTAATTTTCGGATTCATACTCTGATAGCCTGTTTATATGACATTGATTTTATAATAACTTTTTCTATAGCAAGAATTTTTTCAAATAATTTAGTATTTTCTCTCTCATGCTTGGTTGAAATAGCTCATTTTCATGAAAAAAAGTTATTTTCAGCTACACAGTAATTTTTGGTAATGCCATGTAAATTTTTAGGATTAATGTCAAATTTGGAAATACCTGTCTCAAGCTTCACATTTATAATCTACAGGATTTGGTATAATTTCTCAGACTTTTCAGATTTGGTACATTCCAAACGTTGTTTCCTCTCTAATCACAAGTTTCTAAATTGACACAACATAGGACACAACCATTTTACAATCACAATTACTATCCTTATACCTTTGCGCTGTATCAGTGGATGAGTTGACACAGCAGATAGTAAGAATTTTCCTAGAAGTCATCTTTACACCAGGACTGATAACAATAACTCAATTCTACATAGGTATAAGTGCTAAGCCTATAATCATATCTCACTAAACCCCAAATAAATGCATTCTCATTCAACTTCCCCTGTCAATCACAAAAGTACTCATGATCACTCCATGGCCCCACCTGATAAAAGATGAGGTATCATAGAGGGAGCGTGGAGTAGACAGAGACAACAGTCTTAATACATTATGACTTTGTGCACATTTCATAAAAAGTATGATAGTTTATGGGAATATATTAATTGTGAAGCACTTTGTATTGTAGACTTCATGAATTCCATTACCTATTTCCACATGGGGAGTATCTTCAGTAGAAAAGAAGCACCGTTTTATTCTATCACGACATGCAAACCATGTCATTGCTTGGATTATGTCTTTGCATTTTTTTAATGGTTTATACAATGTGGCACAAGCATGAGCAGGTCATGATTGTGTGAGAGATGACCTGGGGCTTGTGTCTGTTCCTGTTTTTTTTTTTTTTTCTTCTTCCAACATGGTAAAGCAGTATACTGTAAGGATTAGAGATACTGGCTGTGGGTTTGTTAGGCTTTAAAATCCTGGCTTCCCATTTACTCCCTGCCTGACTTTGGAAATGTTATGTCATTTCGTTATACTCCATTCCCTCATCCTCCACTTGGAGAAGATAATGCTTCCTGGGTTACTTGGTCTTTCCTACTAAACTTTAAATGTTCTAAGGATACAGTCTGCAGTGTGATGACAAAGGGGCCCCTGTTACTTCACAAATTGCATGCCATGGGTACTTTGAAATGTTTGTTGAGGAGTTCCCGTCATGGCTCAGTGGTTAATGAATCTGACTAGGAACCACGAGGTTGTGGGTTCGATCCCTGGCCTTGCTCAGTGGGTTAAGGATCCAGTGTTGCCATGAGCTGTGGTGTAGATTGCAGATGCAGCTTGGATTCCGCGTTGCTGTGGCTGTGGCTGTGGCATAGGCTGACGGCTACAGCTCCAATTAGATCCCTAGCCTGGGAACCTCCATGTGCCACAGGTGCAGCCCTAGAAAAAAAAAAAGACAAAAAAAGAAATGTTTGTTGAATGATAGTAGTGAATTAAAAGCTATTTTCTAAGGCCTATAGTCTAATGAAGTGATCAGAGAAGTAAACAATGAGAGTTTGATATGATTAAGAACTCAAGTGGGATGTACTAAAACAGACAGAAGCACAGTAGAGGGACAATGAATAACAACCTCTGGAGTGTCAGGAAAAGCTTTGGAAAAGGGTGAAGTATCAGCAGGGACTTCTAAAGCAAAGTAGGGATGAGCCTACAGAGAAGAGAGTTAGGCATTCCCAATGGATGGTACACACTCTATGATAAATAAGGAGAGAGACACAGAAGAAAAAAAGCAGTGTTCTCCATCTGGAGTCTGGAGTGCACATGGGAAAATAGCAGGCAGTGAAGTGGAGAGATGGGCAGGAACCAGATGTCCAAGGACCTCAAATTTATTATCCCAAGTTCCTTATAAATTAATGGAAGTCATTGGATGAGTTTAAGCAGAGAAGGGACAAATTCATCTTCTTATCTGCTCTAAATGCTTCTGACCTCCTGGGTCAAGTGCCCCGAGGAACAGTTTTTGCTTGGGTCATCCCCTAGTATGTATACCCCACAGCTGCTTTTTAACCCCTTATATCCATAGTTAGTCTTTTAATAAAATAATACACTTACCTTTATAGATATTTAGCACTTCTTGAACATGAAGTTTTTATTAAGTCGCATTGGCAAAGCCGGCAGATTATAATTCACTAAACAGCAAGATATATGGCCTGGCATATCTTGCTTTAGTTACATGAATTTTATAATACCTAACTTAAATATATCATCCTTAAATCTTGGATTATAAAAATGCACACTGAACTCTGAAAAAAATGAAAATTTATGTTACTGAAGATTTTCACTATTGCCTCATGCATTTGCTATATTTCATTTTATGATTTCAGTGATTTCTATTGACACCTGCCTCCCTTTAGAAACATTCCTTTGAGGTTTATAATGTGAAAGTCAGGGCTGGATCATCTATGTACTCCTGCCATCTGCTGGTCATAGTTGAGAACACAAATGTACATCTTACTGCTTTTCTGGACATGATTAAGGTGTTGATAAATATTATGAAATTAAATCCATTTGTAGAAAACAGAGATAAAGTAATCAATGATTCATCTTTAGTCAAAACTGAGAAGTTCCTTATTCTATTTCTTATAAGAAGCTCTCCATTTTATTTGTTCGTCCTGTGATATCTGTGGTGAAGAAAGAAGCTTCATTTGTGTGATTCCACTTGCAGTTTCCATGTGCCCCTGGCAAACGTTTCTCTTCACTCATGCCATTCTCTTCCTCTGGTACCTTATACTCCTTCTCAGAATAGCAACTCAAACAGCTTACACTGTGTGACCAGTGAGTCAAGAATATTTTGCTGTCAGTGTATACAATAAGGAACTTTTTAAAGAGTTTTGATTTCTTTCTTTTTATTTTTA
The DNA here is from genome assembly GCF_016906955.1 of Phacochoerus africanus. Classification (NCBI taxonomy): domain Eukaryota; kingdom Metazoa; phylum Chordata; class Mammalia; order Artiodactyla; family Suidae; genus Phacochoerus; species Phacochoerus africanus. Next base: position 35,477,029 of record NC_062547.1, on the reverse strand, counting down.
TTTATTTATTTATTTATTTATTTATTTATTTATTTATTTATTTATTTATTTATTGTCTTTTAAGGCCCACACCCATGGCATATGGAGGCTCCCAGGCTAGGGGTCAAGTTTGAGCTGTAGTGGATGTCCTATGCCACAGCCACATCAATGCCAGATCCAAGCCGCCTCTCTGACTTACACCACAGCTCATGGCAACGCTGGATCCTTAACACACTAAGCAAGTCCAGGATTGAACCTGCATCCTCATGGATACTAGTAAGATTTGTTTCCGCTGAGCCACAACAGAAACTCCAAGTTTTGATTACTTAACCTACTGTTTATACAAGTGAAGTTATGATCACTACGTTGGTAAGTCAGCCCTAAGAAAAAGGACAACTGGCAAAGGAGTTTAAAAATGTAAGCTTGCCTCTCATTATTTACCTCACTTCAGAAACAACTTCCCTGAGGCACACACACACATTGTAATTTCAATAACTCAGGCATAATGTGTCCTAACTGAATGAACTCTCAGGTGTTTAGACTGTAAGATTGTGATTTGTATCTTAGCTTGGCAGAGAGGGCATGATTACCTTTAATGCTTTTGTAAAATTCTAAACTAATTTATTGTGATGAGAGATGATCACATGCAATAATCAGTCCTTATAGTTTCTGTGCCCCACATACTTTTCAAATATCTGATCTGTTCACACCAGCTGGCGCATCCCATTCTACCAGTAATCATCCCAATCTTCCTTTAGTTAAAGTTTTAACACTGGACTGCCCTTTGGTACCAGGCTGCTGTCTGTGCTCCTTCTAATATGATCCTAACATACGCAGCAAGTAGTTTAGTACTAAAACCAGTATTATTTTCTCTTTTCTCATTTCATTTATGGCGTCAGTTTTCATAAGTTAGGGCATGTGATAGGCAATCCCGAAGGCTGACCAAGCTGCAGAATATTTATTAAGTATTTATTAAAGAATATCCTTGGGATCAATATCCATGGATGGAAAGGGAAGGAAACTGGATTGAGCAGAGGGAATAGTTAAACTGCTGTGATGAAGGCTTTATGACAAAGTTAGCACCATAGAAATATAATGGCCTGTCAACTGTACTTTTCCCATGTTGAACCAAAATAGTTGGGCCTCTGTATCATACCTCCATCAGTTATTGGGTGTGGTGCACCTGGAGAAGCGCATGCTCACAGAATGAATGGTAGTTCCTTATAGCTAGGACAATCCCAGAAAGATTAAAGCAGATGGGAAAAATCATGGTGGATCTTTAGCCAAAGCAATATGTATATTTTCAAGTTTTCTTGACTGTTCAGAAATTGAATGAATAACTATAAAATTTTGCCCAAGTAAGAATAGTTAATCGAGAATGTCTTCTTGCTGCCTTAACTGCCTCTTCTATGTGGAAGTCACCTGGTCCCACAAATATTTGAATTGTGCTATACCCTATAGCTTTTTTTTCAGGTGCTTAAATCTTAGGTATAGAGCATTCTTTTTCTGCATTAATACAAGCTCCACCATATTGCCAAAAGCATGTAAAGCTTTGCGTAATAAGCACAGCATAATGCCTAAATCTGCAAGTTACTTATCCTGTGACCATGAGTGAAGCCATTTGACTTATTTCAGTACACTCTATTTTGTTAACTCAGCATATTATTATCTGCCTTATTCCTTTGTGAATATAAAATAGGAAAATGACATAAAGGAACTTTGCCAATGGCAAAGCATGACATAAATGCTATGAATAGCTTCTTAGTTCTGGGAATGCAGCCCCCTTTCAAATCTTAATGCATACATCCTAGTTTCCTTTTCTTTTTCTTAGAATGCACTGTTTGTTTTTTTTAATTTTTATTTATATATATATATATTTTAGGGGTGCACCCGTGGCATATGGAAGTTCCCGGGCTAGTGGTTGAATAAGAGCTGCAGCTGCCAGCCTATGCCACAGCAACACCAGATCTGAGCCACATCTGCAACCTATGCCACAGATCATAGCAACACTAGATCCTTAATCCACTGAATGGGACCAGGGATCAAACCCATATCTGCATGGATACCAGTCAGGTTTGCTGCTGCTGAGCCATAATGGGAACTCTCTGTTTGCTTTTAGTGCTAACCTAGCTTCTCCTTTTTTTCTGTTTTTGTTTTTGTTTTTACTTTTCTCATCCTAAGAAATCTCCATTACCTACCTCTAAATGATGAATGAGTCTCCTTTCTTTTCACCACTGACATAGAGCCTTCCCTCTTTGCTAGTCTGTACTAGGTGCTAATTTAGTACCCATTGCTTCTTCATGGGCAACATTTCCTGGGTCCATACAATATGTTTTTATTGTTATTTAAGTTTGAAACCCTATACATTTACAAGAGTTTAAAAAATGGGTTAATTTAAAAATTACATATACACACAACTACTCATATTTCAAGTTTTTATATTACTAATGCATGCATCTGAAATGTTAATATAGAGATAAAACCAGAATTAGAATGTATATGAAAGAATAATTGCTAGAGATTTCCTGTTCTTTTTTGCCTACTTAACCTTCCTATCAAAATCATTGCTACTTTCTGCAGTTCCCCTTGTGGCTCAGTGGTTAACAAATCCGACTAGGAACCGTGAGGTTGCTGGTTTGATCCCTGGCCTTGCTCAGTGGGTTAAAGATCCAGCGTTGCTGTAAACTGTGGCGTAGGTTGCAGACGCATCTCGGATCCTGTTTTGCTGTGGCTCTGGCGTAGGCAGCGGCTACAGCTCCAATTCGGCCGGCGGCTACCGCTCCGATTCGACCCCTAGCCTGGGAATCTCCATATGTCGCAGGAGTGGCCCAAGGAATGGCAAAAAGACAGAAAAAAAAAATCATTGCTACTTTCTGATCCTTTATTCTTAGCATCATTCTGTTTCAGGGTCAGAGCTTCTTTGCTTCTTCTGGGATTGGTGCCATGCAAAGGAAGGTTGGCCACCCAGAGATGAAAATAGACTGGTATAGACAGGCTAGTTGGCTAAAGACTTTAGCCTACCAAAAGTGTGATTCTTCATAGACCCATTAATTTTAAATTAGTGAATGATGGAAGTGGATAGTTGAACAAAATAGGTTAATATTGTCTTTAATCAGAAAGAAGAGTGAGGAAAATGCCACAGACAGGAAAGTTTTCATAGTAAGAAGTGACGGTGCTATAAGCAGGAAGAGTATGGAGAACTCGGGGGAGGAGAGTTCTCAGTACCTCAGTAGAGAGCACTTGTCAGGACAAGTCAGTATGTCTATGAAAGAATCTGTAAAATATTTTGACTAGTAGAGGGAATAAGAAAGGAGTAGAGAAATATAAAGACAATTCCTAGCCCTCATCTAGACTGAGATACTTTTGATTTCTTAATTCATGAGTTTAATTTTGAAGTAAGGTGATTCTTTAATGCCATTCTTTTTTACTTATGTTTTAAATTGAAATACAGTTGAAGTACAGTATTATGTTAGTTTCAGGTGCACAACATAATGATTCAACATTTAAATACATTATGAAATGATTATCAGCATAAATCTAAGAATGATCTGTCCCCATAAAAAATTATCACAAAAACATTGACCTTATTTCTTAAGCTGGATTTTACATCCTCATGACTCATGTATTTTAAACTAGAAGTGTGTGCCTCTTGATCTAATTCACCTGTTTCACCCAATCCTCTACCCACCTCTCCTCTGACAACCACTCATTTGTTCTTTGTATATGTGAATCTGTTTCCATTTGTTTTGTTTATTCATTTGTTTTGTTTTTTAATATTCCACATATAAGTGAGATTACATGGTGTTTCTGACTTATTTCATTTAACATGATACCTTCTAGATCCAACCATGTTGATCCAAATGGCATGATTTCATTTTCAATGGCTGAGTAATACTCCATTGTGCTCACATCTTTATTCGTTCATCTGTTGATGGAAACTTAGGTTGCTTCCATATCTTGTCTCTTGTAAATAATGCTGCAGTGGACATAGGGGTGTACATTTTTTTTGAAATGGTGTTTGTTTTCTTCAGGTAACTATCCAAAAGTAAATTTGCTGGGTCATACAGTAGTTCTATTTTAAATTTTTTGAAGACTTCCATACTTTTTTACATAGTGCCTGTACCAATTTACAACCCCACCCAAAGTGCATGTTCTTATTAAAGATTTGTCTTTTCACAAGAATTTTCCTTGTTCTTCTCCACTGTTTCCTTTTTAGGTTCCTAGGAATGATTCAGTGCACCTCCTGAAGGTAGCCAGTTTCAGTAGTGTGTGGTTTATCTTTCCTATTTATCTTTTTTTTTTTTTTTCTTTTCTGGCTACCCCACAGCATATGGAGTTCCTGGGCCAGGAGTCAGATCCGAGCTGCAGTTGCCACCTATGTCTCAGAGGGCCTTAATCCACTGTGCCAGGCTGGGGATTGAGCCTGCGTCCCAGCACTCCCAAGTTGCTGCCCATCCCTTTGCGCCACAGCAGGAACTACTCCCGTGTGTCTTTTTGCTCAGGGAGCAAGTTCATGAATATATTTTTATTTCCCCCTATTTGTTAAAAACATGTACAAACTGTAGGTTATCTTTTACATAATAGTATATTTGCTTTCAGAGCTCTCCTTTTGTTTTTATAGACACACAGCGTTCCATCCTAAAGATGCATCATGTTGTATTCAACAGTCTTTCCATATGTATAATATTAAGCCTGCTTTAAATATTTTTTATTTATGAAAATGATTCAATAAATAAACTTGTATATATTTATTTTCATATTGTTATATATAATTTCCTAGAAGTGGAATTGTTAGATCAAAATGCAAATACATGTATAGTTTTATTGGTTACTGCCAAATTCCCTTCAAAAAGGATCGTAACAGTTTACATTCTTATCAGTGATGTATTATATTTCAAGCAGTATTTTGAAAGCTTTTGTTTATTTGCATTGCCTCAAAATAATTTGAAACAAAGATTTTTTTAAAAAAGAAATATATGTGTATTTCTCAGACCTGTGAGATTTGATGGTGTGAAATACTAATAACCCAAGTGTCTCCAGAGTTCCCAATTATTAAATAAATATTAGGTTTATTTACTCTGTGATCCTCATTGAGTAATAAATAAGGATATTTACAGCAATAGATGATTTTTTTACTGTAGGGAAAATATGTATTTTCAGTCAAAATTTGGTTATTCATACATTTGATTTACCAAGGATTCTCTCTCCTGTACTGGCCCCCTCCTCCCTCATAATTCTGAATATAATAAGTGAAATAATACATATTTTGGGAAGTTCCCATTGTAGCTCAGTGGATTAGGAACCTGAATATTATCCATGAGGGTGTGGGTTCAGTCCCTGGCCTCACTCAGTGGGTTAAGGATCTGGCATTGTCATGAGCTGTGGTGTAGATTGCAGATGCAGCTTGGATCCTGTATTGCTGTGGTCATGGTGTAGGCTGGCAGCTGCTGCTCCGATTTGACCCACATCCTGGGAACTTCCATATGCCACAGGTTTGGCCTTAAAAAGCCAAAAAAAAAAGAGTAAAAACATATTTTGAAGACTGGCAAAACTGGTTTTTGAATTTCGCAATTTTCACTCATGATATTGAATGGTTTGCTTGTCATTTGTCATCTCTAAAATTTTTGTTTTTTTATTCTGTAGTATTGGTTCTAATTGTATTTCCTATTCTATACACTGCTAGGGTTAAATAGGATAAACTATGAACTTTACATAAGGTATCAGAAATGAGGTAAATTTATATTTCTCCTGGAGTTCCCGTCGTGGCTCAGTGGTTAATGAATCCGACTAGGAACCATGAGGTTGAGGGTTCAATCCCTGGCCTTGCTCAGTGGGTTAAGGATCCGGAGTTGCCGTGAGCTGTGGTGTAGGTCGCAGACGCGGCTCAGATCCCATGTTGCTGTGGCTCTGGCGTAGGCCAGCAGCTGTAGCTCCGATTAAACCCCTAGCCTGGGAACCTCCATATGCCGCAGGAGCGGCCCAAGAAATGGCAAAAAGACAAAAAAAAAAAAGTGTATTTCTCCTTTTCTTAAAGCATTTTGGGTGATTGAGACTTGATTAAATTTTTTTTAAGTTTGCTGTTTTTTGTTTTATCAGTGAGTATCATACTTTTAATTATATTTATATCTTCCATTTGTCAAAACATGTTTCCTTTTACAAACACATTTCACATAATTTAGTAAGTAAACAGAGCTAGGAGTTCCCATTGTTACTCAGAGGGGTTAAGGACCCAGTGTTGTCTCTGTGAGGATGTGGGCTCAATCCCTCACCTCACTCAGTGGGTAAAGGATCTGGTATTGCTGTAAGCTCCCATATAGGTCACAGATGAGGCTCGGATCTGGGGTTACCACAGCTGCAGACCTCAGCTGCAGCTCTGATTTGACCCCTAGCTTGGAAACTTCTGTATGCCACAGGTGTGGCTGTTTTAAAAAAAAAAAAAAAGGAAAAAAAAAGCTGATAGAAATTGTAATAAATGTTAAGAAATTACTAATTTTAAAAATGATTCTAAAAATGTCTGAATATTTTTTTCTTCTTTCTAAAACAACATGAGTCACAGGATTACAACAAAAATTTAAGTTTGTCTCTGGTATTTTAGTGAGAGTTTTATTTGTTATGCCTTTCAGTTTAGGTAAAAGCTTTTCTAATAGACATTTATTCTCTTTGTAAAACAAAAATAATTAGTAATGGAAAAACTACACCTGTCCAAAATGCATGTATCAAAGTTTAGATGCCAGTCCGTAATTTTAACAAGTATTCTGTAGTTTATAACTTAGTATATTGCATGTCAGTCTTTAATCAATCTTTACTTAAACATTTTCCTGTGCTTAAATGGAAGTGTTTATGAGTGTCATAAGTTAGCATGAAATTTAAGAGTTGCACTGATTCTAAAGTAAAGATTCCTCTTGTGTATGAGTATGGAAGACAAAAACTGGACTGTTTGGTTTACATGGGCTGTTAGATAAATTGTATAGTTATTTTATAAACCAAAGTTTCCAAGTTTAAACAGTTTAAAGAATCTTTTCATGAAAGTATCTGCTTCATTTCCTATGACCATTTGTGTATTGTACATAGAATGGTTATACATGTGTGTGCATATAACAGAGAATTAAAGTGTTTGTATCATATTAAACTCATTTAGACTAGTTTGAGAATTTAGTTTGTTAAAGATCAGGAAAAGGAAGCTTGCTCATTTATTTATTTTGTTAGCACAATTTCTCCGGAATAATTTCTATGGGAATCTCTATTAAACATAAAAATTAAAGAATGATTAACTAGTATTTACTTAATAATGTGCATACTATTTTTTTTCAAGGTCTTCAAAATTTGTTATTGACTTTGGTGGTTTTAATTTTCAATCAGAGGTTAAAGGTGAAAAGAGATTAGGAAGTAATCTGGTTTAATATTCATATTCTCTAAAATTTGGACCCTTAAGATGTTTAAAATGTCAGCCATTGTAAACAATTACAGGGCGTTCCCTTGTGGTTCATCAACTTAAGGATCTGGTGTTGCCACTGCATCAGTTCGGGTTGCTGCTGTAGCCTAGGTGCAAACCCTGGCCCAGGAACTTTCATATGCTGCAGGCACGGCAAAAACAAACAAAAAAATATATATCTATCTGTTTCTTTCTTTATTCATTCAGTATATACTGAGTGTCAGGAGATGTTCTAGGCTACACATAATTGAACAAAATAAGCAATTATTTCTGATTTCTGCACTAATATTGATTATATTCTCGAGTAGAATTCCATGAAATACTAAAAGAAGTTATCTCAAGTTAGAGAAACCTTCAATTTAGATTTTTTCAAATTTGGGATAATGATTTAAAATAACTGTCCAAAAGTAGAGATATAATTAAATATGTTATGGCACCTGACTATAATGACTTTATAGATGGCAAATAAATTTGCAACAATTTGAAGTGACTTAGGGACTTTCAACCCTCTTTCCTCTGGTTTACATTATATTTTACACAAAACACCTACCACCTTCTAAAATACTTTATAATTTGCACATTATTATTACCTAACCCCTCTGTGCTGCTTCATCTGTAAAATCAAGATAAAAATAGTGCCCACCTCATACAGTTACTGTGGAGAATAAATGAGTTTATTCCTCTGCACGTTTATGATAGTGCATGGAATATAGTAAACATTTAACAATATTGGCTATTATCATCATTATCATTCAGTTGCAGTAATTTTTTTCTCAAGATTGACCCTGTGCATATGATAAAAATAGCACAGAAGTAATTCTCACATATCCATTAAAGTTGTACATAATAATATAGGTTGGAGCAATATTCACATCTTTAATCAGACCAGAGCGTCACTTGATAGTAGAGCTGTCTTCAGAGACCCCATTTTTGTTCAGTGCTATTAGAGAAAGAAAACATTGGGCCATTTCAATAATGCTGAGTATATGAATGCTGGAAATTGTATTTGCTGGAAATTATATAAAGCACAAGCTTTGCACTTTGTCCCCATGTTCCTCAGTCTTGTGGGAATTTTTTCATTGAAATTGGTCTCCAGAGACACGAAATATCAGAATCACGCTTTGCTAAAATGCATTCTTTAAATATACTTTCTTTTCTTTACTTCTAGTTTCATAAGAAAAATATTTTGACTGCCTGAGTAAATAGTATGAGTCAAATTTAATCTAAAGTTAATATGTGATAGCAACTTAATAATTCCTTTGACCCAGGCACTGAGCCAGACTTAAAGTACTGCCTCATTGTGAAAAAAAGGTAGCTTATTTCATGTGAATAATCTGTATAAAAATTACCCAGGCTTCAAGTATGACTGTTAAGTCAAGTCTAAAATGTGAAGACCAGATTTAACACCATCATGAAAACTGGCAGACCCAGAAAAAAATACTGTAAAAGGTCACAGTGTTTCCCCAGAACTGAGATAGCCCAATGTCTCATGTAGGTAACAGCGATCTTGGCAATTAATACTTAAAATTGTTAAATTTCACAGTATGTATAGATAAAATTGCTTACATACGACAGCTTGTGTTAAAATTTCTACTTCATTCCAGAATGGACATTTCTGAAATGTGAGAGTTAACCATTCAGATTTAAACAGAAAGTAATCCAGGTGGCATAGGTCCTAAAAGGACCCCTTATCCCAAAATATATTCCCTGATTTTAGTCTGGGGGACTTAAGCTTTACCATAGAATTCTCACCTTCTTACTATAATACTCCTAACACAACCAGGAGTATGTTGAGTACCAACTTGGTACAAATGAATCGTCTAGGACTTTTCCCATTTACACTCAGATACAGTTCTGCCTTTAAAGACATTACTCTTTAGTGAGAAAGATGTAGACCAATAATCTTAGTACAAACAATAATTTCCAGTGTAGTAGCAATTAATAGCTAGTATTTACAGAATGCTTACCACATTACAGAAACTAATGTAACAATTTATAAAGCTTACTTAAGTTAATAATTCCTATAATCATGTCAGGTAGTGCTATTAATCTCCATTTTACAGATAAGATGGCCAAGGCACACAGGTTTTGAATCACTTAACTAAGGTTATTCAGAAAGCAAGTGGTGGAACTAGGAATCTAACCCAGGCAATATCTGATTCCAGGGCCTAAACTCTGCTAAAGTCAAGGTATGAATGTAATTCTAAGAGGACAAAGATAAGTAAGATTTAATTAAGCTTTTAGGAGAGATGAGGAATCGGCAACTTTCAAGGAAAATGAGAGGATATAATATTTAAAATGAATTTTGAAAGATGCATTGCTTTCCAGTCAGATGATCAAAGAAAAGATGCTTCAGGTAAAAAGAATAGCCTGAACAAAGCAAAGAAAGAGGGATCTATAATAACAGAAATGGTTATAAACATTTCTTTGGCTCTTGAATAGTGTTCAGATAATTAAACTAGCATTTAAGGCCCAGCGTGTCCTTCTTTCAACCAGAGTTTCTGATCCTGTCTTTTACTCTTCCTCTACTGTCTACTTTCCATATTGTGAGGTGCACTTTGTTCTACCCTCTCCATGCATTCTTCCCTCTGTCCTCTATCTCTTCATTCACACTTTTCCATCCATATGAGATCTGCTCTGTGGATCTCTGCCTGTGCTGCTTTCACTTAATCTTCATGGCCTGGTTTTTATTTATCTGTTTATTTATTTATTTCTGCTTTTTAGGGCCATACCTGTGACATATGGAAGTTCTCAGTCTAGGGGTCAAATCAGAGCTACTGCTGCCAGCCTGCGCCATAGCTGCAGCAATGTTGGATCCTTAAGCCACTGAGTGAGGCCAGGGATTGAACCCACATCCTCATACTGGTTGGATTCATAACCCACTGAGCCACAACAGGAACTCCCAGTTCATGGCCTAGTTTAGAAATGTCTTCCCTTTCAGGAAACATTTCCCTCCAGCACAGAATTTTCCATTTCTCCTGTACCCTGTTTGATAGCACTTATGTTCCTATACTTCCTCATGGTACACATTACTTCCCCCATAGAGTTTATCTATACATACATTTATGCATTGTTCTCGTCATCTGTAAATAATTATTTATCCCTGTCTATCTGTGTATCTATCTATCCATCCATCTATCTGTCCAAACATTCATCCAAAAATCGACCAGAAAGCTTTAGTGAATGGAAAGTTGCCTAATAAAAGTTAAGATCTTAGTCTTTGCAGCCTAGCACAACTGGAAGGGAATACTAGTTCTGAGTTTATTAGCTTACAGAATAGCTAACAATTTAACTACACACTCTGAAGTTCCTCACCTCAGAAATGGATGTAAAAGTATGTCCCTCAGAACACTATTGTGAAGATTAAATTGAATAGTAAATATAACTTGCATACCTCAATCTGAGCACTAATGAAATGATAGCTATGACTATTCCTATTGTTAAGACAAACAGAAAGTTCCAGGAGCAGAAAATTAAGAATCACCAGTGAAAAATAAAGAGGCATTTTTCAGTTTTTAGTGTTTATCCTTATCATATATAGTTATCACCCCGGGAGCTTATTAAAATGCCTTTGCTCCCATGCCTTTGCTTTCCATGTCTTTGCTCCCAGATACTCTAATTTCCTAAGTCTTGTTTGGAGCAAGAATTTCCATTTTTAAGAAGCAACCCAAGTGATCCTACTACTAATAGTCCCAGAATGGTATTTTGAAGACTCAGAAGAAATGGCAAAGCAGAGAAATGGCCAGTGGAAATTCTCACCTCGAAAAACAATATGTTTATTCGACCAGACTGACCAGCCGGATGCAGTCAATCTCTTATCAATTTCTTCCCCATTTATCTCTCTCTCATTTTAGAAGGAAAAATTATCCTTTTTCTTTATGCATGGTATTCACAGATTATATATTTTCTTTCAAGATTAGAGGCTTTGATGCTTACATTTATTCCTTTGATTTTCAGGAAGAAAGGATAGCTATAATAAAGAAAAAAGCAAAAAAAAATAAAATAAAAAACCACAAAGAGTAAGGAGAATCTATATAGTAGTATTGATTTAAAAACAAAAAAAGTGTTGCTTATATAAAAGACTCACTTTTGTTTGGTTAAGTAACTTTGTCTTTTGTTCCTGAAAATATAACTGAAAGTTCCCTGTTGTGACTTTTAACTGTTTTCAGAAACAGAACACTTTTTGTTTGCCAAATAGCCACCAGAATTTTTTATGGGCTAAAGACTACCACCACCCATTAGTGAATCTCAAATTAAGACCTCATGGAAAAATGGATTTCTTTTGGTTCTGGTATCTAACTGTAGTTTTAATATACATTTTCATTTTTAATGAGTGAAAATTTAAAACATTTCATCATGTTTTAGGGGGCAATTGTATATTTTCAAGACTATCCAAGTCTTTTGCCTATTTTTCCCTTGAATTTTTTTCTTTTTATTTCCTTGATTTTTAAGAGTTCTTTATATACTTGAGATATTATCCCATTGTCTGTGTTAGATACTAAAAATATTTTCTCCCATTTAAAAGATTTCTTTTGATTTACTTATGATTTTATGTATTTTTTTCTCTTTCCTTTTTTTTTTTTTTTTTTTTAAGGGCTGCATCCACAGCATATGGAAGTGAAATTGGAGCTGCCGGCCTACACCACAGCCACAGCAACTCGGGATCTGAGTCCTGCCTGCGACATACAGCACAGCTTACAGCAAAGCCAAATCCTAAACCATTTAGCAGGGCCAGAGATCAAACCCGAGTCCTCACGGATACTAGTTGGGTTCGTTACTGCTGAGCCATGAAGGGAATTCCCTGATTTTATATTTTATGTAGCCAAATTTATTTTAAATTTATTCCAGTGTATCAAGAATTTTGACTTAGTTTAAAGAAAAAAAAAAAAACTTTCCTCCCGATGAGTTTAAAATGTCAGTTGTATTTCCTTACAGTATTGTGTTTTTCAGGTTTTTGCTTGTAGATCACTGATTCACTTGAGTTTGTTTTTATGTATATTGTGAGGTATGGATCCAGTACTATCTTTTTTCCTAATGACAATCTGGTTGTCCACCTACATATTTTAATATTTCATCTTTCCCTGAGTGTTTTGAATGGCACTTTTTATCACATACTAAAATCTTATATATACACTGTTCTATTTCTAAATGTTTTCTTTCATTTTATTTAGCTGTCCCCCAAAGGGGAATACACTTGATCAGTTACTCAGTGATCATTAGAATTATAAGCACTTTTTGTTGTTGTTGTTAGTCTTTTGTTAGTTGTTGAAACCAAGAGATAGGCCATTGGGAGTTAAAAGAAATGGTATTTGCAGAAACCATTGTTTTCAGCTCAGCTTAATTAGTGCTGGAGACTTTTTCAATTACTGTCTCTCTCTGTGTTATCTAATTGTTTTGAAGAGATGGGAGTATTATAGAAAGATCCAGATGTCTTATTTAGTTGGGAATTCTAGTCATTTTAAAGAGGAAGGATTTAAAATTTACTACCTTCTAAGTGATCTCTTTCGAGTTAGCTTTCTTTTCCAAATGAGATGGTTATTATATGTGACCATGATATTGGCTTTGATTTTTGTGTACTTGAATTAATATTAGCAAATACAGAGACACTGAATAAAAACAATGGCAAATGGTATTTATTACAACAAAAGACAAAGACTTTCTTTCAAGGAATCTTTTCAATTATAACCTCTTGAAATCAATTAATGGAGCTAAACTAGACTATGTATGCAGATATTGTTCATCCAGATGCAATCATACTGCTAAAATGACTTGTTCTGTTTTTTATTTCTTTGTGATGTTCTCTAGTCTGTGGAATATGCTTTTTTAAATTGCCTATGGTTTTTGCATTTCTTTTATATCAGAACTGTAACTTAAAATATTGACCATGACTTGACATTCACACAGCTCTTCAAAATATTCTGTAATGGAGACATTACCTAGCTTCACCACTGCTTAACCACTGCATATTTGAACAGGACCCATTTAATCCAGACATGCTTCAGTTGCACTGTGTACCTGCAGGGCTTTGTTTATGTAAGACTTTGTGGGGATTACAAAGGACTGCTTATAAAAAAATGAATTTATTCTATGGAGTGACAATTGAACATGTTCCACCATGAAGTTAACATAGGAGTTAATGTATTTGTTGACTGAAAAAAAAGTACAATTTAAAAGCTGAGAGTTATGTTTTATTCAGTGGATAAAATTGGAAACTTCAGCCTACGATACAGCATCTCAGATAACTCTGAGAGACGCTCCAAAGAGGCAAGAGGGGAGCCATTTATGAGTTTTGGCAACAAAGATCAGGTAGTTGGAACATCAAAAGATTACTGTTAATTAAAGAAAACCAGATATCTCAAATTAAGGAATTGAGTGCTTTTCTGTGTATGGGAAGATGCAAGGTATAGGCTCACTGAAATCATTCCTTTGATATTCACCTTAGCCTATCCAGGGCCAGTATCTTGTACTTCTCATCCTGAGTCTCTTCAGAGTGCATCATCAGGGGTGGCTGCAGTGGCTCACTGTTGGTGGGAAGCATCCTGCCTCCATCCTGAGCTCCCCCAGGATGCACCACCATAGGAGTAGCTGTATTGTGATAGCTTGATGTCTACAGTATCCTTTGTTTTCTGATATGGCAGGCAACATTTTTCATTCACATATGTAACACATTGACAAGGATATAGTGATATTCTGATATTAATTATTGATTGCTACACAAAGGAACAGATGAGAGGCCTTAGCTAGCTTTGGTTAAGGGAATCAATTATATGGTGTTCTGGTTTCTGTTACTTCTTTTTTAATTGTGTGATTCTCTGCTTCTTCTGGTGGCCCATGGTGACTGCGTTAAACTAATTTATGGTTTAAAAAAATGGACTGATCAGAAAGGAAATATAAATATTTTGATCATTGCTATGCCCTTAAATATATATTTTCATAGTATTTTATAATAGACTATAAACTGTTTCTTGTTATGCATTTGTACAAATTTTATATTAAGTAATCTTTAGTAAGTTGATTGTTATGAAAATAATTTTCCTCTTAAATAGACTAACCTCTGCTACAGGGCAAGTCCAAAAATCTTAGTCACTTAACATAGATGTTATCCTTCTTCTCCCCATGCAGTCTTCTGAAGTTCTGTCCCAGCAGTGTCTCAAGGACCTAGATTTATGAATCTGAGAGCTTTGTCCTTTTGACATATGATATCCACTCTCACTGTGACAGAAAGAAAAATTAACATGAAGAACAAATATCTGTTGTTTCCTCTAACTAGAAGTCCCTTCCCCACAAGTCAGTACCATTCACTTGCCCCCAACTCAACTGTAATGTAAACATGAAGGCTGGAGTTCCCTTTGTGGCTCAGCAGTAAGGAACCTGACTAGTGTCCGTGAAGACATGGGTTCAGTCCCTGACCTTGCTCAGTGGGTTAAGGATCCGGCATTGCCATGAGCTGTAGCATAGGTCACAGTTGCGGCTCAGATCTGGCGTTGCTATGGCTGTGGTGTAGGCCTGTAGCTATAGCTAAGATTCAACCCCTAGCCTGGGAACTTCCATATTGCCATGGGGGCAGCCCTAAAAACACTAAAAAAAAAAAAAAAAGTTTAAATAATAAAAATAAAATAAACATGAAAGAGTCTGGGAAATGTAGGCTAACATATGAACTATATAGTGAGCAATAACTCACTTTGCCACTTACTTTGCAAAAGCCTTGCTCACAAACCATGTAAACTAGACAAGTTCCTTTTCTTTTTATATGTACTTGAAATTTTCTTTCTCCTGCAGCCCTGAGCACTTTATGTTTTCTGGTTGCTTGCTTCTTTGTCCTACTCATCTGTGGGGGTGAATATAGGAAAATATTCACCAGGAAAGAGTAGGCTCTGTGGTCTCTGGAGGACCAAGTAGCCTTTTATTGCCTTCAGAGCCCTAGAAACCCAGCTGGGCATACTTCTAGATGTCACAACACTCCCTGAGTAACTTGTTTAATCACCTCCAGGTCAAAACAATTCTTGTATTCTTGTTTAATCTTTTTATTTCCAATATGCATATTACAGTGAAATAGACTTCCAAGGGACACATTTTTTCTTCTGCTTATGTATGCTATCAGTAAGCTGATTTCATGCAGAAATTTCTGTTGGATTCATCACTGCATCAAACTATTTCTACACTAGAAATAGTTTACCACCTGAAAGATAGCATTGAGATGCTGAGTTGATAAGCAGGAGAGCTAAATTACCTTTTCAGGTCTGTCGCTGGTAGTTTTCTTCTTTGGGTATTTCACCTAACTTCTCCAGGCATTAGTTTCTTAATCTGTTAAATGAGGGTACTTTTATATGATTCTGTTTCCCAATTTTGTTCTGTACACACACACACACAAAACCTGTTTTTTAAATGAAATCTTAGTTTCCCTAAATATGCACAATGAGATGAAAAATTTTTTCTACCTGAAAAGGGGGTTCAGAAAGGGAAGAGGAAGCTTACCCTTCTACTCTGGGACAAAATCTGAGGCACAGCTTTCTGCTTCTAGATCTCTGAGGAACAGCCCTTGACATCTACTGGTCAGATTTTTTTCAGGCATTTTCCAACTCTGTCGGAGGCCAGCTCCGGCGGCCAGGGAGTATACATCCCAATCGGAGATGGACAGCATAGGCGAAAGAACAGAGACAGCCTCTTTGTCCTTTCTTTCAGGGCGCTGGACTGCTCAAACTTTATTGGCATAAGTGGTTAATTATATAGACAGTTTTTCACTACAGATTACATCACATTGTTAAAAGTACATTGGTTAACTATTAGACTTTGTTTTTTGATCACATGGTACAGTAGCAATACATCATGTTTTAAAATCTTTAGTCTAACTAAATTTAGTGAGTACACTTCAAGGACAAACAGGCACAGCATATCATGTAGGAAAGAGGAGACCCAGCACAAACCATCTCATGGCCAGCCAATTCCCACAAGATGAGGAAGTTACAAACACAAAAAATCCTGTCTTTAGACTAGTGTCTATCTTCAAAGTGTCCTTGGCAGGGAGACAGTGTGAGAAAATACAAATCAACTTAGCTAGCTACCACTAAAAGTTTCTAAAATCAAGGACAAAACTCACAGCTGGGTTTCTTTTGATCAAGAATAATACATGTCTAACTTCTATGGACTTCATTAAAATCCTAACTCTAAAGTTTACTGTATAACTGGTTAGTAGATAAACACTATGTTTAATTAAGTTGGATTTGAATAGGGGAGAGTCCTTTAGAATGAAATTATTATTATATTATTATTGTAATTTTGTTAAATCACAAATCACCACAGGAAAATAAGAATGAGAAATAAGAATAATAAGCAAATAATCAAGAAAGACTGAGGAACACTGAATAACAAATAAAACAACAGGAAAGACTAGGTCACCCAAGAAACAATCCATGTTCTCCAGCGCAAACATGGAAATTGTTTTCCCAGGAAAGCCCCAATTCTTCCCCATAAACGTCAAAATGAGAGCTGTGTAACCTGAGGCCTGCCCTCGGCTTGTACTGTACAGGCAGGCTTTCATCCTGACCAGAGGCCCACCTTCAGCATGCACCATTCAGGTGAGCTCCCTTCCTTGGTTAGGAACCTGCCTTCAGGTTTTTCTGCCATCAGGCAAGGTCTTTTTTTTGAGTCCTTGCATCTCCTCAGCTCCCCACACAACTCCTAATGGCTATAATTTTTACAATTCAAAGATAACAATGGATTTGGTTTTATTTTTTCTCTATAGATCAAAGTTAATAATTAATTGCCAACGCTAAGCAAATGTGTGGATTATGTACCCCTTCAAATAGATAATACTTCTCTGGATTTATCTAACATTTTAAAAGTCAACAGAGAGTCATATATTAAATTGGTGAGGTGGTTCCATGTATATTCAATGTATAAAATGTTTTCAGGTATTCCTGTTTTTTTCCCTCGACAAAAGGATGTATCCTAAATTTTAATATCAAAAATGCAAATGCCACAATTAGGATAATTATTCTCTCATCAACCTATGAAGAGTGTTGTTTGTATAAAACTAAATTCAATTTAGCCTTGATTCTAAAAGAAACTCAGAAAATCACTTGATTCTTTCAAATTTTTGAAATGATATGCTCTTTTAGTTAATTAGTTTTATTCTGGAGTATAAAATATATAAGAACATCATGAAAAAATTTATTCTGAAGACAGTGACGGCCTAGAAAAGCCTTGGGTTATTGGGGTCCCCAAGTTTCTTATTTTCTATATAGTTTTCCTCTGGTTTCTGAACTAAAAATTCAAAGTCTCTTTTACAGTGAGACCAGTGAGGATGCTGAAGACAGACATGTGAGTTGTTCTTTGGTTTTCTCATATTTAAATTGAGTAATTTTTTGGAGTTCCTGTTGTGGCTCGGTGGTGATGAACCTGACTAGTATCCACAAAGATGCAGGTTCGATCCCTGGCCTTGCTTGGTGGGTTAAATATCCGGCATTGTGGTGAGCTGTGTAGTTCACAGATGCGGCTCAGATCTGGCATTGCTGTGGTTGTGGCCTAGGCGAGCAGCTACAGCTCTGATCGACCCCTAGTCTGGGAAGAACTTCCATATGCCATGAGTATGGACCTCAAAAAAGACAAAAAAAAATGAGTAATTTTTAAACTCTTCCATAGAATAATACTTTCATCACCTTCCTAAGAAAAGTGAGTCACTTTAATGAATGGCATTGACCACTTGATATTCCTAATTATTTAATCTATATTCTCTTTCTCATTAATTTTATCTAAGATCTTTCACACACTGATTCATGCAGTGATTTCAACCCCTCCCACATGTAAACCTCTACATGTACATATTAGGCAGACTTATGTATGCATTTATGCACGGTACATGCCTGTTTCCTTTCTTCAACACTCACTGAGTGAACTGCATTTCATTAACTACAAAACTCCTTTTGATCTTTTCATGCTATTTCTAAGGTCTAACAAAATTCATACTTAAGGTAGAATGTTACTGTACTAGTGCCCTGGTAAACGATTTAAGTAATTCACCTGAAAAACTCTTAAATGTCACTGATCCTAAAGGAAACACTTGGATAGTGAAACTTATAGCTTCCCTGGTTAGATTTTTGTTAATTGAAAGTCAGATTCTACACAGTAAGGTATCAGCCATCCTGTCTAGCATGAAGATGCAGTAAGCACAGGGCTTCTTCAACACTTCACAATAATGATGACCATGGCCGTGTCCACATTAGGCAAAACCCTTTCGCATTGCAGTATCTTGGGTGGACGCCATTGGTGTGGCCTGTGTCACCTCTTGGCACACACTGACAATGGTCAGACTATGACACCAATGCTTTACAGCTCTAGAAAAGTATACTAAAATATATAAAAGAGTAAGAGAATTTTATTGGACACATTTTTTGATAATTTGCAATAAAAATTCTTTTGAAATAACTTTGAGCAATCAGTGAGTCAAATGTTTTTTTCTTTTTAGATGAAGAAATTGAAATTAAGAGAAAATGACGCACTTATCTAAGGCCCAACAGCTCATCAAGGGGAAAGATGAGCGATGAGGCCAGATGATCTGAATGCTGACCTGTTGTGCCACTTTATCTTGTGTTTGCTAACTTTGGGTCACACCCTGACTTTTCCAGGTTGCATGGACAAGGCCTCCGGCACAAAGAGCTCATGTCCTTGTCACATCTGTTCTGTTGGATGTTGAATAGATTATTAGAGGCTAGGATGGTAGTTTGGAATAATAAAAAAGCATGTTCGACATTAACACACAATGCTAACTAAGACCTCTGCATGCTGCAATCTCATTCTAGAAGGAATTGCCAGCACCTGGATTGTGTTTTGTGTTGTGGATTCCATTATCTGGAAACAGATTTAATATGCAGGGCTTTCAACCTTCACAAGGCTGGAATGTTTCTTTTCAAGGCTGATGACTTATATGAGTGTTTGTAGCTTTTCCTGGAAAGGTTTTATTAGGTTATATCATGCACTAAAATAAAGGTTGTAACTGCCCCAATTCAGTCAACATCATTGGGTCAGGGAGTTTAAATATTTTAAGATGTAGTATATTGCTGCACTTTCTAACTAGAATGACCTTGAATGGAGAAAAGATAAATGAACATGCAAAAGGAAAAAGCAGGGCTAGATAAGTAAACTATCTGGGCCAGATAACCAATCTTTAAAATGTCCACATTAAAAAAATGAAATGACAATCTCTGTCTAAATTCTTCAAAATTATAAACATCACTATTACTTTAGGAGAATATCACTTAGCATGTTTGGAGAAAAAAATGCATTTTGTAAACATTCGGTTATTTCTGAAACCAGAATTAGTTTTTTTTGGTAGCCGGCAATACTCAAAATTCTGTGTACCATTATGCATTTTGTTAGGCTATTTTCAATGTCTCTCATCCTTTAAATAACAACTGAAGACTACATATTTTAATATAGAATGATTCTTTATAAGGTACACTTACCTAGAAAATATTAATAAAGTTTAATTAAAAATCATCAATATAAATAGCAGGATTTCTGTATCCAAGTGAATAGTGTGGGGTTAAAAAATTATATGAAGCTCAGCAAGTATTAGTAAATATTTCAAAAGAAAATGTTATGTTTCAGGCATTGCACAGAACTCAAAATGTTTTATATCCTTTAATCCTCAGTACAGCCATTTGAGGTTAGCCTTAATGTTCCGATTTTATAGATGAAGAACCAAGTTCACAAGGATAAAAAAATTTGCCCAAATTGAGTGATAGATCCAGAATTCAGATTTGGGAGATTCAGAAACAAGATGGCAGAGTAGAAGGACTCAAGTTCACCTCCCCTCACAAAAACACCAAATTTACAACTAACAGCTGAACAACTGTCAACAAAATGGACTGGAAATTACCAAAAAGATATACTACACCCTAAGACAAAGAAGAAGCCACATGGAGACAGTGACATTGACATGAGAAAATTTCTCTGAATTTCCCAAAAGGACACTAACTGCCTAAAAAACTATAATTGACCTAAATTTTATCATTAACCTAAGTTGACCTAAATTTTGTCAATCATAAAAAAGGTCACAGTGTTAAAACATCAATATCACTTAGTATTGCACACTGAAAAAAAAAATTAAAAATTCAAGTTCAGACCCACAAGAGAGCCCACACTGTGCTCAATCCTTCAAGTTCTTTCTCTGTAATTATGTGTCCATCATGTTGTTTATTATTCTCCATTAGGAAATTATCTGACAGCTGGGTTAGAGTTTGGCATCTCTTCCCATGTATCTTAAGGAGATTAATTAGGAAAACTACTGAGGTATTTGTGGGAAAATTAAACATATTTTAATCTCATCCTCAAGCAACAAAGGTATTTTGTTTTTCTAATTTTATTTTGTATTCCTCTTGCATTATTTCCTGGTTAACACTGTTATAGAAACAGCGTGGTATTTAGGGGTGGGGAGGATGGGCTGTGGGTTTAGATAGACTTGAATCCCAGCATTACCATTTCTAGCAGTGATATTTAAGAAGCTGCTCCAACTCAAAAGTTCTTTTTGCTTTGTCATGAGGATTAAATATGTATTGCCTGTGGAATTTTGCTGGTATATGTTAATCATGGCTCATTGATTGTTTTAAAGTAGACATCTTAGTGTTCTACTTTAGGTTTTCAATACATTTTCCAACAGTACCATCTTTAGTTTATTTTGACTCATTAGCAGGACTCAGAACTGGAGAAACAGGGAGTTACTGTTGTGGCTCAGCAATAACTAACCCAACTAGTATCCATGAGTTTGTGGGTTTGATCCCTAGCTTCAATCAGTGGGTTAAAGATCCGGTATTGCTGTGGCTGTGGTGTAGGCTGATAGCTGAAACTCTGATTTGACCCCTAGCCTGGGAACTTCCATGTGCCACACATGTGGCCCTAAAAAAGCAAAAACAAAACTGGAGAAACACAGCTTAGAGGAAGTTGAAGGTACCGGTGAGATATAAAAGATAAGAGGGGTTTGGGGTCTTATACACATCAAACATTAGCAAACGGTAACAGAAATGTCTCCTGTGAAAATCAGTCTCTAATCCTGATATTTAACCCTAATATCCTTCAGGGCATAAATATACTTATATGATATCTTTCAAGATTTAAAGAATTAAGTGTCATTTTAAATACCATCTTAATATCGTTAATCATTAATATGATGATAAATTGTGTTATAAATTCTCTCTAATTTCATGGATCAGATCAGCTATATTTTCTGATATAACAGTAACCCCCAATGAGACTCCTAGGAAGTGGGCAGGAAGCAGAATCTCCTAAATGCCATCAGATGAGATGCCTTCTTCACTTAGCTTTGTCTGTGGACCAGTTGTGATCCTTAGATGTCTAAAATCCAGTACTATACATGGTGGTGAACCTCAAAATATCACCATGTAACTAGGTATGTTGGAATTGCTAGGAGTAAGACTATCACCTTGATGGAAGGATGAATCAGAAATAGGATATGTATAGTGTTTTGAGGTCCAGGTAAAGTGATTTAAGGTAGGTTTCTCTAAAGTAGGGTACTGTTTGGGAATGGGAAATTTTCATGGTATGATTGAGGATTGGTGGAGACAGAAAAGCAAGGGTCATCAAGTAAGCTATGATCAATGAAATGGCATTGATAAGAGAGCTGATTGCTCAGGAGAGCAAATTAGTGACTCAGATAAATTGATAAATAGGAGCTTCCTAAAGTTAACAGTGAAGGTGGTTATTTTATTTTATTTTTTAAAGCCAACCATTTTTATTATCGTTCATGTAATTTATAGGAAAAAAAGAAAGGAATGTAGCAAATAGGTCAGGTCATATAAAAAAAAATGCAGTTTTCTACACGTTGCTCTGTTTACATCTGGGTCAGTGTCTCCCCGACTTCAGGAGCAGCAGCTGCACTTGCCCAAGGCTCATTTGCAGATGCAGCCCTGGGCACACGTGGCACAGCCAACAGGGCAGCAGGAGCAGCAGCTCTTCTTGCAGGAAGTGAAGGTACTTATTAAGTTTACAGTTTTGTATTTCCCAGGCAGAGTTTTCCTGGAACAGGTAACGAAGTCATGATGACACAGGTGTTCCTTAGTTGTCTATTAAGGATAATGGCAAAAATGCTCTCAATTCTCAGCAGAGTCACAGCAGATTCCAGAGAGGAACCCAGCATTCCCAGATTCTTATTCAAACTCCAGAGACTTGACTAGTGAAGGCCAGTTACAGATTCCATATAGACCTCAGTAATCTGACGCTAGGCCTCTGGAAACTGTCAGGAAGGAGGGTAAACATAGGAAAAATCATTTAAGCCTGGAGATAAGTATTTGGATACCATTCCCTGCTCTGTGTAAGTTAACAACACAGGAAAAAAAAGGAAAAAAAAAAGACTAACCCTTGGAATCCAAGGCACTAGATGATTTTTAGCAAATATCTTAGCTCTTCAGAATCATACTGTACGAAACTATGCCACGTACTGAAGCTTAGTCTCAAAGAGATTATGGTAGATTTTGTACTAAATCTGGATGTTCCTACTCTTAGTGGTTGAGTGGATCAGTAAAACACCACTGTATACAAGAGATCCATCTCAGTTCCTTGAGTATTGCCTTTATCTGGCTTTTAGAATTCTTCTAAAATTATAAAACATATAAATTATAAAAATTAAAATTATGAAAATTTTGGAAAGATTACTTCTTTGCTTACAGCTATGATCTTATTTTTCTCTCAGACATATCATTGACTTTTGGACAAAATCTTCAAACTTTAGGTTGTTTATAGATGCAACATTTCATTTCACTTTATACTAACTGTACAAGTTTGATCAGGTTATCTTAATCCTGTAAGCCTTCTTCCTTATTGTATAAGCAGTATGCTGTTACTCCTGTCAGTTTCTTACTCTGTAAAATGACGCTTGTAGGAACAGCTTTCCTATTTGTAGAATGAGTCACAGGAGATAATGTATGTGAAAGCAAGTAATACCACAGTCCCTGTCACAAAGTGGACACTCAGGTATTCTCCCTTTCTCAGCTACCAGTTTTTTACAGGCTGCAGCTGAAATAGACATGTGTTGTCTGCTTTTATCCTGTGCTAGCTAAATAAGTAGTCTCAACTGGAGAGATTTTTTCCCTTTAGGGGACACTTGACAATGTCTACAGTTATTTTTGATTGTAACAAGAGGAGAGATGGACGCTACTGGTATTTAGTGCGTAGAGGCCAGAGATCTGTTAAACAGCCTACATTGGACAACTTCCTGCAGGTAAGAATTATCCAGCTCAAAATGTCAACACAGATCATACTGATTAGATGATTATTTTATTTAAAAGAGATTTGGAGTTGAGATAATCATCAAAATCAAGACCATTATTATTAATAATGTTTATTGGCAACTTAATGCTAAATATATATGTACATATAGTATATGTGCATATACATAAGTGTACATATGCATATGCATGTGTATGTAATTACATAATATACTTGTTTTACTGTCATTATCTCATTTTGTTTCATATCATTCATTAGAATTGGTTATTTTATACTCACTTGTATAGGAAGCTTAGTGATGCAACATAACCTGACCAAAGTACATGCGACTAATAGTAGATGGAGCAAAATTTTAACCCATGTGTCCCTGACTTCAAAACCTATGCTTTAAATATTGATAAGCAGTGTTGTCTCCCAATAGTTAAATCCTGGCCCACCCACTTAATGGTTATCTTCCTGAGTTATAGTTTCTCTTCTGAAAAAAAAGAACAAGTTAACATTTTACATCTATTCTGTGGAAACTGTGTGAGCATTGAAGTTATGGAATCAATGAAAACACTTTAAAATTTTAAAGCACTATAAAATATAAGCTGATATGCCTCCTGTTGACAGATCAATGTCATCATTGAGTATACATGGGGAATTTCATCTTTCTGTTGCTAAGAAAAAAATCTCTTAATAGCTCCATGTAGAGAGAGAAGTGAAAAAAGTCTGTCCCATTGTGACCTAACTCCTGTTTGGATAAGTGAAAATTTGGACAAATCATTAAGAATAGAGAGACGAACAATACATCTAAAAATTCCTTTTCCCTTTAAAAGTCCAACCTGTTGTATTTAGTGATGGGATTAGAGATGATTGAACTGAAATAGTTGATACTAGAGAAGTCAACAAGCCTGTTCACATAACTTTAGCTACACAACTTTCATGTTTTCTGGAAAAATAAATCCAAGAACCATTAATAAATGCCAGGACTCTAAGCTCAGAAACAAATGTGACAGATGTGAGTATTTTCAATAGATGGATACCCATTTCCATCAAGATTTAAAAGTTAACTTAAAATCACAATATATTCAAATGAAATTCCTTATTAAGTTTACATTTTACAGAGTAAAAATTGTTGAATTTTGGTTTCTAAAAAAGTGAGTATATATTAACTTTTTATAAAGTTTTGTTCTTTGATTAATGTCTCCATGGTGTAGTATTATTAGATTTCCTTTCCTAGATTAGGGCAATTAACTTTCAAAAAGATGCTTCACTTAATATTCTTATTAATCAAAAATGTAATATAATGGCATTTGCTACACATTTACTAGGCAGGCACATCAGTCAGCCATTCAGCACATATTTATGAACTATCTACTCTGCTCATCTCTGTGCAACTATGTGCAAAGATACTTGGAAATAAAAAAAAAAGTTTCTGAAAATGAAATTGAAATAATTGATTTTATAACCTTTTCTTCCAAGAAGCTCAGAGTCAGACTTGAAGCTGGATTACAGCCATTCTGTAGGTCTTTAAGTTCCTCATATTTGAGTTATTTACTGAGTTGTAACTGTTCCCTTTCTCTTTAACCCATATTTTCATATTACCTTTCCTCTGATAGATCATTTTGTTTTTCTCATAATTCTTGGGGACATTTATGACCTGTTAGGAGCCTATTCCAGTCAATTCTGAGTTTTTAGTTTTTGTTTTTGTTAATGGCCATACTGCAGCACATGGAAGTTTTCTGGGCCAGGGATTGAATCCAAGC
Organism: Phacochoerus africanus; assembly: GCF_016906955.1. Classification (NCBI taxonomy): domain Eukaryota; kingdom Metazoa; phylum Chordata; class Mammalia; order Artiodactyla; family Suidae; genus Phacochoerus; species Phacochoerus africanus. The sequence goes on along the minus strand of NC_062547.1, from coordinate 35,451,631 downwards.
TGTATCAATGTCAGATCTTTTAACCTACTGTGCTGGGCTGGGATAGAACCTTCTCCTCTGCAGCGACCTGGGCCTCTGCAAACAGATTCTTAACCCACTGTTCCACAGCAGGAACTCCTCAATTTAGAGTCTTAACAATCCTATTAAGATATATGGTTAAATGCTAGCTTCATAGTAAACCTATACAGCTCAGCCTATAAGCAATGCATATGTATGAGATCGGTGCCCAAAGAAAAATCAAAAACTTCAAAATTCCCCTTGTAAGATGATTCAACTTCTGTAGGAATGGGAAATGGTGTCAACAAATTCAGTCTAAATATATGGAGATAATCTTTGAGTGAATACCTACTATGTTTCATCATCACTTTCTTGATAACATCCATGTCTCTGCACCTCCACATCGACACCTTAATGGAGTTTGGGTGGCACTCACTTCAAAGTGAACCCTGATTGACCAAAATTGGACTTTGATTGTCTACTCTTGCCATAGTAAAAAATTCAGGTAACCCAGGCCTAAGGTTAATATATGGTATCTTTCTGTCCACAGGACTTGGTTCTAGAATATTACAATCACTGCAAAGCCCAGGAATTTTATATGGCCCTTGATAGATAAACATATTCTTTTCTGCTCTAATTAAACACAGAAATTAGAAAGACTTAGTTGTATGTGTTTGTGTGTGTCTCTTATATGTACATGAATGTCTATATATAAACAGATATAATAACAGAAAGGGAGATGGATGGAGCAGATGAGATAAGTACTCCAAATATTTATCCATTAATAAAAAAGGGCATCACCAGCTTCTGCCACATACAGACCACTTTTACATAAATACTATCTAATTATCAGAGCCCCCCCCCATGAGGTATAATTATTATTCTAACGTACAAATGTGGACATTGAAACCACAAAGAGATTTTGTGATGTATCCCATGCCACAAGTAGATCACTTGAGTACTGGCTCCCACAAAGTGATGTAAGAGAACAGGCAGTGAGTAAACAGAAACTCCAGAAACAGTCCTGGGGGGAGACTGAGATCGTCAGAGAAGCAGACAGGCAGGTTAGATGGGGAAGAATAAAAACAGCCAGAAGCTAGAGAGAGATCCTGGAGCTAAACCAAGATCTGTCTGATTCCAGAGTACCTTCCTTGAGCGACTAAGGCACTGCTTCAGTTAATCCCAAGATAAATACCCTCAGTGCCAAGAAGTACAGATCAGATGCCACCCAGAATTAATCCTCATAAGTACTGTGGGCTATTTTTGTTTGGCTTCAGGACAGTTTAATGCACATAATGCACACATTTTCTATGGTGATTTTCACTTTCGTTAAATCTTCAGGCCTTTGGGAGAGCCTCTCCTTGGTGAGTGGATTTATGATACTAGGAAGGCTCTTTGAAGTGGCTCAGGGGGAAATTACTAAGGCACAGAAACCCATGAAGTGTATGTGCCTTTCCAGAAAATTAGCTTTGAATAGAATAATATGTCAGGATAGCAGCTAATTCTACACAGCGCATCATATATCAACAACCCATCTAAGGTCCTCTATGCCAAGAAAGAACCTTCCTTAGGGAACAAATACGAACAAAATAGAAGAATTTACTTTTTGGCTCTTCTGAGTGACCTTTGAACGTCTGTGTCAACCTAGAACTATTTCGTATTTAACAAGTCACTTTGGAATGTCTTTTCACCATTTTCCTTGCTCTTCCTTGAAAGTAAAACATTTTTATATGACCTCCATCATTACTGATCTACATACACATCTGTTATACAGGTATCTATAGAAAAACATTTATTCTTTCCCCTTTCTCCTTCCCTCCATCAAGATTTTCTGACCACAATAAGAAGCACGGTTGGAGAGACTTCACAATATTTTGACTCAGTCTCAAAGCCATTACCTTATCACTTTGATCAGAACTTCATTTTCCTTGCCTGTCTTTGTCCTTCTCATTTGTGTATGTTCCTTCATTCCTATATTTCCCACCTCTCACTACCCACAAGTGGCAGTAGCCTCCTCTGATTACTTGACTTAATGCTGACCCCAAGCAACTAAGCTTCTTCTATAATGGACAGCTGCCAGGGAAACATAAAGACAGAATGTTCTATTTTAGGTAGGTCTTAGGGTTTACTTATTTAAAAATTCAAAAGAAACCTTGACATTTTGGAGGAGAAATAGTGGATTTATTTCTAGAAAATTAAGAGTAATGCTTTAGCTTCAAAAAAGCAGTTGAGGGCATTTTAATCAAATAAATTGTGCATGTAATTGTATTCTGATACTTTTAGGCTAGGATTCAGCAGGTGTTTATAGATTTCAGAATAATGTCTGCAGGCTGTTTTTTCTTATAAAGCTGGTCAGAAGCACAGGCTGTAAAGGATGGTTAGTAGGTGATCTCTTTGAGTTTATGTCAGATTTTCAAGTTGGCATCATTGTCCATGATGGCAGGTGCTACAATCTACAGAGTGTTCTAGATGAGGAGGCCACTCTGCATGGCCTATGCTTGCCTGAAACAAAAGAATAGAGGAAATTAAGCCCCAAAGACCCTTCCTGACATGGCCCACAGTGTCATAACATTGTCCAAAACTACAAAAACAGGTGTTCTTTTTATTAATTCCAAACTTCTTAACAATTGTATGAAAATGCTGTACTTCCTCACACTTCTGTTTTTATGCATGTACTCCGCTCTGTGATTGAAATAATTTACCACTCTCTCAACACCCTTCTTCAGCCAGCTAAATTTCATTAAGACAAAATCAAGCAGCACATTCAGCTTGTCTAGTTGCTGTTCCTCTGAGGCCCAGTAATCCACTGTGCTTATCTTTATCAGCTTTTAGCAGCATGCATTAAAATTGATGTTGTATATTCAGCTTTTTCTATTAGCCTATAAGCACTCTGGGACCACCGGGGTTGATATTTTATTATATTTGCTTTCCTTGAGTGACACAGTACTTGAAATATAATAGGCACTCGCTGAATATTTACCAGATAAATAAGTGACTGATCAAATGAGGTTTGTGAACTCTTTGCCCATTTCATCTGCAGTGTGATTTTCTTCTCTCTCTCTCCTTTTTTTTTTTTTTGTTTTTGGCTGCACCACCCATGGCATGTGGAAGTTCCAGGGCCAGGGATCCAACCCGCACCACAGCACAGAAGTGACAACAGTGTATCCTTAGCCCACTGAGCTACCAGGGAACTCCAGTTTTCTTCTCTCTTGTTGCCCATCTTCTTCATTCCAACACCAAGCTTTCTGGCCACCAGTCCTTCCTAACTCCCTGCTTCCTCTATTTTTACCTCTTTGTCTTCTGTCCCTGTATTTATTTTACTCTCCAATATGTGAACTGTAAATTTGTATCAATTAAACATTATTTGAGATCTAACTTTTTAAAATGCTGTTAAATTTTGTGATTATGTCCAAATCCAAACTCAATCCTACCCCGTGTCGCATTAAACAATCTCTCCTTCAGGCTTCTGTAGGCACTAGCTTGAACATTACAGAGCAGAAGAAGGGAAGAAGCCAGGGAATTTATGGCTTTCTCTTTCTGTGTGAGCTGCATTCTTTCCTCAGTTCCATTTCAAGCCTGACAAATGCATCATGCTTTCACATTCCACCTGGTTATCCCGTGTCTTGATTTCCAGTAAGGTTGCCTCTTCCTGTTGTCACTCCATTCCAAGAGAACTCATTTCTTCTGAGTGTTATTCATTTCGAGGTAGCTTCATAATCCCTAGTTTAGCTCCTCTGCTTTTCCAGAGCCTGATTGCTTAGTTCACAGACTTAAATTTCCTTTATTTGGAAATCTTAGAATAATTTTTTGTTTGTGTGTTTACCTGCTTGGATCTTCACTAAGAAAGTAAATTTAGAGATATGGGCAGAAAGCAGCCACATTTTACTTGGTATATCTTTGAATTACAATGAAAAATTCCATGTTTTTTTAATAACTACAGGGACTCTGCATAATTAATCCAAATCATATTGCTTTCAGTGAATACTGGACAGTCTGTGGTAATTAAAATAATAGCAAATGCAAATGAAAGTAATAAATGAAAGTATAATTATCTTTTGATACTTTAATGACTAATACACCTTCTTACTTGGTCACAGACCTAAATGTAGCCCGTATTATTTCATGATTCCAGAATCTCAGGATTATTTTGCTAAAAGTAAACCAGTTACATTTAATTGCATATAAAATTATTAATCTTCATTTAAAATATTGAAGTTAAATACATTTGGTTCTGTTCTGTGAAATGTTGGATAATATATTTTCTTCAACTACACAGGATGTGTGTGTGTGGGGGGGGTCATGTGAGCTCAAGTGATAAAGATAGATTTCCTGTAAGATAATGCAAGAAGTTACTCAGAGAAAAAAATATATGTAGTCCAGTAGATTTTGTAATATTTCTAGGAAATAAAACTAGAACATTTAGCTCTCACTTCAGGAACCCAATTTATTTAGTAGTTTAATTGAATCTCAAGTGATTGTGAATCTTTACCAAGTATCCATGTATGAAAAAGCTACCAATGATACTCTTATAATCTTTGAAGGAAGATTACCATATAATCTTTGAAGGAAGTCTAGGGAAACACACAAATACTGTATCATGGACAATAGCACCAAAACTCAGGGGAAGCGAATGTGCCAACTGCGCTGGTTGTGTTTTTATTATGCAAAATGAAAGTAGGACCTTTATTTTGATACTTAAGTGAAAATCTTTTTTCTTTCTGTCAGTAGAGGAGGGACACTTGTAATACTGTTCATTGTATGAGTCTTCTAGGGCTACAGAAATGTATTTAATACAGAAATGTATTTATTCACAGTTCTGGAGGCCACACTTGTGAGAATCATTTGTTGACAAGGGTTGATTTCTTCTGAGCATCTCTCTCTCTGGGTTGCAGACAGTTGTCTTCTCCCTCTGTTTTCACATCATCTTCACTCTTTATGTGTCTGTGTCCTAGTTTTCTCTTCTCAAAAGGAAAATAGTCTTACTGGATTCTAGCTCACCTAATTACCTCATGTCAACATAATGACCTCTTTAAAGGGCCTTTCTCCAGACATAGTCACATTCTGAGGTACTGGGGAATAAAGACTTCAAATAGGGATTTGGGAGGATGTAATTCAGTCTTTAACACATACAGTAAGTGAATTTCTCTTTTGAAGATAATAAATATTGGACTTGGTGGTATTGGTACTGAGGATAAGATGGGGGGAGAGAGTACAAGACAATTAAGTAAAAGAAGAAGACAAAAAGCAAGAGAATAGCTTCTCACTGTGCTACACCTAGACATGTACCAACGTGACATTCTTTTCTCCATTTCTGTACATTTTCTGTCAAAAATAATTATTTCCTCATTTCCTACATGGTTAATTACTAGACATTCTTTAAGAGTTGCCTTTAGCCTCATCCCTTGTAAGAAACCTTTGATCTCTTCCACTTTTATTGACCTAAATTCAGTGGTTTTCCTCTGTGCTGCTTTAGCACCTGGATGCTTATCAGCACTGGTGAGGTTATAATCTTTTACAGTTATCATATACATTGATTCCCTCCATTAAACTGAGAACTTGAGGACTAGGACTAGGACTTGATCCCTACGTCACTGAAGCCTGGCTTGGCATCTAGTAGGTTCTATGTAAATGCAATTCCTTAATTCAGTAGATACTGTTCAGCAATGTCTCTGTGGCAGACAGAGAGAAGGCAATGATAAGAAAAATCAGACACAGTCCTGCTCTGCTAAAACTGGCTAATGAAAGAATCTCAGTAGCAATGCATCCTGGAGACACCCCCATCATTAACAACCACTGTCCATAATAACAAAAGGAATCCATTTTATACCTTATTCTCTAGAAAAGTAGAGTTTTATGAGTAGCATTATATTCTTTGGGCAGGGATTTACTTTCATTCATCGTAATCCTTTCTAGGACAAGTATTAGTGGCTCAAGACTTGAATTTTGTAGTGAATCAAATGCGGTGAAATACAGGGCCATTTCTCAAAGCTCAGGTGGGAAGCCGAAATTCACATAGGACAGCATTTATTCTGAGTAGGATGCATGACAAATTTTAAATATAAAAACCTTGAGGTAAAATGGTTACAATTCAAAGGATGACAAATGGAGAATGTAGTAAATGTCAGATAAGCCTGAAATTCCCACTGAGAAGCCTAGTCCACAAGCTGCACAGTGGAAGGGGAAATCCTGTCAGTGTCAGCCCATCTTTACTAGAGTCCCTTTGGGGAATGAGGAAGGTGTTTGAAAGACATCCTCTGTCTCTCATCTCTAGGATGAAATTCATGATCCAATGCAATTTTATAACTAGATGTTTACACTGGCATTCATCAAATCCTTCTACGAATTTTCTGGGAGATTTTTCAGTCTACCTCTGCCAAGTTTCTCAACTTTAAAAATGAAGTACTTCCAGTCTCCTCATACCCTTCCCCCAGGTGCTCTGAAATCTCTTTCCTTTTTCATTCATCATTTCCCCTTTCCCTATGGTTCAGATTTTATTTTATTTTATTTTATTTTATTTTGCCTTTTCTGCCTTTTCTAGGGCCGCTCCCACGGCATATGGAGTTTCCCAGGCTAGGGGTCTAATAGGAGATGTAGCCTCCAGCCTACGCCAGAGCCACAGCAACGTGGGATCCGAGCCGTGTCTGTGACTTACACCACAGCTCACAGCAACGCCAGATCCTTAACCCACTGAACAAGGCCAGGGATTGAACCCGCAACTTCATGGTTCCTAGTCGGATTCATTAACCACTGAGCCACGACGGGAACTCCCCTATTTGTTAATTGATTTTAGCACAACTAAAGGAGCACCTGTTATATGCCAGACAGTGCTTATAATTTCTGCTCTTATGAAGCTTACATCCACACAATTAATTCAAATAAAAATGAAAATATTTCCGAGTACAGAGTATTTTATGGTTAGTATTTTAAAAAGACTTCCATGAAAGTTCAAGTTGAACATGTATAAGAACTACGTCCCACATATACACCCAAATCTGCAGTAGTTTAAACTAAATTTACCTGGGGTTTTCCTACATTCTTCAATGCCATGAAAAGCTTTCCTTTTGAAGAGCATGTCTAAGAATCTAAAAAGCTTCATTTACCTAAAAAATTATGCCACGGATTCATCACTAATACTTTATATTACATGGCAAGTGTTTTATTCTATATAAAATTTATATTTAGAGATCATTGTATTTTTGCATAAGTATTAAGGAAACATTTTAAAATAGTATTTTTCTACTAGTTTCCCTTATTTTGTTCTTGGTTCAGCAGGTAATTTAAATGTCTTTTCAAACATCGCCATCAACTAAAAGAGTATAAAATAATTATTGGTTAAAATCACAATGATTTCCATAATCTTTCCTCTGTTTTTGAAAATGGAAGATCAGGGAATCTGTTTTCAAAACAGTAGCAGATTAGTCAGATTTATTGTGGTGGTAATTACCAGCTAAATTTGCCATTTTTCTTGCCCTTTTTTATGGTTCTCTGATTAATCTTATTGTATCTCTTTACTCACTTTTCTTTCTGCTGGGTCTACTGGGCAATAAATCTTAATATAAAAAGAGATAAAAAGTGTCTGCTTACTCTCTCTACAGAATTATATAACTCCTTTTGTCTCACTCTGTTCTTTCCCTTTGATTTCTTCGCATATAAATTTTGGGTAATATACTAAAGTGAAAATTAGTGAAGACACTATTTTGGAACTCTAAAAAATGATGTGAATAACTAAGTGTTATTAAGCACAGTACTAATAGCACAAAGATGATTCATTGTGGAGCAGAGACAGGCTTAGAATCCATAATAAATAATATGGTCTGGAAAGGAATATGAGAATATTAACATTTACAGAATATTCACTATGTGCCAGTTGTTGCTGTTTGCACCAACAAATATAAAAATAGAGAGTTAGTTATTTCAAATACTGGATATATAATCGTAGAGCATAGTCACAGAGCTGATCAAATACTGGATATGTAATCATAGAGCATAGTCACAGAGCTGATCAAAACTGGCAAATTTGATCCCAAAGAAAGTCCACATTCTTTTTAATTTTCCTCCTAATAGGACTGATACTGTCAATGTTCAGTCTCTGGCAGTTTCAAAGTTAGCAACATGGAGGTAACATTATCTACCCGTGTAATTCCTATGAACATTGTATGAAATAATCTATACAGTCCCCCAAAGATGGTGCCAAGCATATAACTCAAAGGATCCCCCACATACATGTTCCCTCCAGAGAGCTCTGTGTAACGGGTTCTTCTTAAGCAAAGGTTGCAGATAAGGATACCTAAGGGCCCTTCCACCTACAAACTTATATCCACCAGAGTGTTGAGCCGAAGGTTCCAATCTTGACCCATTAATGTAATACAGGCATATTGGCTTTTAAAAATATCATCTAAATTATGAGGACAGTGCTAGAACTAATGAAGTTCATGTTTGCTGTTTCTGTTGGCTGCCAAACAAATGATAAATCTTCCAGTTCCAGTTCAGGATAACCACTAACACTGAGCCACATCAGCTGAGTACATACCTTTCCTAAACGATTTTACCCACAGCAGGATTTTCTCTATAGTCCCACTCACCATGGTAGAATCTTAATGGACCTGGAAGGGAGTAAAAATAAGTCACAGCAAGAATGTGATACAGACATAACTGCAACAGTGATGACCTGATATGAGCACCTCAAAGGAGAAACTACTCCACATGCATAAATAGGCTATTTGTCACAACTCACAAGCTCAGAGTCTTGGCAGGATATCCCCTTAACTCTTAAATACTCTGTTACTAAGTAGTTTAGACACTGACCAAACACTTATTTGATCTATAAGCCCAACCACGGGTAATTACAAAGGCTACCTGGCAAGCCTAACAAAGGAAAACTGCACTCTGTGCACAAGGATTTGGTGCACAGACAGTGCACTGCAGTCATTGAAGAGAGTGCCAGTCAAGGACTTAGCTCTCCATGCCCTCCAAACTGGCCATCTTCTGACCTGTAATCTGTATTCCCAGAACTGGCACCTCCATTGGATGCCTCTTTATCAGGGGCCTTTGACAGAAGCCTTTCTCAGGCCCCTCTGCTGAGGTCTCCTTATTGAGGTGGGAGAAGTTGTCTGTTAACACATTTTCTCCATCTGGGCTCAGTACTCAGAGGTTGTCCACGCCTAGCCCTTTCCTCTCCCCTTGCTCCCCTTCCTCTTGGGGCTCTTTCAGCAGGAGGGCAATGCCAACACCTGTGCTAATCCATCTGACCCTAGATCAGCCCTCTTCCATGAGGAAAAATGGAATGAACGGGGGAGCCAGTACTTTCTCCACATCGGCTTAAACTGGTTTTGCTTATACTGCTGCAGTGAGTGACTGAAGTCTTGGAGGTTACTTTCTTCCTGGCTTGTAGTCTTAATCGGCCACTCCAACACCCAGTAGCTTGGCTTTCTCCAGCTTCTGATTTTCCTTCGCCAGTTCCATGTGTCATGGAAGTATGAGGTATTGTCCAGGGCAGTCACAAAATCTGGAGTCAGATGACTTGACTCAAATTCATGTTCTGCTACTTTTTAGTTCTTGACAGTTGTTATGGACTGAATTGTCTCCCCAATTCATATGTTGAAGTTCTGACCTCCAGTGTTTCAGAGTGTAACCATATTAGGCTATAAGACCTTTAAATAGGTACTGAAATAAAAATAAGATCCTTGGGATGGGTGCTAATCTCGTATGACTACTGTCCTTATAAGAAGCAATTAAGTCACACACCCAGAGAAGACCACATGAAGACACAGGGAGATGACAGCATCTGTAAGCCAAGAAGAGAGACCCAGAAGAAACCAACCCTATCAACATATGACCTGGAACATGTAGAGTCCAGAACTATGAGGAAATAAATTTCTGTTATAAAAGTCACGTGTCCAAGCACTTCGTTATGGCAGACAAAGAAAAGTAATACAACACTGATCATGCTGCTTTTCTTGGCCGTAATTTTCTCCTATGTAGACTGGGAATAAAGTAGTAATTGTCAAAGCAGAATTTAAAAAATGGTAAGACCATTCAAGTAGAGAATATTGTAAATTCCAATAAATATCAGCTTTTATTTTCCTTTGTTTTTTTGGCTTTGAAATGATTAGCCTCCTTGTTCTAAGACGTCTGACCTAATAATCTGCATATATTGGAAGATGAATCTTTGATCAGATAACTTACATAAGTCAAATAATTGAACAACTCCTAAATTCCCCAAGGACATAATTTAAACTTCTTGATCTATGTCTAAAATCAATCTTCTAAAAGGACCCCATTTTTTTCTAACAGTATTATCTGCTATTACCCAGTCCAAACTTTCTACTTCAGTTACAGTGTATACTGTCTTCTCTCAGAAGTCATGCCATTTAGTATTTTGCCTTTGCACATACTATCATTCCATGGTTGAAATCTTCCTCTTTTTCTGTTCTCAAGACACATGTTCTTTAATGCTTAAATTTAGGAGGGATTTTATTAACATTCTCACTTCTAGAAATCTCAAAACAGGGGAGGAATCTTAGGAAATGAAGCCATTTAGAAATAGGTAACAAACTCATTTATTCATAAATCAGTTACTGGGAATTCCTTATTTTCTAAGAATTCAGATAGATTTGAGCATAAAAATGAGAAAAATATAAACCTGTCCTCCAAGGTTTCATAAGCTGATGTGAAAAGCAACCACATTATAAGCTGCTAAATACCCTGCTTGGTATATGAAAAGGAAACTTTGTACACATAGAGAGGTAGATACAAATAAAAGAAGAACAGAGCCAACTTTTAGGAGAGAGCATTTGAACTAAATCATAAAAAATCTGGAAGCATAAAGCTAGGAGAAAAAAGAGAAAAAAATTGGGAAAAGGAGGAGATGTTCTCTACAATTGGAGTATGGAAGGAAGAGACCAGTAGGAGGTGGAAGGGAGGAAAATTTTAGACATGTGAGAGATACGTTTGAAAAAGCAGAATTCACGTAAGCCAACCTGAGCCCAACATGTGGCTTTTATTTCCTATTTCCTGTCTAGTCTGAGGCAGATACATTTTATGGGTGGTGTATCTGTACTGCTAGCAAATGGTTGACATATAGGGTATATTGCTTGTTTTTACATCTAAAAATCTACTATGGGAGGAAAATCACAACCAAAGAATATTTGCAAAGGTTTAAGAATTTCAGTTACATGAGGAGAAAATATTATTTATTGTCCTATTATATTGTCCTATATTATATTATAATATATATTTATGTAATAACCCATATAATATATAATAATATTATATAATTATGTAATATCCTATTATATTGTCCTATATTATACTGTTGTCCAGGACAAGTAACTTGAGTATTCTCTCTCCTTTTTTTTATCCCTAAGCTCCTTCTTCTGATTTTTCATCACCCTTTATTGTGTTGTCATCCTTTCTTTGATTTCTTGTATAATTAATAATTTAGAGGCATAATGTCACCATTTGAATAAAGAAATTTAGCAGACCTTTATAAGCATTATAAACTTAAAAGTTGACTCTGAAATACCATTTAGAGGCTCTGCTGAGCAATTTAATGTTGTTTTCCTTCTAAAGTTATTTAAGGTAAATATTCTTTCATCCTAGGACAGAAATTTATAATTTTGACAACTTCTGGGCAATATTTAAATGTGAGCATACTTTCAAAGCTCTGGGAATATAATAAAAGGCAAATAGTAATGTTAAATACTAAGCATTTACTCTGTTCTGAATGTTTATAACTTTATCACATTTAAACCTCATAAAATTCTGAAAAGTAGTGATTATTAAGTATATTTTATGAATGAAGACACTATCTACTGGAGATATTAAGTAACTGTGCTCCATAGTTTTACATTACCAAATTTCAGTGTCACCTCAGGCATTTTTGCTGACCAATTCTTGCCATTTCCATTAAACTAAGAATAATTAAAAAGTGGTTTGAGGAGGCAAAGGATGATAAACTTTTTGTTTTAGTGTTTTTTTGTGTGTTTTTTTGTGTGTTTTTTTGTTTTGTTTTGCTTTTTTGTTGTTTTTGAGATGCTGTTGGACTAAATTAAGAAGGGTATAAAATAATTTTCTCTCTTGCTCTCACTCTCTTTCTCTCCCCCATCTAACTGAGCTGCACTGGCTGCATTTTGTCAACACCATTGTGGGCCCACAGTCTTACCCCCTCCTTTTACCAGGAGACTGAGGTTTGAGTGTGCCCAAACCAGGTAAGTCCCCTATCAACTTTTGCCCTTGGCTTCCTCTGATATGAAACCTGGAAGAGTGCCTTTCACCGATGCGAATGGTGACTGGTCATGAGACTCCTGAGGGGAGGACCCCCATCCCTGTTCCCAGAAGGGCTGACATGCTTCTCTCTAGTGGTCAGATCCTGCTTTTAGCTTTGACCCGTTTAAAGCCCCTGAGTCCCTTTTGCTGTGCAGAGTGCAGTTTCCAGTGCCTCTGGATTATTGTCCACCCACTGTTGCCTGGATGTAATTTATCCACAAAAAAATTTCATAATTGCATTTTGTGGAGTTGCCTACTTCTTTTTTCAGTCTTCAAGTTCCTTCTCAATTCAGGGAATATTATTCAATATCTCTACCTCTCAACACTGTCTATCATTTTTTTTTGGCACTCATAATAATCTCTCTTTATCCTTAAAATGCAGCCACTTAATCAGTATTTGTCTCAAGATTGATAATTTCATGTAAGTTTCCTTGGGACCCCATTGCCCTTTCAAACTACATATTTTAGGTTTTTGTTCCCTCCATTTCCCCTCCTTCAAAAAATGTCCTTTCTCAAAAATCTTTGAATATTTTTGTTTTATACTTTTTCTAGTTTCTACCAAGAATACCACTTTAGGATGTTGAAATGTTGTCTTATATGAATGATTTTCTCTGTAATCATTTTTCTTCCTTTTGTTTCCATTTTATTTGTTCATTACCTTTGTCTTTCCTGCATTTTTCTTCTTTTAATGTGTCTTTTTCGTTGTTTAATTATATACTTACTTGGACTTCTTGGTCACCATTGAATTTATAGCACACAGTAAATGTCTGCTACTTAGTGGGGTTTCTATAAGTATTTGTTGACAATATTAAGAATAAAGGGAAAAATTTTTTTGTTGTTTTTCTGTTCTCTTCTATTAATGTTAGTGATTGGTGAAAGTAAGCTCATTTTCATTGATTTTATGTGTTTAGTTTTTCAGCCAAGCAGAATAGGCAGGACTGTTTTTCACCCAGTAAAACATTTATCAATGATACAGTTTACCTATGTTTCTGTAAGCCATAATGTACGGTGGTTAAAACTGTAGGCTTTGTTGATGGATAGAAATAGTTTCAGGTCCCACTTCTGCTGCGTAATAACTCAGAGAGTATGATAAGGAGATCATGTTTTGCTGTCCTCGCCGTCATTCCACCACCTTATTGTGGTGTCTTTCACAGAGTTAGCCCTTCACAAATATTTTTAGAATGTTTATTTAATGAATAAATTTACAAAATTAGAGATTTAGTTTTTCAGTTCCTCAGAAATATTATAACTAATAAATTTTAATAATAAAATACCATAAAATCTATCAAAATTACAAACAAGACTGTGGGTTTAAATAATATTTAAAGCCAAGTATAACTGGCCATTGATTAAAAAAATATATATTACCCGCTGTCTGATTATGTTTGGTGACATAAAAAAAGAATCTCATGATTTCTTTCAAGTGGCTGAATATCATATACATATGTGTTAAAGCTTGAAATGGACATTGAGAAAAGAAGACAGCCAAGAATTGATCCAAAATCAGTTAACAACATCTAATCAGCCAAAAAGCTTACAAGGAATTCATTCTTTATGTAACATGGGTCTGCAAGGTGCAGGGAAAAAAAAAAGTATATGATTAAAATAGTATCAGAGGAAAGCAAATCATCCTTCCCAAACTCCTTTAAAAAAAATAAATGATCAAAATTAAAGAGAACTTCAAATTCCAGCTTGCTGGCACAGTAATGGATATTTTACATCAGTGTCTATCAGTATTTTGGTGAAAGGAGATGCTATTTAGTCAGGCAAGAATGACTTGTGTTATTTTGTAAGAGAAAAAATGTGAGGAATATGCAGGCACATTAGAGAATTCTATGATTTTTTTATATCTAAAAAGTTCTGTGTATTTAATTTGTATTTATTAAACCTAGTCCAAAAGAAATGGTGCATTTTTTGTATTATTGTTTGTATTATTGAAAAATTAGACAACATAAATGTTCACAAATAATTTATGATGCATTAGTAGATGATATGTAATAAAGCAAGTGTTAGATATAGTAGATACTATTACTATTAAAAATATCTATTGTGATGTATATATCATTAAAAATGATTGCTCACCCTCCTGTCACACTCCAGACCTACAGATGTCAAGCTTGACCAAAGAAATTAAATAGAGCAGTGGAATGTAAGCAGAAGAGATTGCTGCCACTTTTCAGCAAAAACTTCCATTCTCTATGTTTTTTTTTCCCTGTGCTCTGATCCATGCAGGTCCCGGGTAGCATCTTTTCCAGCATTGTGGTCTCTAGTGGAGAGCTGATGGAGTCATGGAGCAGAGCAGCTACCCACTCCTGTTGGTGGCATAATGAGGTTAAATCTTTGTTGTTGGAAGTCACCAGGGTTTTAGAGTCATCTGTTATTGCCACAGCATAACTTTTTCTGAGGTGGCACTGAGAGGGTAAATTCATCATCTTGACATAGCTGATATTGTGAGCATCCTACATCCTCAAATTCTGCACATAAATCAATTAATTCATAAATCTATAGTGGCTGCATACAAATAATACATAATGCCATCTGCTGGTGACTTTGTCCTATATACTTTCACTTCAAGTCAGGGAATCATTTTGCCCTTTAAATTCAAATGTGGTATATATAGAGGCACTTCAGGGATGTACTACTTTTCATTTTTAAAAAAGCATTGCTCATCTATCTACTTACCCTTCTAATTGTCTATACTTCAACTGCCGACCTACCTATATGGCTAGATTTAAAAGAACACCCAGTAAACCATGAGAAATGAGGGGACAAAAGGAGGAGGAGATGTAATTTTTATACAAATGTCTATTAATTTATTTTTTATAAAAATAGCATAGATTGTGGTGATAGTTTCACAAATGAATGCTTATCTCTGAACTTATCAAGTCGTATGCATTAATTATTATAGCTTTTGGTATGTCTAAAAAAAATAAAACAAAATGACTAAAGGAAAAATGCCAAGTATATATACTTCATAATTTAAAAATCAGAATGGCTAACTAAAAATGCTGTAATTTATCTTTACCCCTTTGAATATCATCATGAGCTTTAAAAGTTTTTTTAAGTCACTTGATTTTTAAGGGATAATTTTTGGGTATTTGTTGCCTTATGCACATATTTGTGAAGTTAACTTAATTATATATATATATATATATATTGCCACATACATATTATGTGTATGTGCATACATATATATGACAATCTGGATTTTATCTCTTGGCTGACATATTTAAATGCATGCTCCTGAAATGAAATATGGATTACCAGAAAGTGTTTTCTTTATTTAATGGGAATGGCCAAATCTACTAAAAAGAGAGAATGAGCCACATTTCATTTTTATGTTATTGTCTTTCATGACTACACTCTGACTAGAGTAAAATGTGTTTCTTTAGAGGAGTCTGAAAACTTGGAAGTAATTTTTCTAGGATTTGTATTCACTTTAATTTTGGTAGAGATGAAATGCCTGACCTTCTTTTGACTTTAAATGTTGAGGCATAGTTTATAAAATTCTCCAAAGATGTCTAAACCAAAAAAAAAAAAAATCCATTAAAACAAATTTTAAATGGATTTCCTTCTAGGGGATAGCATTAGAAGTCTTCTTTATCTCTTCTTCTGGGACAGAGACAGGAGTTAATGTTTGTCTCCAAGGTCATATTGTAGATCAGAGATTAGCATTTTCCTTATGTAACTCTAGCAATTTCTGGAAATTGAATGTTCTAGAATGGCATATTTCAGTTTTATATAGGGGGGCTTTTTGATATCTAGTCCAATAACTGAGGACTAGGATAAAGAGGAAATTAATATATGATAAATAATAAACCTTTAAATACTTCCCTTCGCCTCTCCTTCTCAGCTAAAGAACTTTAGAGTTAAACAGATCTTGCTTTTAATTCTGGTTTGGTTGCTTTCTAAATGCAGGACCTTGGGTGAATCAGTTAATTGCTCTGAAGCTGTGTTCTCTCTGATTTGTAAAAGGGAATAACAATATACTCTTCAGTGGTTTGGGAGAGATTAAAATACAATAATGTACGTATAATGCTTAGCAGAGTATGTTACCAGATACAAGTGCCCACACAGAGAGGCTTTGCCTGCTTTATGAAAATGTATGCTTATGTATGAGCAAATAGATAAAGCATAGCAGCATTTAAGAGCTTAACCCAACGAAGTGCCTAATACAGCTATCATGCAGGTATCCTGAGTTATGCCACACTTCTCTGTCCTCAAATATTGCAAATGAAATGAATCACCTAAGGCTCTTGGCAACAATGCAGATGCCTATACCCCACCTCAGAAGTTCTGATAAGGATGATCTGGAAGGGAACTTGGTTATCAGAATATTTTAGCAACTATCTCCATGTCCTAGCAAAGTAGCCTGAGGCAGGTGGTCCCCCTTCAAGAAACTCTGGCTTCATTTTTTACAGGTGAATTTATATAATTACAACTTTTAGCTCTTTCAAAAAAAAAATGCACACAAAACACCAAGACTTTGAGATGAACGCTGTTTGCAAACAGGGTATATTCTAGGATCATCACGCTTTATTCAATCATGGGTCAGTTTCCCAAGGAATAAATTCTTATAAGAAGGACCCTCAGTGGTCCTATTTGAGGAAAAGATTAGCCATTGTTTTAGATAGAAAAGCACTTTCCACTCTGTTCTGTTTCTATTGGGATTACATTGGGTTACAACCCGTTTTTGGTAGCCAATTTAATGTGTATGAAAAATGCCCCCACCTCACTTATGTAAAGATTAAATTAGTTAACCCAACAGCCACCTCTTTCCTCCCTCTGCAGGTCATATCCATCAAAATGATACTCTTCACCCCATGCTTTTCTTTATCTTTGGACTTTGATGGGTATAATTGGTCAGGTTGGCTTCAAAGTGACTCAAATGATATTTCATCTCTGCCACTTCATGGACTGACCTCTCCTTTTACAGTAATGGGCTTTTGCTAACCTCTGCAGAGGTCACCTTTGTTGCTCAATCATGCTCTGAATTAAAGTAGCTGGTTGCTAACTGGTCACAGCATGCAGTAAGCTTGCCCTCTAGTGGCTGCTGTTCAAATTGCACTGTAGGGCTTTGGTTCTGCCTTTGCTCATGGGGGTTCCAGCTTAAGCAATTTAGGTCAGAAATAAAATAAGTAAGTCACACGAAGAATAGACATCTCTCTGTTTCATCAAACAATAATGTTATTTTCTCATAGTATTATTTCAGATAAGCTTACATAAATAACATTTCAATTAAAATAAGCAATTGTTAAGAAATGCCCTTGAGAATGTGCATGTGTTTAGTAAAAGACTATTCCCCATCATATAATGGAGTAGGAAGCAACTTATAAGGTAGAGATAGAATTGTCAATACTATATATAGACTTTTTAAAGAGTAAGTTTGATTCTCAGGATACCTGAATTCTCAATTCTCATCTCATAAACTCCCTACGTTATTAAAAAACCTTTGATTCATTGGATCTTTATTTCCAATACCTTAAAATAGAAACTCCTTAGAACAGCATTAAGGAAGGCTTTCACAAATTGGATCAAAACAATTTTTTATATATCTTTTGCTGTTCATTCATGTTGAGTTCTAAGATTCTAGCCAAATTAAATTACATGTGTCTAGACAAATATATTCATTCATATCTATATTTTTCCACATGCTGTTCTACTTGAAATGCCTTTCTTCACTTCTTCCTTCCTTTCCTTCTTTAGAAACTTATCCAAACACAGAACTCCTTTTTCTTGGATTAAATTATTATCTTATCTGTAAAACTTTCCTGAGTCTTCCCTTTTTCCAATGGCGTCTTAAAAAATTTGTACTATATCATCACTTAGTATAGTAGACTGGGTTTTTGAGAATATTCTTAAATCCTGGTAGTGTGCCTGTGATCTAAAGCATACCCAGGTAAAGCATTTAGATGAATAAAAGATTGATTTAATATATAAATAAATTCCATTGTATTCCCCATTATAAAAGTATGGTAGACATACTCTGAATTTAATTCCTTCTGAGACATCAATGGTGGTATCTGTCATTTATTGTAGCCCAGCACCCATTACCCATCATTTTGGTAATGACTTCCTGTCTCATTATTATAGTAGTAACCCCCAAATTCTCTTCTTGTACTTCTATGCACCCCCATGTACTTCCAGGGATAATGACTCCATGTGGTTCTGCTTCCATTAATGATTATGTGGTTTAGATCTGACTCCTGAGAGTTTCACATTCTTCTGGCCTTGGTGATTGGCTCAAGGTTGGACAGCATTAAGGCATTTCTAATCCTCCCAGAAAAGAGACTGGTACTTTTCAACTAATCATGAATCATGAAAGATGTGAGGAATGGAACTTCTGCCACCATCTTGCTACCACATGAAGTCAACATTATAGTAGCAGAGCAGAAAGGCACAGAAACTGGTGTTGGTGATGTTGCTGGGAATATAAATAAACTCATGACAGCATATTTTGTAATGTGATCTAGTTAAGATTAGGTTTTCTATCTTTATGCAGTACGAAGAGTCATAATTGATTGCATGTATTTTATTATTTGTCCTTACTCAGACCTTTCTATTTATCCTTATTTGTCTGAGCTCAAGCAGAAAGAAAACAAGCAGTTATCAGTAGATATGTCTCAATAGTTGCCATTAAAAAAGGGGGAGTCGGAGTTCCTGTTGTGGCTCTGTGGTTGGCAGATCCGACTGGGAACCATGAGGTTGAGGATTCGATCCCTGGCCTTGCTCAGTGGGTTGGGGATCTCGTGTTGCCATGGGCTGTGATATGGGTTGTAGACGCAGCTTGGATCCCGTGTTGCTGTGGCTCTGGCGTAGGCTGGTGGCTACGGCTCCGATTCGACCCCTAGCCTGCGAACCTCCATGTGCCGCAGGAGCAGCCCAGGAAATGGCAAAAAGAAAAAAAAGGGGGGGGGGAGTTTGGACCTCAGATATACTAATTCTGAGATACTGAGTTTTGTACCTGTGTCTTAGAATTCCTAGGTGCGTTAAGCTGCAGTTATGCACATTAGTAACTTTCTGGTTAATACACCCTTTATTATCTGTCTTCCCTGAATCATTTTCCCACTTCTCTGCTAGTGTTCTCAGTACCTCCCAAGCAAACTATCTGCATTTGAAATTTTGTATCAGTCCTTTTCTGGGGGCACCCAAAGTAAGACTCAGACTGTGTGTGTGTGTGTGTGTGTGTGTGTGTGTGTGCGCGTGCTTCTGAGATGTGTGTACTATATCCTGGGATTTGTATATACTAGGATCCTTTTATAATTCGGGAGATTTTTGTTCTCTTTTCTTTAGTAGATTATATGATTCCTGTGTCTGTGATTAACTCTTCGTTGGCTGTTAGAAAACTCAGAGACACATTTGTTGCTATGTTAGCCTGCATTCTGCATATTAATTTCACTTTTGGAATCTTCTTTCCACAATAGTATCTTTTTTTTTTCTATTTCTTCCCTACTTTTAAAATTTTATGATGTATATTTATTCCTTCCTGAAAAAGACAATTTTTTAAATTAAGTTTTATTTATTATTCCTAACACTATGCAGGTTACTTTGTGGCATTAAAATAAAAATTAAAATGACTAAATAAAATTAGACATATGAGAATATATCTCCAGTCTACTGAATTGAAAACAATACTTATCATGCATCACTTCAGCCAAGCATCAGGGGAAAATTCAGATTTCAAGAAGCCCTAGTAGTCTTTAATTTGAAGTGGCTCTTGAAAATAAAAAATAAAAGTATATAAAACTACAAACATAGAACTAGAAGGTGAATGAGAAAAAAATTATAAACTTTTTAAAGGTCACATACACCAAAAATGTTACCAAGCTCAGAAAAATAGCATTAGGTATGTCTTAAAAATTGTCACTACTCTGTAATCATTTTTCTTAATTTTTACTACAAACACTTTGAGTATTTTAATTCATTTTTATAACATTTTCTACAGAAAAAAATGAAAAGATAACTCATTGCTTCCTCCAAAATAGTTGATCAAATATTTAAAAATTATTAATATTGCTTTTAAAAGCTTTATTTCATGACTTGCTAATATTGCTATGCAATTTTTTTTAATTATGGTAAGTCCTCTTTCAATTGCACTTCATACATGACCTATGTGGTGTCATTGCATTTCACATTTTCTTGTGCAGAAACTACTCTTGAACCCTCTTTGAATTGATGTCACTCATATCCTAGTCTGTTAGCATAACTGTGTCTTAAAAAAAAAAAAAAACTCTTTAAAAACGTCAATATGATCGTATTTCTAAGGACTTTTTCTTGGACTTGGAAGGTCTAGGGAAAATGTGGGATCCTGGTCTTAAGGTTTATTAGCTTCACTATATATAAATCTGTTTTTCAAGCAAGGACAGAACACTATGTCTTTAGTTAATTAAAGTGTTAAATAGTTACAGTCAACCCCTCTGTAGCCACACATCCTGCATCTGTGGATACAATGAACCATGGATCAAAAATTAAAAAAAAAAAAAAGATTCCAGAAAGTTCCAAAAAAGAAAAAATTAAATTTGCTGGGAACTACTTTAATAAGCATTCACCTTGTATTTATAGCTATTTCCATAGCACTTAAATTCTATTAGACATTGTAAGTAGTCTAGAGATGGTTTGAATTTTACAGGGAGATTTGTATAGGTTATATGCAACTACTATGCCATTTTATATAAGGAATGTGAGCATCCTTGGAGGATTCTGAGGGGGTCCTGGAACATAAGAAATAGCTCATAATTGCTACTAGAAATGAGAATTAATAGAGCCCACATTTTCCTAGAAAGAGATCTGCATTTAGTGAGGGCCTACTCAGGCCAAGATGTGTCATGTAATTGTATAAAAATGAATCTGTTTACAAATCTATTCAATACATACTTAAAAGCATCAGTTCTCTAGGACACTAGAAATCTGTCAAACAAGACAACCCATACCTTAAATTCTAATAGGAGATAATAAGCAATTAAACAAATAACTGCAAATTGTATGAGTGGTCTGAAGGAAACAGAGTGCTATGGGAAAAATAATTGAGGGACAGAAGACCTAGGTTAGATCTAGAAAGCTCTAAAGCATCATTTAAGCTAGACCTACAAGATGAGATAAACCAGACGCAAGAAAAATGAGGAAAGTGTGGCTGGGGGCGGGGAGCAGTTTGTGCAGGGACACTGAGATGTAAAATGCGGTTACCTATTTGGGGCAGCTCAGAGAAAAGCACTGTGCTGACTCAAGTGGGTGGGTGGCAGTATGATGAGACATGGGTGGCACAGGCAGCTCCCTGATCACTAAAGCCTTGTGGAGGCCGAAGCAAGGAAGGCTGAGTACAGTGAGGAGCAATTGAAGGGATGGATCTGAGGATGAAAGGACAGACTTTGCATTCAGTCCACTGCATGCCCTCAGGCATGGAGAGACAATGGTGGGGAAGAAGGCAGGTAGGATGCCTTTCAGGAGCCCCTGGTGGGGGTAGGAGGTGATGGCAGCAGGCACATAATCAAGGTTTCCCATGGAGTTGGGAGGCATAAAATAAAGTGATTGCTGAAGAGTAGAATGCGAAGAAAATGGAAGAAAGAGAATTCAAATTTGATTCCCTGATTCTGCACACTTTTACTGATGTGGAGAAAGATTGGGGCAGGAACAGATTTCATTTAAACCTTTTAAATCAGGCCTATGAGATGTTTGTATTTATGAGAGAGCTTTAACTTTCTTCCCATTCTTCAGTGCAAAAATGGAAGAATATAAATTAGTTTTTTCCCTAGGTTTATTGCCTTCAGAAATGTACATTTTGAATACTGATCTTTCTTTCTCCTACTTTTTGGACTCTTTGGCTGGTTGGTCTGTAAATGTGGAATTCAAGCCTGTAAATGTAAAATGACCATTTCTGCAGAGTTGTCTTCCTTTAAGAATGTCCACTAGAGGGGGCTACTAAAATGCTTTTTATTTTCTCTTCTTTGTATTAATAGTTTTGTGGTAACTAGGGTGAGTTTCCTTATCTTCTGGTCACCCATAAACTTAATTTTAATAAAGATCACTTTGTTATTTTTTAGAAAATTGTGTGTATATTTTACATAAGAGCCTGGAGTCTTGATCAAAAACCTTTTGGAAGAAGAAAATGTAGGAAATGAAGAAATAAAGAAACTTATTGCCTAAATAATTGACAACAAAGAACCTAGTTTAAGCTACTATGGAGGAAGAATCAGAAAATTTAGTAACTAAAGCATACAGGGTTATATAAAATTTAATATAAACCAGTGTTTTACCTTAAGTTGGGTAAAATTGTATTATTCACTGTACTGTTTTTTTTATTTTATTTTAAGTAACAAATGAATATTTAAGAACAATTTAAAATTACCTTTGAGGAGTTCTCTTTTGGCACAGAGGATTAAAGATCTGACATTGTCACTGCAGTGGCTTGGGTTGCTGCTGTGTTGCAGGTTCAGTCCCTGGCCTGAGAACTTCCACATGCCGCATATGCAGCCAGAACAAAAAAGTTACCTTTTTCATGGTCCCCAAATCTATTTTTATTCTAAGAGCATACATTACTGAACATAAAATTTTTCTACCCTAGGAAGTGGTCAGAGCACACAAGTTATATAGTATGAATATCTCCAATTAAATAAATAAAACAGAAGAAGCATGAACATAACAATAGCAACAATTGTAGCACCAGTTGGGTGTTACTCTATGTGCTACTAATGTTACACTTAGATACTCATTTAATCATTTGCATTTGCTCAGAAATGTTGGTTTCAGATGCAGTGCAAGACAGGCCAACTCTATGGTGGCCCTTCCTCTGTCATGTGCCGAGTCATGAAATGCTGCTTGGGGACAGTAGTAGCACTGTAGCAGCGGCCCATTCAAGTATATGAGTAATAAAGGCATCATTCAAAACGGAGCCCTCAGGCACCAGTAGATGAGTGCCCTTCCAAGGAAGCATGTGTTTCTAATTTGGGTTTGCCTTCCTCCCAGGGATCTAACATATAATACCTTATGAGTTCTGAAAGGCCCTCGGATTTCATTTGTTGCCTCCTGATATCAGATAAAGTGATAAATACCACCTCTTGAATTGGCAATGTTCCACCTTAACAGATGGCCATTAGCCCCAGCCTGCTGGGGAATCAACCTTTAGTTGTCTGTCTAAAAATAAGCAGGCCAGCTCTCCACAGACTGAAATTACAGTGAGAGAAGTAGCCCAGGGAGCTCTGAAAATAGCATGTGACAATAAAACCTGGGGAAGAAAACTTTCTTAACCACAAAAATATGCCTATGCTATACACTATGAAATATCATCATTTAATCTAAAGACCCAGGATGTATTGATATTTACCTCAGTGGTTCTGAATTCTGGATAGACACTGAAATCATTTGGGAAAATGCTAATAATCACAGATGTTCAGGCCATACTTCATACCAGTTGAATCAGGATTGCTGGGATTAAAACCCAGACATAGTCATTTAAGTTTTTCAGGTGATTCCAGTGTACAACCAGTTTTGAAAATCATTGCTGTAGTGTAGTGTTTCTCAAATCTTTATGTTACAGGGATCACCCTGGGATCTTGTTAAAGAACAGATTGTGATTTAGTTGGCTTGGTGTGTGAACCCTGAAATTCCCAGAAGATGGCGATATTGCTGTTAGTGTACCACTGCTAAGCCAGGGTACCAGGCAGGCAATATGGGAGAGCATTCCTCTCCCGATAAATGGAAATCTCCTAAAATGCCAGGACTTTTTCAGCTCTTTTGTCAATATTTATTGTTGCTTGATGGTGCTGAAACTCTTGTTGACACAAGCCTCAGCCCATCTTCTGAGAGTCTTAAGCTTTGCTCCAGAACCCACAAAGATTCTCTGCATAGATTATTTTTTCTGCCAGGAAACCTGGGCCAAGAGATATCCAGATTTTCTCCAGGAATGAGTTTTTAAGCAACAACATGTATATAAATTAATGGAAACACATTGAGTTTGCTTTTACATTACCAATTAGTATAGTACATAAAATTAGGTCTGTAGATGTTTGAGATGCTTTTCCACCAAATCTGAAATAAAAACAGAGAAGTTAAGAAACTTTAGGTAAAGTCACACAGTAAATAACTGGTGAAATCAGGATTTGAACCCATGCAGTAGAGTTTTCCAAGCCTTTGCTCCTAGCCATTATTTTATACAGCTTTGAGATAAGACTGATAGGAACCAAGTAATAGATGAGAAAATAGGAGCCCTGAAAATATAAATGACTTACTCAAATATCAAAAAGTGGTCAGTGGCCAGCGTTGTGTTGAAACTTAGATTTTCTTTCCATTGTAAAGTCCAAGTTGTTCTCCATGTAACTACTGAAACCGAGAGGGAATTTTGTCAAGTAATAGAAAATACTAACTTCTGAAGAGTCATGAAGACCCTCTAGGGGTTCAATTTTTCTTTCTTTTTCTTCTTATATATTACTGGCTGTCCACACCAGAGAATGGAATAGGGCTGCCATAAAATTAATTGGATAATTATGGAAGGCAGAGTGGCCTCCCTTCCTGCTGAAGAATCTAAATATGGCTGGGCAGGAGGAAAGGGGATGGACTCAGAAGACACCTGAGAGAGGGGGCCTGGCAATACTCTACCCACTACAGGGCCATGGACTTTGAGGGGAAGCCATCAGCCTGCCTTTTTCCTAGCTTGTTTTTAAGATTGAGAAATGGAAGTTTACTTTGAAGGTATCTATTATTGCTGCCCTTTGAGAGAAGAGCTGTTCAGATAGAAACAAGTGGATGCCGTGTCAGTAGGCAGTAAAGGTGTGTTTTCAGTTACTTTAAAAATTGTTCTAAGTACCTACAGGAGAAAACATAAACTTCTTAACTCTTAAATTGTCCCCTTTCAGTGCATTAGTAGGAAAGGAATTCCCGGCTTTATTTTTATTATTTTTTTCTTAATAGGCTCAGAAAAGCTTGTCATTCTAGCATCAGTAATAATGAACTCAAACTAGAATGAATGAATGGATAGACTTCTCCTGGCCTCTGCCCCCTTTCTATTTTCAGATCAATGCCTTTGGCCTCTGTGTGCCTTGGAGCAATAAAGAAAACACCTAATGCAGACTATTTTCCCTCTTTAGGTCTATACCATGCCCCAGAAAGCAGCAAGGTAGGAAGAGAGAGGAAAATTACTTTGCCAGCTGAATACACCAAATTAGTCAACATGAGTGTTTCTAAATTGAAGAAATTAAAGGGTGCCTTGGATAGAATATGCAATATCTATTTGCCTGCAAATGACCTGGTGGGAAGTTACAGTAGGGGAGTTAAGTTCAATACACAGACATCCAGGCTGTTACTACCTGGCACCATGATTGGTTTTCTGGTAGATTTAGGTCCAGTCAAAGTGTAGTACTAAAAATCCTAGGTAATAGATTCTAAATTGGGTATTACTTTACCCTATTTCATATTACCTTTATTCAACAACTGTAGAGTCTCTACTATCTGCCAGGCAATGCTTCAAGCCTTATGAAAAGTGGTGAATCACAATTTAGGTCTCTTTTTATTAGGGAGAAATAAATAACAAGTATCAATTAAATAATTTTAGATTCTGATAAATGCTATGGACTGTCAACAGTAAAACAGGTTAAAGGTATAGAGATACTACCTGGGAGGAAGCAGTTTCATCTAGAATAGTCAGGGGAGACCTTTCTAAGAGAGAACTGAGTCATGAGACAGAGTGAATCCATGAGGAACTGGAGGAGACTATTATAGGTATACTATTGTAGATAAAAAACAATGACCCTGGAACAGGTATGAGCTTACTGAGTTTCAGGGACATTATAAGTGTCATATGGGTAGAGTAAATTCATCAATAGAAGAGAGAGAGTGATAGGAGATGAGATCAGAGAGGTCTTGACCATGCATCTTTAATGTCAGTCTTTGTGATCCATCATGTGCAATTTTATTCTAATCGCATTGAAAAGTCAATGGGGGGAGTTCCCATTGTGGCTCAGTGGAAACAAATCTGACTAGCATCCATGAGATGCAGGTTCAGTCCCAGCCTCACTCAGTGGGTTAAGGATTCAGCATTGCCATGAGCTGCAGTGTAGGTCACAGACGTGGGTTGGATCTGGCATTGCTGTGATGTAGGCCAGCAGCTGTAGCTCTGATTAGAGCCCTAGCCTGGGAACTTCCACATGCCATGGGTGTGACCCTAAAAAGACAAAAAGAAAAAGAAAAGTCAATGGGGAATTTAAGCAGTATTCTCTAATTTAACTTTTAAAATTATTTTATAGTTCCTGTGCAGGGAATACATGGTAAAGTAAATCAGAAAGAAAAAAAGCCTTTCATATTAGTCTAGTGAAATAGGATGTTGGGTAGGACCTCATTGCTCTTCTAGTCCTACCCAAAGAAACATGTGCAGAATCAGGATGTATTTTGGATGTATATCTAACAGGGCTCATTATTGGATTGGCTATGGAGACTGTTTCAGTGATCTCTTATTGCATAAAAACTACTCCTGGAATAAAGCCAGCAGGTTTTGTGGGTCAGGTATTCAGGAAAGTCTTAGCTAGGAAATATGTGTCTGATTCATGTGGTTCCTGATGGGATGGCTAGTGCTGGAATTTTCCACATCTCTCTTTGTTTTCACAAGCTGTCTCCTCTGTTGGAGCCTGTCTTCACGGCTTGGGCTTCTTACAGCATGTTGATTTCAGGGAATCACACTTTCACATGGCATTTGGTTTCCATGAGTAAATATTCCAAGATAAAAGAAGTGTGTGTTTCTACTGATCTCTTACTTCCTAGGCCAATAGATTATTCTATCTGTGCTTTCACTATCAAGTCAGACATAGAACTCTCCCAGACACAAAAGAAAAAGATGTAGACTTATACTTCTTAATAGGAAAAGGGTCAAAGAACCTGTGAACATTTTTTTAAGTGGCACAGCCCTGAACGGTAGAGAAAAATATACAAATATCTTGCAGATTATTAGTGAGCAATTTAAGACATGGTTGTGTCATTAGCGGAGTTCAGAAGGTAATTAAAATATGTTCTTCTCATAGAAGAGATGAACTCATTTATTTCAAAGAATAAATTCCACACAGATCAAGTTTCTGTTGTAGCATAGCCTGAGGATCAAAGTATATCTATTAATCAGATAGTACCAATGTCTTTTCTCCAGTTCTGATAACTTTTTTATGTTCATTATGCTTTTGTAAAATTTTATTCCTGTAATTCATCTTGATTTTTCTTGTATCATTGAGTATCTTCTTTTACTGGATATTGCTAATTAGCATACAGATATTCTAAAATGTGAAAATAGATTTCCATAATTTTTTCTTGAAGCTATGTCTTGCTGCAGCTAGTACTCTTTTTTTGTTTGTTTTATAACTAAGAGCCAGAAGATATTTATGGGCACTTTTTCTACCCTAACACTCCATCTCTTGCCATTGTCTCTTGATTCCATTCAGTCAAGGTCCACCTATCATTGCACCAACACTGATGGATTTTTAAGATTTCACAACTAAATCCATATTACTCACCACAATGTTTAATTTTCAGGGTGTATCTTATTGCACCCAGCATAATATTTGACACAGATTATTGGTCTCTCCTTGAAACACCTTCTTTGCTGGGCCCCCAGGAAATCACAGTCTTGTATTCTCTTCCTTCATTGGCTAATTGTTCTTTATCAGTTTCCCTCGCCTTGATTTCTCCTCATTTTTCTTTTAATGTGTAACTGTTGGAAAGCCAATGCTGGGCTTTCCTAAGAATCATGATGTGTGACAATGATATTGCTCTGACAGATAAGGGAATATGAGCTGATGTCTTCGTATGTTTTACAATTTTTGTCTTAATTTTGAATATAGTATATATTAATAGATATTGTCCATATTAGAAAAGGCATTTTAGGTTTTCAGTATTTTTTAGGAAGGTAAAAATTCCTGAAAATAAAAACTGCAAACTCTTGCCATATGTTATTTCCTTGAGTTTCATGGCTTTAAATACACTCTCTTTGATGCTGACCTCTCATTTATATACCAAATTTGTATACCTATTGTCCATTTAGCATCTTTACTTGGAGTTTTAAAATATTTATTGAGATATCATTCATAGCTTTATAATACATCAATTTAAAGTATATGATTCAGTGGGTTTAACATTCACAGAGTTGTACAATCATGAAACAATCAATTTAGGAGATTTTCTTCACTCTAAAAATACCCCACACAATATAACTCCCTATCCCTCTCCATCTTTCCTCCACCTCAACCCTAGAAAACCTCTAATCCACTTTCAGCCTCTATAGATTTATCTACACTAGATATTTCATATAAAGTGAAGTCTATAGTATGTAGTGTTTTATGACTGGCTTTTTATGACATAAAAATTTCAGGGTTTATCCATGTTGCTGCATTTATCAATAATTTGTTAATTTTATTGCCAAATAATATTCTATTGTGTAGACAGATAAATCACATTTAATCTAATATTTGTTGCTTCTTTTCTTTTACTTGTCCTATTTTGCTTTATATTCTTATAAAAATTCCCAGAGATTTTAAGTGGTCGATTATATATATATATATAATCGGTTTTATATAATGGTTGGTTTTATATATATATATATAAAACCAACCATTAAAAAAATATATGTAATCATTTAAGGCTTTTTTACTGAGGAGAGGAGAGGGTCTATGGAATACCTCACACTGTCACTTGAATTTTCATGTGTATCTAAACATATGAAGCATAACAGATATCAAAATGAATTTGTATTCCCCCCTTAATAGCTTGCTCTTCTTTTCTCCTTCTCCATAGATGTTAAACCATTTGTCCAGGTGATTAGAGTAAAACCTTGGCAGTCATTTTCAACTTCTCTTTTCTGTCATATCCCATAACCTTATTTTCCTATAAAACCTCTGGTTGTATTTGTGCATTTCATATGATGTGATGATTTTTATCTGTGTCCTGTTATAGCTAAATTATTTGTTTCTATAAGGATTTCAAGTTATTTAAATACTTATTTTTAGCTTCAAAAATTAATTTGCTTTTAGAATTTCATTTATAACACTTAAAAAAAAAAAAAAACAGTTTCCATACCTGATATTGAAGGATTAGATGTGCTTGTTAGACAGAATTTACTCATATTCTTAAACATGCTCGAAAACTTTGAAAGTCAATTACTTGGTACATCTGCTGATCTTATAAGACTAAGAAAAACTTAAAAGTTATTTTTAGGAAAAAGATAAGGTACATCTCCTTCTCAGTCTTTCATTGCATAAGAATAACAGTGCTTCCATGCTTTTGTCGGGGGGGGGTATTTCTAAACAAGAAATCTATGTGCTGTTATTTCATTTACTGCCCCAGCAGCACCTGAAATGAGCATTTTTACCACATTTGTGGATGTGCTATACTCATTTTCTGGAGTGACAAAAGCCTTTAAATGTATAATTTATAGCTTTCATTTTTCAAATAGCTTTGTGCTGTATAGCTTCTGTCCTGTGTTCACTCTTTGAAATAGATGAAGGAAATATGAACTCTATATGAACAATTCTCACTACTAAAAACCCTTAAACACAGATTTATAATCAGGCATATTGTGTTAAGTTTCTGGCATCTGCTTTCATATGTATCCAGTACAATTTCTAGCACATACTATTATATTACATTGATTTAGTTTTTAAAGGAAATACTGATTTCTACACTGCCCATTTGAAAAATAAATCCTTCCTAGACTTTAGGAGAAATGTAGACACATAAAAAAAACAACCAAAATGGAGAAATATAAAATAATATTAGGATGTCACATAATTTTCCATGCAGTAATCAAAAGAGATATTAATTAATTCGTGTTTGGCCTTGAAAACAAATCTATATTTTGAATCTCTATTATGATGCCAAAATAGAAAACAAGAGGTCAAGATTATGAGCAAAAAGAAAACTAAATTCTTTGCTGTTAATCTTAGTTAGAAGAAGAGTCTTTTACCCCCAGTCTGTACACTCCAGGAAAAGGCAAGGTGATCATTCATATATTAGAATTGAGCAGTATATGAATTACCTGAAATTACATGGATCTTTTAGTGTGTGTGTGTGTGTGTGTGTGTGTGTGTGTGTGTGTGTGTGTGTGTGACTCTGCACTTTGTTTAGAAAGCATCTTCAACTTTCATCATATTCTCAGAAGGGCCCATCATTCTAAAAGTATTAGAAACTGCTGATATTTATAGAATGTTGATGCAGCATAACCTCGTGACAGAATTTTGCTAGATCTCACAACCACAGCTGACCCTGCTAGTACACGGTAATTGCCACCTGCTTATCACCATGTGATTTATTGTTACCAGTGAAGGCTCTCAGTTACTTTCTCTATTCATACTATAACATACCAACAATTCACTATGAACATAGGCTTAGGATCATTGGATTCCCCTTTAAGTCTGATGTTCTAAAATATCTTTAAATTCCCTTATATAGGTTAAAAGTGTATTTTACTTCATTTCTCAAGTTAGGTGGAAAATCCATTGCTTACATGCGTAAATGTGCCGGCTAAGACGTCTATTAAATACCCTTTGCTCTGGTTCACTTCATCTTATCATTTGCCCACTTTCATACATTGGCCTTCCTTTTTTTTAATGTTATACCATTCGATTATACTACTTTTATTTTCCATTATTAAGATCACCCACCAGACTCTAGAATCTTCTTAAATCTTCTTAATATTTCATTTATCAAGTTAAATCTGCTTTTCCTTACCAAATGAACAATCATCCTCCTTGAATCTAGTCATCATTCATTTATACATTAATTTATTTGACCATTTACTGACCACTTACTATTACCAAATTTCATGCCATTCAACTTTTGGAGTCCAGAGCAATTCCTCTTTCAATCTAATGTAGGATATAGTAAATAATAAATAACATGAAAGTAAAAGTTAATATGAAAGAGGGTTACAGAGGTATTGAGCAGGTGGCTTTACATTGGGTGGGAATTTTGCATTAAAGACCTACCAGAGAAGTTAACAAATAAGCTCAACATTGATGCTCTAAGAAATACTCAAGATATGTACTGGCAAAATTAATAGCTATGCAAAGATTTTTGAGTTATAAATATCATTGGAGAAATGTAAACAGGTAGATACAGCTAGAACACAGAACTTTGGTGGGGAAATTGTAAGGGGAGTAAGGCAAAACTTTGCATACATCTCTCAGGAATGTTGGTCTGATCTAAAGGCGAGAAGATATAATTTCAAAACTATTACAGGGATGAATTCCATGACTAGATCTTATGTTTTGTTGAGAGTATAGTGACAGAACATAGAGGAACAGGTGGCGGATCATTAATGTTAATGACTTTTCTATCCTGCTGGTTAGGAAGGAAGAAAAGAGCTTTCAAAAAAAAAAGTGACCTTCTTACTCCCTTCAGCAGTTAATGACTGCATTGACTGCATTATTTCTTTGTCTGGCATACTACCATACTCCCCTATTGACTATCAAGCAATTATTTTTGCAGTTAACTAATTCATACCCACTTTTGGGTAATTAAAATTTGAAGTAGTTTGGTATGGCAATAATCCACATATGAGGTAATGGGGAGCCTATGTTAATAATAACAGGAAAGAAAGGAAAGGAGATAACAGGATCTGGACACATATTGGAAACAGCACTGACAATATTTGGATATGAATTATTAGATTAATTGGATAAGAAAGACAAAAGAGAAGGAATCACTGATTTATAGGAGGGTGTTTTGATTGGGCTCTAGCAATTACATAAGGTTTAGGGAAGTCAGTAGGAGAAGGTGGATTAAGGTTCTAATCTGTGGCTTTGATTTCGGACATAATGTATCAATGTGTCAACAGACCAGGAGATTACAAATCAGGTGTAGAATGAGTAGCCCTGATGATTCATGAATCTATGATGAGTAGTTAGCAGAGACAAATAATTAAATGTAATTACTACAATTCATTTGAGAAGAGATTCCAAGGAATGACAGTGGGGAGGTAGGAAAGTAAGACAGGAGATGGAAGTTAATAAAATAATAAAGCCATCAATGTGAGTATCTGTAGCTTAGTCCTGCTTAGAATCCCAGGTGATTTGTAAATGACATATCACACATGCCTCAGGACATAGGATATTTATCTACTGAGAGCTATTAATCATTGTTCGAAGGATATTCCCAGGGAGGCTGATTCTCTAGAACTCCTAGCCTGCCTTTCACATGAATAGACACAGATGGTCAGAAAAACCTTCTAGACAGAGATACACAGATACTGGCAGCAAAAATTAGGAAGGCATGTACTAAAATGACAAAGGCAGGGCACTGCTACAGCAATATTTAGAGGGTAAGTGTTCTAAGAATGTTAAATTCAAATGTTACAATATTATTTGTAAACACAATACTCAGGTGAAATTGTCTTTCAAGACATAATAAAGGCACCTTTTCATGCTAACACATTAACATCAACTCTGTTGTGGGCATGCAGGCATGATAATAATCACTGGAAATAGAACAAGAAAAATAACATGCCATGAAGTGGCATAGAAACCAGAGGAACAGTAATATATGGCTAGAGAAAAAGTCTGTGCCTTTGTCAAATACCTTGTAACTTAGTGTGTGCATTTTGCATGTGTTTATGTATATGAATGATATATATTTATGAAGTTAAAGTTATTTGCTAAGATAATTGTACCTGATAGTTTTCACCAATATCAGAAATTTCCTCTTCTTTACTGGTAAACACTCCTAAAGAAGTATTCTTCTCAGACATTCAGCTGGACTCTATGCTACTTATTAAAACTCTGTTGAGTTTCTTTTCCACATCCTTAATAAATGACTATATTTCACCTTCTGTCCAAATGTTTGTATAACCATTATTACAAGTTAACTGGTTTCTTTATTGATGATAAAGGGTTTTCTCAAAATAAGTTTATTATTTTAATGGTTTACCTAGGGCTTTTCATTTGTGTGATGAAGCAAAACATTGGAAGAAATACAAATTGAAATAAGGACGTTTGTGCTTGGCCTGCTCAAATAACAAACCCTAGCAATAATATAATTCAAAATTTCAAAAGAAATAGGCTCAAGAATGGAAAATTGGATAATACAGTTAAGAAAAGAATGGTGAGGTAAAATTTTAACCATCGCAGTACTACTTAACAGAGATATTCACTCCATGTATTAATAGCAGCAGGTGTGTTTGAGGGATAAGTGTTTAGATATCTAGAACAAAAGATCTAATTTTCTCAAGAACAATGCATTTTACTTTCTCTATTAAAGTGATCATTAAATGTATAGTTAAATTTTAATATGAACTTCAAAAATTAAGAATTTTCTTTACATTGTCCTTGTTGTGACTCAGCGGTAATGACCTGACTAGTATCCATGAGGACATAGGTTCTATCCCTGGCTTTGCTCAGTGGGTTAAGGATCCGTCATTTCCATGAGCTGTGCTGTAGGTCGCAGACACGGTTGGGATCCTATGTTGCTGTGGCTGTAGTGTAGGCCAACAGCTGTAGCTCTGATTCAACCCCTAGCCTGGGGACTTCCATATTCTGTGTGTGCAGCCCCCCAAAAAAGAAACAAGAAAATTTCTTTTACATATACATCTATACAAATCAAAATTTATCAGCTAGAATGTCTGAAATTTCAAGAAACATGACCATCAATATTCTGAAGATCAAAAGCATTTTACTGACATAAAACATGGGTCAGAGTAACAGATCCTTGATTTTGAGAATAAGAAACGAGCTTTGAAGTGTCATTTTCATGGAGTCATATTCCAATCCCTACTTGACAGCTCTAATGAATTCTGCCTTTCTTTGGGCAGCAAAGAAATATGTCTTACATACTGAACCATGATAATTCCCGTTTGAGAATCAATTGATGACATGTTAGATCACATTGATTTCCAGATGCCCAAAGTAGACTGAAGTACTGTGGTTTGACGTTTTGCACCAAGAGATTGGGAAGCAACTCTGGAGTGAATCTCCTGTCCTGGTCTGTAAGGTGCAGCATGAACCAATTCCTATGCCCAGAACTGGTTGATAAGAAACTAGGAAGAAGTGTGTCTTCCCTGAATTCCCAATTTTGTGCCTCTTACTCCCTCCATTTTGTATTATATAATTTTTACCCATCTAAACAATATATGCTCATTGTACAAATTTTTTTAAATACAAAAATATATCATGAAAAAGTAACCAAAATTAAGCATAAGCTAGACATCCCCCCAAATCATGTTAATATTTTGGGACATACCTTCACATTATATTTTTTCCTGAACAATTATGTGATTAGAAATATATCTTTGTGCACCTAACTATTGGATTCCTTCCAAGATATAAATTCTCAGAAAATTGATTATTTATTGAAAGGGTATGAATACTGACATTTTAGTGGTAAATTTTGACTGTTAGCAAATAGGTGGCTGCCTCCTTCACCAAAGTGCATAACCCAGTCCCATTTATAAGAGTAATACTCAAAAGTTCCATTTTATTAACCCATCCTACTGCCCATTTTATTTTACTCTTCTATGAGTAAATTAGCAATTTCTTCATCATAACTTTTATACCCACTGATGTATTTTGATTTTTTTTATTTGTTTGACTGCTGCATGGGAGTTATGACTTAGGAGCTTGAAGTTTGGCTGGAAGAACAAATTTCAATTAACACAGATTAGAATTTATTGGCCTTGATTTTTCACGACAGACAAATCAATCAGTTAATGACTAAAATGTGCTTTTAACATACATAGAAATCTTTTTAAGGTATAGATATAAACATACCAGCAGTGTCTCATGATTATCTTCAGAGCTAAGTCCGATCTTTTTATCTTGGCTTTCAAGGCCTACCCAATACAGTCCCTATTTCTGTTTCTAAATTTGTCCTTAGGAAAGAATATGATCTTTATAATTAGCTCTGATTTCAACTTCTCACCAGAATGCATGTTGGCTCTGCCATCTTGCTAGCTATTTATTTTTGTCAAAACTCTAATAATGCCCACTTCACTGAGTTCTTGTAATGATTAAATAAAATTAGGCATTTCATGTCAAATGCACTGCAAGGTAACTAGCACTAAAGAACACTCGAAATGTTATTTTCCTTCTCTTTTCTTTGATAATACTTACACTCTAGCCAACCTGAAATTATATGGCTTCTGTGCTTTCCCACCCACCTCCCTCCACCCACAGAATTTTCTCATGTAGTTTCTTTGTGCTTTGGGGGATAAGTAACCTGTTTGCTCAGTTGAGAGCTTTGTATCTTCCACATCAAATCATCTTCACAAGGTATTTGCTCACCATGCTATAAGTTATTTTAAAGCATGAGTTTTAGCGTATGAGAGGTGGGATTTTCATTTCATTCTATTACTAATTTGTTGTGTGTCTGTGATGTGAGTATTCAGCCTCACCATGCCTCAGTTACCTCTTCTTTAAAATGATGGTAATATTCTTGCCTCCTTTGTCAAAGATTAATTGACCATAAGGTCAGGGTTTATTTCTGCATTCTCTATTCTGTTCCATTGGTCTGCATGTCTGCTTTGGTACCAGTACCATACTGTCTTGATGACTATGGCTTTGTAATATTGCTTGAAGTCTGGAAGAGTTATGCCTGCTGCTTTGGCGATTCTGGGTCTTTTGTAGTTCCATATAAATTTTTTGTATTGTTTGTTCTAGTTCTGTGAAAAATGTCATGGGTAATTTGATAGGGATTGCATTGAATCTGCAGATTGCTTTGGGTAGTATGGCCATTTTTACAATGTTGATTTTTCCAATCCATGAACATAGAATATCTTTCCATTTCTTACATCTTCTTTAACTTCCTTGATTAATATTTTATAGTTCTCAGCATATAAATCCTTTACCTCCTTGGTCAGGTGTATTCCCAGGTATTTGATTTTTTTGTGGTGCAATTTTAAAGGATATTATATTTCTGTATTCTTTTTCTAATATTTCATTGTTAGTATACAGAAACATGACTGATTTCTGAATGTTAATCTTATATCCTGCTACTTTGCTGAATTTGTTGATCAGTTCAAGTAGTTTTTGGGTGGAGTCCTTAGGATTTTCTATGTATAGTATCATGTCATCTGCATACAGTGACAGTTTTATCTCTTCTCTTCCTATTTGGATGCCTTTTATTTCTTTTGTTTGTCTGATTGCTGTGGCTAGGATAAAATGGGAAAAAGACAGTTTATTCAGCAAGAATTGCTGGGAAAACTGGACAGCTACATGCAAATCACACCATGCATGAAACTAGAACACACCCTCACACCATGCACGAAAATAAACTCAAACACACCCTCACACCATGCACGAAAACAAACTCAAAATGGCTGAAAGACTTAATAAAAGACAAGACACCACCAAACTTCTGGAAGAGAATATAGGCAAAACATCCTCTGACATCAGCCTTACAAATATTTTCTGAGGTCAGTCTCCCAAAGCAACAGAAATAAGAGCAAAAATAAACCAGTGGAACCTAATCAAACTGACAAGCTTTTGCACAGTGAAGGAAACCAAAAAGAAAACTAAAAGACAACTTACAGAATGGGGGAAATTAGTTTCAAATGATGCAACTGACAAGGGCTTAATCTCTAGAATATTACAAGCAACTAATACAACTCAACAGCAAAAAAGATAACAAACCAATGGAAAAATGGGCAAAGGACCTGAATAGACATTTATCCAAGGAAGACATACAGATGGCCACAAGCACATGAAACAGTGCTCAACATCACTGATTATTAGAGAAATGCAAATCAATACTACCATGAGATACTACCTCACACCAGTCAGAATGGCCATTAAGAAGTCCACAAATAACAAGTGCTGGAGGGGGTGTGGAGAAAAAGGAACCCTCCTGCACTGTGGGTGGGAATGTAAACTGGTACAGCCACTATGGAGAACAGTATGGAGGTACCTTAGAAATCTATACATAGAACTACCATATGATCCAGCAGTTCCACTCTTGGGCATATATCCAGACAAAACTTTCCTTAAAAAGACACATGCACCCTCATGTTCATTGCAGCTCTATTCACAGTAGCCAAGAGCTGGAAACGACCCAAATGTCCATTGACAGATGACTGGATCAGGAAGACATGGTATATGTACACAATGGAATACTACTCAGCCATAAAAAAAGAACAACATAATGCCATTTGCAGCAACATGGATGGAACTAGAGACTCTCATACTGAGTGAAATAAGTTGGAAAGAGAAAGACAAATACTATATATCACTCATGTCTGGTATCTAATGTACAGCACAAATGAATCTTCACAGGAAAGAAAATCATGGACTTGGAGAATAGACTTGTGGTTGCCAAGGGGGGGGAGTGGGAGGGATTGGGAGTTTGGGGTCAACAGATGCAAACTATTGCTCATGGAATGGATTAGCAATGAGATCCTGCTGCGTAGCACTGAAAACTATGTCTAGATACTTACAACACTGCACGACAATGGGAGAAAAATTATGTATACATATATGTGTAACTGGGTCCCCATGCTCTACAGTGGGGAAAAAAAGTGTGTTGGGGGAATAACAATAAAAAATAAAAACAAAAAATGATAATAATAGTACCCATTTGTGATGTTGGTGTGAGTACAGAGCTTGACAAAATGGATGTGAATAACGATAGTGGTGATTATGAGCTTTGTGAAGGCAGGTCCAATTTTATGCAACTTGGAAACCTTTGCAGAAGGGAGTAATATGTATATGTCAGAACACAATGTAGGACCAAGTGATATGATGCTGTGTCCTGCTGCCTTATGTTCCACTGTGTTCTCTGATACTTGTCACATCTTAGGCTATCCCACTGTTTATCTCTTAGTGCCTTTGACATGTCATCCTTTGCCAAGATGTCAGGAGTTGTTACACATTCCCTGTAGCTATTTGAAAAAATAATTATCAGGAGTTCCCATTGTGGTGCAATGGTATTGGTGGTATCTGTAGAGCACTGGGACACAGGTTTGATCCCCGGCTTGGTTCTACTCAGTGTATCTCAAACTTAAACATGCCGAAGAATTATTGTATAGGATTGTAAAATCAAAACTATAGATGAATATATAAAGGTACTTTCAAGATCAGATTGGCCCATCTGTGATTTTTTATTTTATAGTGATTAGAGGAAATGTGTCCATCTAGCATTCTGCTGATAAACAATTTAAAGCAATAGCTTGAAACTCTTAGGGGTCCCCAGACCTTTTGAAAACCTGATGAAAGTTGTGGATCAACTCCCCAGAAACAAATGTGCATATACTCATACACGAAAGTCTTGAATATAATTTTAAGAGATTAAGAGAGTCCCCAAAGTCCAATCATGTACCTTAAGTTAAAATAAATCCTACTTTCAATTCTATTCTGGGGTTTAAAATGGTTTGCCTTGGAAGCATGAGCTATTTTGTATTTGTTAAATGTTAGAACTTTTGCACCAACATTTGTAAGAAAGAGGAAAAAGAATTATACAGAAAGAATAAAGTCTTTTCTTGGGCCACTCCCACAACATATGGAGGTTCCCAGGCTAGGGGTCTAATCGGAGCTGTAGCCACCGGCCTACGCCAGAGCCACAGCAATGCCAGATCCGTGCTGCATCTGCAACCTACACCACAGCTCATGGCAATGCCAGATCCTTAACCCACTGAGCGAGGCCAGGGATCAAACCCTCAACTTCATGGTTCCTAGTCGGATTCGTTAACCACTGACTCATGATGGGAACTCCAAGTCAGTCATCTTTATAACCCTTTTGTTTATCATCATACAACTCTTCTTGACACATTTCAAGCAGTAAACATGTCCCCATTAATCCATGTTATGAAATGGGGCTGTATGTTCCAAGGATGAATTGCTTTCTAATTCTCACATGACTTCTCCCTAGATATTCAGACCAAAGTTTTTTGTTTTTGTTTTTTTAAAATGTTATAGTGACATAAATTTTGTAGCATGTATCTTCACTTTATAAAGATGAAAAACCAAGTGAAAGGGTTTTTTTTCCCCATATTTTATCAAACAGGCCACCAACTAGAAATGTATTGCTTCAAATGTTACAGAGTAAGTTGCATTTCTTAGCTTAAAAAAATGCATTTACAAGCAGTTTTAAAATAATGCCTCCTGTAGTTCATTAGTTAAAGAAGAAACTTCTAGTAGGAAGATAGGGCAGAAAC
The DNA here is from genome assembly GCF_016906955.1 of Phacochoerus africanus. Classification (NCBI taxonomy): domain Eukaryota; kingdom Metazoa; phylum Chordata; class Mammalia; order Artiodactyla; family Suidae; genus Phacochoerus; species Phacochoerus africanus. The sequence goes on along the minus strand of NC_062547.1, from coordinate 35,412,273 downwards.
TGTTAGTTACCTATTGAAAAGTGTATTTTTTTCTTTGTACTTGCTCACAAATCTCTTCTTTTTAGGTGTGAGGAGGTGAAGTGCTCAAGGAAAGGGGGGCTTTCTCTCAAAACTCTGGATATTAAGTGAGAATGGTTATAGCAATTTATGATAACCACCTGCCCTATAGAGAGAAAAATAAGAAGAGTGGCTGTTGCCATCACTCCGATACTCATTTTGTCATCTTATAATTTGAATGTCCTTTAAAAAAACTGAGTGATTTTTCACAAACTAATATATTAATTTTGTATCCTCCACCTTTATTGAAATCACTGATGAGATCCAATATATTTTTCTTGGAGTCTTATGGTTTTCTATATACAGTTTCATGTCACCTGAAAATAGTGACAGTTTTACTTCTTCCTTCCAGTGTGGTTGGCTTTTATTTCTTTTTCTTATTTGATTACTCAGGTTAGAATTTCCAATGCTATGCTGAATAGAAATGGTGAGAGTGGACATTCTTGTCTTGTTCCTGATCTTAGAGGAAAAGTTTTCAGCTTTTCACCATTGAGTATGTTAGCTGTGGGTTTGTCATAAATGGCCTTTTGTTATGTTCCCTCTTTACCAACTTTTTGAGAGTTTTTATAGTTAATAGATGTTTGATTTTGTCAAAACCTGTTTCTTCATCTATTAAAATGATCATTTTTTTAAATTCTTTTGTTTGTTAAAGTGGTGTATCACATTGATTGATTTGAGTATATTGAACCATACTTTCATCCCTTGAGTAAAATACCAATTGATTGAGATGTATGATTCTTTTAATGTATCGTTCAACTTGGGTTGCTAATATGTTTTTGAGGATTTTTTTGCATCTTTGTTTATAGGGCTATTAGCCTGTATTTTTTTTTTTTTTGTAGCGACTTCATTTGTTGTGTTAGGGTAATGCTGACCTGGCAGAATGAGTTTGCAAGTGTTTCTTCCTCTTCAGATTTTTGGGTTAGTTTAATCTGTGAAGCTATCTGGTCCTAGACTTTTTTGTTGGGAAATTTTTTTTTTTAACTACCGACTTGATTTCATTACTAGTAATCAGTCTTTCTGTTTTTTCCTGATTCAGTCTTGGGGAATTGTATATCCCTAAGAATTTATCCATTTATTGTATGTTCTCTAATTTTTTTGGTATTTAATTGTCTAGAGTATTCACCTATGATTATTTGTCTTTGACATTATAACTTCTCTTTCATTTTTTATTTTAATTATTTGGGCTCTTTTTTTCTTGATAAGTCTGTCTAAAGGTTTATCAAATTTATCTTTTAAAAAAAAACTCTTAATTTTATTGATCTTTTTAACTTTTTTTTGGCCTCTTTTATTTCCCCTCTGATCTTTATTATTTTCTTTCTGTATTAACTTTGGGCTTTACCTGTTCTTGTTTTTCTAATCATTTTAGATATAAATTTAAACTGTTTATTTGAGATTCATCCTGTTTCTTGAGGTAATCTATATGACTATGAACTTCCCTCATAGAACTGTTTTTGCTGCACCCTACAGATTTTTGAAAGTTTTTATTCGTCTCAAGGTAGTTTTTAAAAAATTTCCTCTTTTATTTCTTCATTGACCCTTTGGTTTTTTTAGCAGCAAGTCATCTAATCTCCACATATTGTTTTTTTTCAAGTTTTGTTTCTGTAGTTGATTCTAGTTTTATACTGCTGTTGTTAGAAAAGATGTTTGATATGATTTCAGTCTTCTTAAGTGTATTAAGATATGTGTTGTGTCCTAGCATGTGGTATATCCTGGAGAATATTCCTTGTGCACATTAAAGCAAAATGTATTTGGGAGTATCCATCGTGGCTCAGTGGTTAACGAATCCGACTAGGAACCATGAGGTTGCGGGTTCGGTCCCTGGCCTTGCTCAGTGGGTTAAGGGTCCAGTGTTGCAGGGAGCTGTGGTGTAGATTGCACATGCAGCCTGGATCCCATGTTGCTGTGGCCCTGGCATAGGCCGGTGGCTACAGCTCTGATTAGACCCTTTGCCTGGGAACCTCCGTATGCTGCGGAAGCAGCCCTAAAAGATGAAAAGCCAAAAAAAAAAGAGTAAAGTGTGTTTTGCTGTTTGGGGATGGAATGTTCTGTAGATATTTATTTATTTATTTATTTATTTATTTTTGAGGGCTGCTCCCATGGCTAGGGGTATAATCAGAGCTGTGGTTGCTGGCCTACACCACAGTCACAGCAACGCCAAGATCTGAGCCACGTCTGTGACCTACACCACAGCTCACGGCAACCCTGAATCCTTAACCCACAGAGCAAGGCCAGGGATCGAACCCACAACCTCATGGTTCCTAGTTGGATTCATTAACCACTGCACCATGACGGGAACTCCTGTAGATATTTATTAATATCATCTGTTTTAATATGTCATGTGAGATCAGTGTTTATTGGCTTTGTGTCTGGATGATCTATTCATTAATGCAAACGGGGCATTATTGTGTTACTGTCAGTTTCTTCATTTATGTCTGCTAATATATTTGATTGCTATATTTAAGTGTTCCTATTTTAAGTGTGTATATGTTTACAGATGTTATATACTCCTCTTGGATTGACTTCTGTGTCATTATATAATGTCTTTCTTTGTCTGTTGTTAGAGACTTTGTTTTAAAGTCTATTTTTTACTGATATGATTATTGCTATCCTAATTTTCTTTCATTTCCATTGGCAGGGAAGATGTTTTCCCAATCCCTCGCTTTCACTCTGTGTGTATCTTTAACTCTGAAGTGAATCTCTTGAAAGCAGTATTATTCGTTGGTTTATTTATTTATTTATTTATAATCCACTCATTAAAATGATTCATTTACATTTAAAATGATTATTGATAGGAGTTCCCATTGTGGCTTAGTGGGTTGAGAACCTGACATAGTGTCCATGAGGATGCAAGTTCAATCCCTGGCTTTGCTTCACTGGGTTAAGAATCCAGAGTTACTGCAAGCTGCAGCATCGGTCACAGATGCACCTTGGACCTGGTTTGCTGTGGCTGTGGCATAGGCCAGCAGCTGCAACTCCAGTTCAACCCCTAGTCTTAGAACTTCCATATGTCACAGGTGTGCCCTTAAAAAAGAAAACAAAAACAAAAAGAAAACAAAATAAATGATTATTGATAGATATGTGCCTACTGCCATTTTGTTGTTCTCTGATTACTTTTGTAGTTCTTCTCTGTTTTTTTCTTATTCTTGTAGTTTGAAGATTTTCTTTAATGTTACATGTAGGTTCCTTCTCTTTGTTTTTTGTATATTATAGGTTTTTGTTTTATGATATCATATACATATATGCATGCATCCACACATATATGTTTATGTCTCTTTTAAACTGATAGTTGTTTAAGTGCTAACATTCTAATGCTCTGCATTTTTACTCCTCTCCCATGTTTATATTTTTGATGTATGTTACATATTTTTATGTATCTTTTAACTACTGGCTAGATCCAGAGCCCAGCATGGACTGGGATTTCAGGGATGTACTGAGGCCCTTTATCTTGGTGATGGTGCTGAAGCCAGAAAAGCTGGAGCCTACTGTGTGTTGGAATTTCTTCTGGGCTGCTGCCTTTGCAGGGGCTTGAAGCTGGAGTTTGGTTTGAGCTGGTGGGGGTGCTGAGACAGCCTTAGCAGACCAGCTAGAATTCCAGGCACTTTTCAATCTGTTGCTTCTATGCTATAATTTAGAACAAGTGTGTTCATACATATGCTGTCTAGGGAGTCTTGGTTTCCTGCAACCCTCTGACTTTCCTGGTTATAGCCTCCATTGATTTTCAAAACCAGTGGTGTCTTGTTTTTCCAGGTGCTAGTCCCCAGAGCCAGGATACTCAACCTGGGGCTCAAACCCCTCACTCCTTTTGGAGGATCTCCTAGTTTGGGATATGTCCTTCGCCTTTGGGGTTGCCCACTGAGGGTGTGAGTTCTGACTAGTTATTTCTCTTCCCTTCCTACACAGTGTGATTTTTTTTCTTTGTATTCTTAATTGTTCTGCTGGTCTTCAGGACATCTTAGGCAGAGTTGTTCTATATGTTGCTGTAAGTTCAGTATGTCTGTGGTTGGGAGTGAGTTCAGAGTCTTCCTCTTCTGCCATCTTGATCCTACCTCCTTTTAATGTATCTCTGGGTTTTGTTCTTGCAGATGCTATTGTTTAGAAATAATCCATTCTGAGAAAACAGAGCCAAATGGACATTTTGATCCAAATTTTCTCTATTTTCACCCTCACCCATGCTTTTACCTTTTATGTTCTTCATGGGATTATTTCTTTTCCAGCCCTCAAACTACAGAGCTGACCCTCTCTAAATGCATCTGTATTTTTAGCCTGGAAACTCTCTTGGGATAAGCACCCACCAGTGCTAACTAGAAAGGGGAATGGTAGAAACAGCGTGTAAACACAGTGTTATCACAACTCTTCGTGGCCTTAATGTGTTTTTTTAAGAAGGAAAAGAAAATTAATTAGTTTAATATCCTCTGTAATAGGTAGTGGTAGATGGCAAGATTATTTTTTTCATGTATTGGTAACTGATGTTATGTGCACTGATTTCTATAAAGAATACTCTAGGTACCTAAGAAAAACAAGTTGTCATTACATGAATGGGTTTATTAAAACCCTACTGCCTTGGGCAAGTTAGTGGTTTCTTTATAAGTCCCTGAATGCAAACATCTCTAAAATAAAAAATGATATGTCTGTTTTAGATGCCTGGGCTTCTTCTGGCCTTAGAGTAATAGATCCTCCCTTTAATGCTTTGAAGGGTGACTAATATTAAGCATCCTGTTTATGTCCCCAAAATTCAAAGGATCTCTCTCTTTTACCAGTCTACAAAGGAGAAGAAAATAAATGCTGTCAGGGTAGAATCCTTCTAGTCACTGACACAAGATAAAGTCCTCCTTAAGCCTGAGATTGGTTTTACTATGAGACTTGAAGTTTTTACTGTGGTAAGGGGTTCAGAGAGGAAAAGTGGTCAGTCATTCTTGCTGTTTTTGTGCGGTTAAAGAAAATCATCCCATTGATAAGAAGCTATAGATGCTTCTATTATGTTTCACAGCAGTGAGGAATTATCATTAATGAATGATAGCAAAGGCACTGATTTGATAAGCACTGTTACTTCTAAAACCAATAGAGCCTTAACAATTAAAAAAAAAGTTTCATAATTTACATGTTTACATAATTTACATGTGAGCAAAGGAACCAGACTTTACTGTGGAAAATGTTGTTAGCTTATAAGTCACATAAATGTGTATTTGCTCTGGATGCTTGAGTAGCAGAAACTGGAAGCTGGAACTTTTTTTTTTTTTTTTTTTTTAGTGGCCACAGTTGAGGCATATGGCTGCCAAGCCAGGCTAGGGTTTGAATCGAATCTACAGCTGCAGGCGTATGCCACAACCACAGCAATGCCAGATCCAAGCCACATCTGAGCCATAGCTCAGAGCAATGCTGAATCTTTAATCCACTGAGCAAGGCCAGGAGTTAAGCCTGCATCCTTATGGGTACTAGTCATATTTGTTTCTGTTGCACAGTATGAGAACTCCCAGGAGAACTTTGAAAGATCTTCTAGAATTCTTAATTATTATTTATGAATCTTCTCTAGGGCTACTCCAATTAACACTGTTAAGAATATATTTGGGCAGCTCAAGAGGGAGGGAGCCACAGTTAAGGCATTTCATTCCATTTGGAATAACTCTTAAAATCATGTTGGTCCAAGTAATTATAAGGGAAACTTTAGGAGTTGGAATCCACTTCTTGACCTTACTTACATCTATGAGGATAATTTAAAAGTTTGCTTTAGAGGAGGATGTGTTAGTAGTGAGTATTGCTATCAGTATCAGAAATAACCAGTGAGTGTCACTGTTCTAACACAGACAGGTGCTTACAGGTTTGTTGTCATATAATGATCAACAGCATCCTTGCAGAAGCCATTAAAAATCTGTAATTATGCAGAACATGGTAGCAGGCTAGATGGATCAAGGGACCTCTTATTCTTCTCACATCAGCTACTGTAGAAATTTTGGACATTTACTGGTGCTTTTTTCTTCTTTACTAGTTTACTTCAGGTTTGCAATAGATAATTCATTTGTTTTCCCTTTAAAATAAAAGACTGGTTGTTTCCCCCAAATGTTGTTTCTACAGCTCATGTGTTTATGGTCTGTAAAAATCTTTCTCATGACTATGGAAAATCTTATTTATGACTTTATTTCAGTCATTTATTCAGTGGACTGTAGGTATAAAGGGGACAATAATAATCTGGGCATGCATTTATACCAGGTTTCCTGCTAATCATTCCATATATTTTATTTCTTTTAACTCCACAATGATGCAGTGAGGGAGTCATTGTTCATGCCTTGGTATAAATCAAGGAAAAGAGGCTGAGAGGCATTAAATAACTTGACTTAGGGTGACATAGTAACACATCTGACATTAGAAACCAAGACTTCTGGACTCCAGAGCCTCATTCTTTTCACTGTACCTCCTGCTCTCAGACTATACATATAAAACTGGGAAGCTTAGGATTTTCCATTGTGGCTCAGTGGGAATGAACCTATGGACTCCAGAGCCTCATTCTTTTCACTGTACCTCCTGCTCTCAGACTATACATATAAAACTGGGAAGCTTAGGATTTTCCACTGTGGTATCCATGAGGATGTGGGTTTGATCCCTGGCCTTGCTCAGTGGGTTAAGGATCCAGCGTTGCTGTGAGCTGTGGTGTAGGTCATAGACATGGCTTGGATCCTACATTGCTGTGGCTGTGGCTGTGGCTGGCAGCTGCAGCTCTGATTTAACCCCTAGCCTGCAAACTTCCATATGCCATGAGTGTGGCCCTAAAAAGACAAAAAGAAAAAAAAAACTGGGAAGCTTAGAAACTAGTATCTTTATCCTTGAACATGTTGGGATTTTAATGGATTCCATAAAGACAAAAAGAAAAAAAAAACAACTGGGAAGCTTAGAAACTAGTATCTTTATCCTTGAACATGTTGGGATTTTAATGGATTCCATAGATTACATCCCTATCTTCCCTGCTTAGATTTTTAAACCAATTGATAAATAGAGCACTAAAGACTGACAGATGGCTAAAGGTCAGTTGTATAATTGATGAAGCTAAGAAGAATGGGACTTTGATGTGTGGCCAAATGAGCTTGCCAGTTTCCTCTCCTTTTGAATTTGAGACCTTCTCATCAAGTGACTGACACAACTGGGAAACCTCTGGCAACCTCCTTGGTGTCAGAACCCATTTTATATGGCAGGAGAGAGGCAAACAGACCAAAGAGAGAAGAAAAAATTGCTGAACCAAGCATTGCTATATCCTTTTTTCCCCCAAACTTACAAATCACATAACCCAGATAAACTAGATTTTACTCCAGGGGAAGAGATGCCAGGAGTGTAGTCTATTGAAGTGCTGCCACATGGGACTTTTTATATGCAATTTTATAATTCATATATCATTAACAAATATAGAAAACAGTGAAAAGGAGTACTTAGCCCCTTCTTCCCATGAACCCAGGATGCTTTTTTTTTTCTTTAAACAGTTCACATTTATTACTGATAACAATAAAAATTAAAGACTATTAGCATTGTACTACTGAGACTGAGGTAATACGTTTATATTTATAGAATTTGATATGCAAAAAATGAAATTAGGAAGGAAAGTAAATTGACATTAGTAATAGAGGAAGAAACCAATTATTAGGGCTTTAAAAAGTGAAATAACAGCAGCATTTTTAAAAGAGTGTAGGGTAGTGGAAATAGAGGGATGTAACAAACCAAATAATCAAATTATGTGCCCCATAGTTTCATTACAAACACAATCAGGTGTTGTATACCCTGTAAGCACTTATGCAGTGATGCACTTTGAACTCTTAAAGATGAATTCATGGAGGAATGTGGAAAAACTGTTCCCTGAAACAGATGTGTTTAATATCTGCAATGCCAACCAAAATTATTTCAGGCATTGTTGTCATATATTAATTTTTTTAAAATGAGCTTTTATTCTGATTGAAGTTGGAGTTCATTGAATGGAGGGTTCTAAGTAAAGGAGTCGTATTAGCTGGATTTCATTTTGAACTCATCTGCCTCAAGTCTACTCACTCTCAATCCCAAACCTACCTCCATGCTCAGCAACTGTGACAATCAAGAGACCAATTAGGAGACTTGCAGCAGTGGGGATGATGAGAAGTCATAGTTAGATTCTGGATATATTTTGGATTCAGTGAGGGTTATGAGATAAAAGGAGTCAAGATTTTAGTCTCTAAGAATTTCCTCATCGGAGTTCCCATAATGGCACAGTGGAAATGAATCCAACTAGGAACCATGGGGTTGCAGGTTCAATACTTTGCCTTGCTCAGTGGGTTAAGGATCCAGCGTTCCTGTGAGCTGTGGTGTATGTCGCAGACACGGCTTGGATCTGGCATTGCTATGGCTGTGGCATAGGCCAACGGCTACAGCTCTGATTAGACCCCTAGACTGGGAACCTCCATATGCTGTGGGTTCTGCCCTAAAAGGACAAAGACAAAAAAAAAAAAAAAGAATTTCCCCATCGATTGAGATGGGAAAACTATGGGTAAATTTGATCATTTGATCTGGGAGCAAGCATCAGAAGCTTGGTTTGCAAATCTTGAGCTTAGACATGGTTATTTCAGATGAAGTGGGAATATAAAGAGGACAGATATGTGGTATGAATACCTGGAGTTAGGGAGAGAGATATGCCTTTAGGAGGTATTAGTATATAGATGATGTTTAAAACCATGAAACATTAAAAGATCATTACCAGAGAGAATAAGATAAAAAAGAGAAGGGTTCAAAGACTGAGCCTAAGGCCTTTCCAAAGTTGATAGGTCAAGAGATGAGAGGAATGCACAGCAGAGATGAGAAGGAGCATCCATTGAGGTTGGGAAAGATCCACAGAAGCATCATACCCTGGAGGCCAAGGGAGGAAAGTGTATCAAGCAAGTGTGTCAAATGAACTTAACATATCAATTAAGATGAAGACTAAGAATAGACCATTGACTTTGGTAATTAAGTGCCACTGATGGCAACAATAGCAACAAAAAAACTATTAGGGAATATTTAAGAAGAGGAGTTAGAAATAATGACTGTTGACGCTACTTTTGTGGAATTTTGGAGCAAAAGAGAACAAATAAGTTGAGAAGAAACCACCAAGAAAACTGGGGTCAAAGAAGTTTCTTTTTTTTTTCTTTCTAATTTTTAGGGATTAAAACAGCATGCTTGTGTGGTGATGGGAGCTCTCATCTGGGGGTGGAGGTAGTGAGAGAGGCTGGATTTGACTCCATAAGGAGAAGGCATGGGGGAGTTTCTAGGCTGAAATAGGTGAGCTGAATGGAAACTGCTGCCTAAGTAGAGGAAATAGGCTTAGTTGGGAGTGCAGTTAGTTTATCTAGAGTATCAGACAGGAAGTCAGAATATATGGGTACAGATGCCAGTAGGTAGGTGGGGGCTGTGGAAGTTGTCTTCAGATTGCTTTAGTCTTCTCAGTGAAACAGGAAGCAAAAACATCAGCTGAGATTGAGGATTGGGGAGGAGGTGTTAGAAGATAGAATTTAAAGTGAGGGAATAAAATATGAAATAGTCTTCTAGGGGAGTGGGAAAATAAGATAATCAGGGAAATGTATTTTGACTGCTGGTCAGCATTAAGGACTGATTCGAGGTTGTTGTTATAAATTTTAGGGAGATCAGCCTACATACTGTTATATTTTTTTTCCTCCAGTTGTAATTTAACTGTCCAGGTATATGCATGGTATGACTCATATTTAAAAATAGTTTTGTATTTTCCCTATTTATTCAAAAGCATATTTTAATAATATTTATGATCATGTTACAACTCTGAGATAGTATTTTTATATATGATAATACAAAGGCTTGACCATATCTCAAAAACAGTATTTAACATTTTTCTTTCTTTTGTCTTTTTTCCCTCTGGAAAAAACAAACAAAAATACAAGCAAAAAGCATTACACCCCAACTAACGTAACCAAGTGTCTAAGAATTGAAAATTATTTTAGAGATCAATTCCATTCTTCTCATTACAGATGAGAAAACTAAAGCATAGGGGAGAAAAATTGGTCCACAGTACATACACAAAATTCCATTCAGTTATATCCACAGACTTTCTCAGTCAAACTTTACCTTATTTGTTCTCTAGAGTGATGTCACAGATTAGATTCTGCCTTATGTTGTGATGTGGGCAGGGGGCATTAAGCATTCAGATTTTGACAGTCATGTAGGAACAAACTGCTAGGCGGTTTCATTATGGATATTCTTCTGCAGAGCAGGTGTGTAGAAAAAGGTCTATGCTAACTCCCAACAAATGCTCAACATATCTTCGCCTATATGTTCAACAGCTCAGCTGAAGCAAAAGTAACCTATCCCTGCTTAATATCCCTCACATTATTTTTAGGAAAATGGCATCACTGTTGCCTGGTTACCTCTTTATTTTCTTAATTGCCTCTTCATAATGCAAGTTTCATAAGCTATAGCAATCCCATGGAAAATCCAGAAATATACATGATTACCACTGTTCTTAGTTTTCTCTCCTCTTTGAACTTAGAAGTCTAGATACCTGAATTATTGTCCCATTCCTGTCGTAGATTTGTAGCCTTAGTTAAGTAACTAAACTTTCTGGGCCACTAATTTTTTAACCCATGAAATTAGTTAAATGGATTCGATCAGTGGTTGAAATATTTTTAAAGTAGCAGCATCTAGGCTGCATTAGAAATGAATTTTTTTCCTTTTTTCTTTTAAACTTCAAATCCGAGTTAGAATGGCCTAGCTGACCACTCTTTTAATGCCTTCCAACCATCCTAGGTTTCCTTGAGACAGGTTCACAGAACCTAAATGCTCCAAGGATCACAGTTGACAAGTGGTAGAGGATCTAATGTCTCTTCTGGTTCTATCATTTTATAAACATATGATGTTATACTACAGGTGTGTATGTGTCTATGTGATGAATGAAAGGTTCAGGCAAAAGATGCTTAGCACCTATGGTTTGCAAAGACCCCTAACTTTAGACCATAGACTGTTTCAATTTCTCCCCCATTGCTATAGTCTCAAAGGAAAAGAAGTAGGCTTAAAGTGAGTCTGATGGAGACCTTTGCATTTTCATCCCATTTTTAAGTTGCATAATGTAGATAAATCTATACCTGTTAGAGGAATTTTTATGGTTGAAAGTGGTGGAGAGTGATTAATGCTGCAGAGTGGGAGAGAAACTGGTGATTCAGCTCTGCGAAAGCTCCAGGTTTGGGGCAGAGGCTGTGAAGGCACCTGCCAAGGTCCAGCCAGTGTGCCAGTTACCATGTAGTATCTGTCTAAGATGATTCCTTACATGTAAACTGAATTTTTCCCAGACCTTTGGAGAAGTGAGAAGAAAGGCTCCTTCTTTCAGAGAGTTATGTATGGGTAGGAGTCCATTTTTAAAAAATGACAAAATCTGATTATTCTAATGAATAAGCTAAGGGTCTTAGATACTGCTTTTGAAACGGCTTTTACAATAAAGAAAATTTTTCCTTAGGCTTTTTTACTGACTTAAATATATCACTTTTTAAAGAGTATGCTTAAGTATATGCAACAGTGGTCAGCGTAGATTAACCTCTATACAATTCTTTAGTATTAAGGATTCATATGTAATGTAATTAGTCTCCAATAAGGAGCAATAATGCAGCATTATATTTTACCAGTTAAATTCATGTTAAATTGTTGTGTCACTTTAAATTAATATTCTAAAATTGCAAATACATTATGTATGTTAATATATTTATATTTATTTAATAAAACATAAGTTCCCCCATTATCTCCCAAAGCCACTCACCCCAGGTAACCATTATTATTACAACTTAACATATATAAATTCCCTTAGTCCTTCCGATTTATATAATACAGATAAATTCATACAATAAGAGAGTTACATCTAGGGAAATCATAATATAATAGGTTTTTTTATTTAATTGCTTTTTTTTTAAGGCTGCACCCATGGCATATGGAGGTTCCCAGGCTAGGGGTCTAATTGGAGCTATAGCTGCCAGCCTATGCCACAGCTGCAGCAACGCCAGATCCAAGCTGTGTCTGCAGTCTACACCACAGTTCATGGCAATGCTGGATCCTTAACCCACTGAGTGAGGCCAGGGATAGAACCCGAAACCTCATCGTTCCTAGTTGGATTTGTTTCTGCTGTGCCACGACAGGAACTCCAATAGGTTTTTTTTAACTTGCTTTCTTATATAAGGATATATAATGACATCTTTTCATAGCAGTAGATGTAGTTCCACCTTATTCATTTTAATGGCTTTTTGATAGGATTGTGAAATGTTGACAGTTTGCTTTTAGGATTCGTTTTCAATTTTTCAGTGTTATACACATTATGGCAATAAAAATCACTGTGCATCTATATTTTGTCTTTGTACATGGATTTCAGTAGAAGAGATTTCCAGATGTGTAATTGCTGTATTAAAGTGAATCTGTGTTTTTAAGTTACTGCCAAACTGACCTTCGAATAGGGTTTGCCACTTTAAACTCCCATCAGCAGTGTAAGTCGGCACCCATTTCTATAGACACTATTAACCCTGGCTATTATCAGTGTCTTTAGATATATTGGCAGTCTGATGGCATTCTGTTTTGAGCTCTTTAACTGTTCCTAGTGTTTCGCACTGTGTTTCAAAAACAATTGCCTTATATGTGTTAAATGATGACTCTCATCTATAATCGTGTCTTGATTTCCTCTTTCTTTCAGTTGTTAATATTGTATTTTTGAAAACTTTTATTAAATAACTTAATTTTATTGGATTGTAGTCATAAAATATGCTCAGAAACACACTTATTTGGCCCCATAAAAGTGAAATCCTGTAGCTGTCTTTTTCTGACCACCTAGTAATATAAACTGGTTTATGCTGATAGTTCAGGTAGCTGCTGAGACCTAGAGTAGTTGCTGTTAAGTGAGCTTGGTATATGTTCCAAGCAACCAAACATCATCAACAAAATACCCACTTTGGAATGGTTGGGTCATGATTACATAACACCTCTACTTTCTACATCTGATGTTCATATTTCTGTATAATAATTGCATATATCACACATGCACATAGACTACTGTCTCTGAGCTAAATATCCAACTAGTCTCTCCCCATCTCTTAAAAGCCTTTTTGCCTTAAAAGCAGAACTTTTGCCTTCCAGTGTTTCATAAAATTTTGTGCTAATTTCCCACATGACACATAACCTCATTGGTATTTATCTTTAAACTTCCCACAAATAAACTTTTTAAAGAAAATCTAATGCTTCAATCTAATGCTTAAAGTTAATGCTTTACCTATATTATATTATATATCCTATACCTATATCCCTATCTATGTTACAACTATGTGAAAAGTTAGGTTACAGGAGTTTGATTAGAAACATTACCATCCCAGTTCAATAATTAGAAATTATTTAATTATTTTTTAATAAAGAAGATCATCCAGTTGAATCTCCTCATTCTATACAGACAGAAATTAAGAAAAAGTAAACTTCTCAAGGTTATCCATTTAATTATTACTCAGTTTCATTCTGAACTGATTCATTAGTTCTTTGGAATGAAAAAAGAAAAACAAAACAAGAACCCCACAAACCAATGTTTCACACAAACAACTTTGTAATCACGAAAAAAATATCATAGGTTGAGTTGTGTTTCAGCATTGATATACATGATTCATTCTGGTTTAGTGGTCATTATTAATGAATCAGTGAGTGGTCACAAGCTTTTTTGTTTAATCACCTTCTGACACTGGCTGTCTTTCCTTTTTCCATCTCTTTCAAGATTATATAGAGCTCCTCCAGATTTGTCAATTTATATAAGCAATTAAAACTCAGCACTTTAGACTAGCGTAGGATTTTCCTGTGAGTCAGACAATAGACCTAATTTGTGCCTTAGCCATTAACTCCTGATTAAAAAAAAAAAGATTTCAGAGCAGAAGTAAATTTGATATGTAATATTTAACACATAGCCTGGAGAGACTTACTTAGAAATAAAATTTTAATGAAACATTTCAGTTCACTTTTGTGTTTCTGAGAATGAGCTAGTCTGATGTACTTTTCTTTCAAAATTCTCTACTGAATTTTCTATAATGATTTTTTTCATGCAAGATTTGAAACATTTGGCCAGATATACATACTGACAAAGAAACTAGCATTTTGAAATTGATATGTATCTTCATAGTGGACAACCTCCTCAGCTACATTTAGAAAGTAGAATTCTTTCAAGATAGAGCTGAAAAATACCATAGTGCTTTTTGTTTTTGTTTCATGTCATTTTATTTTCAAACACTCCACACTTTCTCATTGATTACCTTTCTTCAGTCAGCTAGCCTTCCGTATTTTTTTCTATTTTTATCTTCCAAGAGCTTTCTCCTTGTATAGGTTCAGTTCTCACCTTTATGCATCTAACATCTCAATCTATGTCTCCTACTCTTGCCTCTTTCTCAGCTCATGAACACATGTACTGAATTGTCTCACACTCAACCCAAAATTAATATGTCTGAAACTGAACCCATTGTATCTCACACCTGCCTGACCTTCTTCCCAGAATCCCTAATGTCCTCAGTGGAAAACTTGGGTCTCTTGAGCTTAAAGTAGTGGCATGAACTATGATATCCTTTTATCTCCATCTCTTCCCTTTATCTACTCCCCAGCCAATCATCATTTTTTTGATGTTTCTTTTGTAATGTTACTTGTGTCTTTTCTACTTCTGCAACCTGACTGGAGCTTTAACTTACCTTTAAGGCCCCACCCTTAGCTGCTTTCCATAAATCAACTCCTTAACATAACGAAAGGCACCTTTAGGCTCTCATTACTTAGGAAATTTCAAGGGTTTGGGGAGCTCTGTGCCAGAAATGGGGATGAACACCAAATATGTATTTCTTTTTATAAATCACAACTTCGCATCTACATAATGTATTTGTTGAATGAGCTTAGGCAACTGTTATTGGGGGAAAAGATGCTTGTTAAGTACAAGGCACTGTGACAAACATTGGTAGATTGGCAGTGGGGTTAAGGATACAGAAATTTATTCAAAGGTATGTATCTACCTTCAAAGAACTTGTTGTCTAGTGAGGGAGGCATACTGATGAAGGAACTTCTATAATCATAGGCATAAGATGGTGCTGATTGCTATGACTTAATTCACACTTACTTTGGAATAGAGTCTATTCCAGGGACTAACATACAAAAGCTAATTAACATGCACAAATACAGTTGTTTTTTTGTTTGTTTGTTTTACAGTAACATTCTAAGGTCATTATGCCTGTTTTGCAGAAATCTTAATCTCTCCAAAGTCATATAGCTACAGTGATAAGAATGTACTACCCATTACATCTTACTAGGTATCTCTTGAGGCTTGGAAACATTTCTGTAGAGATGCTTATTTAAAAGGAATGATTATTTATAAATGGAGATGTCACTCAGATAATTACCTTTGAAAGTAGCCTTAGAGTTGCATCTTCAAAGAGGTGTAGGCTTTCCATTGACTTGGTGGGTAAGCAAAGCAGTTTAGGCCTTGAGAACAAAGTGAGCAAAATTCCAAAGGCAAAGAAGTAGAGGTCACATTCAGGGAATTCTGGTGATTTAGACATGATAACAAGAAGAACAAGGAGTGAGCAAAGAAAATGATACAGCTTTTGAGGTTGGGTGAGCAGGATATTAGAAAAGTGTGTTACTTACCCAGGAAAATGTAATTAGAAAATCTAGACATTCTAAGTTCTTTTGAAGATGACAGCTCAATCAGTTTGCATAACAGTGCATAGAATCTATCCACCTGCTTCATTTCTAATGCAATTTACTGAAAGTTGTGTCTTCCTACACAAGTCTTCATAATTAATTTGACCTATACCAGATAGTAGTTTTATAGCAGCTGTAGTCAACATGAAAAGCTCTTTTTTCATGGTAATTTTCTGCTCTCTTTCTGGTCTACTGAGTTTCTAAGCAATTTTTTTTTTCTTGTTCTTTGTTCCCTCTTGCAGAAGTTGTGCTCTTCTCATTGTGGGTTTGAGAAGAGAGTGTGCATTGCCAAAAGGCAAATAAATGAAGGAGAGTAGTTTTAAGGATGATTTCAGGTGCTCCTACCAACTTTTTTCTTCAGTATAATGGAGGAGGAACTCCAGAGTCATTGTGGAGTGTGAAAATTTAATGCAAATTTGCAGAATCACATTTATATTATTGATTATTAATGTGACACTTTACCTCATTGTGCAGTTTGCAAAACCTATTCACGTCTGTAATTTATTTATTCTTATCCTAACTGTTACTGAACCAAACTTGGTTTCATTCACCCTCGTGCAATAAGTCAGTCTATTGACAATGGGTTGTGGTGAAGGAAAGTGCAACATTTATTGCAGGTGCCAATCAAGAAGTAGGGGCAGCTGATGTTCAAAAAATCTGAACTCCCTGATGGATTTCAGGAAGAATTTTTAAAGGTGGAGTGAGGGAGAGTCATACAGCTTGTGTACAATTCTGTGATTGATTGATGGTGAGTTAACAGAATGAATGGTGTGTCCAGAGGCTAACATCATCAGTGTTCAGGCCCTAGTTGGTCTGAGGGCTATGTATTCACGATCATCATGCAGTTAACTTCTTCCATCTGGTGGTGGTGTTGGTATCTATGAAACAGCTCAGGAATGTGCATTGGACACTGTTATCTATGACCTTCATGGAGGAACTAAAGATTCATGACGCTGCTATATGGCTGATCTATTGTTTAAATTGTTACCAGTTCTCCTGGTCCAGTTGCTGTTTTTCATCACCACGTGTTCACATTCTTCTAAGTATTAATTCTTAAGCCACCCTTTTATGACTCCGGAAGGTCTAGGAAAACAAAGATTTTTCTGTAAACAAAAGGTAGATAGAGGACTTGAAGGAGTCTGTTCCAGGAAGGCCCCATAGAATCCTGCTCAGTTACATAATCTTCTAGTGAGATCACATTTACTTGTAAATATCTAACCCAGGAGCTTACATATAAAACCTTTTGTATCCCTTGTTTTAAGGAATGAATTTACATTGTAAAATAATGAGTGTAATCTCAGTAAGCATGAATGAATTAGTCAGCAAAAATCACTATGTAAAAAAAATTGATATAGCATTACTTATACCTTTTAATATGAGATATTTTGTATAGATTTTATATGGTAAGGATTTAATTTATATGTATGAATGCACACATATCTACATATGTAAAACAGAAAACTTCCCTAAAAACCTTTAAATGTTAAAAGTTAACAATACACCAACACATAATAGATGGACGAAACTAAATGCAAAACATACTCAGCAATCAACTCTTTTATTATTGTTTTTTTCTTTTTTTATGGCCGCACCTGCTGCATATGGAAGTTCCCAGGCTAGGGGTTGAATCAGAGCTGCAGCTGCCAGCCTTTGCCACAGCCACAGCAATGCCTGATCTGAGCTATGTCTGTGACCTACGCTGCAGCACTGGATCCTTAACCCACTGAGCAAGGCCAGGGATTAAACCCACATCCTCATGGACACTATGTTAGATTCTTAACCTGCTGAGCCGCTTTTGAAGTGCCATCATAAAGAGAAAGACCAAGGCTGTTAGTTAACTGTTTGATTGGTTACCAGTTAATTAAGTTATCCAATTAAATTGTCAATGTTAGTTGGAGAATAGATCACTCAGAAGGTAGATAGTTCAAAGAAAAAAAATATAAAACAGAGAGGCAAACATTGGCAATACATTTTAGAGAACTTTGCTTAGAAGAGTTTACTCTCATCCAAGAGATTTCCTTATCCCAACAGCAAATTGACAAAGGTACATTGAGCTATCGTAGCCTAGTACTGTTAAACTTTCAAGTCATACAACTCACTTACTTTGCCTTGATTCTAGGCTTGACAGAAATCTTCAGATTATAATCTATTCTTCCATGTGCATGGTGTGAATATTTGTGTTTTGGAAAATGTATGTGGTGTGTGTGAGTGTGTGAGTGTGTGTGTGTGTGTGTGTGTGTGTGTGTGTGTAGTCTTTTTAGGGCCTCGCCTGCAGCATATTGAAGTTCCCAGGCTAGGTGTCTAATTGGAGCTGCAGCTGCTGGCCTATAGCACAGCCACAGCAACGCAGGATATGAACCCCATCTGTGACCTACACTGCAGCTCACAGCAACACAGTATTAGGATCCTTAACGCACTGAGTGGGGGCCAGGGATTGAACTCATGTCCTAATGGATACTAGCCGGGTTTGTTACCACTGAGCCACAATGAGAACTCCTGCGTGTGCTGAATATATGCTATGACTGCCAGTCCTCAAAGCAATACTACTTTCTATGACATATAAATTTAACTGTATTAGTATTGTATTGGAATTGTTTTACAAGTTTATTGAGATATTATTGACATATATTATTTTAAGTGCACTTTTAAGTATAATAATTTAGTGCATGTGTATATTGCAAAGTGATTACCTCTATAAGGTTAGTTGATAGCTCCGTTCCCTCAGAAAATTGTGTGTATGTGTGTGTATATCTCTTTGCAACATTCAAGTATATAATGCAGTATATGGTTGGCTAAAGAAACATGGCATACATGAGAGCCCCAGAACTTATTCATCTTATTGTGGGAAGTTTGTAGCCTTTGACTTAACATCTCATGATAATATCTCCAGATGATTAAGTTTGGAGATCAGTTGGTATAATTAATAATTTTGTGTTACATACCTAAAATTTTGCTAACAAGATAGATAGTTTTTATATTGCATTCATTTGTTTGTTTTAATTGATAGATTGTTATCTATTCCCAGTTACTCTGGTCAAACTCCTTATAGATTCCTTGATACTTTTTTCACTTTCACTCCCCACATATGACTAGCCAGCTTCTCCTGTGACTCTGCCTTCAAACAAATGTATGCATAATCTAACTGGCTCTTACCACCATCACTGTTACAACTCTGGTCAAAAGTACCATCATCTTTTCGACTGGAAACTTGAAACTCCTCCCAGCTAGTGTCCACCGTAGCCTTTACTTCCCCCCTTTTACCCCTCACACACTCCCTTCTTGACAGAACAGCTAAAACAAGTGTTTTACAACCTAAATCAGATAAAGGCATCCTTTTGCTGATAACCCCTCAAAGGCTTCCCATGTCATACAGACATTACTTAAAATTATCTGCAACAGCTGCTACCATCCCTCTGATTTTATCTCCTACTAATTTCCCCATGGGACATAGGGCTTCCTTGTAATTCTTCTTACCTCTGGGCTGTTCATTTGTCGTGGTTTCTGTCTGGAACACTATATTCCCCAGATACATGCATGGCTTCCTGCTTCACCTCCTTCAGGACTTTGATCAAACATCACTTCTTCAGTGGGACCCTGGGTGGCCCTTCCCCAGCCATGATATGAATGACTATCCCCAATTCCATGATGCTTATTTTTGTTGACAACCGTTCTCTGATATACTATATTTTTAGTTATTTTCATACTATTACCCTTCTTCTCCCATTAGATTGTACCCTACCTGGGAAAAGAAAGTTATGCTTTGTTTAGTTTTTTTTTTTTTCTGTTTTGACTGCTATCCTGATTGCAGTGGCTAGAACAGTGCCTGATAAACACTAGATCCTCAAAAACAATGCTGATAAAATGAACTACACAGTAATGAAGATAAGACGTTTATGCAGTACTGTATTAATTTCCTTGGGGTAAATTGTTGCATAAATTTGAGCTCCTTAGATAGGAGTCTCAGCTTCTGTTACGTGCCCTTCTGAAGACAGTCACTAGCCAAATCCATGACTACTGTATACACATCCCCAGTGTAAGGCAAAGCACTGATTGCCTTCCACACTAAGGACTATTCTGTCTTCCTGTCTTAATTAAAGCCAGATGAGCAACTGTGGGGAGATTCATAGGATTCTTCTGGGATGTTGGTTCAGAGTTTGCCCTTCATTTATTCAAAGTTCCTCTTTTTATTCTCCTGGACATGGTAGATGCTTAAATATCAAAGGAATATACTTTTCTTCCATTTTCTTAGGAAAACCTATTTTAAATTAATTCCAAATTCTTGAAGGAGGATATAATTTAATCTTTCTTGATACGGTTGTCCCTATTTACCATTTGTTCCTAAACAGCAGCCTAGAAAAGCCCCATCTTAGCACCTAGCTATTCTAGCCTGTGAATAAGAAGAGAATGCTAGCTGATCTGTACAAAAATATGTGCAGTGGAGTGGTCTTCTTTTATTAGGACATGTGCTCATTCACTCATTCATTTATCACAGCATTGTAGGGGTTCTTTCTGCAAAATAGAGCTAGGTGAGAAAGTATATGAAAATATACTGAAAAGAACATTAGATTCAGAATTAGAAAAACCAAGATTGAGTCAGACTGGGGCATATAATAGTAGTGTGAATTCAGCAACTCAAATTTATTTGAGTTTCATATTTTTTATTAAGAAAAGGTGATAATACTTATTTCACAAATCTTGATTTTCTGAGCACCATAAGAATTACTGAATTATAAAATAATCTTTAAAGTGCAATATAAATGTAAGCTTTTTATTATCACATTATAAAAAAGTTTTATGTTTTATATTAAATTAAATGTCATTAATCATTTCATGGTATAATAAGAATGGAGTGAATATAAGAAAGATGGGCAGGGAAAGGGAGCATGACTGCCAGGGTTCTTTTCTCAACATAAAAAAATTCAGCAGGAGAAAAATATGTATATGTTTCTAATAAAAAAGTGACTGCATGGCCTGGAAGTCAACTACATCGGAATTACAGTCAGATTATCTGTATTCAAATCTTGGCTATGCATTTTCCTAGATGCATGATTTTGAGTATTTGCTTTAATCCCTTTGTTCTTCAATTTCCTCAGTTATAAATCTGAGGTAATAGTATTGACCTCACGTGGCTAGTATGAGGATTGAGATAAGTGTTTAGCTTACGAAGCTGCCATTAAATATTTGTTACTGTTTTACTTATTAAAATTATTAATATTGTAAGTGGGGCAACAAACAATTTCTGTTGCAAAAGTACATTTTCAAGAATGCCATGCAGAAGTTGAGGTGGTTCTTTGGAATGATAAATGAGAGTAGCAAGTTGGCCATCTTTCTCTTGCCTCTTTTTCTCTTTCTTTGTCTTCTCTATATGGGTGTTTCCATTTCCCAAAGCTCAGATTGTCCAGGGTCCTTGCTGCAGACCTATCTGATACTCAGAGATCTTGAGTCTTCCCTCTTTGGGACAATTTGTGCAGGAAAGAGGGAGGGAATAAATTAAGTAAATGGTAAACCAGTTCACATCATATTAGTAAAGACTTAAGTGATTTTTTTCTCCATTTTCAACAAGAGGTGTTCGGTGAATAAAATGAGTAAAGAAGCAAGAAATACAAACTTTGTGTATTCTAATGACCCCTCCAAACCAAAAATCATGCTCCATAAATATAGACCTATCATCATCATCATCAAGCCATTTAACATTTTATCGTTATTTATTGTTTATAAGTTACATCTACCTATTACTGGGTTTAATCCTTAGTCTTTTAAGTTAAATAAAGGTGATTGTTTTTGTTTTACATGTAATCTTTGTATCATTTTTATAAATTCTATGAAAATATCTAAGTATGTTATTTAAAAAAACAGCTATAGATAATCATACTTACCTGTGGTATTTGGAAGATGAGCAATTTATCTAGTTATCTATCAGTCAATAAATATTTATATATTATATATTATTTCCTATCTCAATCCATAAAGAGCCACTTCAGTTAGGCAGAGTCTACTCTTTTTTTCTAGTCTCCATCCTTTTCCCTTTTAAAATCATCTTAGGTTTTCTAACACCCTGTCCTTCTTGATTCCAGTACCACTCTGACAGTGCAGCTAGCTGATGGAAGAGGTTTTACCTGAGGCTCAAAACATCTAAAATCTTTCAGCGTTCTGGTAGGACCTGTGGATGAGTTATGCAGGCAGTTCATAATATCACAAGGAAATGATTAATGAAATTAAACCTCAACTTCAGGAGAAGTGTGATGACTTGGAGAAAGGATGAGAGAGGAGGCACTGACAATTCAGTTCCACTTAATCCTTCATGAATGATAATGAAGTTTCATTTTTAATCATGTCCCCAGTTTTTCTAGAGAAATTGCAATTTATCTGAAGATCTCAATTTAGAATATTGGCAATACTTTCAATTCCTCTAAAAAATATATTGTGTGGAGTTCCTGTCATGGTTCAGGGGTTAACAAACTCGACTAGTATCCATGAAGAGACAGGTTCGATGCCTAGCCTAGCTCAGTGGGTTAAGGATCTGGCATTGCTGTGAGCTGTGGTGGTTACAGATGCGGCTCGGATCCCACATTGCTGTGGCTGTGCCATGGGCCAGTGGCTACAGCTCCGATTGGACCCTAGCCTGGAAACCTCCATATGTCACAGGTGTGGCCCTAAAAATACAAAAGACAAATAATAATAATAATAGTAATAATAAAATATATTGTGTAAGCTAACACAGTGACCCCAAGGCCAGATTTGTCCCTTGTCTGTCAACTTGAAACCTATGCTTTATATCCTTCAGAAGTTTGCTAGGGGACAAGGTAAAGAAAAGGTAGTCCTGTTATATCAGCTGTCCTTCGCCAAGTGACTGATGAATTATGCCAACAGTTTGTCTCTTGATTCTGTTTTACTAAAGACCTCTCCTTCCCACTAGAAGCAGACATGAGAACAGAGTGAATGAGTGAATAGAGAATAAAATTATCCCCTGCTACTCACATGAGTGTCTGTGGCTCAAATATTGCTCTAGATGGTGTTACCACAAGTACTAGTTTTTTTGTTTTTTGTTTTTGTTTTTGGTTTTTTTTTTTTTTTTTGCTTTTTAGG
This sequence comes from Phacochoerus africanus, assembly GCF_016906955.1. Lineage (NCBI taxonomy): Eukaryota > Metazoa > Chordata > Mammalia > Artiodactyla > Suidae > Phacochoerus > Phacochoerus africanus. The sequence continues at coordinate 35,389,443 of NC_062547.1, read as the reverse complement.
GCCACACCCACAGCATATGGACGTTCCCAGGCTAGAAGTCCAATCAGAGCTACAGCTGCCAGCCTATTACCACAGCCACAGCAATGCAGGATCTGAGCCACATCTGCGACCTATACCACAGCTCACTGTAACGCCAGATCCTTAACCCACTGAGTGAGGCCAGGGATGGAGCCGACAACCTCATGGTTCCTAGTCGGATTCGTTTCCACTGCACCACGACGGGAACTCCAATAGTTCCTCTTTCATACTCAAAAATATGCCAGTTAGGGAGATAAATTATGTGGTGACATTAGTGCTGGTTAACACACGTCATGGCTATTGACACATGAAATCACATGAATGCAGAGAGACAAGTAAATATTTACTTGGTGCTATATGAGACAAAACTTAAACAGTGTCTAGATGCAAAGCCACAATAGCTGACTCTAAAATCAAAAGTCTTTTAATAATCCAGACTGTTTTAAAGTTTTACATTTATCTTTAGAGATCTATTTTATAGATACTGGAATTAAAGCTAAGAGAAATAAAATGTACTCAGATGCATTCCTTAGGAAGTAACAAAGCGCACATTTCAACTAAAATCCTTTGCGGTCAAAACTGCATGTTTTCCTAGCCATCTCCCTATTTGGAAACCTAAGACCAAGCATTATACTATACATGACAGTCACTACACTAAAGGTACAATTTGGTGATGCATCTGTTAAGAGAAATAGACTTATAGAATAGGACTAATAGTTGGGGAGACACAACTAATTGACATGAAAGAATCACAGAACAACTCAGAATTCTCTATAATTAAGTGCTGAATTACTAGGTAAGAATAAAGAAGTTCAGAAGAGACTTCGTGTGGGCTGGTATATACAGGGAAGAGTTGGCACATCATCTGCATCTTGGAGAACTTGGGTGATGAACAGCAGGTGGAGAACATTCCCGCAAGAGAAAACCAAGAGAAGTATTTTTGGTTGTTTTGGTGAGGCAGATCAAGGCATATATTCTGACCCCAATCTGAGAATTTGTGCTGGGGAATCAAGAGAAATCAGGTGGGTAAATTAAGCTGGGACAGATTATGAGAATTTTTTAATGTTTAATTTTGTTTTACCCATGTATATATATATGTAACTTTACATAAATTCATAAATGCGGTTATACATACTTTTGAATGTACACTCATTTTTATTTTCCCCTTTGTTGGCTTCCTTCCCTCCCTCCCTGCTTCCATCCAGCAGTGTTAACCCACCCCACACCCATGTTAATAACCTCCCTGGGTAGCTTTGTATCTATTTGAGCCCTGTTCAAATAATCAGATAGATTTCATGGTAGGATAAATCATAATTTACCATACTGCTAGGTCTGAGTTTTGTATCCAGTGTTTTTCTATCAAGATCAGTGATGTAATAAACACACTGACATATAGGTCTTCATTTATGGCTGCTGTGTTTGTATGGAATAGACCTCTAGGAGGAGAATTATTGGTTAAAATAGGTTTTTATGCTTCACAATTCCAAAGCAGTGTATGACAGAATGCTTTTTCCCAACATGCTCTATAAAAATAGGTATCATGGCTCCTTTCCATTTTTGCTAATGTGAAAAGCTTAAAAATATACCTTGTTATTTTAACTTATATTCCCCTGACTACCAGAGAAAATATTTTCCCATTTTAAATTATTTACGATTTTTTTAGATTATGATCTGAGAATGTATTCTGAAATACTCTACATTTTTCCTTTTTTTTAATGTTTCTTTTTTCTTGCCACCCCCTTAAATCTAAGTATTATGGAATTGGGATTTATCTTAGAAATTGGAATTTCTCAACTTTAGGAGATTTTGAAAATAATGGTCCAAAAAGGGATTTTGGAAGATGTGATAGCCACCAGCCAGACCTTCTGTAGCACTGATACGGCAGACAATCAGGGAGTCTGGGGTGGGACCACAATGGAGCTCTGGTGGAGCAACCAACAGAACAGCTGTTGCCTCTGTACTTGCTGGCAGCATGGCATTTTGGTAGAGAGCTGGAGGCAGAAGAACAAGGGTTTGTGAGAATCGGTCTGCACCTCTGTGTCATTCTGTCATCGCTTATACACACAACGACCTTCAGAGTACAGTGGCTTCTGCTTCCCTTCTAGTCATGAACAAATTTCTCTCTTTATTAGCTCTAACCTTGCACCACACGGGGAAAGCAGTTCTGCAAAACATAGTTGTAGATTAGTGAGGTTGACACAAAAGGTAATGTGATGATTTGATCACAAAATGCAAAGATAATGTATGGTCTTATAAACTTCTATTAAATGAAGTTCATTGATTGTATTAGGTCATTTGGATCTTTGTTTACTTTGGTCTATTAATTTTTTTTGTTACTTCCCCGATATAATTATTTTTCTACTGTATAGCATGGTGACCCAGTTACACATACATGTATACATTCTTTTTTATCACATTATCATGCTTCATCATAAGTGACTAGACAGAGTTCTCAGTGCTACACAGCAGGACCTCATTGCTTAATCCATTCCAAAAGCAATAGTTTGCATCTATTAACCTTAAGCTCCCAATCCATCCCACTCCCTCCCCCGCCCTTGGCAACCATAAGTCTATTCTCCAAGTCCATGATTTTCTTTTCTGTGGAAAGGTTCATTTGCAGCAACATGGATGGAACTAGAGGCTCTCAAACTGTGTGAAGTAAGTCAGAAAGATAAAGACAAATACCATGTGATATCACTTATATCTGGAATCTAATATACGACACAAATGAACCTTTCCACAGAAAAGAAAATCATGGTCTACTAATTTAAAATTGTTTAAATTTTTAGAGAAGTATATAGTGTCTTACATTACAGTTGCAAATTCATTAATTTCTTGACTGTCTAATAGTTTTATATTAAAAGTTGTACAGTTTGGTGCATGACATATATGATTATTATAACTTATTTACAAATTATGCCTCATTTTTACATATGCTGCTATCATTTTTGTCTTTCTAATCTGAAATTCCATCTTGACTGATATTAATATTGCTAAAATTTGCTTACTTTTTAATTTGTGTTTATCTGGAATCACTTGGCCACCACTTTATTACTTCCACTTAAATAGTTTTATGTCTTAGAAAGTACATATCTTGCTTTTGATCCAACACATGTTTTTTTTTAAGTGGGGAAAAAAGTGAGCCTGTTTATATTTGGAATATTTGCTGATACACGTTTTAATCATTTCATTTTGTTTCAAACATACTATTTATGTCCATTGTTGAGTATGTTTTTTCCTTTTCCTTATTTTTCCTGGTTTGATCAAGGTGCAATATATTTCATTTGTTTTCTTCTTGAAACATTTATGGTTTTTTCTCATTCATTAAATTCTACTTTAATTTTTCTTATTCTCTTGATCAAATGCTTTAAATCTGTTATTTTGTCTATTAGATTAATTGTCTAATAGATTTTCTTCTATTTCCCTCTTGTTTTATCCTCTCCCCAACAGAAGAAGGTCTTAAGACCATTTTCACTTTTCACTTTTCCTTCTCTCATTAGATTTCTGTAACATTTTTACTTCCCCCTGCCTCAACTACCTGGATTTGTTGAGAAAATTGATAATCAACTAGAATTTATTTTATAGTGTTTCCTTTCTTTTAAATATACTTTAATAGCTCTTATATTAAGTATCCCTGGAAAATATATTATTGTTCACTTGAATTATTTTGATAAATACATGTATAAACATTGCTACTATTATATTTTATTCTTCTTTTATCTTGAGATATCTCTTCTAATTCATCATTGTTTGTAGTAGAGTTTTTCCAAAGGTGTTAAATAAAACAAATTATGTAAGTTATATATTCCTCAAATTATTGAAAATCCTTAAATATCTTCCTTTACTTGAGAATAAATTATATCTTGCCTAGATACATGATTCTGGGATGAAATCATTTTCCTGATGGGTCTGAAGAAGCTATCCTAACCTCCAACATCACAGATTTAAAGGTCTATCTTGTTTTTCTTACTCAATATTTTAGAGATTCTCAAGTGACAAAATTTGGGGATCAGAAAATACAGTCACTAGTGTTAATAAGCAAGCTTTCCTGAAAGAGTCCATATGCAAATTCTTTTTATTGTGTAAAAAGCAACACTAATTTTTTTCCAACTGTTCAACAATTGTTCTATAATAAAACACCACAAACTCAGAAGACTTGGAACTTCAAACATATAAGGCTTATATGTTTGAAGTTCCATTTGCTATCTATTCTCAAAGAAATTATAAAAATGTTTCTTCTCATGTAAAGTTTGCAAAGACTAAAATTACATATCCTGGCTCAATTCAGCATGTAGATACCAGCATATAATTGTTAAATGTACTGAAAAGAAAATATGTAATTTTCTCCCATAACTTGTAGAAATTATGGGAAGAAAGGGAGAAGATCTTTATTTGATATAAAATATGATTCACTGATTATTTTCAACATGACATAATGTGATAAACTATTCAGTGATGCTAAAATAGATTCCTTAGATTTACTTTAATGAATACAAAGGCTATAATTGACACATTGGTTATTGATACATAAACAGTTTCAAGTAACCAATATTTATTTTTAAGTAAATTCAGTTCTCATTAGTTAAATAATTAATTCAATAAATTTTCATCTTATAACTTTTGTTCTGGCAAACTCTGTCTTTTTATCATTCTATGATGTTTAATTTCAGATGCCACCCAAGTTCAGGTTGCACAAAGCTTGTGTTTGTAGATGTGCATCAATGAGGATTTTATGTACTATTTGCATTATTTTCCTGTAGAGGGGAAAGAGGAATAACCCTGGTCAAGCCAACCATATGGATTACATTTCTGAAGTCAAAGTGCCTGAAATTCTCTTCCAGCAGATAGCAATTCTAGAATATGAGAAGCAGAACAGACCTTAGGGAGTATCTAATCCATCTGCCTTATTATAGGTGAGACACCTTGGGCCAGGAAGGAAAGTGATTTTCACACTGTTAGCATGCCGGATTATACAACAGGATAAGTATAAGGGCTTTAGACTCCAAAAGCAATGTCCTCCTTCAACATTTTCTGCTAGGTTGAAAGAGGCCCCCCATACCAAAATGCTGATTTTTTTTAAATTTCAAATTTGTAGCATTGGTGGCTTAAAATGTCATGATGAATTTTTCTATTCAGATTTTTTTTTTAGGGCTGCACCCATGGCATATGGAAGTTCCCAGGCTAGGGGTCAAATAGGAGCTGCACCTGCTGGCCTATGCCACAGCCACAGCAACACCAAATCTGAGCTACATCTGCAACCTACACCGCAGCTCACAGCAACACCAGATCCTCAGATTATTTTTAAACACTTAGAATTTTGTATTTCATTTTTACATTTATTTTTATAACATAAGTAATACATATTTGATGGTTAAGGTAACTGTGTAACTTACTGTCCAAAGCAGGACACTTCGCTAAAGTTTGAGACTATTAATAATTACACTACCATAAAGGCAGCCCAGAACATGTCACTCTGGGAATAAATGGAGAATAAAGTTAAAATATAAGTAGGTAAAATGAAAAAGTATTTAATTCACTTGTATCTCCTTTGTGTAGCCTTGACCATATTTTGATTTTTACTATTATAAGTATGTCTATGTATATATAATATTTAGAAAAGTTGATTTTATACTGCTACATTGTTTTTCAGTCCATTTTTTTTGCTTTTTAATATAATTTTTAAATTTTTTTCCATTATATACAGCTGTTTAGTAATAAAAATGTATCAGAAACATGTTTCCTGATAAATATTCATGCACATTATATTTTTAAAGGTCAGTATTACATCATTAATATCTTCGGACAAAGAATAAGCCAGCAGCACATTCCTTGCTCCAGCAGGACTTATTATATTCAAATAGAGACCACAGTTGTTCACAACTGGTCACCCAGGTTATCAGAGGTCAAGTATATATTATCTTCGAAAAGTAAGTTGGTAATTACAAAGTCCTCCTTCATTTCCATTTTCCTACTGGCAAGCACCCAATGACCAATACAGGACAGGCCTACACAAATCAAGCAGAAGCATCAAGCTATCTGAAGAGATTCTAGACACATAGAACCAGTACCAGCATACCCAGAACACCAGCTGAGTATCGGCTGTGTTCAAATCATGGAAATTCACCAAAATATAGTAGAGTAGTAGATATGATCAGAGTGTCAGTTTTAAGAGCTTCAAGGATGTACAAACACAGAAAATAAATCAATAATTATTACATTAGATTTTTAACACAACATAAAAAAAGCCTTTATGAAATTATCTGCCTGAAATAAGTAATATCACAAAGGAAGGCATATCAATAATCTTGCATGCAGATCTTAAAAGCATTTATATATATTATATATAGTGCGTGAAATGATAACAGTCATATTCTATAGGAAATAGATGAAGTTAAATTCACATCTAATTGGCTTTATCATGAGTGGATATGAATAAAGGAAGTCTGCATCCTGGGAACTGCATTGTTCTGGGGCCCTGAAGGATAGGTAAGGGATTAAAAAACAAACAAACAAAAAAAAACTTGGTTAGGATAAGTTTTAGGATGAGTTCCAGGTGAAAGAAAAATCAGCAACAAAAGCAGAGAGGCCTAGGAGGAAGAAATACATTGTAGGATCAATAGTTTATGAAGGAGAGTATTAGAAACAAAACTGGAAAGTGGTGAGAGCATGTCAGGGAGCTTTTGGATAGCAGTGGACTTGATGCTATAAGCAACTTGAAGAATTCATTGTAAATTTTGCATCAGGGACATATGAACTATGATTTGATCCATCATCACCTCCTTTGTCCCACACATCTGCCTTCTCTTGATGTTGTCTTCTTAAGCAAATCATCTTAAGTTCTTGTCTCTTGAAAATACTTGTGGGAAGACCTTATCAGGCTAGCTTTAGAGAGAGTAGAGGTTGCTGATTGTCTTCCATTGCTTTTTTGAGTCTTATGCATCCATCAATAATGTCACTCCTGAATGCTTCTCTAAACATATAGTTTGTATTTGAGCAGGACTAACCAGCCTAATTCTGTTGTGATGCAGTCACAAGTGGCCAGGAGCCACTGGCTTTTTGGGAAGCAGTTGTTAAATTGCAGTCTAACCTTCCATTTATCACAACATATGGGTTTTTAAAGAGCTTTTTTTGTGCCTTTAATTAGACTGTGAAAGCAACTAAAACCAAATGAGTACTTAACGTATTAAATATATAAACTATTTTAAAATAATTTCCCTTGGTGTTGGCTAAGAAAGAAAACAGCTTCTCAGGGCACCAAACAAGCTTCGTTCATTTTCCTCTTCTTTTCTTATTCTTTTTTTTTTTTTTGGCCACCCCTAGGCGTATGGTGTTCCCAAGCCAGGACTCAGATCCAAACTGTAGTTTTGATCTATGCTGCAGCTGTGGCAGCACTGGATCCTCTAACCCTCTGTGCTGAGCAGGGTGTGGGGATCGAACCTGAGTCCTGGTGCATTAGAGACATCCTACTGCATCATAGCAAGACTTCAAAAAAAAACATTGTTCTTGAAGTCATTTTACATTTTAAAATGTATTGTTTTCTTTACTTATTTATTGGTAAGTGTTGATTAAGCTTGTGTGACTGAAACTACACTGATGTCTGAAGAAACAGATACTCTACATTCAGTCTGCTCTCAAGGAGGCCAAGTCTCCCTCTAATAGTTTCTTACAGAGAGATCTCATCTTTTCTGTTCCTTACTCCTTGCAGATGAGCCCCTGCCAATGTGACATGGCTATTTCATTTTGCCCATTAATACCTTAAATAACTAGATTCTAGAAAGGGAATGACCACAAAGAGAATTTCTGTCTCTATTTTTGTTTTAATTTAGGCAATGAGAAGCAGAATTACGATTTCAGTTTCAATTAAATCAGTGATTCAAGACCCAAAGCGGTAACAGTGGAACTCTTCTTACTATGAGAAAGAACAATACGGGAAAACATAAAATTGGCTGAGCTGGGAAATCATATTTTGGAATTCAAAGGAATGAAAAAGCCTCTCAGTTATGTAAAGAATAGTGTCCCTTACCGCTCTGGGAGGCAACAGTTAGCATGGGGCCTGATATATTAATTACTTAAGGAGGATAGGAGACAGGTGGTGAGCAGTGGGAGGGCAAATGTAGCAGAAACCTCAAGGGGAGAAAAAAGCCAGTTTCCAAGATTAGAAAAGAGAAAAAAACAAACTTGGTTTTGTAGAAAGATAGATATGGAGGTGTTTTAAAGATATATGCATTTAATCAAGGTAAAATCAATATTATATTATTTGTAGGAAGTATGACTATGACAAACACACAAGGAGGTATGAAAGAAAAAAATCAACCCTAATCCTAACTTACAAAATTAATTATTCTGGACAATTTGGTATGTTTTTTAACTATCTTTTTTTTTCTATTTTGCAAAATGTAGTCACAATTATATTACATATACTAATCATGCTCCCTCACTGAAAATTGCATGAAATAAATGTTTCTTATCATTAAAATTTGAATAAATAACTTACTCAAGAGCATATATCTAGCAAATAAAGTCAAGATTTAACCCACGTAGGCCAACTCTGGTTTTGAATCTCTGTGTTCCATATTCTGTTTCCATTGGTATGATGAACATGTATCACTTATTCCAAAATTCTTATTTTTGTGATAGTTCCCAGACATGGATTTTCTCTCTTCCTTCCTCTTTTTGTTGCTTTCTTCCTTTTGTTCTTTCATTCCTTTCATCATGTATCCACATATTAAGCATAGTGATGGGCTCTGGGGATACAAATTTAAATAAGATATGTTCCCCATTCATGAAGAGCTGCTCCATCTGGAGGGAAGGCAAACATATAAACAATTACTTTCAAGATATGTATAAATTTTCTGTCAGAAAATAGGAATTAATTTACTCAACATATTTTCCACTGTGCATTAAACTGCAAGAAAAATTTTTTTAAAATTTGAAGTAAGTTTGAAACCAAAAATAGCAAGAAAAACTAAGCCAGCAATAGCCTTCCATACCTAATGAGGCTATTTAATGTTCTTAAACTTTCTGCAATGTCGATGTCCGTATAAAGTATTTCCTCGAATCAAATCATAGAAGATTTAGGAATTCCCGCTGTGATGCAACGGGATAGGTGGCATCTCTGCAGTGCCAGCATTCAGGTTTGATCCCCAGCCTGGCACTTGGGTTAAGGGATCCAGGGTTGCCGCAGCTCACAGCTCTGGCTCGGATCTCATCCCTGGCTCAGGAACTCTGTAGCCATGGGGCAGCCAAAAATGAAAAAAGAAAGAAAAAATCATAGATTTATTTTTCAGGAACATCTTTGTTCAGACCCCTCTTTCTGCACTCTCCATTTCCAAAACACACAAACTGTCTTTCTTTACACCACACACACACACACACACACACACACACACACACACACACGCATGCACATACGCATTCACACAGCTTTTCCTTCTCTTTGCATTGTTTTTCCTCTAAAGCAGATGGTACATGAAATTTTCCAGGCCCCTCACAAAGCTGTTCCTCTAGCAACCTTCCTTAAAAGACTGATTTTAAAACAAGCAAATATGTTCTTTTAGTCCCCTCCTAGTCAATCTGTCAGTCCAACCTAAAGTGTCTCCAATTAAAAGTAATAAACTTTATGAGAAGTTAATTTCATCACAGCTGTACTGCAGAGGTTTGGGTGCAAGGGTGTTAGAAATAATGCCAAACTACTTTTTTTTGGGGGGGGAATAATAAGGTTAAATTCTTTCTAATGAAGTTCAGATTCTTAGTCATTCCTAGCTCCAGTGCATACTCCCTTGCCTCTTGCTGGTTGTGGTTGGAGAAAATCAGATATTAGCAGAAAGAAGATCTAGGAAATTGAAGATGTTCCCTGTACCTGGAAGTGTAGAGTAGAACCAGAGGCTTTTAATTCTTTCAACTGCTTCTCCTTATCATGAATTTAATTAATGCTCACATTTCAAAACTATTTCTGATTCTAATATCAGTTATTTAAAAGGATTTGAAAAAGATCAGATCGATAGGGATCATAATTATAGTATCTAATATCATAGGGTGTTAGTTTCCTGGTTTGAACTAGTCCTTAAATACATTTCCTAGTTTAATCTTCACCTAGGAGGACTGAGTTGTATTAGAATCCAATGAATTGGGTTGTATCAGAATGACTTGTGAGTTGTGTTGTATTAGAATTTTAATTAAATTAGGAAAACATAACAAAAACAGGCAAGTTATTTATTGCTCTGGGTTTCAGAGCCCTCTTCTACAACATATATGTAAAAGGACCTTTTATGAATAATGTCTCTGATATTTGTTCCAAATATTCAGTTGGAGATAAACTCCCATTGAATTCATTTTTCTAACCAATTATTTCCTCAGTCTCTGTATCCTGAGCTCTTACCGAATGCTTAACAGTTTCTTCTGTAGGATCCTCTGTCATTCAAGAAATCTGCACATCCTTTGCTCTGTCTACCACTGAGAGTGGAATCCCATTTTTCCTTGCTTCAGATGACTTCAGGCCCATTCACTTAAAACTCGGGAACAATTCTGAGTCATAACTACTAGGATGAGCATGGCCAACCTATAAAATACCATGAGAAATAATAATAAATTGCAGTTTTAGAGTGGTTTGGTGTGCAGCCATATATAAGTGGAGCATCTCCTTGTGCAAAACAGCATCCCTTTACTGCTCCTGGATCATGAACCACACATGAAATTAAAGCATATATGCTAGTAGCTCAACTTACTTGAGTTTTGAAATTTTTGAAATCTATTCTTTCTATTCTTATCTTCCTTTATTTGGATCTTTCATTGCTTCTGAGTTGATTTCACAAAACTTCAGAACTTGGGAAATGATGGACTCTTCTACTCTGTGTCTGTTCAGTAATATGTTACATCTTCCAGGTGGAATTTAAGAAGTTTAATCAGGCAGTAGTGGTAAGAGGAAAAGAAACCACCATACTGAAAAATGTGTTGAGTGGCTCTTCATTCCTATTTTGGCTACTGTTGTTTGGCCTTTTGAAAGTAACTTCACTTATTTGGGTATCAGGTGCATTTTTCTCTAGAGTAAGGTGTTGGTTTACATGATCTTAAGAATTTGTAAAAAAAAAAAAAAGAATTTGTTGTGCTGGGCTTCAGTTTCTTTTGTAACATTAGAATTACAGTAGTCTACCCACTTTATAGGGCTTTTATGAGAATTAAGGTAAGTATCATAGGTAGTATTTTTTCAGCACCTGTTACTTAGTAGCTGATAAATGGTCCAGTGTCACTATCACATATGGTCCAAAGTCTCAATAGCTGAAATACAAGAGGAGAACTCAAGTGTAATGTGCTGGACATTAAATATTGTTTATCTAATAAGGCCATTATACTGGAAAAGTGGAGGTTACCTATATTTTCCATATTCAAGTTTAAAAGGAAAAACAAGAACCTTTGTTTTCCATTGCATTCCTCTCAGAGCAGAAGCCAACTTTGCCCTTCTGTAAGTGCTGGTGTTACAGACCAACTTTTAGGAAGTCATTGTCTGTGCCTGGATGTAATAACCAGTATCAAAACTTGAAAAAGAGGGATTTATTAGCGGTTCTATAGATTTGCTAGATTTACAGTCTCTAAGAAAAGTTCTCCCCTCCCACACCTAGCATACCCCACATAACGCCCACCCACACTGCGGCACTGGACACCATTGGGATGCGGGGCTATTCCGCGAATAGCCGCTAAGGGGAGCCGGACGCTGGACCGATCTAGCCGTTACCATGACAACGGTGGGCGCGCAGCCTAGGGAACGAAGTGCCGGCTAAAGCAGGTGTCGGATTGCAGTGCGCTCGTGGATGTTCCGGGATTGCATTGAGCCCAGGAGCCTCTCACAGTCTGGCTACTGGTACTCCACTTCTCTCTCTCAGACAGCTTCTTAAACCGGCGGGGACGCACTGAATGAACATGGTCCACCATTCAGGCTCGATTCAGTCCTTTAAACAGCAAAAAGGTCAGTCGGAATCTTGGTCCCCCATCCCTGTGGGTGTCACATCCCCCTCTGCATGCCCTTGCAGTTGTGTAGGAGCATCCTTTCCAGACTAATGTGATGCAGAGGTGGAGAACTCTATGAAGTTGGAAAAAAAAAATGTTCTTCCTTTTTTTTTTTTAATGCCTCTTCACTCTGCATCCGAGATGAGTCTGATTTCTGAGCCTCCGCACGGTCCCTGTGAGAAGCGGAATTCGTCATTTCGGGGACTTGGTTTTATGTATATCTCTGCTAAGACTGTTTCAATGCAATGCAGTAAACCAGCTTAGTAGGGGTTTTCCTACCAGCCCAATCGTGCTCTGAGGTTGAAGACAGAGATATTGGACTAGGTTTGCCCCAGTCTGTGATTCAAATGGCGAGTAAGCTCCATCTCCTATTTGAGACGGTTTTACACATTCCTAGGATAAATTAATTTTTGGACAGTTCCAGAAGTTGGCTTGTTGAGGGGCTCTGAAACTTTCTTGGAAAACTTAATGTTTCCTGTGTCCTTTGCTTGGTTATGCATTTCAGGTGTTTTTATTTTATATAATTTTTTAATTGTTGATAGATTCCTCTTGTAGGGCCTTTACGTTATCTCTCTTAGCTTCTCCTTCAAGTTGCTCACTGGATGCAGTAATGAGTCTATATGCTCATAGTCAACTTAAGAATTTTTCCAGGTTATTCTCACCCTTTGGTCCTTGTTCCTTATTTTATTTAAAAGCTTTTAAGAGAGCATAAATATTTTTGACATATTTCCAGTTTTGTGAAGTTTATCCAAAAATTAAACAACATATTGTTATTTTATTGAATTAATAATGCTAATTATGCCATAGTTGACCATATAGTACCTAAGACATGTGAATTCCAGAAGGATAAATTTGCTCATATAAATGAATTAAATATTTAGTTAAATATCCGTACTCCCCCCGCCACCCAGATGTTATCCATATTTTTTGGTCAACAGTTGTTTCTATGTAGCTCTTTGCCTTTTTCTGTTAAAAAAAAAATCCACCAGGGATAATTTAGGAGGGATATCTGCATCAGGCAGAATATTGCACTAAACAAGCTTTGCATTGCATAATTTTATACTCTGTTCCAGTCCAAGTTCTCTAGTCTCTTTAACGAATATGTTGAAATTGGGAGTGAGGTGAGAGACTGGGTAGACAAAACATTCAGCTAGTATGCAGTTCCACTTTAAGTCCAAATGTTCCAAAGAAAATTCAGTTGTTCAAGAAGTTGTATTCTCTTTAATCATTATTTTAAACATATACACACTTTTGAAATGAAAACAATTATAGGAACTTTGCCCCAGCTTCATATGATTAATATCCTCTTTTGATGCATGACTATAAGTAACTTATGTCTGGACATGAAATCTTGAAATAGCCCCCACACAACTTATTATGTATGGACACATATTGTGTTTGTAAAAGCAAATAATTGCCAACTTTAGGACGAAATGTCATTCTCAAAGTGTGTGAAAAGAAAATATGCAAGTTATGGAACTTCATGTGGTTTCCTTTATGATGCATTGGAGCCATTTATTTTCAAGACTTCCTTTACTTTTTGGCACAAACGGTAACTTTAGCAGAAAGATAAAGATGTGGCAAGCAGATGGGTAGGAAAGGAAGCATCATTAAAGTGGTTCTGGTTAATTGCTTCTTAATCCTGAATGGATATTCAAAAAAGACATATCAAACGTAGGGTTTTCTGTTTTAATTTTACAAAGAGAGAGAAGCAGAATACTATTCTAGATGCTTTCTGACCTAGGAATCATGAGACAGAAAACTTTTTAGGCTGCTTTTCAACATAACATGAACCTGAAAACTTCACATTAAGTGGAGAGAATTCTGTACTGAAACTCAGAGTCCAGAATTCTAAGTTTTCCTTTGTAATTGGTTTAAAAACCTTCAGTAAACTTTTCAACTTCTTTGCACTTTGCCTTATATATAAATATGAAAAGACTGAACACCTGACACTTATGGCCTTCCTCTGTTTCATGGGAAAGGCAGGTGCAGTGTGAAAGCAGAGGTGATTTTTTCCTGGACCAGATAAAGAGGAAATCCCTACTTCTAGGTCATTTTTAGGAAATAATTTAGCAAAGTAAACCAGTTTATGAGTATTTTTTATTTTAATCAATAAATAGCAATATATTTTTGTGATCTTGATTTCTACTTTGATACCTAGAAATAGCCTGAAATACCCAGAAAACACCTTTGTTAAAAAAACTTAGAAAATGTTTACTGTCACTTGAAAAAAGACACACTATAATCTCTCAGCAGGCTTGGGGACATTCCCATATATGTGAGAAATACATAGTAACCACTCATTGATTCAAACTCTCCCACTGATATTACTGAGTGTTTTTCAGTAAATCTATATAGATGCCAGAATAGTTATCTGTGAAACGAAATACTTTATGTTAAGACCAAATTTCTCCTTAAATTAATCTATGATCTTCATTTTCAGCCCTGGATTTTAATCCTACATATCCTTCTTACAAATTATCTTCTTTAATATCTCTAAGCCTCAGTCACCACCTCTGTGAAATGAAGATGATAATATATATGTTACAAAGTTGTAAGATATTTAGGAATTTGCCACACAATTGGGGTTCAAAATATAGTTAATAATAATAATAATAGTTATTGTTATTCTTCACAAGTTCATCCATCTCAGTGGTTGCCTTATAATTAATTGCCCTTTATTTTCCTTTGTCTGACTCAGTTTTATCACTTTGGAGTTTCTTATGGGAAACTTCGGGATTCCAGACCGACTAAGGATTCCTTACAGGAGTCTCAAGTTGCAGTCACAAACTACTCAATCTACATGCTCATTCCTCAAGATAACTTCCCCTAAATTCCCATAAAGTAAATTTAGATATTAATTTTTTTCATAATTTTAAAATCTCATTTTGGAGTTCCAGTTGTGGCTCAGCAGGTTAAGAAGATGATCTAGTGTTCGATCTGTGGCCTCACCTAGTGGGTTGAGGACCTGGTATTGCCAAAAGCTGTGGTGTAGGTCCCAGATGTGGCTTGGATCTGTTGTTGCTATGGCTGTTGTGTAGGCCAGCAGCCGCAGCTCCAATTCAACTAGCCCAGGAACTTCCACATGCTGCAGGTGCAGCTGTAAAAAGAAAAAAATAATTCAATTGCAAATAAGTTGCATTAATTCACTCTCCATTCAGCTCATATTTAGCAGGCTCTAGCTGTATGCCAGGCACTGTGCTGGCGTACAAGAAAACTTTCATTTCTGAATCTGTTACTGCAAAAATCTCCTTCTTCAGAGAACTTTATAGAGGAGGGGAAGTTTGAGGTGTTTGCTAAACACAAACTTTATGGGAATTATAGGCAACTCTGCATTTTTCTAGAACAATGTTGACATTTTGTTTCTCAGCCATGCCAGTTAAATTTTATTTTCTGAAGAAAAGACTCACATATGTCTTTGAATTTTTGTTTAAATTCTAGATTGTTTCATTAAGAGGCATAATAAGTTAGGAAGTAAAACATGAGTATCTTTGGCTGAAGTGAGGGGAGGGTGGGGATAGGATTATTCTATATTTTACTTATTTCTGAAGTTCCAAAGGTAAATTTGAATATCTTATGCTTACAGACAACTGGGAGTGTTTATTTGCCTTTGCCTTAGCACTTGTTGGAGGAACATATTAGCTAGCAAATCAGCAGTAATTTCTGGAAAAAGTCCAACTGTGCTCCTCAGCCTGGCTGGCTTTGTTTCACTTGATTTAAAATGGACTCATGTGTCATACAAGAGTGGGCGGGAAAAGGACAATGTTGGTTCTGGCTTCTGTGTGGCTGTTATTTACTAATAGAGCTAGTAAGACTTTCAGAGAAACCATAGGTCACATCAAACACAGCCTGTTCCAAAAGACTTGGGTTGAATGAGATCAGCTAAGGCTGTTAAGTGATTCATCACTATCTTGAAGGACATTGGGTTCAACATGAAAAGAATGTTTTTAATATTTCTACGGAATCAAGCACTTTCTACTGAAATAAGTGGTGATAATAAACTTTATACTTACTTGGGGATTTGCAGATCACAAAGCACTTTCATTCTCCTTTTCTTAAAATTAAATTATTCACTGTTACAGGGGACTTTCTCTAGAGCTGCTTAGCAATCAGCCTGCTTTGTACCCATTTCCTATTTCATAAGTTCAGGAAGGCACAACTGGGGAAAATACCTAGTTTCGGAATCTTGGATATTCACAATTTAAGCCTCCTTTTCCCTTCACTGATGTTTTTAGGACCTAGAATTTGCCTACGCTCTTACTCAGGTGAAACTAGAGAAAAATCTGAAGCTATTTACATGCTGACAGAAATGCATTCATACACTCGTATTGACACTCTCTGGTACTTTGACAGTCTGTTCTTCTATTTATGACTGAAGAAGAAAAGGCATTGTCTCTTGTTAAAATAGTTCCCAGCTATATAGTGAAAACAAAGTTGGGGGAGATATTTTAGTTTCAGAAAATGTACTGACTGGTACTCAGCCTGGTACTGAGTAACAACCCGGATCATCAGAAAGAATTGAGTATCTGATCAAATTGAGAGCCCCAAAGGTCTTCTCCTTTGTTTCTTAATTGTGACCCCTGCCTTTCTTTCCCTCTACAGGGGGTTTCCTAGATATTTACACTCTCAGTCCAATCTCCTAGTAAATGTGAGCCAAACTATGAAAAGAATGTAGAGCTATTTCAATTTAAAAAACAAACACATGTGTCTGGGACCATTTCTTAACAATGAATACCTGAATACCTCAAAGAGGACTTACTATGTTACTTCAAAGTAAGAACACTGATATTTAAAATGATAACTTTGAATGAGCAACAGTAGTATATATTATGTGATAAATACATATCCTAAGGAGTGACGATAAGTGATAAAGTTTGAAAGAAATCATATCCAAAATAATCATAATGTAAAAATATGTGTGTTTTAAAGCTATCTAGAAGTTCGGTGACCCAAAACCTCACATCTTCCTGAGGATTCTAGAGAGCTGAATTTTCATTTGAATCTAGTATCTACATTATACTGGTACACGACTGTTACTGGTAAAAAGATATTGGGGGTTGATGATTACAGGTGACCCTTGAGCAACCCAGTTTTGAAGTGTGTAGGTCCACTTATATACAGATGACTTCCAGCAGTAAATACTACAGTGCTGCATGATCTGCATTTGGTTGAATCCATGGATGGAGAACCAAGGGCACAGAGGAAACAGGTATATGAATGCCAACTATAAACTATACATGGATTTTTGACTGTATGGAAAGTCAGCATGCCTAACCCTGACATTTTTCAAAGGTCAACTGTATATAAATCAGCTTATCAAAAGAAACTCAAATCTCCAAGAAAGCACAGAAAAACTCAACCTTCTTCTGTTTATTATTTAAGTATTTTATGGTTGTTCAGAAGTTTAGAAAATATTAATATTGTAGATTAATGTAAAGCAGTCATACCTTGATAAAAAGAACACTGACTCAGAGTTTCTTGTGGACGAATCCTGTCTCTACCTCTGTAACTTTGGGTGTTTCCTTTTTCTGAGCCATAGGTTTCTTTTCCAAAATTTTTGGTGTATCAAGACTGTAGTGAGGGATAATAGCAACAAAACAGTAGAAGTTAATGTTGTGTGACTACTACTACCCACTGTCCCAAAAGCTTAAAAGCACACTGCCTTATTTCATACTCATTAAAGCTTGAATAGTTAGGTATATAATTTTCTTAATTTCAAGGGGAAGGAATGGAGGTTTAGATGTTACGTGCATTGCCAAAGTAGCTCTTAATGAGTGGTAGATCTGGGGTTTGAACATAGGCCTCCCTGACTGCAAAGTTCACCTTTCTAACTGATCACCATCCATAAGGAATGCAGGTTCTTTGGAGGACAAAAAAAACTTAAGCGGCTGAAGCGCATCTCACTCCCATCTGATTTCCACACCTGTCTGTAGCTTGTTCTGCCTCTTTGAAAAAATGTCAGAGTTCAAGGCAGAGTTCTGTGACCTCTGAGCTTGATCGTGGATAGCTCACTATCCCTTCTTTGGCCTTAGTAAAATGAAAACTTTAGGCAGCATAATCACCATGACCCCTTAGACTCTACAGTTCACCAGAGGTTGCACAAGTGTGAAATCACATTCTAAACCTGACAGAGCATTAGTGCAACCAGCTCGGCTACCTCTTCATTTATTGCCTTTCCTCCTAAATTGCACTATGCCAAACAGCAATTACTTTAAATTCTGGTTAGTTTCAACTCAAGAGGTGTATAAGAAGCCTGTAGCAGCTGCAGGATCCAGGGTCACCAAAACATGAGGTCCTATATTCACATCCTCACTATAACTGAGATGCAGCTGTTTGTGGAGGAGAGGACTTCTCTGTGGGTATATTCAGTCTGAAAGCACATTGCTCAAAGTATTTTGCAAATGTACTGCATTATTTGTGGCAACTTTTTATCATGTTTCTAGAAGGTTAATCCACTGACCAAATGACATCTCCCCCAAATAACTCCAAAAGTTGTATATATTTTTTTATGTTTGGCTTTGGAGCACTATTAACAGCAATTTGGGGGTAGGGACATGGCTACTTTGAAAATATATGCACAAAGTCTGGCTTAAATATAGTTTCCATCACTCACTGGTATCTTGAGTAATTTATTTTATCTACCTTAGCTCATTTCCCAAATTTGCAAAATCTGAAGAAGTCACCTGGATTTCTTGTTAAAATTCTTCAGTCTCTCCAGACTTAGACTCTCATCTCCAGAGAGGAAACTAAGAATCTATGTTCTTTACAAATGTGCATCCTATGGGATTCTTAGAATGCCCATTTGAGAAACAATTTTATGAAATAATAACTATGTAAGCACTGAGGTAATGGATTTAAGTCAGTAGACTAAAGTAGATTGTAAATAGATGATCTCTGTTATCAGTAGAGGCATTCTAGATACACTTAACTATATACATGCGTTTAATACTATGAAATATAACTTTGGTGTGTTTCTAATATTAATTATAATTTCCTAATTATCTCTTTTTAAGATTTGATGAAAGTCGTAAATGGGAGTTACTGTCTGGTCTTCTTTACTGGACATTTCAGTAAATGAGTTATTAAACTTGTAAGAAAGAGCTCTAAGACTGTCTTCAGTTGTCCTATCATGATCCCTGTGAATTTCCCAAATGCTGTTAATTCTTATCTTTGCTCTAGGTAATTTAGTTCCTATTTTTTTACTGTATAATTTGTTCCAAAAGAAGAGGCTTTGGTGAATAGTCTTTCATGATGACATGTCTCAGAATGGCTTTTTTAAAAATAAAATACCTACATGGTAAAAGTTTATAGTTGTCCTTGATTTATGTATAGGGAAGATATGTGTCAGGTTTGTGTTTTTTAAATAATTCACTGTCATAATTTAAAGTCATTGTGAGAAAGGCAATGTGTGCAGTAAGAAGCAGGGATATGGAATCACACAGACTATGTTTGAATCTTGAGACTATTACATAAGGAGTGATCATGGGCAAACTAATTTCAATAGATTTCAGTTTCTTTTCTTAATGAAGTCAGAATAATAATAAGTGTATTATAAAACATTTATTCTTTGCCAAACCCTGTTTTAAGTGTTTTGCTTGTAGTAACCCACTTTATCTTCATAAAGAGACATTTCTGTTCATCTAATTTTATAGATGAGTAAACGGAAAGGCAGAGAAGTTAAGCAAGTACTCAAGGTCCATGCAACTAGTAGCAGTGGCTCTAAGATACCTATCTGGTAGGTAGAAATGTCATGAAGATTAGCTCTTGTATATGGTTAGTTCCTCCTATAGGATTGCTGAATAGAAGGCTCAATACTTTGTAAATAACGTTTTCCTAAAACACTATTGACTCTACTCTTGCTCCAAATCATTGAGATGAAAGACTGTCCATTACTCAGCACAGGGTTTTTGTTTCTTTACCTACGTAATTTCTCTCCTACGCACTTGGTTGCACCAGCACTTCCCGATTCATTTTTCAGATAATCCTTCCAAAGTTTAGCTGATTGCAAAAATTTAACTTCCTTTTCCTTTTAGGTAAAGTGAATTTAATTTACTAACATTAGCTCAATTTGAACATTTTCCAAAGTGATAAAAATGTATTTTATCTGTGGACTGGTGGATCTCAGAGGCAGAATAGTATAGTTACAGTCTATTTGCCTAAAATTATCTTGAGTGCAGACTGAACATATCAACACAAATGGCTTCATACTTACTATAAGACTGAGCTAAGTGGTCAAGAACTTGAGTGCACAAGTCGAGCAGCTTGGATTCAGATGATACTTCTGTATGATTTGCCATATGCAATTCTATGATCTTTGCCGTAATTTTACTTCTGTAAATTTCCTCTTTTTCATATAAATTGGAACTGATGAGGTTGTTTTGAGGATGGCCTTTTGTAGTGCATCCTAAAAAATAATAAATTTACCAATTCAGCTATTCCTGTTTTTGCTATGTTTTCTAATCTTAAAAAGGTCTAAAGTATTCCATTACTATTTATACTTATAGTATAGATGTTCCTACAAAATGTAGGTAAAAGTCAAATTTATCACACTTTCTTTTCAGTTTAGTGCTTATTCCCTGATTTAAAAGAAATCAGCCTATCTATGAATTTCAATATAACAAGGGTTTAAATTTAGAAAGCAAAATTGTCTAAAAATAATCTATATGTTAATCTCTGAATTTACATTTATTTCTGTTATAACATTAGTGATTTATGATTATTTGTTATCTGTTTTTACGCTTATAAAAGTATACAGCAATGTTATTTATGGAATGAACATAAGGAAAGTGGTAACTAAAATTAATTTTATTCATATGGGATTCAAATCACATCTTTGTCTTCTTGTTTTGTGCTTGTCATAATGTAAAACAAAAAGACTTAAGATGTCTATTACTGTAAGTAGACCAAAAAATAGGGGTAAAACAGTAAATTCAAAGTTCCTTACCAAGGAAAATAGTCTTTGGTATAATGGGCCACTAATATTTTGAACGATGTGTCTCTGATGCCAAGACGATTGAGTTGGTGGTGTGCACCACTTTGAACAGCAGGTTGTTAGTCATGATTCTTACCAGCTGTGGCGAAATCACCTACTCAGAGGCATGTATGCTCATTTAGGCACTCTTACTCAAGAATTTAAATCATGGATAACAGTTACTTTAGTATGCAGTCCATATAAACTCAAGTTTGGCAAAACTTATTTTACATGCTATCAAAACACTTTATAATGATATAACTGAACAATGAATGCATATACAAGGATACTATGAATATAATGTTTAAGTTATAATTATTATAATTTTACTCACATAAATGAGACCCATGTGGTACTTGAATACCGCATTGTCTTTAAGAATGGCATGTTTTGGTAGTAAGAAGTTAAAAATGGATGGGAAATTCTGAACCTTTCTCTGCTTCAGACCTCCTCTTGGATTAACCTTCCATAGCCAATGGGAAGTGTCATACATAATCAAAATTTTGTTTGAAATTAAGAAATATTCCTTCCTTTAACCAAGATAAAAATATTTGATGTGAATAGTACCCAACAGACATAAAACTTAATATATTATAATTTTATTTCTGCTAAGAATGTTTTGGGCCAGATATAAATCTCTTCCTCAATTTCTTTGTGAATGAAGAGATGTTACCAAGTATTTATTGAACACTTTTTTTTTTTTTTGGTCTTTTCTAGGGCCGCTTCTGCAGCATATGGAGGTTCCCGGGCTAGGGATCTAATCGGAGTTGTAGCCACCAGCCTACATCACAGCCACAGCAACGCCAGATCCAAGCCACATCTGCGACCTACACCACAGCTCACGGCAACGCCGGATCCTTAACCCACTGAGCAAGGCCAGGATTCGAACCCGCAACCTCATGGTTCCTAGTCGGATTCGTTAACCACTGAGCCACGATGGGAACTCCTGAACACTTTTTAAAATAATGAAAAAAAAAATCATTATATAAAGTTGTAAAAAAAAAACCTGTCTTAAAGCTATAGAGGATTTGTAATTGAACTTGTTATGTGTGAGACTAATCACTGTATACTTGATGTTCATGAACTCACATGTTTCTCTTGAAAATCCATCAAGTAGGTACTCTCAGCTTCATTTTACAGATAAGGACATTGAGGAACAGCATGACAAAGAGTTTACCCAGTAACATAAGATGAGTGTTTAGCAGAGCTGAACTTTAAACCAGCAATATGGCTGTATAACTCATTCTCTAAAACAGTGTGAAAGTTTTATTAAGGTGAGTAAAGGGAACTGATAATAGTTCAGGGCTTACTTTGTGTCTGTCAGTGTGCTGGCCACTGTATGCATTCCATACATGGTTGCATAGTTAATAGGTGATAAACCTGAGATAAAATCCCATTGACTTGCTAGAACCATGAGATACATTATGTTTGGGAAGAGCTGTTTCTGCTCTAAGTCACTCTAAAAAAATGAGTTAGGAAAAATAGTTTATTAGTAAATAATTATGGTGAACACACCAAGATAAGAGCTTTGCATGCCATGCAAAGTGGAAGGGTTACAGGTACTTATGAAATTCAGTCAGTTACAAGGTACAACAGGGATATCAACAAAGCATCTTTGATAATTTCTGTTATAGCTTATATCTCATTTCTTATAGGATGGTCAGTCTGTAAATATGTTCTTATCATCTCAGAATGATGCCCTTTCAGACTCATGCTGTTCTAAACCACCTTCTCCCAAATACTCAACCCTCTTTAGCCACATATCCTCCACTCTGAATTTTAAATTGGGGCTTGATGTTTGTTATTTTGTTTCCCCTGAATATGAATATTGAATGTTAAGCTTATGTTTACTGAGATAGGTATACTGGGATGGGAAATAATAAGGGACCAGGAATCATGATGTAGCTCCCCCTAAGCTCCATGATCATGTGTTTCTGCAAATACGTATTGAATATCTACTATGTTCCAGGCACTGTACTAAACATTGAAAATACAACAGTTACTTACACTTGACATCTGCTGAAGAAGCTATGCTAAAATTTGTGTTCCTTTCCACCGATATTCATGGTATCAACATAAAACCATTTCCTAAGCCAATCATTTTTATTGAAGAAATAACTTGCTGTCATCAGTTTGGACACCAGCTTTAGTCATAAAAATGCTTTTGTGGTCAAGGAATCACTTAAAATTTTGAAAGCAAGCAAAACTGCTCTAAGAACAGCTATAGTCAGCCTTTTCCTTGGAGTAAACTACTGGGAGCTCATCCAGCATTGAAATTTGAAATGTGTTGCCCGTTTTAATATTTAGGAAGAATTTATTTTTATGGCTGGACCCTTGGCGTATAGAAGTTCCCAGGCCAAGGACTGAATCTGAACCGTAGCTGTGACCTAAACCACAGCTACAGCAACACCGAATCCTTTAACCCACTACACCAGACCAGAGATCAAACCCACACCTCAACAGTGCCCTGAGCAGCTGCAGTCAGATTCTTAACCCACTGTACCACAGCAGGAACTCCTAGGAAGTGTTTTTAATAAAATTTTATAATACCTAATGCTTATAAGGAGGTAGTATAACATGAGAGTATATACAGAAACTTCAGATTCTTGCTCTATCAGTTACTGCCTGTGTCATCCTAAAAATATCAAATATTATCTAAAACTTGACTCTTTGGCCTGAAATACCTACTTCATATGGTTGCTGTGAGTATTAAATATGGCAATATATATGAAGCAATTAGGAAAATTCCTAGCTATTAGCAGAGTGTCTGCCACAGAGTTGGCAGTCAATAAACATTTAACTACATTGAAGTTAACCTGCCTTCCTTCCTTCCTTCTCTTTCTTCCTTCCTTCGCTTTTCTTTTTATAGCCACACCTGTGGCATGTGGAGGTTCCCACGGTAGGGGTCAAATCACAGCTGCAGCTGCAGGCCTACACCAAAGCTGTATCTGGACCCAAGCCATATCTTTGGCCTATGCTGCAGATCCTTAACCCACTGAGCAAGGCCAGGGATTGAACCCACATCCTCATGGAGACAATGTCAAGTTCATAACCTGCTGAGCCACAATGGGAACCCCAGAGGTTAACCTCCCTTGAGCATCAAAACTATAAATCCATTGATGATGAATAAACAACAGCTGTTTATTTGGTCTCTAGCAAGTACAAATACAGTATTGATGCTATAGATCATAGAAAGCAAGTATCTGTGTTTCAAATTATCATGCCCTTTTTTTGTCCAAGTCAAAATTTGACTTCGGAATCTATTTTCCATGACATTCTCAGGACAGAGTTCATGTGTAAACGAAATCTTTTTGTCAAACTTGTTATAGAGTCAAAAATATATCCTTATCTATACCCATGGTGAAAACTAGTCAATTATCACTTCTTTCTTTACACTTTCCTACTGGAATAAGGCCTTGCCCTTAAGGACAGAGTGACACATTTTTCTACTTTTTATTAGTACTTGTGAGAGGAAGGAGGAAAAGACAAAATGGGGGCAAAAAAGAGGAATTAGAGCCAATAAAATTGGGGTTTGCATTTTATGACATAGTTATGAAAATAATCTAGGTACTGCTGGCTTTATATCTTGAGAGTCCAGGTATTGTTTGCTTTATTTGAAAAGCAGTGGATTGTTCAACATCTTGTATACTACCATGTGTTCTATAGGAAGCAAGAAAGGGGTCCTGGGCCAAAAACCCCTGGTTGTGATTGATCAGTAGTTCTCTCTGGCCCTGCTCATTGAGTACTTCCTGCAGAGATGAAGAAAATGATATAAATGCCCTCTCAGCTCAGTAACATCCCCATCAAAATCTCCACTCACTGCATCTTTAATCCCACATCTTCTTTCCCTATTTAACATTTGGCTTACTTTTCAATAATATTTTTTTCTTTTTTTTTTTCCTCCTCTTCTCATTCCATCCCTAACACTGAAACAAACATAACTCCAAATTATCACCACTTACATATATTCTGCCTTAAATGCTTTATGAAATGATATGATATAAATCAATGATCATCATTTATAATACTCAAAATACTACTTTTTGTCAAATGCACTTATACTAGATATAAAGTTAGTAAGGGCCAAATATTAAACTTCTAATACTGTGAAAGGCATAAGACATTCCTTCAAGAATTTCTAAAGTATCTTTAAGGCCACTCCTGGAGGCCTAGCTTGAGACTCTAAAAGAGACTTTATAAAATATAAATGGAACTCTTATCAGTATTCTATATTCTGAAGTTTAGAATCTATAAAGTGTTATAAAGATGACCACTCCATACCTGTCCTTCAGAGAGTCACAATAGTGAGAATAACAGACATTAAATAAAACTTTTGGAGTTCCCATTGTGACTCAGTGATTAATGAATCTGACTAGGAACCATGAAGTTGAGTGTTTGATCCCTGACCTCGCTCAATGGGTCAAGGACCCAGTGTTGCAATGAGCTGTGGTATAGGTTGCAGATGTGGCTCGGATTCCGTGTTGCTGTGGCTGTGGTGTAGGCTGACAGCTATAGCTCCGATTAGACCCCTAGCCTGGGAACCTCCATATGCCACAAGTGTGGCCTTAGAAAAGACAAAAAACAAACAAACAAACTTTTGACCTAACTTCTCTTTATCATGTATTTGTGGTTAACTCCCCTGAGTTCCTGAATACCAGGTTTTGAATGCATCTTGACATATAACAAAATCGCTCAGTCATATGTTAATTATTTACTCATTTAGTGAATTTTACTAGGTATTGTGGAAGACACAGAAATTTAAAGAAAAAATCAGAAGAGATATTTACTCTCTAAGATCTGACATTCTTGAGAGCAGACAGATAGCTGGACAAATAGAGCTATCCATGGAGTGGAATGGGAATGCTAATGGGATGCTCACCAGGTGATATGATAATATGGGAGAAAGAACCCTAAAGGACGAGATGGTTTTTTAGGAGAAGCATATGGTTCCTCTTATGAAATTTTTGAGTATTTTCTTCAGTCTCTTCATTTCCAAACTTATTACCTGGGGCTGAGGTGGGGGTGGTCCCTGTGATTCTTAACATGAGCACAGAGGTGTATGAAACTGAAAGGAAGCATGAGCTTTTTATTATTGTAATGAATTCCTTCATATATATTTAGTCGATTAACTTAAGCCCATTAATCACTCCCAACTCAGAATTTATTTTGTTTCATATTATGTACTCAATCCTTAATTTGTGCATCATTTTAGAGCCACAGTTACAAAATTACCTTAAAATACTTTACAGTTTGACCCTTGAAGCTAGGCTTTAAAGTAACAGTCAAAATTTAAAATCCAAGTTTAGGCATTCCTTCTGTGAGCTACTTATTGATATTAAAATTTTAATATGTAATGTATAGTTGTTCTAATAATATCTTAAACTTGCACTGCTCTTTATAGTATATAACATCTCAAAAATATAAGGATTATACAGTATCATATATGCCTCAAGTACATGGAATTATTATTATTTTATCCAGTATTTCCCAGTTTGCCCTAGTAAATGGTACTATTTGGTAAGAACCCTTGCTCAATGATATCATCCATGTGAAAAATGAGGATTACTTTAGAGACACCGAT
The DNA here is from genome assembly GCF_016906955.1 of Phacochoerus africanus. Classification (NCBI taxonomy): domain Eukaryota; kingdom Metazoa; phylum Chordata; class Mammalia; order Artiodactyla; family Suidae; genus Phacochoerus; species Phacochoerus africanus. Next base: position 35,362,873 of record NC_062547.1, on the reverse strand, counting down.
GAGCCAGTGAAGAAAGTCTTCCTTAGTGTTGGAAAGAGCTCTAGTAGTAGCAGAAGCTAAGAGTTAAGCAGAGCGATTTTCTCAGTAGAAGAGTTGTTGCTCTGGCAATGCCCACTTCACCTTAAAATTCCATTAATCTGAAAGAAAGAGGGAGGGGAGAGGAAAGAAAAGGAGGGGTACAGACAAAAAACAACAGACAGACCTGTGTGAAGAAACCTGCAAACGCAACCCAAAATTTAGAAGTCAGTCCACTGTTGATACCAAGAAACCAATTTTCAGACTTCTTTAGGAGGACTGTAAATAAGAGTAAAAGCCATGCCCATTCTCTTTTGGGAGGTATGAGAGAGGCTAGTCAGCAAGGGATGATCCATCAACATCAGAGTTGTCTGGGGGTCCTGCACAAGTGTAGACCTTTTGCAAACTCCAGCTCCTCATCAAGTCTGAATACACTGCCCAGTGAGAACTGTATTTGTGCAACTGTATTTGCACTCAGCCTAAATTATTTTGTTTTCTAATTTTTAAATAACACATGATCATTGTAGAGAATTTGAAAAAAAATTGAAATTATTACCATTTAAATTGTGTCTACTAAAACATTCCATAGTATTTTTAATAATTATATTCTGATTTCCTAGCTTATCATTATTTAGGCTTAATTTTATGTTTAGGTGTATCCATGTTCAATTTTTAACAAGTTTTGCATTTTTAGCTGTGTATATCTCAGTTGAAAAGAATACAACTTTGTGAGTTTTGTTCAGAAAATCCACAGATATATCCAATGAAATACATTTTCTTGAGACCTTTGTATGTGAATGAAAACTTTGACTATAGAATACTTAAAACCATAATGATTTTTTGCTAAATGTTATAATTTCTACATAATCTTATATAATTCAGTACTATGAAAGATAAATCTAAATTCGAGCCAATGTTTTCTTTATTTGGGATAAGCTAATCTTTTCTGCCCAAATTCTTTTGTATTTTCTCATTGTCAGTGAAATGTAAATTTCCAAAAATTATGTCTGAGTATCAAACACAGTTGTTTTTTGCCTGGTGTGTGAGGAGCCTTTTGAGCTGCAGAGTATATTTATTTCAGGCAAGGGAATATATTTTAGCAATGCTTTGTTGTTTCTTTTTTTTTTTTTTTCATTCTTGCTTCATTGTTCATCCATTACAATTAATTGTATAAACTCAGGAATAGACACCTTTCAAAATAATTTATTTTCTTTGTTGTTATTGTCACCAGTCTTGCTCTTTTCCCCCTATATTCTGGTAATGCTACTTAGGATTGTCTTCTCTATCGGTGATTCAGTTTTTTTACATGGATAGATTTTATTTCTTCAAAAAGCATTTTAAGTGTCTACCAACAAATTATCAGCAACTCCAAATTATTTCTTCAATTTGCCTAGCTCTGTTTTCGTTTTAATGTGTTGTAACATTTTATTTTTGAGAATATTACTTTTATTTAGGGGAAATTACAGATGCTATTTATATTTTGTTTATTGTATCATGTCTTGTTTAAAGTTGTACTCTTCTGCAACCTTTGAGATGTATCAATCCCTCTTATATTGAAAAAAAACAGTAATTTTCATTAGTCCTATAAATTAATTTCTAATTTTTATCCTTAATGAAGGAGAGGTCTATACAAGCCAGGGTTTTGACCTAAAGCAGTGAAAAGATTCTCCTAGTTACTGCTCTTTGTTATCATCCTCCAATCATATCTTAAAATGGGTGGCTCTTTGTTCTTGATTCATCTGCCAGTTCAGTGACAGAATCTTGATATGATTTGGGGAAGAAATGGGTCTTTGGGCAGTTTTTTTGTGCCATTTTTTAAGAAAAAGTGTTTATTTAGTCACCTATGCCTCTGGCTACATTTACTAATAAGAATTTAGTTTTGACCTGGTTTATGCTTTAGTCAAAATGTGTGTTTTTGTTTAATATTTTTCCTGTTTTCATTTCCTGTAGGATCAGTGAAAAACTCCACTTCGAATTGTTTTTCTTTTTGGTATGGACATCTTGCCCTGGGGTATTGCGTCTTGCCTGTTAATACCTGGAGATGAAAGGATGCCAAACAGTCTATCTCGCCCACTTATCCTTGTTTTTCCAATCAATGGATATCAGTGAACCACAATCAGAACCTGCTAAACGTTCTTCCAGTAATTTAGCACCAAATCTGACTAGACACCTTTAATCTAGCTTTGTCTCTTCCATAACTCTTTACCAGTTTCTAGCATTGAAGTAGGGATAAAGATTCATTCATTTTATTTTTTCCTTTACCTCCCCCCACCTCCTCCCCCTTGGCCATTTCATTTAGAATTTCAGACGAAAGGAATTAGATGCTTGACCTTAACAAGAAACTTCCCCAGAATTCTTTTAGAAATTTGATTGAAGAACTTTACCAATATATGAATTATATTTATCAAAATGGATATGTCTTGCCCTTTTTCCATTTTGTCTTCATGCTCCTTGGATATTGTTCCTTTACCATTTCTTTTGCTTTCTCTCTTTGTTATATTAAACTTAGTTTTTTGGCTTTCAACTTCCCCAATGATTTGGAAGGCATATATATTCTGCTTTAAATTCTAATTGTCTGGTGGCCTCTGCCTGCTATTCAATAAGTATTAGGTCATTTTCACCTTTCCCCCTTCTTTATCTTGATTACATTTGTCTATCCAAGAAGTTTTTCTATAAATTTAGAAACTATCCTAGTTTTGAAATTTCTTCATCACTAAACCCAACCACCCTCTCCACTTTGTTGAGCATAATCACAATGAATTCTAATTTTGTTTACTTACTGCCACTACCACCCACTAAAAATTATAATCTGTTAAGAACATGTTATTATTAATTTTTAATCACAAAAATTGAAATTCTTCCCTAACACATAGGATACATTAACATTTTATTATATTTTTGAAAAATTGGGATGCAAAGATGATGAAATTTAGACCTCAATTAAAATTTTTACTTAGCTATTTTTCCTTTTATCCATAAAGCATAATTTGCAGAAATAAATGACTCAGCATGCAGAGACATGCAGAGCTTCACTAGTTATGAGGTATTGCTTAGACAACAGTCGATGACTTCTTATTAAATATTTTAAAAGTTAAAGTATAATGTATGGTTTAAAAAGTAGAGGAATAGTGGCAAAAAAAAACTAAAAAAGACAGCAATGGCCTATTCCAACTCTTTGTATTCCCCAGGCCCTGTTTCCAGAAACAACTTCTTTAGCTCTTACTATTCTTTGTTCTAGTATTTCCTTCTTTATTTCTAAATTATATACTTATGATGCAATCTACTGTTTGTTAAATTTTTATATCATCTATTGATTTCCAATTGAATTAGTTGAAATTTAACTTCTCATACCACCACTACATCACCACCATAATCCCTCTTACCTTATTTTCCCAGTAATGCAGTATTAATTTTGGCTAAATCAATAATTAATAACTATATTGTTTTCATCTTAAAATTGTTTAGTGTTTAGTCAGGGGTTAGCTGAGTAGTATACTAAGATTCATTTCCTTTTTTCTCTAAGTAAGATTAAACTAGGTTATTTTTTCTTAAATACCTCCTTGTTTTTCATTTGCTTTATTTCTATTATAACCCTTTCATTATTTTTTGAATGTTCAAAAATAATTTATCAAAGGACAGCAGTTGTTTTCCCTTATACTCTAACAGGGGTGATTATAACTGTTTTGTTTTGTTTTGTTTTTTTCTCTTGAAGATTCTCTGTTACCTGTATCCTTCTGCTCAAACAAGGAATGTTTAGCTTTCAAGATTGATTCAGACCTGTCATACTGGGACTTCTCTTTCCAACTTTCTTATATTAGATTCTTCTTTTCTTCCTAATCCCATGTCTTTCACTTTTTTGACTTATTGCTATATTTTTCTAAGAAATTCTCTAATAGCTTCCTAATAAAAGGTGTTTTAGGAGTTGTTTGAACCTTTGCATGTCATAAAATGTCTTTTTTTTATTTCCATACTAAAGAGTTGATGGACTATTTGGATTAAAAAAAAATCCTAAGATAGAAATTATTTCCTCCAAAAACTTTTACAGAATTATATTTCTGCTCACTTTAACAAATTTGATTTCAAATAACATAATACCATTCTAGATCCATACCTGTTTTGTGACGTTTTAATTTTTTTTCTTTTTTCTTTTTCTCTCCATCCTCCTGTTCCTTCACAATACCCACTCTTCTGAAGTTTTAGGACCTTCCCTTTAACTTGGTATTCTGAAATTTCATAATGCTCAAACTTGGCATGGTTCTAATTATTCTTTATGCTGGTCACTTAGCTCCTTTTTTCAATATATAAAATGATGCCTTTTAATTCTTTAATTCTTATGTTTTCTCTGTAACTTCTCTAATTTTAAGTGTTGTTTATTTATTTTTCTTAAGCTACTTTAAGATAAATTTTGGAACTTGTGGCTTATCAAATCTTCTCTTTTATTCTCTCCTGTTTTTCATCTATTTGTATTGTTTCTTTTTGTTCCATTCTTGTATATATGCACTATATACGTATATACACATATACACACACACACATGTATGTATATGCACATATGCACTTGATATATGCATATATTTTTAATTTTAAAAGCTCTGAGGTATAATTGGTATTTCATAAACTGCACATCGAGTGTTCAATTTGATAAGTTTTACATAAGTATGCACTCATGGAGCCAAAGCTATAGTAAATATAAGTATTGTTTACCCCTGAAATTTTCCATATGGCACTCCTTCCTTGACCTACCTGTCCCTCATGTCCCCAGACAACACTAGCTTATTTTTTGACGTTATATGTTACTTTGGATTTTCTAGAATTTTATGTAAGTGGTATAATTTTATCTAAATAGCATATACTACTTTTTGTCTTTTTAGCTTACTCAATATAATTATCTTTCTATTCGTTTGTGTTGTGTATATCAGTAAGTTATTTCTTTTATTGCTGATTAATATTCCATTATATAATGTATTTATTTCCTTTGCTACTGTAACAATTTACCACAAATTTAGCACTTAACGCAAATTTATTCTCTTAACATTTCTGGAGTTCACGGTCTGAAATGAATTTCGCTGAGGTAAAGCCAAATTTTTGGCAGAACTAGTTTGTTTCAGAGACTCTAAGGGGAGAATTCCTCTCCTTGACCTTTGAGCTTCAAGTGACTTTTTGTTCACTTGCGGCCCTTTCCTGCATCTTCAAACTGTGCAATATAGTCCTGGCTTCTGTCACCACATGGCCTTCTCTTTTGTAGTCATATTCCTGTCCTCCTTCAGTTTATAAGGACATTTGGAATTATATGTATGGCACACGCAAGTAATCCAGGAGAATTTCCTTTCCTGAAGGCCCTTTACCTCAATCACAACAGCAAAGTCCTTTCTGCCATATAAGTTTACAGTCACATATTAATGAGAAGAAGACTTGAATTAATCAGCCTATCACATATGGACATACCAGAAATTGTTTATCCACTCATCTGTTGATGGTCATTTGCGTTATTTCCAGTTAGGTGGTGGTACACATAAAATGGCTATGAATATTGAGTATAAGTTTTTATATGGACATATGTTTTCACTTCTCTCAAATATCAAGGAGTCAAATGGCTGGATTGTACTATAGGTATATTTTTAACTTTTTAAAGAACTGTGGAACTGTTTTCCAGCATAGTTCTCTCACTTTATATTTATACTAGCAGTAGATGAGAGATCCAATTCCTTCATAAGCTCACAACACTTTTAGTTGTTCTGATAGGTGCTTAGTAGTAGTATATTCTGGTGGTTTTAATTTGCATTTCCTAATGATTTAATTATGATGAGCATTTTGTCATGTACCTATTTGCTCTCTAAACATCTTCCCTAGTAATGCATCTTTTCAAATATTTTCTCCCCATGTTTTAAAAATTAGGTTATTTGATTTTGTTTGGAATATTCATTACATATTATAGATATAAGTACTTTATTAGACATAACATTGGCAAATATTTTCTCCCAGTCTGTGGGTTATTTTTTCATCCTCTTAACAGAATATTTTGTGGAGAAAATGTTTTTAATTCTAATGAAGTAGAATTTTTCTTTTTTTTTTTTCTGGTGTGGGTCATGCTTTTGGTATTATATCTAAACTATATTTGCCTAACTGAATGTCATAAATGTTTTCTTTTATCCTTCTTTCTAGAAGTTTTTGTAGTTTGGAGCAGTCATTGCATTTAAAAATATGCTGTGATGCATGAATCAAAGTCTGTTTTTCATGAATATCCAGTTTTTCCAATGGCATTTGTTGAAAATAATATCGCTTTTTCTCTGAACTGCTTTTGCAATTTGTCAAAAATCAATTGTCCATATGTACATGGATCTTTTAGTGAGGTATTTCTGTTCCATTGCTCTACTTGCCAGTCGTTACACTAATTTTACACTGTCTTGATTATTATAGCTTTATAGTATTGAAATTTGGTTAACATTACTCCTCATTTTTTCTTTTTTAAATCTTCTTTTAGCTGTTCTGTGTTATTTACATTTTCATATGAAACTTAGACTAAGTTTGTTAATTTCCACTTTGTAAACCTGTTGGAACTTCTACTGAATCTACAGACCAATTAGGGGAGAAATGGCATCATAACAATATTAATTCTTTTGACTTACGAAATGGCACATCTCTTTAATTCTTATAATTTTTACTTCATTATTGTGTTTGAGGTTTGTCGAACTTGTTGTATATATGCATTTATGGTTTCTACAAATTTTAAAAAAAAATTTGTCCACTAGTTTTTCAAATATACCTCTTCCATTTTGTGGTCTCTGGTTACACATGGATTAGGCCACATGAAGTTTTCCCACAATTCAATTATGCTCTCTTCGTTTAAATTTTTCTTCTTCTGTGTTTAAGTTGCAGTTATTTCCATTGCTACATGTTCAATGTCACTAATGTTTTCTTTCTTCCAAAATTGTTGTTAATCTTATTCATTGTATTTTTTTTTTCTTATACAATTTTAGTTTTATTTCTAGAAGTTCAGTTTGGGTCTTTTTGTGATTTCATGCCTGTACTTCACGAACTATGGAATGAAGTTACAATAACTATTTTAATGTCTTTATTTACTATGTCATATGTGCCAGTTCTGGGTTAATTTTGATTAATTGAATTATCTTGTCATTATGTTTTAAATTTCCCTGGTTTTTTGAGAATGCCTAATAATGTTTGTTTGTTTGGTTTTTAAGTGGAAACCAGACACTGAATTTTACCTTATTGAATGCTGAACAGTTTATATTACTACAAATATCATTGAGATTTTTTTCTAGAAGGCAATTAAATTATTTGGAACTGCTTTGATTCTTTAATGTCTTGCTTTTAAGTTTTGTGAGGTGGGCCCAGGACATGCTCCATCTTATTATTTATCACTATGGAAAAAAGACTTTTGAATCATGAAGGTTTCTAGTCTAGCCAGTGGGAACAGGCAGTATTCCCTGAAAGCACTGCGTATAGTAATATCTAATTCCTGGAGTGGTACCTTCCAAAGAAGGTCCTACATTGACATCGGTTTGGATGATGATTTTTTTGGATTGGACACCAAAAGCAAAGGCCACAAACGTGAAAACAAACTATTTGTTAGAGGTATAATTGAAAAACTAGTGGACTTTTTTTTTCTGAATTTGTAGAAACTGTAAATGCATATATACAAGAAGTTTGTGGATTACATGAACTACAGAACTTCTATACAGCAAAAGAAACCATCAAAAAATAAAGAGAAACCTACCAAATGGAAGAAAATATTTGCAAACCTGAATAGAGGTTAATATTCACAATATATAAAGAACTCATACAACTCCATAGCAAAAATATATGAAGTTAAAAAAAATGGCCAGAGGATTGTAGTAGGCATTTTTCTAAAAAAACATGTAGATAGCTAACAGGTATATGAAAAGGTGTTCAACATCACTAGTCATCAGGGAAATGCTAATCAAAACCACAATGAGATATCACCTCATACCTGTCGGAATGGCTATTAACAAAAAGGTGAGAAATAATAAGTGTTGGGCAAAATATGGAAAAAAGTGGAACCCTGTGACTTCATATTATAGAAAACAGCATAGAAGATCCTCAAGATATTAAAAATATATCTACCAGCAATTTCACTTCTGGGTATTTATCTGAAGAAAATGAAAACACTACCCAGAAAATATATATTTACCCCTTTGTTTATCGCAGCATTATTTACAACAGCCAAGATATAAAAACAACCTAAGTGTCCATCAATGAATAAATGGGTAAAGAACATGTTTATGTATGGGTGTGTGTACATACATATAGCAGAATATTATATACATATACATCCATACATATATATATACACACACATTTATACATACATACATAATATATTCATACACGTGTGGAATATTGTCCAGTCATGAAAAAGGAAATCTTGCCAATTGTGACAACATGGATGGACCTTAAGAGCTATACTAACAGAAATAAGTCAAACTAAGAAAGACAGACACCAAATGATCTCATTTATATGTGGAATCAAAGACACAAGCTCATAGATACAGAGTACAGATTGGTAGTTCCCAGAGGCAGGGGTGGGGAGGATGGGCAAAATGGATGAAGGGTATCAAGAGGTACAAACTTCCACTACTTATTTATTTTAATAAATATGTCATGAGAATGGAATGTACGGAATAGCAGCTATGGTTAATAATAATATATTGGATATTTGAAAGTTAAGAAAGTAAAACTTAAAAAGCCCATGAGGATCTGCTGTACAGTACTGAGAACTCTACCCAGTATTCTGTGATAATATATGTGGGGAAAGAATCTGAAAGAGAATGGATGCGTGCACATATATAACAATCACTTTGTTGTATAGCAGAAATTATCACAACATTGTAAATCGACTATACTTAATAAAAATTCTAAAAAACGAAAACATTTCTTATCACCGGGAAAGAACATTTTTCTAATTGTGTATGGTGACAGATGTGTATTGGATTTATTGTGGTGGTCATTTACCAAATATTGAATCATTATGTGTATCTTAAGCTAACATCTTACATGTTAGTTACTCCTCAGTGAGAGAGATAGAAAGTCCTGCATTAGGTGTGTAAATGCAACTTCATCCTTAAATTTTATCCAATTAAGCTTCAACTTCACACCTAAATTTTATCCTATTTAGGTTCAAACTCAGCATGTGACTACGTTTTATACTTGTTTGCAGGAAGCCAGGATAGGCCAGTTTACTTTAATTTGAGAGCTATTTAAACCATATCAGAAGTCAGTGCTTATACTCTAGATAAGGAAAAGCTGTTATTTGAAATAAGAAGTATCCAAGTTCTTATGAGTATTTTGTTAAGAGTTCCATTCTTGGGGAAAAAGACCCATCGGTGCTTTTACAAGTGTTTTATATTTGCAGAAGTTAGGGGAATATTCTATTTATTTTTCATTTTGAATACCTTATCATGTTTTATTACATCAGGCTTTGCCCTACATCACAGCAGAACAAAAGGGAACTGCACTTTAAAAAGATCTATTCTTTATTGTAATATTTGCAATAAAACATAATTGCATTTAACACAGAAATGTGACTTAACTGCATTTTGTAATATAACTGATGGTGTAATTGCAATGATTTAGTTGAATCATTGTTTATACTTCTCCCTTATGAGTGCCAGGCAAAAAGAATAGAGAGCCAGGCAATAAACATATTTATTTTGAAGAAAAAGCAAAGGGATGGTAATCAGGCTTCTGATGTCAGCTGCCAACCTTGGCGTTTGCGACCCAGATGATTTAGAGGGTAATATTTCTGAAAACACTTTGCTAACTACTTTATGCATGCCCTAGTTAGTACACATACAATACTTGGAAGACCATCAGTAAACATTAGTTTTTAGTCCTTTGACTCTCTGATTTTGTTTTGCCATAACCCTCTATTTAAGATTTTTGACTCCTCTCCATAGGAAGTTGCTTTCTGTCTTTGCCTGTGGGTGGTGAACCCTGTTCCAGATTTTTATAAAATACTTTTTTCTTTCTTTGCCTTCCACAAATCTCTGTTAGAATTTAGCTGAACAGCTGTCAATTTTTTGGACTTATTCAGTGACTGATTCACAGATTCAGGAGAATTAATGGAACTTTCCATTACTCTCACCATTCACCATTTCCTCCTTAAAATAGAAGTTTTTAATATGAGGATGACTCTTAAATGTGCAGCTTCTTTCACTGAGCCCATGACAGGAATTTTTCTTTGACCATGGGCCATGGATGTTGAGTCAAATCATACACTCTTATTCTCACAGAAGTGAACCAGAAAGCCACAATCAATCATTAAAATCATTTTTCTATATTCTCTTTGAAACAAAATAGTGTTAAACATTCTGTGTTCCTCTGTATGTTAAATAGTTTCTTTGGAGTTTTGTGTATATTATCTCTAATTCTCATAACAGTGCAAGGTAGATGGTGATTTTTCCATCATTTAGTTATTGGAAATTGAAGTTCTGAAAGTTTAAATAACTTAAGTTCAGATTGTTCTTTATGACCTCTAAAACAGTTCCAGCTGACCCTGAAATCCCTCTTGGTCCAATAAGCCCGTTTATCTTAAAGGAATAACCAATGGCAAGCAAAGCCTGCAGAATTTTGAGCAGATGGCCTGTGGCAATTATTAAATCATCCTAGCTAGGGCTGACCCTAACAAAGGAGTTTCACCATTGATTTTAAATGCATGAACAAATTGTGCTTTTTGTGTATGCTTCAGATTATCAGTCCATCTCCTGAATTAATTTGCTTTTGAGAGGAAGGAATTACCTTCCTTTGAAATATGGAATGTTGCATTGATTTTTTTCAAACATTTATTAAAGAAATATTAACAGATTGTTTCATATTGGGTTAGTTGCTACATTTCTCGATTAACTTGCATAATTTTATTTGTCAGTCTCTCTCACAAGGGAAGGTATCATATGCAATCTCTTTATGATTTCATTCTCATCATCATCTCATCATCTTTCATCATGCTTCAAACATAGGGTAGGTTTAAAGAATATTTTTAAATGACTCCCTAAATGCTTGATGTGGAATCTTTCCTCAAGGTTCATATAGCTCACTTGGTAGACTAAAATATACTTGTATCAGTAAGAACAAATGATAACTGGATATTTGCCCTACAGTTTGTAATGCACTTTATTAAATGTATTTGCCAAGAGAAAGGGAAACGTCGATGGACTTTCATAATTATGAATGTCATCATTCCCATTAAATTTTAATATGTGAGTATCTTAGAGTTCTCCTGTCATCTGGATGAGGAATCTGTGACCTATAGAGATTAAATAACTTCCCCCAAATCATCCTGTTAATTAATAGCAGAACACAAGCTCATCAATACAAATCTTAATTACCTGATATCAGTTTAGGATTTGTATTAGTCAGGATCTGTTCAGTATTTCCATAATAAAAAGAGCATGGACTGGATGACTTAAAACAACAGAAATTGATTTCTTATTTTTCTAGAGCCTGGAACAAGTTCAAGGTGTCACAGTTTTGGTTTCTTCTTAGGTGTCCCTCTTTGGCTTCTAGATGGCCATCTTCTTGAGGTGTTTTCCCATGGCTTCTTTCTCTGTGTGCATGCATCCTTAGTGTTTCTTCCTCTTCTAGGACAGTAGTTATATTGGTTTAAATCCTCATATCTATGACCTCATTTAACCTTAATTGCCCCTTTAAAGACCCTATCTCCAAAGATAGTCACATTGGGGTTAGGACTTTATAACTTAATCTTGGGGGACACAGTGTAGTCCATATGAGGGTTTGAGTCTGTGCTTTCTAAGACATGTCCTTGTGTTGTTTTCATATTCTTGAGGAAAACTATGCTCTTTACTAATGAAATTATTTTCTGCGAGTCTCCTATCACTTCAGTTGCTACTGAAAACTATATTTTCCATATTTTCTTTATGTTCCCATTATAAGTTACAGAAAGAGATGAAGCCAGTTAGCCTAACTCATCTTTCAAAGGAAGAATATACCGGAGGTTGAAAAGAAAGATTCTTCAAAGTTCAAATGCCTACTTTTGGTCCATTCAGCCATGATTTGACTAGTCCTATTTAGGGACTGGAATTATAATAGAGGTTGGGTATATTAAACTTGTAGTGTTACTTAGAAGACGTGGGCTACTAGAAGCTGTACTTAATATCTGCAGTACATATATTTTAATTATATCCTTTTGTACAGTTTCAACATGATAACAGATGCTGCTGTCTCATGTGGGTCCGCATAGATTCAGGGTCCTGGCTGTTCTTCCAAATCCAATACACTGAAAAGTAAAGATTTTAATTTTATTTTTTCTTCCACACAGAATGAAAGTTAGTTCCATCTCTGCTTGTCTGACCTCTCTCTGCTTTGAGGATCATCAAGAAGCACAGAGGTTGGACTTATCCCTTGGGTTTGCTGCTTCAACAGCACACCTCCTGCTAATATTTTACTCCCTGCTAATATTTTAATCAGTTTCTGCAGTAATTCTAAAACGCCATTGCCATTGGTCCAAAAAGGCCCATTTCTTTTCATCTTCCCTGCAAGTTCATGTCTGCAAGGCCATCATTTAGAGACAGCATAGTCCTTGTATTGATGCTCTTTCCAGTTGAGATCCTGAATTCTGTATTAAATTCCACTTGAGTGGGCAACAAATCCTGATGACAAAGAACTCTTGTCCAGAAGTGCTGAGAGCACTTTCTCTACCTCATCACAGTGAATACAAATATTAATGACAGATAGCTCTGTGAGTTTTATAGAGTGAGCCAGGAAAACCTATGAACTGTGATGTTCCTGTAATAATTAAAGGTTCGCTCCAACATCAGTTTCTGAGTGATTCCTGTATCAAAGTTTATATCAAGAACCTCAACATGAATGAATCTAATTTAAAATAAAATTATACCTTTCCTAGAAATGAAACTGGCAAAGTTCAATTTTATTTATTCGTATCTACTTTTGAAGTAGTGGAGTGTGCCTTTTCATATGATAATTTAGGGTTCAAAAAAGTACAATGAGCTACAATCATGTCATAGGTAATTTAATCCCCTGCCAATCACAGGGTCCACATTCATAGAAGTAAATAAAATAAGGCCCCATTTATTTTTCTATTCTAAGTCAGCTGAGTATGACTTTAAAGTAACATATTTTTTTGAATGACATTAATCTGTGTGTGTGTGTGTGTGTGTGTGTTGGAAGTACAGAGATGAGTCATGAGAATAAAGGTGACAAAAGGAGCAGAAGCTGAAGTTGAAATACTTAGATTTCAGAAGGAAATCTAGGAAATCTTTCAAAATCTGCCCTATCTGAAAACATTCGAATGTCAGCCAAACTATAACATTTATCTTTGGTATTTTCTCATTTTCAGTTTCCTCCTTCACTTCTTCCACCTCCCTCTCCTCCTTTAAAAATTTTTGTTTCAGTTTGGGAGCTCTGAAGCTAATAGGTATAACATAAAGCTGATTTTTAAATACTTTTTTTTTTTTTAGTGGGAAGCAACAACACACTGCCTATGATCAATTCTTTTCTTTTTTTCACTTTTGTTATAACACCCTTGGAGATCTTTAGAACACTTTTCCAATTTTAGCTCTTATTTTCAATATGGCCTGGTTTTTTGCTTTAACAATTCCAAGAGATGTACTCAACACAGTCTCTTTAACTTTATCCTCATGTTCTCTACTCTCTTCCTGTATAAAGAAAGCATATTTTTTCCCAATTTCCTTCAAACAATATTGACTACTTTCTTGTTTACTGTTATTTTCTAAATTTAAATTCTCCTAGTTTAGTATATCATTGAACCATCATGTGGGGCTTATCCTTGGATACAAAAGCAAATTGTTTTCAGTTTGTGAACATCGTCAGTTCTCCCTGCTGAACCCTGCTGATTGCCCAAAGAGAAAATGAAATGGAGCAGGGGAACCCATCATCTTTTCCTTCCCTTGTATGCTCAAACTACTCTTTGATGGGAGGACTCAATCTGTTCTTGGATGAAAATGAAACTGACCTATTTAGAACAGCATATGCACTAGGAATGATTAGCCCCTTAAAAAAATGGATTGCTAGCCTTTTTGTCCTCTCATGATAAGAAATCAGACTTGGTTAAATGAGCTTGAATAAGTGTTCATTTTATAAATGAGGTTAATGTACATTTATAAAACATCAGTGGACGCATTTTCATTTTAATGCGAGAGTAAATCTTTAAGTACTTTTTATATGATTTCAGTTACTTTTTTTAAACAAATACTGATTGGTTTCATGCAGTGCACCAGACACTGTTCTAAATACAACAGTAAAATAGATAAAAATTCTGATTCTGAGTGAGTTAATATTCTGGTGGTAGAGACAAATGGTGACTTGTATCAAAGACATAAAATTAAAGCAGGGAAAATGAACATAAAGTGGCAGAGTAATAGTTGAAATTTTAGATAGATTGGTTACTTTATTTTTGACATTTATATTTATATGATAAACATATTTTGTGTATGTTGTTTTTTGGAAATAAGAACAATACATGGTTATTGTAGAATATTCAGAAAATGCAAAAAAACATAAAAGATAACATAGAAATGATTAGGTACTACCTAGGTGTTACAACTTTTATCATACTGGTTTATTTATTTTCTTCCAGTTATTTTTCTAAGTCTAAAGATTTATGCATGTAAACATGCATACATTTATACTTGTACACATACATATAAACATAGACATATAGGCATAAGGATTTGTTGAAAAGTCATTTCTATTCACTATTGATGGTTATATGGAATATTGAGTGAGAATTTTGATTTTAGGACCAAATTGTTCTGGTGCAAATCAAAATTCTGTTACTAATTTTGTGATTTTGGGCAAGTTATAGATATGTGTTGATTAATCAAATCTGTAAAATAAATAATTATGGTGCCTGGCTCACAGTGTTATAAGGATTAAAGAAGTGTTACACAAACAGGCATACATGCAGGTGTGCACACACACAGGGAGTATATGGAACAGTACTAGCATGTAGAACCATAGTAAAATTAGCTATTACTATAAATTAATATATACTTATTGATGAAAAGGTCAGTGAAGGTGTTTATGCAAATCAAATGGTCAAAGAACAAGCATTATAATTTAACAAATCTTAGTATTAAGGAACAAGCCCCAAATAATTTTCCAAAAAAGATGACTGCATCCAACTGACATAGGTCTATGATTTTCTGACTTCTTTCCCTTCTAGGACTTATTGTTGCTTTAATTTTCTTTGAAGGTTTAAATATTATTGGTAGGTAATACTTCCACACCTACCACTGCAGAGTAAAATATACTAATGGTGTCAGTCTTATTTGATTCTGAGATCTTATTTGCTTCCAGGTTTATAGCTGTGTCATAGGCACTTGTATTTACCAGAACTTATAAACCTGTGTGATTTAAAGTAGCATTAAGTGATGATGTATTGTAGACTGTCTAAAGATCCATATTCCTTTTAGGCTCTTCTCCGTTTCTGGAATCAATCTTTTTGTGGGAAAGAGGGACTTCTTCAGGAATAACAGTTGTTCTTTCTTATCTCTGATGCTATTTGAATGCTGAAGAAACCACTTAAGGAATCAAGTCTTAATTGAGGTGATACAGATCACATTTAGAAGTTAAATATGTATTAAACATTCATGATTTGCTATGGAAGTGGCAAAGGGAGATGCTTCCTAGTCCTGCATAGGAAGCCTGAGAAGTGAAAGGACCCACAACTAGAATATACAGTAGACTACTATAAACCTATTTTCCTTTAGTGCTTTTGTCTCTTTCTGGAATCAGTCCTTCTAATTGATATCTTAAAGATAAAGAAACTTGGTCATAAGGAATAAAACAGATAAAGTTCGAAGAGAGCCAGAGAAAAGGTGGGTAATAATTATTTTTACATTTTAACTATATATTTTATTCAGGAAGGCTTTAAAATTAAATATTACCTTGAAATTTTAGCATTGATAAAAATTATAGACCCCTATTCCCTAACAGTATAAAGAGATTCCTATTCCTTTTTATTCATGAATATAGTTCATACATGTGCCCAGAAATTTATCCATCTCCAAATAATAAGTTCTTAATTAGTATTCGTTGTTCAGTAGAGAAATTAATGTTAAAATTATAAATGAAGTGGGTAGACTATTGCTGGTTGCAACAAACCATGTGATTGGTCAATAATCCTGATGTGCATCTGTCATTTTGGTATTGATTCGTGGACTGAAGAGCTTGCAGTGAAGCTCATAATTTATTCATCCATATACAGTTAATATGTCATGGTAAGAAATTTTTAATCTTTAGGGGGTTTGTTATTGAATTACATCGTAAATATTGAAATCCATCCATGTAAAGCAAGGACTGTCTCTATCATCATCGAAGGAATGGATTAGAAAAACCACATTCTGCAGATGGAAGAAAAAACTTTTGCTTGTCATAAGTGTTACTTAGTGAGGAGGAAAACAAACAGCCTATTTTAAAAATTCATAAATCCACCATATATTTACGTAAATCACAGTAAACACAACAATATATGCAGAAAACCACAATGCGCAAGAATTGGCAAAACTGAAAGGTGCCCAAGGGCTTCAGATACTGAAATAATCAAATATAGAACATTATAATATTATTTAGGAATAAATAAAAGAAATAAAGTAAAAGTATCAGTACAGAGACCATTCATAAAAAGAATTAGTATGAAGGAGTTCCCATTGCAGCTCAGCAGTGATGAACCCAATTAGTATCCACGAGGATGTGGGTTCAATCTCTGGCTTTGCTCAGTGGGTTAAGGATCTGGTGATGCCATGAGCTGTAGTATAGATCACAGACATGGCTTGGATCTGGAGTTGCTGTGGCTGTGGTATAGGCCAGCAGCTTCAGCTCTGATTCTATCTATCCCTAGTCTGGGAACTTCCATATGCTGTAGGCAGAGCCCTAAAAAGGAAAAAAAATAAAATAAAAGAATAGGTTTGAAAAGGAACCACACAAGCTGCCTTATTTATAAACATATAAGCATTGTCATAAAAACCTCACTGTTAAACTACAGAATTGACATATATGATGAGATCTAATAATTGGGATAAAGTATGGAAGTAATTATAAAATATAACAGAAAGGGATGAGTTAGAAATTATAAAGAATAGGCTAAGATATGGAGAATAGGATGAAAAATTTTAGCACATGTCTAATAGGAAATCTGTAAAAAGATAATAGAGAGAATGAAGGAAGCATCCAGAATCGTTTAAAGACATCAATCTTTAATTTCAGGAAGTCCAGTGAATACCAAACACATAAGTAAAAATAAGTATAGATACACTGTAGTAAAACTGCAGAATATGGAAAAAGAGAGACTCTGAAAAACATCCAGAAAGAGAAATTATTACCTTCAGATGAACAGTAATTAGACGGAGAGCTGACTTCTCAAGAACAATGGAAGCCATCAGACAGTGGTACAACATCTTCAAACTGTAAAGAAAGAATTGTCAATGCTGAATTTCACACTCTGTGATAAAAACTTCTTTGAAAATCAGCTGTGAAATAGATACTTGCAGAGAATCAGAAACTGAGTTGGATATCAAGAATTACTCAGTAAAGGACGTTACATAGAATATGATTCACTCGGAAGAAAAATACCCAGACTAAAGGCCTGAGATTCAAACATAATGCAGAATAAAAAAAAAGAGAAAGAAATATATGGATAAATGTAAACAAACAATAATCTATACTGTCTTGGGTTATTAAATAAATAGAAATAGATACTGATAGACAACAATACCATTTGAAAAAGACAGACATATCAATTCACAAGCAACTCTGGACCAAGATAAGCCTCTGCTCTCCTACAGTACAGGATATAAGGTGCTTGGCAATTTTGGTATTACTCTAAGTCTTTGGGGCACCTGTTCAAACTCCGACACACACGCACACAAAGAATTCACATTTGGTAATAGTTTATACAAAAAAACAAGAAATAATGATAAGAAATGCAAGGAATGAAAAAGATCAGTGTGAAAGAGAGGGATGTTCTCTGAATTTTGTAAGAGAAAGTATCTTAGCAAATAACAGAATTATAGACAGGAGTTATCCCTATCTCTGTGGGGAGAGAGCTGTTACAAATATCCTAAGGAAGAAAGAACCTGAAAAATTTATAGAAAGAGGAGAAGGTGGCCTTTGTTGAAGTGAAAAGAGATAAAAGGTGCAGACAAACAACAAGAAAATTACGTTTGTGATTCCCCCTCCCGAACAGAGTTTGACTGAAGCCATTAGATTGTTTTAAACAGAGGAGAGATATGGTTTAATTTCCATTTGTAAATTCCTTAGTCTGATCTCTGGAGTAAGAGTACTAGAAGAAAAAAAAAAAAAAGCCAATTAGGAGATCAAGGTGAGACATGAGAATGGCTTGGTTTGGAGTTAAAGTAGAAAGAATAGGAGAACTGGACAGATTTGGCATCTGTTGGGAGCAGAATTAAAAACACTAGGTGATGAATTGGTTTCAAGAGAAAGGGAGAAGGAAGAATCAAGGAAACCTGAGAAATGCACCTTGAAAACTTGGATGTGTTGGTGGGCTGTCTGTACATTAAAAGATGTTTGCTATGGCAAAGCTGGATCCTTTTAACAATCCACTGAGCCCAGCCTGGATCAAACCCATACCTACCCCTATAACTCCAGGCATAGTACCTACACCTCGCCAGTGACCTGAGTCACTGAAGTCAAATTCTTAACCCACTGCTCCACAACAGGAATTCCCATTAAATTTTGTTTTTAGTTAATTCTGTTTGAACTCCACCATGTAGCTCAGTAAGAGGTTTTCTCTCTGTCTCTCTCTCTCTCTTTTTTTTTTTTTCTTTTTTGCCACATCCGGGGCATGTGGAAATTCCTAGGCCAGGGAAGCTGCTGCAGTGACCATGCAGGTTCCTAACCCACTATGCCACAAGAGAAATCCAGTAAGAAGTTCTTAATATTCAAAATTACTGAGCTATTCTGGGTTCTAGTTGCTGATAGGTATGACTCTTACTGGCTTTTCCATGTACTCTCAGCTTTTCACTAAATTATAAAATCAGTCATGAATCGCCTACCTGCTTTTCCAAATTCCATAATTATGAAGACATCTATTGTTACTGTTACTGGAAGCAGAATACTTGGAAATGCCTGTCACAGAGTATGTGCTATGTAAATGTTAGCTATAATTTTGCTATATTTTTCTGCTTATTTTTGTGGGTTATTGTTGGAATATTTTATTGTCATTTCCTTGCCAGTTGTGATACAAATAGAAATAAAAACATGAGTCGATGTACATATGTAATCTGAAATCTAAACTTTGTGTTATTTGTTCTTCTTAATTCAGGCTGAATCCTGGTACAAGATTCAGGAACATTCTCTTTTTTCAATGTAATTCTTCTTCTAAAGGCAACCTGAGATTATATAAATTAAAGCCTTACATGTTACTAATCAGAATTTAATAATCTAAACTCATTTACAGTAGGGTGACACATTAATTAAATTATTGTCAGCTCCAAAGACTTCCAACTCTCTCCCCTAAATTGAGTTTGGCATCAGGGACATTTTATCATGTGATGGTGGAGGGGTCCATAAGACACCACATTAGAGTAACAGGTCCTTGCTCTTCCCTCTTCCTAAGATGTTCTCTTAGAGGTTTCACCTTGATTTGACTTCCTCTTATCATTCAGGCCCATCACGACCTTCAATAGGATTTTTCCTGCTCTGGCCACCTTTTCTAAACAGCACTCATGTTACTTTACCTCTCATTCCCCATCATCATGTTTTGTTTCCTTGAACCATCTAGAAGCATCTAGAATTATTTGTACAATCTCATCCCCATTGAAAGTTCTAAGGAATCACGTTTGTCTTATTCATTGGCATGTAGAATAGTACGTGATATGTAGTAGGGTCATGATAAATCTTTTTGGACTGAAAGAGTAGCATCATTTCTGTAGCTGGTAAAGCCTTGTTGCTAAAGCATCTCCACCCCAACTCTTCATTGTTGTGTGTCTGATGTAGATTATTGCCAACAATGTCCAGAGAATAACATGTCCAAAGCTTTCCTCATCAGAGGACTGAGGGCAGGATCATTTCTCAAAGAGGGTGATTGTCAGCTATGACTTAGAAGTTAATAGTGACTCTCCAGTAAAATTAAGGATAGGTACTTTATTTTCAGAAATAAACATAAAATAGATCCATGTATAAACACTTTTTTATTTCTTGGGAAAGCACCCCCGATGGCAAGAAAATATTGTGATTGTGTTCTTTGTTTCACAAACTGTTTTGAGGACACTGGATTTTTATTGACAAATAGATTCAATCTATTATTATCACAATCCCTAAATTCTATATAATTTGGGTAATAATTTAGCCTACGTACAAATATGTACATACTCAATTTGTGCAGTATATATTCGATTTGTGCAGAGGGCTTTCTGGGCTTAGCAGTTTCTCTAAATCAATAGGTTGCTCGAAGAAGGGTATGATCGTGTATTATTTCCCAAGTTAGAAGTTCCAAGACAGTAATCTGAATACCGCTGACATTATAATAACAATAGTATCCATATAATGGATATGCAGTCTTAAGGTTTTTCAGAACAATAGTCTCTTCATAATTTGTAGCCAAACTGACACCCTCAAAATCCAGCATGCTGGGATTTCCAGACATTGGAGTGTAATTGGCAAGAGCAAGCTCTCGCACACCACACTTGGCTCCTCTAATCTTCCTCCCTCCTCTCTTATCCACCCACTCTGATAATCTCTCAGATGAGAAGTATTAACTCCTACCATATAAAATTTAATAAAAATGTGTTCAGTTTAAAGAACAACAGTTATAGAAGCAGGCTGGTTGTCCCCAAATGTTCCTCTCCTGAAGAGTTAGTCATCATATCTCAGAAATTACATAAATATTTTTTTCAAAGCCCACTTCTGTCTGCTAGCAAGCTTATAACATTTATGAGCCTAGCCTTGTAAACTCCAGTTTCTGCCTCCTTGATGATTCTCCAAGGTAATGCACTGGAGAATGCAATTATATAATTGGAATATGTGTTCCAAGCAGGGAGATTGCCCTCTTTAGTTGTGAAAACACTGGCATTATTCAAAAGAAGTCAAAGAATTGTAGCCCCCAGGAGCCTAACTGTTTTTGAATTACAATAGCTTGTCTACAGTGGTGAATCCTTATATGGGTATTGGGTTTATTCTAATTTGTGATATCCTGTACTTTGAGTAAACATAATTCCAGGGCAGCACTGGATCTGAGCCATATCTGCCACCTATGCCACGGCAATGCCAGATCCTTAACCACTGAGGGAGGCCAGGAATTGAATCTGCATGCTCACAGAGACAATGTCAAGTCCTATATCTGCTGGACCACAATGGGAACACCTAGATTGCAGCACTTTTAAATGAAGTTTAGTCTAGAGCCACATATTCCAAAATGTTGTCTAGGGAATTCTGTTAAATATACAAAAGAAAGGAGTTAGTAATCAAATAAGGTAGGAATTTGTTTCTTATTAATATTTATGATCTCTAACCACTGGATGGATGTTAATAATGAAAAAATAGTACACTGAAGACACATATAAATTAGTTTTACCAAGCTCTGGTCAAATATGTTTGAAACAAACTTATTTTGAACCAATGTATATTAACACACTATAGAAGAATTCCACAAGACATGCTTTGAGAACTTTTAACCAAAGAGTGGGTCATTACATATTCTGTCATGTTGTGAGTTTAGTTGTGAGAATCTTGACTTATTCCCACTTTTGATAATACAGTGTCTTATGGATAATTCATAATTACATATTAGAATGCTCTTGATAATTAATCTCAAGTTAGGGTAGTGGTTTGGCTGTTTTAAAAAATGATAGCAATTTATATAATGAGTTACCCCCATTTTAAATGAATCTAGACTATTAAATTGTGACATCTAACATCAAACAATAAGTTTTCACTATTTCAGTTTGCCTTTAGAGAATAGGCATTGAAAACAGAAACATCCTATAACAAGTGCCAGGATTCAGCCTAAACTAGGAGAGAAAAAATATAATACTCAACCCCTTATTAGATATGTTCATTGACTAACATTTAATTATGTCTGATCCCATCAAAATTGGGGAGGCTGTGGAAGAAGTGATAAGATATAACAGAACAATAGCTAATCCTTATATACCGTATATTTTGTGCCAGGCATTGTATTTAGCGCTTTTTACATACACTAAAATTGACAATAGATGCCCTGACAGTTTTGGAATCTGGAAAAACCAGATGAGTAAGTTAGTACATAACTTTAGACATAATAGGTGAAAAGCTGAGAGTGCATGGAGAACCACTAAATTTAGAAAGGATGGAGTATAGGAAGTGTGAATGAATGAATGAATTTTTGTATTGAAGTATAGTTGATTACAGTACATTTAAAGTGTACTTTTTTATCTGCTTAAATCTTACTTACCATTCAAAAAATTTTTACGTGGTACTGATATTTTTAACTTAAAGTTTTTTTCACATTTGTTAAATGGGATGAGTATAAAAGAATATCTAAGATAGGGTGCATAATAAATGAATAAGTAAATGGATTGATGGAAAAGATAGACTGAAAAAAGTTAAATACAGTGAGGATATTAGGAGCCAAGTTTCTCACTGTTGGAAAAAGTATTTATAAACATAGGGAAGAAGAAAGCTGGAAATAACCCTTAAGTCTTTTGACAAATATATTAGTTTCATTTTGCTTCTGTAACAAGTTACCACAAATTCGGAGGCTTAAAACAACGCAAATTGAACTCTTAGAGGTTTAAAGCTCAGAAATCCAAAATCGGACTCACTGTGCTAAAGTCAGGGTATCAGTAGAGCTGATTTGGAAGCTCTAGGGAAGAGTCCATCTTCTGGCTTTTCTAGCTTCTAGGGGCTGCCCGGATTCCTTGGCCCAAGACCCTTCTTCCTTCAAAGACAACGGTGTAGCATTCTCAATTCACCTTTTAAATCTAGAACCCCTGCTTCTCTGATCTCATCTCTTCTTCTGACTCTGACTCTCCCTCTCCTTTTCCCCCTGTTATTACATTGGGCCCACCTGGATAATTCAGGTTACTCTTCCCATCTCAAGAGCCTCAATTTAATCACAAATCTCAGGGATTAGGGAGTGGACATCTTTGGGAAGCGGGCAGGTATCATTCTCCCTACCATAAAGGAGAATATAATTATTATAGTCTTTCCTCTCTAGTCTCCTAAACTTTCTGTCCCCTTATATGCTTAGTCCTGAATATGTACTTTTTCTCAAGTTTCTCAAGTTGATTCAGGAATTTAAAATACCCTTTGTTTTAACCTACTTAAATCTTATTTATCATTCAAAACTTTTCCTACATGGAAAAGTCAGTTTCAGAGAGGTATCAGTAACTGCCCTAAATACAATTTTTTCTCTCTTTATTAGGGGAAAAAAGTGTAGAAACAAAATAGCACAGTAAAGGATAAGAACATATGCTGAAACTGCTTGGGTTCAAATCTCGGCACTACCGCTTACCTTATGGTACTGGGCTAACTTAACTACTCAGTGTCTCAGCTTTCTTGTGAATATAATGTGACTGTTAAAAGTTTCTTTCTCATAAGGTTTTTGTGAAATTGGTGAGTGACTATAACTAATTGAGTGAATGAATGAATATATGATTCCAGGGTCTGACACAGAATTAGCACCATGTATGTGTTTTTTAGGATATTTCTCCAAACTTAGCCAAGCTGACCAGCTCCTGTGCAAAGGGCACTCTTTGCAAATTGTTAGATATAGATACAATTCTTTAGAACCTTAGGAACTTTAACATTTGAAAAGAATTTTAATTCCTATGAAAATCTTACTTCATAATCATGAATATGCATTAAGTACCACATGTTTGCTAATTTTGTCTAAAAATTGAATATCTCGTTACATTTTATATTGCTTTATCTTGTCATTATGCATACTGAAAGGTATTATTTTTCTTCTTGAATAAAAGACTGAGGAATATTGAAATTCTAATTCTGAATGTACTTTCCAAAATTTTAGAATTTAAAAGAGGTTTGTGATAAATTTAATATATTTTTTGAAATATAATTAAAAGGCACTGTGCACCGCTGCTTTCTAACTGAAGAAGTATGTACAAGAAGTTCAGCATGTGTGTAATGATGGGAATTGAGAGGTAACACTTGAGAGCAGAAATAAGTTAAAGAAGGAAACAAAGGCAATCAGTAATCAATAAGCCGCTCACTGTTTTGTGCCTTCACATGGTTTTGTCTTTTACCAAGTTCCTCCAGACTATTAAAATCATAGAATATAATTTAGTGGTTAGAAGAGAATAGTGTGCCACATTCTTGGAATATCACCGAGAGTGTCTTTCAGGCTCCTTTTAGTGAAGCTTTATAGAAATATGCACTCAAATTAGACCTTAAGTATTCATTCTGTATTAGGTGGATATTGAGGTCTCTCTTGGTAATAAAAATGCTGGTAAGAAAAGAAGGAGACTTCAAGCCCACGGCAAAACTACCTTTATCCCCCTTTAGAGAGAGGGGGAGAAAGAGAGAGAGAAAGAGAGAGAATAGGTTTAGAAATTAGGAAATCATTGTCTGGCAGAGGTCTTCCAGACCTCTTTCTTACTGCCTTGCTCTGGCACTGATCCCAATTCACCGCATTTCATGGCTTTGTGAATCTTTCCTTTTTTCCCTTGGATCCTACACCATCTTCCTTTTTTTTTTTTTTTGGTCTTTTTAGGGCCATACCCATGGCATGTGGAGGTTCCCAGGCTAGGGGTAAAATCAAAGCTGCATTGCCAGCCTACACCACAGCCACAGCAATACCAGATCTGAGCTGCATCTGCAGCCTACCCACAGCTCACGGCAACACCGGATCTTTAACCCATGAAGGAGGCCAGGGATCAAACCTGCATTCTCCTGGATAACTAGTTAGATTCAGTTCCACTAAGCCACAATGGGAATTCCCACAATCTTCATCTTGATTCTCCCCTAAGCATCCACCTTAGCACCAAACACAGCACTATGTACCTTGTAGCACTCAGAGGATGCCGTTAGAATTCTTTTCCTCATATTTTCTTCCCAAAAGACTAATAATCCCAACGACACTTCGGCATACTCTCTTTGGGGAAGGAATAGAAAGAAGGGAGAGAAGGAGTTCCCGTTGTGGTGCAGCAGAAACAAACCTGACTAGGAACCATGAGGTTGCGGGTTTGATCTCTGGCCTCTCTCAGTGAGTCAAGGATCCGGCGTTGCCATGAGCTGTGCTGTAGGTTACAGACACGGCTCGGATCTGGCATTGCCATGGCTCTTATGTAGGCTGGCAGCAACAGCTCCGATTAGACCCCTAGACTGGGAACCTCCCTGTGTCATGTGTATGGCCTTAAAAGGACAAAAGACCAAAAAAATAAAAATAAAAAGAGGGAAAGAAAAGAAAGAAATCAATGTCTGCAGGTGGAAGAAAAGGGCCAAGAAGTTAATGTAAAATGTTCATCTGGCATGATAGAATGAAGACCCCCATGCTGCATCCAAAGTGGAGGGGGACTTCTGATCTCATCTAGATCTCATCTTTTTAATAGTTCTAATGGAATAATATAGGTTGAAATTAAATTCCTGTAGTCATACTAATGGTTGTTATTTGTTGCTTAATGATCAGAAAGATATGCAGTATTAAAAACAAATGTGGAGTTGCTGTTGTGGCTCAGCAGTTAGCAAATCTGATTGGCAACCATGAGGATGCAGGTTTGATCCCTGGCCTCGATCAGTGGGTTAAGGATCTGGCACTGCCATGAGCTGTGGTGTAGGTTGCAGATGCAGTTTGGATGCTGCGTTGCTGTGGCTGTGGTGTAGGCCAGCAGCTACAGCTCTGATTTGACCCCTAGCCTGGGAACTTGCATATGCTGTGGGTGCAGCTCTAAACAAACAAACAAACAAAAACAAATGTAACACTGAATGTTGTTAATGTGTTAACATATATATCAGTCTCAAATTTCTCTTTTGATATCACAGAATATTATAATTTAGGAATTGTTACTGTCATAAAAAGATCTTTTTAAAACATTAAATGAATAAGCAGCTAATGTATATGTTAGTAATTTTTTTTAATTCTTTGGTAGAAATATAGAAATTGTTCTTACTTTTAGATAAATCTATTTGACATGGAAATATTAAAGTGAATTTACTTTCAGACTAATCTGCTAACTATATCCAGTTGATTTGTAAATGCACTTTAACATTTATTCAGATGACCTTTCTAAATAATGTAAAGTTTTGACCAACTTGAGAAAGAAAGCAGATTCAGATTTTAAGACACCAAAAGTTAATCTTAACTGCCACAATTTTACCATTCCACTGTAAAGAATCCTCCAGAAGTCACTTGGTTTGGTTTATTTTCCCAAAACACTTCCCCAGTTTATCATTTTCAATACCTACATAAATTTCTAATGATATTTCATACTTTGTGATTAATTATTTTCTGCAATTGATTGCTAGATCCACTCAGACATGGCTTGAAAAACTTAGCTGAATGAGAATTTTTAAAGTCATAGATCAGGGAAGTTTGGAGATTGCCTAGGTTTGGCTTATTATAATTGTAGGGAAACAAGCTCAGATAAATTATACACCTTGTTTGGATCATAACAGAGACTAGAGCCCAGGTCTTCCGACTCATGATTGCTTTTTTTCTCTTTTTTCACCACATAATATCCATAAAGCCTAGTCTTTAGACATTTCAATGTATTTTTTTCATCCTTATATACTACACTATTTCTTAAAAGCTCTCTTTCTTTGAAATTAGTTATCTTTCTGGCTGGTTTAGAATTAAAAGCATTTTATATATTCAAATAGGTTTAAGGAGTCAGGAAAGCCACACACATGTATGGAGTTATAATGCTATTATGATAAGTTTGGCCAAATAAGAAAATGAATCAAAACTCTAAATCTCTCCACAAAAACAATATTTATTAATGTCTTCAGTAATAGGAACTGAATTGAAAAAAAATAATTGATTTCTATAGATTTTCACAATTTTCCAAAGCTGTCAATCTCATAGATAGTAATCAATACATAAACAAACATACAGCAAGTAATATTTCCCCAGAGGTTCTTTTCCCAGTCTTCAACGACTCCTGGGAACATCATATTATGGTCAAACTGTGGAATTTGGGGCTGAATATGCACACATGTATAAACTCAACATGTGAAATTCATATTCACCTAGGGTGTATGTGTGCATGTGTAAGAAATCTTCATAACAGACTTGTATGGAACAAATACTATTGTCCTTTCTTTGCAGATGAGAAATCTAAGACCTGAGGATCTGTTTACTCACCCAGAGTTCCCCAGATGGCAGCACCAGGTGCGCCTTTGGGCCCTTTTATAGTGACACCTTCCTCAAAACCTTGGAGAATTCTCTCTCCAGCCTCATGTTCCTTTAAGCCTTTGGCTGTGTCTGTTGCTGAACTTGCCATTCTCCTTTGCAGTTATTTGGAAACAATCATTTCCCCCTTTTGCCTGTGTAGTCCTCAAGAACGAGAACCAAGTCCTATTTCATGGGTGCCCTCCCACACCTGACATTATATTCTTAGCTGTGGAGCAGTGTCAGAACATGGTTGTGAAGTAAATGTCTGGTTTTCCTTTCATCCTTCTATGTGATCTATGGATAGTGCAGAGTCAATTTTCTGTTAAGAGTATCAATAACATAATAAGATACTATCTCATATGTTATGTTTTTTACCATGTACCATGGACTTAACTAGGTACTTAAAGTGAATTGCCTTTTCTATTTCTTATAAGGACCCATGCTAAAGGCAATATTTCAGTATATTTGTCCAGTTGGTTGGATTTCCTCCCTCCCCTGGGGCTAGGAGACTCCTGGTGCAGAAACTCAAGTTTCTCATTCTCCTTAGTTCATGGGGCTTGAGGTGCAATTATTGTCATTGTGTTACAGATGAAGAAATGTGTATCGTGCTGCCTCAAGATCATCACAAGAACTGAGGAAGTTTCTAATAAGTACACATTTCAGTTTGTTCAATCCATTCAATTAACCTAGAGAAAAATATTGAAGATCAAAGACAGAGTGATATGGGTATTTGTCAGACAGACCCAAGTCCCAATCTTGAATATCTGTCATACTAGAAAAGACAGTGTAGTTACTCTGAACCTCAAATTCCCTCAATGGTAAAAATGACGTAGTTTTTTTTTTTTTTTCTAAGAGATGTGGTAAATAAAATTTAACATTACAACATAGGCTTTAGAAGTTTGCACCTGATATCACAAAATGTCAAATTTTTTTTAGCATGCTTCCCTTTTGTAATTTACCAAAAAAAAAAATTACCTGGAATTTTTTAAAAAATCAAAGCACTGAAATAGCAAAGGATTACAAAATCACTCTAAGAGTGTATTTGTTTCATAAAAATGGAACGGACCTCTTACACAAAAAGACAACATCCTGGAAGGAATGCCAGTGTATTTTGTATAACTTTTGAGAAGAGATAAAGACACAGCTGTAAGATGTTAGGATGTTTTCTTTGTCTAGTCCCTTACACGTTGTAACATTTTCAGCCTGTCTTTTACATTCTCTTATTCTTTGGTTATTATCAACTCTAAAATGATGAAGAACACTTGTTCTCTTCGATTTTCCTCCGTCGCCATAAGGATGGGTGAAAAAAGCCTGTGAAAATAAAAGGTGCCATACAACTGCATTGTCTTACATGAGAAACGTGATTAAAATCTGCAGAGGTCAATAAATATTTAGGAAATGAGCACTCTAAAAATATCCTGGTTCAGGGCCAAGTGGCAGCTCTAATTTACAATCCATTAAGGGAGAGTGCACTCAGAATCACACTCCATTCAGGGTTCTGGACACACTAAATTTCGGGGAAGCCAAAGAGCACAATTGATTTTTAAAGCAATCTGGAGTGAGTTTTTGCAAGAAATAAACAACTCTTAGCCAGCATGTAATCAAGGGGAATGGGCTCTATGAATTTTTCAAAGATCCCTAAGAGTGTAGTGTTACCTTTGGAGAGGAATGGAGGGAAAAGCTAAAAGAAGTAAAAAGTGTATTTCATGTGCATGGGAAATGTTTCATAACTTTAAAAAATGACACAAAGCAAATTTAACAAAATGTTAACTATGAAATTTTAGCACATGGTCAAAAAACTTTATATCTTTTATCTGAGATATTTTATAATTTTATTTATTTATTTATTTATTTATTTATTTATTTATTGTCTTTTGTCTTTTTAGAGCCGCACCATGGCATATGGAGGTTCCCAGGCCAGGGGTCTTATCGGAGCTGTTGCCACCAGCTTACATACGCCAGAGCCACACCAACGCAAGATCAGAGCAGTGTCTGCGACCTACACCACAGGTAGGTCAATGCCAGATCCTTAACCCACTGAGCAAAGCCAGGGATCGAACTTGCAACCTCATGGTTCCTAGTCAGATTCGTTTCCGCGGCACCACGACGGGAACTCCATATTTTATAATTTTGAATTAATTTTCAAACAGGATCATGTGGGGCACTGCAGCATGTGTAATTATTATAACTAAGTGAAAGTAACTGTGTAAGGTGTGAATAAGCATAAACTATGCTTTCACTGTCTGGTAGAGTGTCCTCATGGAACTGCGCAGGATGTACTCTGAAAAACTGGAAGGATACTATCCATATAGATTATCATGAGAGGAACTTGTGTCCCCTGGTGTTGTTCTGTTTATCAGCCCTTGGAAGGAAAGGTGAGAGAAAGGAACACAAACTACCAACGTGGTGCTTTTAAATTGGAGTGGACTTGGAGTTCCCTCTGTGATGCAGTGGGTTAAGAATCTGACTATAGCCGTTCAGGTTGCTGCAGAGGCACAGGTTCAGTCCCCAGCCGGTGCAGTGAATTAAAGGATCCAGCATTGTCACAGCTATGGCATAGGTCACAGCTGTGACTTAGATGCAATCCCTGGGCTGGGATTCTCCATATGTCATGGGTGTGGCCATAAAAATAATTTGGAGTGGACCAAGTAGACAGGACTGGTTTCCTGCATACTGTTGAACTCAGTCTTTAAAGATGATTAGAATTTAGGTAGGTGATGGGGTAACAGAGGGAGATAGACCATTCCAGGAAGATGAAATATTAAGGCTGAAGTCAGAGAGTTGAGAATTTATGCATTATTTCAGCTCAGAATTTGTCCAGTGTAGATACTCTGTTATCTGGAAAGACTTAAAAATCTGGGAAGATAAAATTATACCCAGACTCACTTTTGCTCTCCTCCAGAGTCCAGTTTTACCTTCTTCTGCCCACAGTGTCCTTCTGTGAATTTCAATGAACTCTGTAGCACTAAAGTCTTCAGAACTATAGGTATTACTTCTTTGGATACATTTTCAGAAGTGGAATTGCTGGATGGTGTGTTAGTTCTGTTTTTCAGGGGTTTTTTTAGTATTATCCATTACTGTTTTCCTTAGTGGCTGTACCAATTTACAATCCCAGCAACAGTACACAGAATTTCCCTTTTTTTCCATATCCTTGCCAACACTTGTTATTTCTTGTCTTTTTGATAATAGCACTTCCAACAAGTATGAGGTAACATCTCATTGTGGTTTTGATTTGCATTTCCCTAATGATTAGTGTTGTTGAGCATTTTTTCATATGCCTGTTGGCCTTTCATATATATTCTTTGGAGAAATGTCTTTTCAGGTCTTTTGCCCATTGTTTCAATTGTAACCCAAACATTTGAGGAAACTTTAATATGTAAGGTCATCAAGAGACGTGGTTTCTATTAGTACTGGTTATGAGCTTACAGTGGATTCCTGGGACATTTTGATAATCAAATCTTAATTTTGAGGAAGCAGTCAATGATCATGTATTCCAACACACTCATAGCAGTTGAAAGAAAGGGGTCATTGTGAATAACTCCCAAATTTTATTTTATTTTTTCTTTATTGGAAATATAATATAAAACAATGTTAAAAATCATTGTGAAGAATCACTAACAAATTTTACCACTTTTGTATTGCTTACCACTTCCTGATCCATGACCATAGACATACATATTCAACAGTTTTAAATATAAACATAGTTCATCTGTCTTTCGGCCTTTTGCTTTATATTTCACAACTTTAAAATATTTTTTCTTTTATTCATAGGTTTTCTTTCTGTCAGGGTTATGCTAGGTCCAATGATGAGCAAAGCATCCATGGTAAATACAGATTACACACACACACACACACACACACGTATGTATTATAGTATGTATTTAACAAAGAAAATAAGGATTCTGTTGGTAAGAAGGAAATGGATTTTTTCAATGGGAATCAATAGTATACCCCATAGCTCATCTCTTTGCTACCTACATGAATATCATTTTTACTATGTACATACATCGGTAACACGTAGACACCTCACAACTCAAAAAGAGAGAAAATACCAAGTTGCCTCCATGAACTCCTTCCATCCAGAAGTCAAGTACTTCTGTTTAGTGTTCTGTTCTCTTTAGAATATTTTTATATGTTTCTTTGTTTAAAAATTAAGTCTTCTACTTAGATACCCTTTATATGATGACACAGAAGGAACAGGATATCTGTAAAATACATCCATTCCCAAAAGGCAGACTGGAATATCCAAAACAGTAGTCCCTGGACTTGACATACAACGTGTCCCTGCAAAAAAATGGAAAAAATTGAATTATTGGTCGTGGAAGTGGAGTGAGTTCTGGGATCATAGAGTAGCCACTGAGTCTGTTCTCTAAAATAATTTCTTCCATTTATTGTGCTCCATTGTCTTCATTTTACCTTCTGAGAGAATCTCCCTTGTTCTTCTTCATGGCCTTATCTGACATGGGAGAAGGACTTTCTAGAGAAAGCAGTGATTAGTCATCCACTTTCCAATCACTCAGTTGTAGGAGCTCCAGTGGCACAATCGGTTAGCCTGAGGTACTTAAATAAACTCAGTTATACAAGGATGATCTTGATAGCTGAACAGTTAGAGGATTTTGTCAAACAGATTTTAGGTTTCTTTAATACTAAATTTTCATTCTAATTTAATATGCTTCTGGACATTTGTTTCTTGTCAATTCCAGAGTCTAATAGCAATTGCTAGATATTTTGTGATCTTGTATAATATGTGACTTCCTGTTCTTGGCCTTATTTTTCTATATTTTTCCAACTTCTGCGCTAAATTTTCTGCTTCTCTGGCTTTTGTCTCATCCACCTTAGTATGAAATGGAAAATAAAGTTTTCTAGCCTTATAAGACTCCAAAGAATTTAGGGTTTTTTTTGTATGCTACAAAACATGTCTTTAAAAAGTTGTATTTTACTCCTTCCCTTCTTTTTTTATGATCCACCTTTGTAAACATTTTATCTTTTCTTGAAGAACTTTACTAAAAAAGTAGGAATCAGGCTTTTTATGGAAGCTTTCTGGTTTCTTATTTTTTCTATTTCCACTAATAAAAGTAGCTGAGTAACAGTTGAAAATTATGTAGCTGTTCTACAAGTTCATAATAAGGGCTGTCATCTCCCAGGCCTAAAATAATTGCAAAATCAGTGACCTATGCTACACCCTGGAGTTTGGCACACTTTTTTTTTTCTGCCAAAAACCATGTAGTAAATACTTTGGAGTTCGCAGACCACATGGTCTGTGTTGCAACCACTAAATTTGGACATAATTGCATGAAAGAGCTGTAGTCAATAGGTAAACCACTAGACAGGGTGTGCAGCAGCAATGAATTTCATTTACAAAAATAAGTGCCAAGTCAGTTTTGACTGCAGACTGTAGTTTACTGACCCCTATTCTAACTTCGTCACTCATCTAATTCCACTTTTTAAAGTCTGTTACTTTTGAACTCCTGCTGTTTTTAAATACTGATTTGACAATAGCAGAAAACCTAATTGAAAAATTTAAACCATGAGGAACATTTATTTTCTCCCATAACCAACGCTCCTTCAGGATTGTTTAATGCACCACTTTACTAGCTCAGCATTATCAGCAGGAACCCCGGTTATATATATCTGTCTGCTCTACCGTCTTTAGAGTCTTGTTATTTAGTTATACACACAGTATCCCACTGTTAAAAAAAAAAAAAGAAGATGTAAGATTTTCCTTATATCTTATTTTCAAAGAAGACTTTCCCATATGCCCTATTAACATTTTCCCTCACTTTCCATTGATATAAACTGGGCCGCATGCTCAGTTTTAAGCAGGTCAGTTACAAGAAATGCATAGACCTCTCAGAATTTACACCGGAGTGAGGAAGGATGGAGTCACTTTTTTAAACAGTGGATTCCTGAACAAAATTTGGGTCTTAGTGACAGTGATGTGTAAAATGGTGTTTTGGGTTAAAAAAAAACACAGACAAATGTAGTTATAGCTACTTATGAACTAGTTCCTTTGGACATATCTCAAAAATGTAATTAGTTCATCAAATATGAGGCATATTCTTATCATTCATGCTTACATTTTTTCCCCTAAAGTTTAAAAGAATGCACCTGGAGAGTCACTGGATTAGTTTTCATCAAACACCATGTATCACATTTTATTTAGTAAATATTTCAGTGTATATCTCCAAAATTTAATTAATTAAAAAAGCCAAATCAAAAATGTAATTTTCATCCTTAAAAAATCATCATCCTTAATATTATGATACTAAAATATAGCCCTTATTTATGTTTCACAAATTGTTTCATAAATTGATTTTTGAAGTTGTTCAAATCAGAACCTGAAAAGGTCCATACATTTCAATCAGTTGATGTTTCTCATCCCTCTCTTAGTGCATAGAGCTCTCTCCCTATGATTTTGTCCTTCCGATTTATATGATGTACAACTTAATTTTTTTCTAGATTTTGCTGGTTGCATTCCCTTGGTGTTATTTAACATGGCACTTTGGTCCTTTGTATTTTCTATAAGCTGAAATGTAGATTTAGAAGCATGATCAGATTCAGTTTTGATTTTGATCAAAGAATATCTCATAATTAGTATTATATACGTCCATCAGGAGGCACATAATGACTACCTTTTTTCTCTTTTTGCAATAGCAGTTGTCACTGGTGATCATTGTCTAGATTTATTATTTCACTAGGACACTGTTTTACTCTAGATATGTAGAAACTGGGGCTTAATTACATTTAGTGACTTATACATAGCCACAGAGGAACTGTGGCAAAATTCATTAGCAAATCTTTTTTCGTTCTAATTTCAAAAATATAGCTAAAATAAGACTTTTTACACTTTGTCCCTCACTGCCACTTAAGTTCAATGTCTGTTTTCTGTAGCCTCTTAATTATCCAGTTTCAAGCCATACTTCTTCCAGCCTATTTCTCACAGAGGAGCAGAGCCAAGCCTTCAAAAGAACAGACCGCATCACTGCTTTTCACCTTCTGATGACTTCCCATCTCACATAGAATAAGGCAAACTCTTTATCAAGGTTTACAGCCTCCTACATTATATGGCTCCTGGCTTTGTCTTTTACCTTATTTTGTGCTTACTGTCCTGTAGCCACAGAGGCCTCTTTGCTCTTTGAACATTTCAACACTTTCTAGCTTAGGACCTGCACTCATTTTGCATTTGGCCTGAGATGCTCTTATTCCAGATATTTGTGTGCTTCATTTCTCACTTCATTGAGATTTTTGCTCATTCTTCATCTTCACAAAATGAGCTTTTGTGGTCCTCCCCATCCAAAATTGCACTGCCTATCATTCTCTGTTCTCATAGCTGGTTTTTTTTGTTTGGTTTCTGAGCACTTATAAATACCTGGCATTACATGCTTTTGTCACAGTCTTTTGCACTGTGAATTACATGGAGAAAAGACTGTATTATTCATCCTCTTAATATGATAGGACTAAAACAATGCCTGTCACATAGTAGGGTTCTCAGTAGTGTAAATTTTTGAATAAAAGGGTGAATGAATGAGTCAGAACAAGAAAGTACATTGAATAACTCCCAGTCTTCATCACATCTTTCTCAGAGGACACTATGTGATGGGTTTGAGCTTCTGTTTCATTGGACCCTTTAGCAAGATTTCTGGGCTTATACACCTTATGATGCCAGTTTAATATTGTTTTTCCTAATCACCTTAGAAAACTACCACTTCTCAAAGCAAATTTACTCCTTGTCTGATTTGTAGAATAACTACTGCCCTTACTAACTAAACCTTTCTCTAGATTTGATTCTACTTAAAGAAGAAAAATACTTAATGAACAATTATGTTGCAAAGAGTAGAATTAATACATGCAAAGTTCCTAGAATATTGGTGATGCTTGATAAAATTTGGCAGTGCTAGTAGCAGTGATGGCAGGAGTAGTAGATGTAATTGTTATCATTACTTTACTAAAACTTTTTGGTTTGTTTTCTCCTAAGACATTTCCCATTAAGCAAGGGATTGGATCATTTATATAAACCAGTAATCATTATCAGTGTTATGATGAAACCATTATCAGTTATGTAACCATTATCAATGTTGTGATGAAAAACAGCATGAAGGAATATAACTGATTTTATAGAAAATACCTCCTAAGAGATGAGATACTTAAAAGAAAATCATAAAATTCCATGTTTTGCACAGTGGAACTAAACTTTAAAACCACATTACTAATTCTTGGTAAATTTTCTAATAATCAGTGGCTAATTTGAATAACAAGTAATTTTGTGTGCTTGTGGTTGTGTATCTAAGGTATAGAACAGTGCCAACTACAGTGTCTGCCTCACAGCAGTCATTCAAAATATGTTACTTTTTTCTCCTCCTCATAGACATTGTATAATTCTTAACTCTTTACATGAAAAAAACTACAAAATGAAAAAAGGATGATTTAATTAGGTAATTAAATCATTTAATTTGCTTTATATGGTATCATCTCCTATTAACACATTCCTGATATTTGAAATAATCTGTTTCTGGAATTCTTCTCTCATATTGGATGATGTCATAATATTGCCTAAATCTTTACTGAGCTTGTCACAAATTCTATTCTTAAAGTTTTCTCCTAGGTTCTATTAAAGAAAATAGAAAGGAGATATGTCTTTTTATTAATAAAGAAGTTACACATTTATTTTTTAGATGTTATGACTTTTGCTGTTAAAATCCTAGTAACCAAAAATGATTGAGAACCACTGAGAAGATAATTGAATTTCAGCATATTAATGGCCAAGTCTGCACACATTCTTTATAGGCCAACTTATACGATGATGAAGATAATTCATGGCTGTCTCTGTAAAATTTATGCCCTCGAGCTAATGGTCAAAACCAAATAAACATGACACAAAAGATTTGAGACAGGTCCTAGCATTGGTAAAAGTTACTCGTGTAACTTTGAGCAAATCATTTACTTTCTGATTATCAGTTTCTCTACTGAATAAATGTGCAGATTACATTATACAAGCAGTTTTCAAATTTAGGGTGCATGAATATGTGTATTAAAAGATTCTTGGCCTCCTTCCTGAGGGATGTCATAGCCCTGGAAAAGGACCAAGGACTCTGTATTATAATGCACTCTGTGGGTGAGCATGGGCCTCACATTGAAGTTGTGTAATTGTCTAGAAGTTCTTCTCTAACACTTCAATTTCTAGCAGTATTTTTTTTTTCATTTTATCCTATTTTTCTGCATTCTAAACTTTAATGACACATTTTCTAAATGGGCTCAAACATAACATCCCATTAGTCACCACGTTCCATCACTCAGAGCCTTTGCTGATAGACCATTGAGTGCAATTTTTATTATCACAGAAAATTCCTATGGAAATTCCACAGGAATCCCAGGTTATCTTTTGATAGAATTTTCTCAGTAATCACAAGATTCTTGAAAACTTTGGTTTAAATAGCCCTTCGCCTATATTAGACAGAAAAAGAAAAGTGTGTTATACACATGGACCTACTAATTATACCAGCAAAATAAGACTGAACATATAGCCTATTGTTATCATTTAAGTAGTACTTTTTGTAGGAGATAAAACATTAAACCAGCTCAGCTTAAAAGGCATAAGAATCTATAGCAGTCTGTGTGTGTGTGTGTGTTGAGGGGGCAGTGTTGCTGAGTCAGTGGTGGTGGTGGGGTGTCTGACATTATCTGTAAGATCAGTCTCCTCAGTTGTTCTAATCATACAAAGTATGCCTACTCTTTCCCCTCAAGTTTGTGGCCTACTATGAAGTAGATTATGTTTTAGAGAAATTAAGACTTGCTTTAAGTTTCTTTTGTGCTAGGAAATATAAGATTAACTCATTTTTAAAATCAGACTGATTAATTTTCATAGAATTATATATAGATATAATTTTAATGAGCTGTATTATAGAGTCCAAAGTTCAACGTTGTTCTTCGATCAGGAAAAGCAAAACAAACATAACAATTGAATGTGCCAATTAGTTCTATGCATATTCTTCTGTGCCTTTGTTAATTTGTTTTTTTATTTTGTATACCCAGACTTGCCCTCTGAAAATCACATGTATTCTTCAAGACACAACCCAAATGACACTTTTTTTTTCTACTTCTGTCACTGTCCCACCTTGGAACTAATTTCTGCTCTGTCTCCGCTTCTGTGCTATTGGAACATGCTCTAGTGCTGACAGAATGTTCTTTTATTGTGTTAAATGAATATTTTCAGTCAAAACTCATGGCCTGTGAATTCTAACTTTTAAACTTCTCTGGAATCTGTCTACACTTCTCTAGTTCCATAGCCACAAGCATAATTCTCAGGCTACCTTCTGTTCTCCTGCCAATAACTGAAGCAGCCTGTTGACTTGTTACCATGACTCTACTCAAATCTTACTCACATGTGTTCCCCACAATGAGAAGATGAATTAGCTGTGTCACTCTGCAGTTTAAAAGCTCACAGAAGCTCCCTGTTCCCTTAAAGTCTAAACCTCTCAATTGGCCATGGCAGGCCATTTAAGAGCTGATCCCTGCTTTTCTCTGTCCCCTGCCCCATTCTCCACCATACTTGCTCTCTTTTCCAGTAAGAACAAGCCTTTCCCTCACCTCCCGATATTTCTACACGATGTTACTTCTTTCCGGGAAGTTCAACTTTCTCATTTTATCTGGCTAGTTCCTACTTAGTCTTCAGGTATCGCTTAGAAAGTGTTTCTCTGGAAGGCCTTCCCTGCTTTCCACTCCCACTCCAAGCATGGATAAGAAGCCCCTCCAACATTCTGCAGGGTCTTTGGGTACTTTCCTACCATCACACTTCTTACATATTAGTCAGTGTAAGTACTTATAAACTGCAGGACTCCGTTTTACCTAACCTGTCATTATGCCTAGACAGGTAATTGTGTATGGCACATAGTTTAACAAACATGGAAGTAGTAAAATATTCATGTTTTTCTTGGGAAACAAAGGAAAAGAGATATTTGGGGGCTGAGTCAGTTGACAAAGCCTCAAAAATGCACATAAGATTGTTTATCCACCCAAAGCGTATAACACTGGACTTTTATTTCCCATGACTGCCTTATAAACTATAATAACCTGACATTGGATGGGGGGTGTGTGCAAAGGTTACATGAATCATGCCAATAAATTAAACTTGCTGTATATGTATATTGTGAATATAAGTACTGAAATATATGAAATGAAATGACCTAATATCCCTTACTTTCATCAAGGTAAAAACTACCATAAAAAATTAATATCATCTATTTTTTTTCTCACAGCAGATTATTTTCATCTAAATATCACTGTTTGTGCCTTGGCAAGAATATTAAATTGTGTATGAGCAGGATAGCAATTTAAGTGATGTGTTTTCTTCCTTTTGCTTCTAGCAAAATGATGTAGTAATGGGGATGATGATGTAATGCTTTAGGGACAGAACCCCAACAAGGCTGATTGTCAATGTTGAGCAATTAAATCATGGCATCCCAGTGATAGTGATCAGTGCCATAGTAATTTTCTTCATGATTGTAAACCTCTTGGTCCAGATTTCTTTTTCTAGACCCTACCTCACTAAATATTTTCATGAATTCCAAAGATGAATTATAAAGAAACAATGCTTTTGACATTTACACATGTAAATGAAGCTTAAAGAGGTGGTTTTCAGTTTTCAAGTATTCCTCAATATTCACTGAATAAATATTTAGTAGTTGTGGAGTATACTTACTAAGTGCCTATCATGTGCCAGGCACCATGGTAGTCTCACATTGAAGCTGTGAACAAACCATATTTCCTGCTTTCTGGAGCCTTACCATGCACAGCAGCTATGCAGACAAGAATCAAATGATTACAGGGAAAATTAGCTACTTACAGTGGAGATACATGCCTATATATGATAAGGGTATGAACAGGGAAACCTCATTTAATTGAGGTGGGATCGGATATGTCCTAAGTAGCTGGAGATAGTCTTTCTTTGTAAAAGTTGGTGAAAAAGGACAAAATACAACATGAGGAACTGGAGTAGAGATTAAGGGTTGATTCTGAACTGAATCCCAAATCATCATCACCTTTGAAGAACTGAAGGGAGATGGTGTGATTTGGCAACATCTCCAAAAAAAAAAAAAACAGTTGTACAAACATCTTTAATTTAGAGAATAAAGATTTAAAGGGTAAATGATAGGTATCTGCAGCTATTTGAAGAGCTGTCATATGAAAGAAAGATCGCATTTATTTTTCAATTTTCTAAAAGGCAGAACAAGACCAATGTGGGGAACCGTAGGAAGGCAGATTTTTGCTCTACAAAAAGAAGTTCTTAACAGCTGTAATTGTCTGAATGTGGAACAGGCTGCCCTGGGGGAGCCATGGACCGTTTAAAAGCAGGGAATGACAAAAATGACAAAACGGAAGCAGATCTGCAGAGTCTAATGTTAGAGTAGATATTTCCATTGTTCACAGGATGGGCACCATGTGAACTGACAATGTCAGTGAGTCAGAAGCAGTTTTGCCTTTTCTGTCCTGGGACTGAAGCTTCCTGAATGTCTGGCTGAGGACCTGCCTGGTTCGAGGATAAATATTTTGGCTTGAATTATAATAATTTTCTAGGATAGAAGAAAGGGAAAATTATCTTAAATTTGATGGAAACAGAGGCATCCATTTATAAAACTTGTCACATGGAAAACCAACTCAGATGTATCTGAGGTTTGAAATATTTCATTCGTTTATTCAGGTGTTTGCCCACTCTGCAAAATATGCTGGGTATGGCGTCCCATGGTTTGGAAGATATACAGATACTTAGTTGCAGATCTTGACTGCAAGTATTTATAGTCTAAGAAAAAAGTGATGTGAATAAAATCTACAGTCCAGATAAGGAGACATTAATTGTAACAAAAATGCTAAAAGTAATTTGACTACTTAAAGATTGTGAATTTTGCCAGTGTGAGAAAAGTGTTTTATCATTTCCTCTGTTTTCAATAGTCACCGTAAGTTAAACTAATATTTCTTTGGAGATATGCCAATCATAGTGCTAATATTAGGTTTCATAGAGGTAGACCATATAAAAAAGGAGTAATCAGTCCCAGATTTTTAAAAATAAATTGAACATGCTAATACCATTTTGCAT